>NW_027094094.1:30650913-31273332 GCF_029207755.1 Chamaea fasciata | reverse complement strand
CTTCATAAATTCACATCAGGCTACAGCTACAACTCTTGCAGCAGTAAATGTTTGTGTACAGGAGTGTTTTCACTGAAACTGGTCCAGCCAAAGTTGTATGAACAGGTCTCTACTACTATGATCCAGTTCTTCCCCAATATACACAGAATAGCAAAACACACAGAGGAAATAAAACCCCAAACCTCAGAGAGGGAAAACATCCCATGTGTTTTTAATTCTGCACCTCTGTTGTCGTTTGACAACCTCAAAGCAAAATACTAAAGGGAAAAAAAAAAAAAAGAAAGAAGAAAGACACAAAAAACTCAACACATCTAGATTCAGTATAAATCCTAATGCTGCATGCTTGAAGGAAGAAAGCTTTTTCAGAAAAAGGGAATATTCTGAGTACTTAGGGAAAGTGAGATATTTTCTGGGTTCCCACAGAAAAAATATGACACTAAGAAATCCAAAACATAGGTACAGGACAACAGAGATGGAAGGTGAGGTGTATCATAAGGTTGTGTTTTTCTCATTTGTTCATTGTCACGTTGCCATCAATCACAGCTGTGGATCCTGCAGCCTGCATTCCCATACAGGGGTTATTCCCACCAAGGTGCAGGAGTCTTGAGGAAGAGAAAGAGAAGAAGGAAAAGCCCTGCACCTGGGCAGGAACAGCCCCAGACACCAGCACAGGCTGGGGGGAACCTGCTGGAGCTGCTCTGTGGGGAAGGACCCAGGGGACACGGAGCTGTCCCTGAGGCAGCAGAGTGTCCTGGGGCCAAGGAGGCCAAAGGGATCCCGGGGGCAGCAGGAGGAGCCTTGGCAGCAGGGCAGGGAGGGATGGATGGTGGCCCCGTGGGCAGCCCTGGAGGCACCTCTGGAGTGCCGTGTCCAGCTCTGGATCCTCAGCACAGCAGGGCCAGGGAGCTCCTGGAGCGGGGCCAGCGGAGGCTGCGCAGCTGAGGAAGGGCCTGGAGCATGTGGGAAATGGCCAGGAAAGGCTGAGGGAGCCGGGGCTGTTCAGCCTGGAGAGGAGCCCCAGCTGAGAGGGGCCCCGAGCCCTGGGTGTCCCTGTGTGCAGGGAGGGCTCCCAGCAGGGCCCAGGCTCTGCTGCGGGGGCCCAGCAATGGCCCCAGAGCCACGGGCAGGGCCTGAGCCCAGCAATTCCCCCTGCACAGGAGGCACAACTTCTTCCCTGGGCAGTGCCCGGCCCTGAACACATTGTCCACACGGCCTGGGGGGCTCCTCCCTGGGGCTGTGGCAGAGCTGTGTGCGCACAATGCTGTGCCCTGGGCTCTGGGATGGCCCTGCTGGAGCACGGAGGTGGCACCACGTGCCCACCCAGCTCCCTGCAGCCTCAGCCATCCCGGGATCCTGTGAGAAAGGAACATGACTCTCCTGGTGAGCATTAAGGAGTGAGGACTTAAGAGAAACCCCCACCATAACACAATGCTCAGGAGAAGATAATTCAGGCTGTCTGAATGTGTTCCCAGTGAGGCAGCTCATGAATATGAACAACACAACAGTGTCACCACCGCACCAAAGCAAACCTCCAAAGGCTGCAAGGAAAAAAGACCAACCACTGAAATTAATAAATGTGTTTGTTGCTGGGAATCTGTCTCTCCCACCTCAAAAGAGTTACATGTGTAAATTAAATACAGACTCTGTAAAAGGATAATCCCTTCCATTTAATCTCTAGGTTTCAACCATTTCTCCTCTAATATGCACCTACTGTATTTGTAAATATTACAATCACGAGAATTATTGAGAGAGGAGATGCAGCATTTTCAACCAGCAAAGTTCCAAAGAAAAAGCTTCCTCTTGACAGCAAATGTTTGTGGATTTTGGGGATGTGGATCATTGCCCAAAGGGTTCTTTTAACACAATAATCTGAAACATTGTGTTTAGGTTTAGTTGAGCTTTCCCCCATCTGCACAAGGAGCAGCTTTGCTTTATTTGCAGATTTACCAGGTGATACATCCATCCCAAAACATTAACTAACATTAACTGAAAATGAGAGCTATAAAGCAGCTGATGGTTGAGTTTTCTGATTAAATGCAAGGTACAGGCTCAGATCTGCTCTGTACACTCACAACAAGCCAAGAACAGACATAGCAGAGAGGAACAGATCTTATCCCCCTCCACAAGCACCAACCTATTTCATCCACAAACTATTGTCCTTCTGGTAGAGATGTGCTTCAGATGAACGCAAAAAAACCCCTCCTCCTGCCAAATTCTCCTGCACTGCAGTGGCTGGGGTATGTATTTGCTTGTGTCAAGAGCGATCACTGTTTAATTTGAGCATTATCTATAGGAACAGCAAATGAGTCCTCAGAGACAGCTCAGACTGTGGCATTTACATTGCCTTTCCTGAAAATACTGAAAAGTTTGGACTTGCCATCTGTTTCTGCTCTTTGTGCAGAGAGCATCAGTTCTGCTCCAAAATGCAGTTGTTCCTCTTACCTCACACAAGTGGTATTATGGAAACACAGATTGGTTTGGGTTGGAGAGACCTTAAAACTCATCCAGTTCCACCTCAGGGAAACCTTCCACTATCCCAGGTTGCTCCAAGCCCCATCCAGCCTGGCCTTGGACACTACTAAGGGTGATGAGTCCATGGGAAACACAACTGGATGAATCCGAGGTTAAAGCATGTGATTGCACATTGGTGGACAGCTGCTTTTCCAAGGGATGGCATATTCCTAAAAAAAAAAAAAAATCCCTGTGTTTTCCTCCTCTCCCTTCTTTTTCTTTTTTTTTTTTTTTTTTTTTTTCTTAAAGTTACCTTACTGGGAAAGTTACTTACAAAAGCCAGGAGCCTTAAAACAAGAGAACCTTTCCAATTAGGGCAGACAGACCCTAAACCACTTCAACCCAAAACCTGAAGCAATAAATGTCCCCATGTCTGAGAGCTCCCAGAGACACGAGGACCTCTCCAAAAGTGCAGTAACCCAAATGTCCATTAGGCAAACACTCTCCAAAAAGCAAAAAAAACCCCAAAAAACCCCAAAAAACAAACAAACAAACAAAAAAACCCCCCACACACACACAAAAAAAAAAAAAAAAACAAACAAAAAAAAAAAAAAAAAAAAAAAACAAAAAAAAAAAAAAAACAAAAAAAAAAAAAAAAACAAAAAAAAAAAAAAAACAAAAAAAAAAAAAACAAAACCAACCAACCAAAAAAAAACCAGGACCAGAATTCAAGAAGAGATGCAAGTTGAAGAATGAATATTTGTAGGAAAATTAAGGTGGCTGGAAAAAATACTGTAAGGAAACAGCAGCTGGGTCTGAGAACTACAAAATAGTAATAAGAAAGTAACAACAACCTGAACTGTAACAAAACTCCTGAAAAGCAGGATCTGTGATGAGAAGGAAGCATGACATCCACTGCTACAGGTGAAAGGAACAGTCATTCCAAAGGTTTCCCCTAAAATTATCATTTCTTTCAAATAACCATCAGTTTTCGGCATTCTTACAGCATCACATCCCAGAATGGCTTCAGTTTGAAGAAGGCCTCAAAGATCATCAAGTCCAACCTTTCACCCAGCACTGGCAAGGCCACCCATGTCCCTTGTGCCACATCCACACTGCTTTTAAATCCCTGCAGGGATGGTGATTCAACTTCATACTGCAAACACAAGATGCTATTTGAAGAAGTGCATCAATAAAACCATATTAAAACCCAACAGATGGGAGCTGGGGAAAAAAAAAAATGTTTTTTTGGTTCTGCCTTTCCTGGAGCAGCACCTTATTTCCACACGGACGAAGATCCAAACAACAAATCCACAAATCCTGCCACACAGTTTGCAGGAGGACTATTATTACCTCAGCCTCCTTGCATGAGATTTAAATTAGCAGATTCAATTAGGTTTGTGCAAAATAAAATCCGAGACAACGCTCGTACGGGTATTTCCTTTTCACAACCTGTTATTCCCAGTAAAAGCAAAAAAACCACAACCCCCTGATTAAACCAACAGAGGAAATTATGTTCCTTTTTAAAGGCACTAATTAGGTTTCTGTGGAATGCTGGAGGGGGACGGGTGAAGCCATCCAATCTACATGGATTTCACAGTTCATTTCCAACCTCAGCCAAACCCAAATTTATCTAATTAGAGAACAATATTTCAATCTCGCTTTTTCAGCCATAAACCAAAGCCAGCACATTTGATGCCCCAGCTCCAAACCAGTGGTGAGAATTTGTAGGGAAAATAGGGAACCCTTCAGTGGCAGGGATATCCCAGGGTGACAATTGTTGCAAGCAAAGCAAAAGGCAGAAGCCATCTGAGCCTGAGCCTGTGTTGCTGCAAATGCTCCAAGCCTGAATTAGCTTGGAAAACTCTGCAAGAGCAGGACAAACTCTAACCATCTTCCCCCCAAAAAATTAATGGATATGTGTGGTGGAATTCCTGAGCTTGCCCAACAATCTTCACATTCCTGAATTTCCACATTTCAGACCAACTTGTCCAGTCCACAGACTCAGCCTGAGAAAAGGTGAGAAGGGCAAGGACTAGCCAACTCCTCAAAAACTGGGGGGAAAAAAAAAAAAAAAGAAAAGCCCTGCAAAAATTGAGCTTGAGAGCAGCATTTACAAGGCCTTAAGGTGAGTTTTGGTTTCAGAGAAATTCGACAGAAGAGCAGGAAAGCTCAAGTCTACTTACAGGAAGCCTCTGCTTGGAAGCAATGGAGAAATGGAAAGTGGGGAGGGGAAAAAACCACACCCCAGACACCTGAGGCAATCAGGATCCAAGGAGAGATCCAGGAGCCAAGCAGGCACCTCTGCTGGTGCTGATCAGCAGAGCAGCTCTTCAGCTACAGCATCCTCCTCACCTCTCTGCAAAGGTCCCAAACCTGTGCCTTGTCTCCAGAAAGGGATGAGCAAACCCTTTGAGGTTACCTAAGAATGTGCTGTAATTAAGGTCACAACCCAGCTGCTGCATCTCAAATTTGGGGTCTTACCTTTAGAGCTGCATGGCAGGATGCCAACAAGGTGAAAACCCCAAAAGCCTGAAGCCAAGGGTTAAATCCATCCAGCTGCTGACTTTGGCAATGCTGATGCTAATGCCAAAGCGTTTAGTAAAGGGCAAACAAATAAAAATACACTATAACTGCAAGTCAATACTTTAAAATACAATTTCCAAAAAAAACCAGAACAAACAAATTGGTTCAATAAGTTTCATGTCCTTTTCAAAACTGTTCTCTTATTAATATGACTAATAAAGTCTGGCTACAACAAAGCAATAAGCTGTGCATGAAAAATGAGGAGTATAAATGCAGTTATTGTTTGGAGAAATCAGGGTACACACACTTAAGAAGCCCACAAGAGCAAAATAAAGTTCTGTTCACAACAAGAATATTAATTCTGAATTAACTCATTGCTGTTTCTTTTTATGTGCTCATCAGATTTAGGCTCATATTTATGACACCTGAGAAGGAAACCAGGTGCATCAACCACTCAAGACTTAGAACACCAATTAACCCTTTGGTTAATTTGATGATAAGTCGGCAGACAGCACAATGCCTAAATCACCAAGGATTTTTTTTTTTTTTAAATTTTTAAAGCTAACCTTCAGCTGCCTGCACCCTTCCCAGAGGAGGCACTTGGGCTGGAGCTGGGAATGAGCCCTGCCATCAGCCCCTGCTCCCAGGCACAGGCTTGGTGATGTTTATAAACACACATATGCTGCACTGAGCAGACTGTGTTTCCTTCAGGACACAATCCAGGCTTTCAGGCACACAAGGAGTACATGGCCAGATTTTCTCCTATTACCTCACCATCTGGTGCTGTTGTCTGAGAGCTGCAGGTTTGAAAAGCACTCACAGAACACATTTTGGTGTGAGCTCATGTGTGTGTTGTCTGAGACTCACCTAATTACGTACAGAAATTCCTGCAGCTCTCTCCCCTGATGAACACATTTCTAACAGTCTCCCGTGGTGTTCTCTGAGCAAATCCCACGCTGCTGAATTTTCCTGCTGTGCTTTGGGGTGATTTATACACATGGGGGTTGCACAGAGCTCTGCATGCTGCTTTTTAACTTCTGCAGACTCCAGCATTCCCAGAGAAGTGCTGGATGCTGAGCTTCATCTTCCTCTTTGCCCCCAGACTCCCACCATGGCCAGCTCAAATTGTTTTTTTCAGGGACCTGAAGCAACCACGGTGCCACTGCAACCCCTGAAGCCTTCACTCCTAAAAATCTCCAAGCCACTGCACTCATCAAAGTCTCTGCTGTTGATTCCATCTGCAGTCACAGTGACTGGGCTTCCCCAATATTTCAGATACACACGAAATGCCACTAAAACTCACACTGATGCTCCCAGCAAGAGCTGTCTCTACACTTCTCACACGCACAGAAGTGAAGCATGAGAGCCGGGGCTGCTCCAGCCCAGCAAGAGGGAAATTTCACCCATCCCAAATACAAAAGTTTCAATCCTTAACATCATTTAAAAAACCATCAAAGCCATATCTCTCCCCCTCAAACGTGTTGGGGGAAGCTATTTCAAATATCCACTAAGATTGGAGAAAATACTTTTCATAGGATGCAGTGTCTTGCCTTTAAACCATTTTTTTAGAATTCATTAAACTGCAAGCAGAAAAAGCATTAGCTAGGAGACTCACTTCAATTTATTTCTTTTTTTTTCTAGATAGTTTGTACAAGCTCTCTGTCAAGTTACATCCACAAAAAACCTGCTCTGATACCCAAATTTCAGCTACATGAGATAGGAACATCAAAAACCAGAGAAAAGGTACTGTTTAATTGCTTCTACAATTCTCCAATTAAAAAAAAAAAAAAAAAAAAAAAAAAAAAAAAAAAAAAAACCCAAAACAAACAGATGCTTGCAACTGAAGGAAAATACAAGTTTGGAAACAATCTCATTTTGCTCATTAGAAGTTGAGTCCAAACTGCTTTGAAGTTTGAGCTCTACAATTTCAGGTTGGGAGGGGAAAGACTGAAAAGAGTTTGCTGTTTCCTTTTTATTTTTTATCCAGCGTCTTGAGCAACATTTATCAATTCTAAATGCAAATTAAGCTGGGCTTAATTTTGCATTTATATTCCAAAGGCTGATTGCCACATGCTAGAGTAACAAATAACCCAGGAGATGTTAGGAGCTCGAGAAAGAGAGCAGATAACACAGACCTACATTTCTAAGACATAAATTAGATTCTGTTCACACTATCACTTTTTTTTTTTTTTTTTCACAAAAATTAAAAGCCCTAAGAAGGTTTGGATGCAGAAACTGGTAACTTATCACTTTTCATAGGAGTAGGGACTACTCCAAGTAGAAATTTTACTCTTCCCTTAACATTTCAACTCAGGTAAGCACAGCAGCATTTCAAACTTCACTTAAACACTTCACATCCCCTGATTTTCTCATGCACACAAAACCAAGAGGCAAAATCTCTTTTTAAAAAGTCTTCCACTTCTTTTTCTTGCCCATTAGAGCAAACCCCACACTTCAGCAGGAACCCAAACTTCAAGAATTTTTAAAAATTCTTTAAAAATTCCTCCCAGCAGAAGGAATTCAGGTTTTCAGCCCATGCTTTAAGCATCTTTCCTTAAATATTAAGAGATCAGATTTTCTCCTCCCTTCTCCCACAGCTGAATAGACAGAGCCCTACCAAACTTTCCAGCACATTCCAGCTGGTTGGGGGCTTTTGGGGAGAGGAGGAGAGTGAAGTTGCCACAAGTTTCTGTCATTCCATTCTCACCTGGCCTAGCAGGTTTCTCTCCAAGGATGCAAACCTGTCCTTCAGAGTCACTCATTTTATTCCCTGCTCAGTCCCTTCCTTTTAAATAAAGTTTAAAACCTGCAGGAACTGACCAAGAAAATTAGGAGCCTGAAGAATCAGCTCTCAGCAGACAAAACCAGAGAAATCAGCTGCCCCAAAAAACCTGAGGGGTGGTTGTAAATCTTGGATGTTGCTTTGACAGCACTGAAAAGGCACGGATGGAAAGTTTGCCTTTAGATTCTCCCTCTGGACTTGTCCCCAAAGCCTCTGAAAGCATCTTGTTGGTTTTACAACGAGAAGACAAGATAATCACTCTGACAAATGGCAACATTTACATTTGGGACATTAATTCACTCCTGAGCACATCACCTGTCTGCCACTTCACTCCCACACCAAGTCTGAGGCCCTAAAGAGCAGGGATTTAAGCCCAGCCTTGTTAAACCTTTGTATTAAACTCGTGCCTCACCCTGGCAAAAGGCTGAGGGAGCAGTTTTCACCTTTTCCTCTGCCACATTTACCCTATAAAACCCTCCATGCATTCCTGGCTTGACTCTGTGGTGTATTCTTGACCTAATTAATGCTGGAAAACATTCCTAGAGTTCAGTAGGTGAATTCTCCCAGGAAGGCTCATGTATTTGTTCCAGTGGAGAGCGTGCACAAAGCAATTTAACCTGGATTTTCCTTCATAATATCCATGCAGCAGCTTCTCACTTTCCGAGCTGCCTTCATGGGAGTCAGGCCCAGTCCCTAAATGCAAGGAGTTCTGGAAATATGGACTTCAATGAAAATGCTGATATTTGCTTTATTCTCACTAACCGATTATTAAAAGCTGCTGAGCAGCTGAAGAGCTCGGAACCCAGAGAAACGCACCAAAGGAGTCCTCACCACAACCTCAGGGCAGCTTGGGGTTTATTTGGAATTTGTCAGTGAATCGTGGAGTTCCACACAAGTTAAAACTTCTGTCCAGAAACACAAGAACACAAAGCAGGATTTGCAAAATGTCAAACCCATAAATCCTGAAAAGCTGTAATTTGTTTCTTCCCAGCCTTTGGGAATTAATGGGATTACTAAAAGCAATGTATCAAGAATGGGAAAAGATCAAGCCTTCATTAATTTATAGAGCAACTGATTAAGCAATATTGCTGCTCCACAGACTAAAACTAACATTTAACAGGCTGTTAAATAACTCTCATTTTAAAAATACCCCTCCAGAGTGGTAACCTTTGAAAAATTTAGGATTAATCCAGCATGCAACTGCATCACCACCACCTATGGGCAGCGACCCACAGGAGATGAGGGCTGGATAGAGCTGGAAAAATTGCAGGTGATGTTTTGTGAGGAAGACTGACAGTTCCTAAACCAATGAATTTCAAAGTGTAATTTGTGTTAGTCCTGATGGGGCAGGCAGTCCAAAAAACCTGATATTTTGAGGTGAATGCCACCACACAGATTTGGTTCACTCCCAGCTCCAAAGCTCTTCCCAGCAACAACTCAAATCATCAAACTGGGAGGAGCTGGACAGCACCCGAGGCTCAGGCTGCATTTAATACCCCTGGGAAAGCTACCACCCCTACCTGTACCGCAAAGTGTTTTTCACAAAGAATATACAGAATTCCAAACCAAAACAGCTCCAGCAGAGGAAGCAGAGTGACCTCAGGGAGGTGACCCAGGGCACTGCAAGGACTGAAGGAGGAAGGCAGCTCATCTTCCTCTGTTGGGTTTTTCAGGCAAACTGACAAGGAAATTAAAGAATTTATAGATAATCTATGGTAAAAACTCCAGGGAATGTGCAGCCATCTCTCTGAAAAGAGGTCTTTGAGCATCCAGCCCAAAATCAGTTGGTACTTAAGTGCTCAGTGGTCTCAGAAACAACAAAATAAACACAATTCCACATTGCTGGATCTTCAAGAGAAATTCCTGCCAAAACAGGATTTAGTGCAATGCAAAGCAGCATTTACTGAAATACTTGCTTCCTATGTGACATCCACACCTGACCAAAAAGAAAAAAAAGCCAAAATTCCCAAGTTAAACAAATGACAGGACAGATAAAAATGTTCCATTTCTTACCAACAGGTTGGATAAGAGCCTAAAGATGTGCAACTATCTCCATTACATAGATAAGAGGCTGTAGCAGCAGCATCCATGGGGTTTATTTCATTTTCCTTTCTTTCTTTAAATGCAACCCCCACTGTCTGAGTAACACACAGGGAAAAGTGAGCTTGTGGTAACCCCAGCCATGGCTTCTTGCAGCACTGTTTGAATTCCAGTCCCAATTAGGGGGAGGAAGAGGGTGTCTGTACTCTGGAGAAGGATTCCCTACTGCAGGATGTTGTGATTAGCATCTGCAGAACTCACTTTGGGGTTAAAAAAAAAAAAAAAAAACCACACACACACAAAAAAACCCCAAAAAACAAAAAACAAAACAAAAAAATTGAATTAAATGCCAATATGACTGAAAGTAAGCAAAGGAAGGAGCTGGTTTAAATGTTGTATTCCCCCGACTGCAGCCAGCTCCCAGGTGGGAAGGCAAGACAGGACGCACCAACACCAAAATCAGCTCCTACAGAGGCAGAAGGGGAGCAGGGGGAACAGGGGATCCGAAGTGCTGAAACAGGAGTGCAATTTGCACTCAGATCCAGCCAGGAAAAATTGAGTGGCTATAAATAGGAGTCTGCTGTATATTGCATGAACTGCACTGAGGAAGGAAGCAAAGGTGTTGTCGGAGCCTAAAACCATCTCAGGGAGAGAATTTGGGTGTGCAGAGCAAAGGGAAGAGAGGGGAGCACAAGGTGAAGGGGAAGGCACCGTCCCTGCTGCCATCCTTCCTGAGCCCTCCCCACTCTCACCTTGGAGGAGACCCTGTTGAATTCATCAAAATAATTTTCCTGCAAAATTAGAAACCCCTTGGAAGGAAAAATAACAAAAGAGAGAGTTCAGGAACAGAAGGGTTTCCAAATGAGCTTCTCAGATTGCTGTGCACAGATATAGAACAAGGATTTAACCACCTGCTTTCACAGTGAGCCACAAAGCCACCTGGCAACATCCAAATAGAATATTCACTCTGTAACTTCATATAAATACAGGGCATAGTGCTTGGAACAACACATATTGCCTTAAAAATAAATGTATCAAGTTTTCTCAGGAGCTCCAGCACGTGGAAATGCAACAGGGATATGTGTGAGCAGCTCGTGGGACTACAGAACCCCTCATTTTTCCAGGCAAGGAAACTAAATTCCATTTGAAAGGCATCATCAAAATTGTTTCTGATCTAATTTAAAGGATTACCTAAAAAACCTAATAATCTCCAGTTGTAATTAGATAAATTGCATACTCAGATTGATTAAGCTTGTCATTTACAGCAAGAGCCCACATCCCTCTTGTCTGTAACAAGAATGCTCCATTGGAACGTTCTTCCATTGGGAAAGCTCCATCAGTCAAAGCTAAGGAGCCAATGGGAGGTGCATTTTTAATGCAGGGATGGCTTAAAATCTTTGAAATTGGCCTGAAAAGGTGTTTTTTCAAAGCAATGATTAATTGTTTTACTTATTTACATTTAAAAAAACCTCTTCCTTTTCCAGCCCCCACTCCCACCGGGCAGTGGCTGGAAGCCGCGGGTTGGGATTCCAGAAGAAATTGCTGTGCTGCAACTCCTTCAATAGCCTGTCCTGCAAAACTCGCTGAGGGCACAACAAGGGAAGCCCATCCACTCAGCTGCCTCCTTAACTCCATCTCAAGTATTCTCCTCTTACCCAGACACTTCCTTGAAAATACAACTGCCAGATTCTCCCCCAAGCTGCATTCCCATCACAGGAAGTAGAAAAAGAAGGGGAAAGTGCAGCCATGGATACCATTAAATATTCATGTTTGACTAAAGACATCACAAGAAACTCCATTGTTCCTTCTAGGACCTGAAGGAGCTACAAGAAAGATGGAGAGAGACAATATGCAAAGGTCTGGAGTGCCAGGACAAGGGGGAATGGCTTCCCAGTGCCTGAGGGCAGGGTTATATGGGATATTGGGAAGGAATTGTTCCCTGAGAGGGTGGGTAGGCCCTGGCACAAGGTGCCCAGAGCAGCTGTGGCTGCCCCTGGATCCCTGGCAGTGAGCAAGGCCAGGCTGGACAGGGCTTGGAGCAGCCTGGGATAGTGGAAGGTGTCTCTGCCCATTACAGGGGGGAATGAGCTCAGACTGAGTTCTCTGTGAGATCACCACAGAGATTGCAGATGTCTACAATCATTCTCCCCATTGTAATTTTATACACCAACCTCAGAATCCCAGAATCTTTTAGTTTGGAAAATCCCTCCCAGCCCATGGAGTCCCAGCTGTGCCCGACGCCCACCTTGTCCCCAGCCCAGAGCACTGAGTGCCACCTCCAGCCCTTCCTTGGACACCTCCAGCCATGGGCACTCCAAATCTCCCTGGGCAGCCCCTGCCAAGGCCTCAGCACCCTTTCCATGCAGAAATTCCTGCTGCTGTCCAAGCTGAGCCTCCCCTGGCACAGCCTGAGGCCGTTTCCCCTTGTCCTGTCCCTGTTCCCTGGGAGCAGAGCCCGACCCCCCCTGGCTGTCCCCTCCTGTCGGGAGTTGTGCAGAGCCACAAGGTCCCCCCTGAGCCTCCTTTTCTCCAGGCTGAGCCCCTTTCCCAGCTCCCTCAGCCTCTCTTGGGGCTCCAGCCCCTTCCCCAGCTCCCTTCCCTTCCCTGGACATGCTCCAGCCCCTCCAGGGCTCTCTGGTTGGGAGGGAGCAATAAGTTCGGAAGCAGCAAGGAAACATGGAGGATGAAGTATTTACTTTCATTTCAAAACTCTTTAAGAGTCACAAAAGAAATAGAAGTAATGGATAAAAAATGCTGAGATGCAAGAGGAAGAATCACACCCGGACTTCCATCAGCACTACTCCGGTCCTAGATGAGACAACAGGAACGCTGTGGCACAGAATCCATCAGTGCCTAATGCCTTTTAAGGCTGAGAAGAGAAATGTTTTCAAGGTGAAGGACTGCTACTCCTTTAAAGAGGGCAGACGCTCAACAAAACGTCGGGCCCAGCAGCCTGGAGCTCCTCATTTCTCCAGGAATTTTTAATGTAGTGCCATTGAAAACAATTGCACAGAACATGGAGCCACCTGCACTCCCACCTGCCCTGGAGGAGAGGGTTATCCTCCAGTTCTCCTGTCTGGATGACACAAAACATCAACAGCTGCAATAATAAAACCTTTGGGAGCAAGGCAAAGCCTTGGAGAGCAGTAAGTGGGATGATTCACAGCAGGGGAAAAGCTCTGAAACACTCCTGGGGCCAGCATTTATCCCAGACTCACCCTTTAAACAAAAACAGGAGCCCCCAGCCCTTCACTCCCTCCCCAGAACCCATCAATACCTTGGGAATAATTCATGCAGTAAGAATGAAGAGCACTCATCACAGACGTAACTTCATTTCAAGGTACATAAGATGCAATATTAGATCAATAATTTAAATATGCCCATGACTCGTATTAATGTAAAACATCTCAGAAATAAAGGTCCACGTCCCTACTCAACAGTGAGTTCTGAAATACTGCAGCTATTCCTGCAATAAACGCTCAGGTTCCCTTCTTAAATTTAGTTGGCCTCTCCAAAACTTGCCAAAGCTCCAGCTTTTCTCCGTTTATTTTATAAAATATTGATCACTGAGTATGATGAATTAACTGCAAGCCAGAAATTTATAACAAGTGTGCAGCATGTAAGAATAAACTGCAGTTTTATTGGCTTTTCCTTTCCCTTAAGCTCATCCTTATTCTTATATATTCTCAAACCCTCAATATCACTAAAAATCATTGAGTTGCATTTCAAGGAATTTGTCTATTTAATGATACTTCACTGTTAGTAATTGAGCAGAAGGGGAATCATTTTTTTAAAGAAATGGCAGTAATTGCTCTAAAATCCTCTTCTGGAAAGCAACAGATGTTATGGCGCTTTCTATAATACACATTTTTCAAGAAATGTAGTTTTCCATGAATTTTATAGGACTAATTAGTTCCAAAATGCAGAATCCCATCCTCCTTTTTCCCAAACTCCTGTGAGAACACATGAACCCCAATTTCTTGGGGTTTGCAGCTGGGACATGAAACCACTATCGCTGATAAAGTTCTCCTTCCACCAAACAAAAAGAACCCCCCAGTTCTCAAATTATTTTTGAGAGAGGGGTGAGGTCTGAGCACCACATGAAGAAGCTGCTCAAAGCAAGAAGCGCCAACCACGTGGCAATAAAGATTAGATATATAAAATTATCAAAATCTACAAAACATTTGCTACTTCTGAAAGGTTTTGTATCTGATATTTTGACTCTTATACTTGAAAGCCACTTGAGGACTCCAAGTCAGCTGATTTGGGTCAATAGCAGAGATGGATTTCAAAGCATTAAATAAATTCTCTTTCAGTTCCCCTCAGACAAGAGTAAATACTCCAGCATTTATTACATATATTGGACACTAAACACTGAATTTTCTTTCCACTTCTTATCTCAACACAGTCAACACATTCCAAAACACGGCATTAAAAGGATAATGGAATGCTGTGAACATGGGGTGAACTTGATGGCTTTCCTGTCATTTCCAAAACAGATTATGAAACAAAATCATTCCAATTCCGGGCAATTCCCATCCAGCTTCCAGCAGCCACATGCTGTGCACCTCACAACATTCCTGTGGAGGAATAAAATTCATCCATGCAGCCTAGTCTGCTTTTGTGTTTATTTCTGCCCCCATCCTCCATGATTTACCTTTCTTCCCTTTCTTTCATATTTATTGCCCTTTCCTTTGTGTCCTCCTGCTTTTGTTCAATCCAAACACTTGCACACCTGCCTTGGAGAAAATCTGAAAGACCGAATTCCCTTCACGGAATCACAGATTGGGAAATACCCCGAGATTATCGAGTCCAACCTTTCCTGAAGTTGCAGCGTCCCTCCAAAAAGGATTGGAGGTCATAACTAACCCAAACCAAGGAGCTTCTGAGGAGCAGGCACAGTGATTGATGTGGGACACACAGGATCCGTGTCCAGGCCCGGCAGTGTCACCTCCACACCAAAGTGACCTTCATTGATTTGCTATTTCATACCCAGTCTGATCCAAGCAAGTTATGGAAACCCACTGGAGTGCATTAAAATGTCATGTTCCTAATGAAGCCAGTCTGGCAGACTGGGGAGCTGAGCTGGACGCTGTACAGAGCTGTTCCAGGAGCTCTGACTTATGAGACAGGCACAGATAAGATTCCTGCACTCACACTGCTGGAGGCCTCATCATTTTCTGACACATTATATTTCAAAGTACTCTTAATTTCCTCCAGTTATTCGGGGAGAAATGGTGCTGCACTGCAGTGATTTCAGCCAGCCTTCCCTAAAGGATGCACTGAATGGGAACACTGATCCCCCTGAGTTTGCTTTCCAAGGGATGAATCTGCCACCTTTGAGTTCCCTTTGTTGCTGTGGAACAGAACATCACAGAAACCACAGGTGGTGAGGGCACCTCCCCACACACCAGTACTGTACATCCAACACAAAAATATCAGAGTTTTCCCTGGTCTCTAAAGACCCACACAGATAAAGCCATGCTGGCACAACAGGGGGAAAAAGGTTTTTAAAGAGAATTTGAAGTGCCATCCTCTCCTCCTGGTGGAAAGGCACCGGATCCTGTTCAAGGAAGACACATGGTGTCTTGGATGATCTCATCTTCGCAAAGCTTGTGTGAAGTAGATGGATGGAAAAAAAAAATCCTTCCTCTGAGGGGGAGAAGCCCTGGCACAGAAGCTGTGGCTGTCCCTGGATCCGTGAAAGTGTCCAAGGGCAGGCTGGATGGGTCTTGGAGCAACTTGGGATAGTGGAAGGTGTCCCTGCCCATGGCAGGGGGTGGGGATAGGACAGGCTTTAAGGTCCCTTCCAAATGAAACCATTCCATAGCCTCAATCCGATAATCTCCTTGCTTCCAGCACCAGGAAGAAGCCTTGGCCATGGTCTCACCTTGAGACTGGAAGAGCAGAATCCTGAAGAAAAACAGGACAGCTCTAAAGCCTCATCTCTTGCAAGATCCAACTTGCATTTGAATCGAGACAATCAACTCTGGTCTTTCCTACTTCCAGTAGGTTCTTGGCTCCAGTCACGGGTTAAAAGGTAACTCACATTTCACACAATCCAGCCGAACATGCATGTCCTAACTGGTTACAACCCAGAGTTCCACAACTCCTTCTACACAAACCAGTGCTTTTAATAAAACATTACAGGAGGAAGGTGATTGTCCCTCTATATTGAGCTGTGGTGAGATCACATCCATGTCCTGTGTCCTGTTCTCATGGCCAGGGAGCCCCGGAGGGGCTGGAGCGTGTCCAGGGAAGGGAAGGGAGCTGGGGAAGGGGCTGGAGCCCCAGGAGAGGCTGAGGGAGCTGGGAAAGGGGCTCAGCCTGGAGAAAAGGAGGCTCAGGGGGGACCTTGTGGCTCTGCACAACTCCTGACAGGAGGGGACAGCCAGGGGGGGTCGGGCTCTGCTCCCAGGGAACAGGGACAGGACAAGGGGAAACGGCCTCAGGCTGTGCCAGGGGAGGCTCAGCTTGGACAGCAGCAGGAATTTCTGCATGGAAAGGGTGCTGAGGCCTTGGCAGGGGCTGCCCAGGGAGGTTTGGAGTGCCTATGGCTGGAGGTGTCCAAGGAAGGGCTGGAGGTGGCACTGAGTGCTCTGGGCGGGGGACAAGGTGGGCATCGGGCACAGTTAGGACTCCATGGACTGGGAGGGATTTTCCAGCCTAAAAGATTCTGGGATTCCAGTGCTATGAAAAAGTGTTCACTGGATTTCTCCAGAGTAGTAACAGAAATTGTTTGTAAAGACGCTTCCTTAAACTGTTAACACACAGAGAACAGTAGGATGTTCTGAATAGCTCAGAAATATGACTGTAAAGCAGAAGACGTTTAAAATAAAATATTAAAAGAAAGCATTTCTGGTTTGGATAATCCATGCGGATTCAGAGTTCCTAAATCAGAAAGAAATGTCACTCGACCATCTCTCTAAAGTAACAGGGACACAGCATTCATTAGCTGGACTCACTGTCACCCTGTGCAGTTCATTAAGGATGCTGCTTTCTCCGTTCACACAGGAAACTGTTTAGAATTCTGCTGGACCTACTCAGGCTTCCCTTTCACTAGAGCTGGAAAGGAAAAAACCTCCAGATAATGAAAGCCAAACATCTGGCACATTCAGCAAACACTTGCATCCTAATGATGGGGGGAGAAGTCATCTCTCTCATCAGTTCATTTCATCCCAGTCGTGTGGGTGGGGTGTGGAGATGGGGAGCACAGAAGCCTCTCTTCATCCCCCACGAGACTCCCGGATTGGGATCTAAAGGATGGATCTGCACTGCCACTGCTCACTGGGTTGTCATTCACACAAGGAAAAGCACATTTTTCAGGGATTATATGCAATATTTATACATATATATTATATATGGTCTGAGAGAAAGAACAGCCAGGAGCAAGGGACATTGAAGGCAGTTGTGAGCAGGGACACTGAGGACAAAAAAAAAAATCCTACAAACCTTGCACCCACATAAAGCAGTTCAGTTGCCTGGCATTGATTCTAAAAGGGCTGGAGCCCTTCCGCTCTGGAGCCAGACTGAGTTGGGATTGTCCAGCCTGGAGAAGAGAAGGCTCCAGGGAGAGCTCAGAGTCCCTGCCAGGGCCTAAAGGGGCTCCAGGAGAGCTGGAGAGGGACTGGGGACAAGGGATGGAGGGACAGAACACAGGGAATGACTTCCCACTGCCAGAGGGAAGAAGATGGATGGGATATTGGGAAGGAATTGTTCCCTGGGAGGGTGGGCAGGCCCTGGCACAGGGTGCCCAGAGCAACTGTGGCTGCCCCTGGATCCCTGGAAGTGTCCAAGGCCAGGTTGGATGGGGCTTGGAGCAGCCCTGGACAGTGGAAGGTGTCCTTGCCCATGGCAGGGGTGGCACTGGATGGGCAAAGGCACCGTCCAACCCAAACCAGTCAGGGATTCAATGAGGTTCCCTTTGGCTCTGCTACAGGCAGTAGGGCAAAGCCCAGGCTCAAAACTCCCAGTGCTCCCACATGAATATCAAAGAGCTGCCACAGCTAAACCACAGAGGAAAAGCCAGTTTCCCTCAGCAAAGCTGTGAAGACCCAGAGCAGGACCTAAAAGAGACAGCACTGGGCTGAAGAGGGTGCAGGCAGAGCTGCCAACACACTAGGATGAGGAGCAATCCCACTCCGAAGAGGGTGAGCATCTCTACAAGGGAGCATAGCTCTTGGAAGGCAGGGAGAGGCCTTGGTGGCAAGAACATGCAGCTCCATGTGTCCCTCAGCACAAGGAAGAACAGCAGGCACTGCTGATACCCACGGTCCCTTGTTTGGAGCCATTGAGAGGGAGCATCTCCAAAACATTTCCAAGAAAATGCCACGGGGAAAAATAACATGAGGCCTTTCTCCCACTTTTAGGGGAGGAGGAAAAGCAAAAAGTACAGGAAGTGGGGGGGGGTTCCTTTGTCTCCAAGCTATCCCTCATGGAATTCTTTGGCACTGAGCTAGGTCCTTGAGAGTAGGGAGGGACATTCTCCCTGAAGAGAAGCAACAGGTTCCACGCACACGATGGTTTGTGCTGCGCTCTCAGTTGCCTGATGCTGATCCAGGGCCAAGATTGTGCTAGGCCTTGCATCAATCCATCATCTTCCCCCTGGAAAGCTCTGAAAGCAGTGGTAGCAGCCTTCAGCTTTGTCTGGTGTGCAACTGAGACAAGTGTAGCAATAACTGTGCTCTCCCACAGCTCATAAACTGCAGCAGTGTGGGCTCCCCTCTCCAGCCGAGGCTGGGAAATCGGGGCGATTCCAAGCTATTAAACTGGAAGTTACGGGGCCATAACTTCTTCTCCTGCTCCCTGCATTGAAGGAGAGGGTTGCCTGTGGTGTGTTCAACATGCAAGTGAATCCGATCCACCCGGGAGCAGAGGACAGGAGTCAAGGTTAAGGGAGAAGCACGTTCTCTCCGCTTGTTTCCTGGCACACCTGGGACAAGCACAGTCTGCTCGAGACTTTTGGCTGCATTTCAAGCAGTTCATGGAGCACAAAGACTGCAAAAGCAACACCAAGGCCCGTCTTAGCTCTTTAGAAAACAAACTGGAGGCTGCACAGGTCTGAAGGGTCACGGCAGCACAAATTAAACCAGATTTTAATGGTGCAGCAGAAGCAGGCAGGGCCATCCACATCCTGCTCCCACCAGGCACAGCACTGGGTGTCCAGCCAGCTCAAACTCCTCTAGATCTGCCAAAGGGAGGGCTGTCTATCAAAGAATCATCGAGTGGTTTGGGTTGAGAGGGACATTATAGATCATTCAGTCCCAAACCCTCTACCATAGGCAGGGACACCTCTCACCACACCTGGTTGCTCCAAGCCCTGTCCATCCTTGATGAAAACTTCACATCATTCCATGGCAACCCTCCACCCCCTCTCACCCCATCAAGTGTCAGTCTGCTGGGAAATCCATCACAAGAACATCTCCCCTACCAGGGCCTCACAATATCCATCATCTGGGCAAGCAGCAGCTCTGGAGAAGACAAATCTACATCCATACTCCGGTGCCCTGGCAAGGATGAATTAACACTGTTGATGTCCAGTAGCTTTCCTCCAGACCCACCACCACCAACAGCTTCACTGCATGTTCAGGCCAGAAGTAGGGAAACAGAAAGAGGATTTTATGCAGTTTCTTTCCTACAACATTCATGGTTTCAGAGGTAGGTCAGGTATGCTGCAATCCACCTCTTTTTTGTGTCTGCAGAATCAAGTAGTGAATAGTGTTGTGTTATAGAGTAGGATGATTGTGGGGAATTTTTGTTGTAATTGTGATGAAGGGTCAAGGGGTGGATTTTGTGTAAATTGTTAATTTTAGTTCTGTGTTGTGTTGGCTTTGGTGTTCCGAATTTGTTTATTTGGTTGGTTTCATTGTTTCTGTTGTTTTAAGTGAAGGTTGTGTGATGAATGTAGATTTTAATGATAATTCTTAAATAACTTAAATAAGCTTTTCAACACAGTGTCCACTCGGCAACAACAGCCCTGACCAGTTCATTAACTGGTTTCCAAAAAATGCTGAGATGACCCTACCTGGTTCACAGTGATCTCATCCCTGCCCAGGCTGCACCAAAGCAAGGACAAACAGAAGCTGAGCCACATTAAGTGGCTCTGAACGCAGAATTGTTGGCAATACACAGCATTTCTAAAGAAAATGCTCAGGGAACTTCTGAAACAGAGCCCCCAAAGAACCAAGTGTGGGGAAAACTCATTACAAAGCTTTTAAAGGGAGGATACAGTGTGAGAGCACCTCACCAAATTAAAATTAAGTGTGGGTTATCTGTGAACCAGGGATGTAAATTTATGGACCAAGAAAGGCTCCATATCCCATGGCCAGCTCCCAACCTTTGTGTCAGACAGCAGCTGTTGGATTTGGCTGCTCGCTGGGCTGGGAGAGCTCTGCTGCTGGCTGTACCCAAGGTGGGCATGCAGGGATTTCTCCAGTTTTTGACACGGATACAGAGCTCATTTTCCTAGGACCACCAGTGCAGCAGGTCCAGCACTCACTTCCACAGCTCACAACTTTACCTCGACACCAGGAGGGGACTAAAAGCATTCAGCTCACCTCCCTAAACCTTTCCCCCGCTAAGCACTTCTACCAGAGGACAGAAATCCCATGGGTGGGATTCAGGGAATTTGCAGCCCCATGGCAGGATCAGGAGCTGTCACTAGAGGAACCTAAATTCCTCCACATCCCAGAAGCGTCACACTCAGTCTGTAACAAACCATTTTTGTCCCAGTGAATCACCCAAAATTACAGCTCCAATTGCTCATGGATTGTCACAATCCTGCTTTACTCAGTCCTCGTTTTGAGCTAAGGTTAAAAATGATAACATTTGTTTTACTCAGAATCTAACATGTGCTTGCATGCTGGGAGGGAAAAGAGCACTCCCAAGAAATGGTAATTTTTGGAAATGCAGAAGGTGTTGCAGCATCTCGAGTGTCACAGAGGAAGCAGATTCAGCTGCCATGGCTTCAAAGCCAAAGTTCTGGTGCTATCCCAGAGACAGAACAGTTCCAGGAGGAAAAGCCACCACAGAATTTCAAATCCAAAGCTCTGGTGATACCCCAGAGATTGAACAGTTCCAGGAGGAAAAGTCACTTCAGAATTTCACTTTTCGAAAGATGGGTGTGATAACAAAAAACGTTGTAAAATTTCAGTAGACATTTTGTGCTTTAATAGAGTTCACAATTATTTCTGGCTACTGTGATACAAAAGTTTTCTTCTTAAAAGCCTGGATTTCAGCTGAGATTTTTGCACTGGAACCTGCAGCTCTCTCCCCCTCCATCAAACCAACAGTTTGGATCTATGTGTGCATGAACTTGGGACCACCTTACACTGGAGGAAATAAAATCTAAAATATCTTCTCTACAGAGGGACCAGAGCAGCAGCATTCGAAGGAATGTGTTCTGAGGAATGCTTTTGCTCCATAAGGACAGAGCAAACAAATTCCACATCCCTTGTGCTTCCCAGATGAAATAAACTCTGATTATTCAGTTTTGTGGAAGCCATGGTTAATGGCAGGGTGGAAACATCGATGCTGTCCCCACATCTGGCTTAATCTGGGGCAGAACTTTCCCATTTTGGTTCTCTCAAAGAGCTGCCAGAAAGGCAAAACCACTGGGGCTCCCAGCGAACTCTTATTGCTTCTCCAGACATGAGCAGAGAGGATTCTCCAAAGGATTTTCACTGGGACGCAGAGACAGGGAGCCAGGAAAGAGCCATATGTTAATTTTCAATATTGGCTGTGACCAAAATCATTCTGGGAAGGGATGATCCAGGCAAATGGCATTGGAGGGCAGTAATGCCATAAACTGGAAGGAACACATGGGCGGCTGTGGTGTCCTTAAGAGAATTAAGAAGTCTTTAGAAATTGGGCCACTGTTGGGGAATTTCATTCTCCAGATACAAAGAACAAAAAATTACAAATAGCAGCTTAATTTGTGTGCTCTCATAGAGGATTGATCCAGCAGGAAACCTTTGTATCTGGGAGAAGAAAGGTTAATTCATTCTCAGTTTGGAGAGGATTCACTGACAGAAAATAAACTGGATTTGAATGATAATCAGCTGATTAAACAAGATGGAAAAACAAAAGAAAAGGGCTTGTAATTAACGGTTATCAGCATTTGTTTGAAAAAAAAAAAAAAGAAATTAAAGGAAGAAACTAGAAAAATCAACTGAAATGAGGAGCTCAGGTGTCTGAAAATGAAGGAGGCCCAGAAATTTCTAAATGCCAGGTGCCAAATATTCCAAAGAAAAAAGAGGGAGGGAAAGACTCTCAAGATGAAGGACTCTGCATGGGTGCACAGCTAACAGGGAACTACCTCAAACATTAGAAGGCTTTTCATAGTAACCTATGGAGTTTTAAAAAGCCTAAAACTAGACACAGTGAAGAAGTTAAAAGAAAATCTGGGGAGAATTGGTGTAACAGAATCTCAGGAAGATCTCCAGGAATGCAGTATTTTCCTGGTTTTGAGAACTTTATGAAGATTTTTCGGTGCCCTATGAAGGCAGGGGTCAGGAAAAGAACAATGTGGGTTCCTCTGCTGTGAGATGGGTATTTTGGGAAGGATAGCCACCAAATCATTAAGGTTGAAAAAGACCTCCAAGGTCATCAAATCCAGCGAGTGTAAGTACAAAGGAAATTTTTGACCTTGTTTTCAGTAAGGGTGTTAATATTTACCACAGGAGGAGAGGGAGGGGGTGAGTGGTGAAGAAATGAAAATGAAAAAAGAAACGAAATAAAAAATAAGAAACACAAGGGTACAAAAGAAGAAATCATCATAAAGCGAATAAAAGCTGTAGGGGCCATTAAAGTCAAAGCCAGAGTTTGGAAACAAACGGCACACAAAATTGAACACCACTCCAACATTTCCTTTAACTGGGATACTGCAGACAATTAAAGAGCAGGGAATAAATTATTCATGCTTAAGAGAAGAATTCTCTCCAAGCCTACACCACTTCCTTCAGTGGCACGGGGACTCAAGTGCTCTTCCCTTCAACAAGAGAGCACCGGGAAATATGACCAAATTTCTTATTATTCAGCACAAGGTAGCTCGTGAGAGACTAAGAGATTACTTCATCAGATAACATTCCCCAAAGGCTGGAGATCCCATTAATCTGGGGTTTAGCGGCGCATTCAGCAGTGTCACGTGGGAAACAGGGAGTTAAGCTGCAACCAACAGAGGCATTTAGGGGTAGGTGAGCATCTGGTCCGTGGGGAGACAACAGCAGAAGTCCTGAAAACTTAAGTGATTATTGAGGGTCTTAAAATTCAGGCTTGGAAGTGATCTCATTAAACATTTCAGCACTGATGGTAGGAACAGGTGGATCCTATGTGACACAGCAGGGACACAGGACTTGAAGGGGGGGACATTGATAGCACCCAGAAATAACTGGAGGCTCTGAAGGACTGAAGTAACAGAGACAGGATAAATTCAGAAAGGCACAACTCAGGCTCAGGTACTCAGGGAGTGCAAGACATTTCCTGGAGGGCTGTGAAGAGCCCAGTGGAAGCCAGTGAAGAGGAGCAGGGAGTGTGAGTTAATTCCAGCAGGATGATAAAACTTCCATTTTTACAAGGGCATGGAGTGACAAGGGGAAACATCCATGAGCAAGGCACATTAAAGGCAGTCCTGAGCAGGGACACTGAGGACAAAAAAAGAATCCTACAAACCTTGCACCCACACAACGCAGTTCAGTTGCCTGGCATTGATTCTAAAAGGGCTGAAGCTCCTCTGTTCTGGAGACAGACTGAGTTGGGATTGCTCAGCCTGGAGAAGAGAAGGCTCCAGGGAGAGCTCAGAGTCCCTGCCAGGGCCTGAAGGGATGCAGGGAAGCGGGAGAAGGACCCTGCATCAGGAATTGGAGTGCCAGGACACAGGGAATGGCTTCCCAGTGCCAGACGGCAGGGATTGATGGGAGATTGGGAAGGAATTGTTCCCTGGGAGGGTGGGCAGGCCCTGGCACAGGGTGCCCAGAGCAGCTGTGGCTGCCCCTGGATCCCTGGAAGTGTCCAAGGCCAGGCTGGACAGGGCTTGGAGCAGCCTGGGATAGTGGAAAGTGTCCCTGCCCATGGCAGGGGTGGCACTGGATGGGCTTTAAGGGCCCTTTCCACCCAAACCATTCTGGGATTCTGAAAACCAAAAGCCCAAGCCCGTCCTCATTTTTGGAAGGGCTCAGTGATGACATGAGGGGAGATCTGGCATTAAGGCTGCAGTACCAGCCCCACAGCTGGAGATGCAGATGGTCTTTCCCAATCTGAGGCTCCCAAAAGCACACTTTAAATTATGAACCCAGAGCCAGTGGTGCTAAAACTGGCTCCAAACATCAGCATTGCCACCTCTCAGCCCCAAAAGTTCACTGGTGCTGTTAAACTACACCAATGTCCTTCACAAGTCCACTCTTTGTGAAAATTTGCTTTTTTTTCTTTCTTCCTTTTTTTTTTTTAATTAATAAAGGTGATAATTGTGAATAAGAGCCCTTCATAGACACACAAAAAAATTACTAATCTACAATTTAAACAGCTAGCTAAAACTGGACAGCTCAAACCACAGCCTGCAGCACAAAAGGAATTAATCCACACTTCATACTTTTAACCCTTACAACAATTTATATGTACAGCAAGGTATGACCAGAATCCAGCACAGCCCCTTAGTTTCATTTTTTTGTCTAAAGACCTTAAATTTAGGTAATTTTATATTATTTGAAAGTAGTTGTGAGGAAAGTTTTCTTTAGTATAGTGACCCATTTCCTATTCCTAAAAGAAGACATTAACAGGCAATCCCAGACACCAGGAAACCAAGATGTTCATAAAAAGGAAAAGGAGAGGAAAAATAAAAAGAATAAAATTCTAAATCCCCACTTTTATAATAGGAGAAAAAAAAAAAAAGAAAAGGCTCTAAAGCCTCCCCACCTTTCCAAGGAACATTAAAAATTTTGCAGCACAATTTTCCAGGCGACTGCCTTTGTGGCAGAGCCATTACACCTGAGCAAATACGACACAAGGTGACAATACAATTATTCCAAGCAGTGATTTAGCACGAGTAGAACACCATAAAGAAGATATCGAGCCCCAAACTTCTCCACAGACTGCACATTCCCTCTCCAAGGATAAGGTGTGAAACACAGCACCTGGGAGTAACTTTCTTGCCTCAGCAGCTCCAGAAAAAAAGTGGAAGCTTCATCCTTGAGCTGAGCTGTCCTCTCCTTAAATTCCACTCTTATTTCTTAGGGGTGCACCTGCCAAGCCACAGGGATCATGTTCCTGAAACCTGAGTGCTACCACAGACAGATAAAATGCATCAAATAACCCCTGGCTCACCGTTCTGCTGCCTCCCCTAGCAAAGAAAACCCCAAAGCAATACTGAAATTCTGATAGAAGAAACTGAGAATTCATGGGGCAAAGTCTCGAACACTCCAAAGTAAGACTCCACCATGTGAAAGCCCAGGCCATTAATATTATTAATTTTTTACCGTATCTCCTGTGATATCAACTTCCCAGCTCCACCAATCAGCTGGCTTTATTGGAAGGAAGGAAGGAAGGAAGGAAACGTGGAGTTGGGGTTACCCTTCCACAGGGAATGTTGTGCTGGTGTGACAACACAGCACCTTAAACACCATTTCCCTTCATGTGGAGAAATACAAACCCACACCTCTCCTCTGCCTTCAAATGCCAGATCAAGTTTATTTGTTTACAGTTTACTTGTTTGCACTTGTTTACAGTTCCCCAGATTAAATGGGATTCAGTAATCACTAAAATTCCCCTTAAAAAAAAAAAAAAAAAACACCAACCTGAAGTAGTGGCAGCATGGCAATCAAAACCAGGCAAGGAAAATTCAGGATTTCTTGAACAGTAATTACTAACATAATATCAAATTAACTGACAAGGAATAAGTAAAAAAAAAAAAAAAAACAAACACAAAACTAAAAAAAAAGAAACACAACCAACCAACAACAAAAAAACAAACAAACAAACAAAAAACCACCAAAAAAAACCCCAAACAAATAAAACAAAAAGTATGCAGTAAGAAGAGTTAAATATGAAGGAATTCAAGGTATGACCAAAAAAAGTGGTTTTTTTTTTCAAATTAGGGTGAACTGTGGTACGAGAAAAAGGGGAGAGAAGCTGACAGAAAGTACTAACAGAGCACTTACTATTGAGTGTAGAGGCTTATCAAGAAATGAGCCAGGTACAAGCCCTTAAGTTGCCTAATCCTCAACTCTAAACACGGCAAAACCCGGGCAGAATGCTGCTGGGCACGGGGGTTGCTGCAAAGGAATTCCTCTGAGAAAGAGGAGCCGAGCTGTGGGACCTCCACTGTGCCACCAACGTGAATTTCCAGTCCGAACAACTGAAAAAGCGAGGGCTCAGACCTTTCCTCTCCCACTGCAGGGAATGGAAAGATGTAAAAGATGGAAAGACAAAGACCTCAGTTTAACAAAGGACATTAAACCCCGGCGGTTTTTACTGACTCCCCCCACTCCAAATCTAACGCGATGAGGGAGTCACGATTCTTCCAAAGAGGCGAATAAAATATTAGTCCTGGCCGTGCTTTTACCTGGATTCCAAGGGAGATCAAACACAAGACCCCCCAGGTGAGTTGGCAGTTCAAAGTTTGCTGCGCTGGGTGATGCAGCAAGTTCCCCCCAGGTCTCCACAGGGAGCAAGAACACACCTGCACCCTCTGCTCTGCTTCCCCAATTAATCCCAGAGCTGGAACACAGCGACAGCGAGCAGCAAACAACCCGAGAAAGAGCAACGACGGGGGGGGGGGGGGGGGGGGGAAAAATACCTCGGCATATCAGAGCGGGAGGCGGCCGGCCATTCCCCATTCCCGGCGGCTCCGCATCCCGGCTGCTCCCGATGCTGCGATGGGCAGGGATGCGCCTGCCCCTTGCCGGCGCCGGGCACTCCCCCGCTCCCAGCCCGGCTTCCCGGCACCTCCTGGCTCTCCCGCTCTCTCCCCCTCTCCCTTTCTCTTCCCCTGTCGGGCGGGGCCGGGCAGCGCTGGGTACCCCGAGCCCCCCGAGCCGCTCCCCCGCTCCGGGGCCCGTCCGTGTCCCCGCAGCCCGGGGCGGGCTCCCGCTGCCGGGGAAGGGAAGGCGGCAGCTCCCGCTGCCTTCGGGAGATCATTTGCCAGGACAGCGGGAATCCCGCTGGAGCCCGGCTCCGCTCAGCGATGCTGCTGCTGGCTCGGTCTCTCTCTCTTCCCCCGGGATACAGGTGCCAGAAAAGCCTAAAGAGGGGTTTGGAAAAGAGCTCAGGCTTTTACTCACCTCGGTGGAGTGTAAACAGCATTCCTTGAAACTCCCGCTTGCAATTCCTTGAAACTTCACAGGCTCAACAGTGCAACTCATGGGAGACCACCCAGACATCAAACGGAGCTTATTTAAATCCGAGAATCATGGTTTGGGCTGGAAGAGACCTTAAAGCCCAACCAGTTCCACCCCCTTTAACACCTTCCACTGTCCCAGGCTGCTCCAAGCTCCGTCTAACCTGGCTTTGGACACTTCCAAGGATCCAGGGGCAGCCACAGCTGCTCTGGGCACCCTGTGCCAGGGCGTCCCCACCCTCACAGGGAAAAACGTCTTCCCAATATCTACCCTAAATTTCCCCTCTGTCAGCTTGAATTTCCTATTGTGTTGTTGACACTGCTGTCTCTATTACAAAACCAAAACAAAAGTTCATTTTTTTTCAAAATAAGGTGGGGGTTTTTTGTTTGTTTGTTTGTTTTTATAAGGGCACATGGTGAGAGTAAAGGGGAGCTCATAACACAAGGTTTATATGGTCATGTAACTACTATAACACCAGAGCACTCCAGTTCTTGAAAACCTCTAGTAAAATTGCTCCTCAGTCCTTCAAAAAATAAGTACACAAGGTTGTTGCAAGCCTACCTAATGCTACTGCTCCTCACCCACAAGCCCCACTTACCACTATGACTTAAAACCTTAATTTCTCTCCAAAAACCTCATAAAATTAAAATAATCAGAATGAGCATTACCTTTGTGTTACAAGACCTGGAATATTATTGGTACCTGAAAACAATGAAAATAAAATTAAAAATCCAATACCCATAGTAAGACCCGGGGTAATTCCTCTTTCCTGGTGTAGCTGTGTGCTATATTTAGTTTGTTCTACCATTTATTAATAAGATTTACCTGTCCTGTGAGATCCACCTGTCCCTCAGACCACTGTAACAGAAATACACAGACCTGTATTTCTGTTGCAGCGTTCACTCCTCACATGTTCCCAAAACACTAAAGCCAGCTCCCATGAAATCAACAGTATGAGATCTTCAAGGCAGGATTTGTCCCCCAGGAATGAAGAATTCCTGCAGGCAGAAAGGACAGTCCAGGAGAAGCTGCCTCTGAAGGAGAGAAGAGCCTTCTTGCTCCCAGACATGTGCGTTACATATTTGATATGCTCGAAGAATGTTACTGTTGGTAGCTTCACATTCCCTCAGAGCACCATCAAAAGGAACTGGTTCACCTTGTGGGCTCGGATCCGGGAGTGCTTGGCAGAAGAGAGTTATTCTGGGAGTGTGAGGATCTGACAGAAATAATGAGGATTGACAGGAAAGGGGCTCATTAGCTCCCTTCTCTTCTGTGAGCATCCTGCGTCTCCCCAACGAGCCCGACCCAAACACAGCCCGGGCCAGCATCTCACTGAGGGTTTTTCCTGTGGAAACCCTGGCCAGCAATCAGTGGATGAGTTGGAGTCTCCTCGGGATGCATTTGCACAGAGTGCAGCACGGGGAAGACTAAATTCCACTTCTGCCAGACTTGTCTGCACTCGGGGAGAGGATGCCTAGGAGATAAATTCTGTTTTCATAAAAAGCAGGAGCCAAGGTTCTGTTAGAGCCTTGTATGTTCTTCACCAATGTTATCCACACCTGCCAATTCCAACCTGTCCTAGGAATGCAACCCAGCTGTCCCAGACAGACAGACCTGACCTAGTACAGAGCTCTGATTCTCTTATATCTCAATCCAACAGGTTCTTCAGTCCAGTCTTTTAAAACTTGGATAAAGTTCCTTCTCATCTTCCAACTCTTTTAAACACCTCGGATGACATTGAGATCTTTGGCAATTATGGAGCTTGTCGTCCCAAAACACATCTCTGGGCATGCAGAGGAGAAGAAGGTGACTGGGATCAGTCAGTCTGGATTTACCAAAGCTAAATCATGCCTGACCAACCTGTCTAGGATACAGTGACAGGAATAATAAAGGGATGGAACATGGATGAGGACACAGCAGTTATAATTTCCCTTGACTTTCCCAGACTTCCAGCACTGTCTCCCGTGATATTTTTATATCCAAGTGAGGACAGTGTGGTCTGATGGGATGGACAAGTGAAAAATGGGTGAACTCAAAAACTGGTTGAATGACAGGGCTCAGATGTGGAAGGAGGAGACATGGCAGGAGAGCTTTTCCTTTAGGGAAAAAAGTGCTGGGGCACTGCCCAGGCTCCCCAGGGAATGGGTACAACCCCAAGGCTGCCAGAGCTCCAGGGATGCCAGGGATACACAAGGAGGGATTGTTGGGATGTCCTGGGAAAAGCCAGGAGCTGGACTGGATGATCCCTGTGGGTCCCTCCCAGCTCAGGATATTCCATGATTCATAAGCTGAAGCAATCAATAAGGATAATAAGGTATAACATTTTCTTTCAAGGACAGGTAAGAGGTGCAGCAGGGGCTTTGGAGTCTCCATCCTCACATTTTTTTCTGGACAAAGCCCTGGAGAGCCTGGTCTGAACCCAAACCTGGCCCTGCTCAGCCCTGGTGGGACCAATAAATTTATTTCATTACATTTTACAGCAATTTCTTTCCTTACTGAGTAGTTGCTAAATAGATTTTGAGAAGTTGTAGTTACTGCTTAGAAAACAAATATTGGATTGAGCCTAGAAGATACCAGCACATATTTCCAGTTAAAAGCAAGACTACAGCTGTGCAATAAAGTTCAAAATCTTAATGATTTCAATATTTTGTGTAGTTTAGTTGATGCAAGGGACAGTACTGGCAGCTTTCTGCTGTATAAGTGTCTGATTTGTGTAAGGAGCAACACAAGGAGCACAGGGAAGCTCTTGGAATTCCAGTAGATAACTACAGAATCTTTTCATCTCCCACCTGATGCAACATTTTTATCTTCTTCCTGAAAAGCAGAAAGCTCGCAGTTCTAGAAAGCCAAAGATGCAGACGGCAACTCAGTGACTTTGATCAAACTGATTTCAGGGAGAACTGATAATCATTCCTGGTTTATTTCCTGTCATTCAGTTGGTTTAACCTTGGAGGAGGAGAAGGTTGGGGTGTTCTGTAATTCCCGCAAACAAGAGCTCACAGAAAAATGCTGACCACCTCTTAAGAGCAGCCCTACATCACAATGTGCCCCTGGGCATGTGAAAAAGACCTTCTGGGGAGGAGAAGATGGTAAAAATTTAAAGACAGTTTCCACAGAGGTACATCAGAAACAACCCCACTGATTCTGTGCATCCTTTTTTGAGTATTTTTGTCATTGAGAGGCAAAGGGGGTAAGGAAAGACGATCCCAAGCTCTCTGGAAGTCTGGGCAGAGCTCTACAGTCTGCCCATCTGTTCACAGGGAGGGATTACACCAAACCACTGTGCCTGCATGCTCACAAATCCGGGAGGAGCAGTAATTGGTTTACTGTAGTTTGTTAGATTCATAATTTGATCACAAACTCCTCTCAAGGCAAGTTCATCCATGGCATTCATTCCTCCGCCTTTCCAATGGGCTCATTTGTTCTGCAGCACTATAAATATTATGTGAATGAAAATCACAGGAAATGGCTATTCTGTGCTCCAGTGCTTTATTAAGAGATATCTATTTCCAAAAAAAAAAAAAAAAAAAAAAAACCAAAAAACAAAAAAACCCACCAAAAAAAAAAGGGGAAAAAAAAAAGAAAAAAAGCTAATTATATCTGCATTTACACAACTCCTTTCAGAAAGATTATCCAAGACTCTTTATAAAGCATCAAATGACAAGCCCAGAGCTCTGCCTATGTGCAACAATCAGATATATTCCATATGCAGCTGCCATAAACATTTCTATTCATGCCAGTTCATCTGTGCTGGGATTAACGGAGTGAGAAAAGCTGGCCAAGGACACCTATTTAAAGAACCAGGAGGTTTAAGTGGATGAAACCTGCACAGTAACTTCTCATCTAAAGCACAGGGCAGCTGATTATGGTGTAACCTGGAATTCTCACTGCAAACACAACACTTTGGGTCCAATCCTGCCCTGTCCTGCCTTGCAAATGATGCTGGATGTGCCAGGAGCACTTTTGGGGCGTGTCCTGAAAATACCTGCACAAAACGTGCAGGGGAAGGACTCCGAGCACAGGGGGTGGGGTGGGATTTGCACACACTGGGATTTGGACAAGGTGCTCCCAGGAACAAGACTCTCTCCCAGCTGGGGCGCTTTGGGGCAGAGCAGGAGGAAAAGCCCTCAGTGCAACTTTGCAGAGTGCAGCCAGCCTAGCAGCCCTGAGCTAACACAAGATTTCAGGGAAATACATGGGATTTTCAATGCCTAAACCAGAGCCCAGACCGGAACTGCTCCCTCCTCTCTCAGGGAAGCTCTGTGCTGCTGGCAGACCACAGGTGCTGCTGCAGTTTTGCCTCCTCGTTTCCCAGCTCTGACTCTGTGCACGTGCAGAACTTGGTGCCACCGAGGCTGAGAACCACATTTCACACCTTAAGCCAGGTGAAATCCAGAGGCTAAGATGTGTAAATAGGCTTCCTCATACTTTACCTCCCCTGGCCTCACTCCCACATCCCAAGCCCTCCACAGAATTACTACTCCAGCTTTCTACACTCACTCAGGTGGAGCAGGGATGGAGGTGCCCCTCATCCTCCACATGGGAAATGAATCCAAGCTCCAGCCCCTCAGGACCAGAAGGAAACCAGCCCGTAGCACTTCTGTTCAACAGGAAAACACTTCAAGCATCGGGGCAGCAACAGTTTTGGGAGAGCCACTCCTCACCTGGCTGCTAAATCCCTGCCAGCAAACAGGTTATACAGGGCTGCAAAGCCAGATTAAGGGATAAATCCTCACTAGGCTGATCCATAAAGAATGCAGGGAAAGTCCTGGGACAGAATCCCCCTTCTGCTGCCACGCTGGACACAGAAAATGCAAGCTCTGCTTAACTCCTGAAGGAAAAGAGGATAAAACTCTATCCCTAAAGCCCCACTCTGGGCGGGTGGGCACGGAGCTCTCAGCAGCCCCGAGGGCGAGGATGTCACCCGGCGCTCCTCCTGCCCGGGGTCACTCTGTGTGCCATGTGTCATGTTTACAGAGCAGGGCGTGGCTCAGGCCACAGGCTCTGGAGCCGAGCAGGGTGCCCAGGGAAGCCTGGTGGGAATGCTGAGGCTGCCCGGTTCTTGTAGGGCCAGCATGTCCCCGTGAGGGCCACTGGGAGAGGCTCCAGGGACCCCCAAATGATGCAGCAGGGTTGTAAAAAACTCACTTTGTGTTTGGAAGGGAGCAGAGGAACAAAGCACATATAGCATATACACACACATTACAAATACAAAACCCCCACACATTTATATATATATAGATGGATACATTCATATGTATTAAAAAGTGTCCGGTAAATGGCGACATTTTACTTGGTGCTATAAAACTTGAGCAGCTCCCACACCCTTTCCACCATTTTAAACCCACCCATGTTTGGAACCCTAAACAAGCACTTCAAGCACAAGAAATGACTGGAGTCAGTCACACAAAACAGGAATTGTGGTTTCCCCTGTCCTTTCTCCCTCTGGATGCAGAGGCTGTGAGAGCTGCCCTGGGTAACAGGGCAGTGCCACCCCAGTGCCACATCCAAATGCCACGGCCTGGTCCTACAGAGACAGCTCAGGTGCCTCTGTCCTGCAGGTACTGTCCACAAGTAGATGAAAGAATTTCAGCCTTAAAAAGAGTTTTCTTCTGTGAAGAAGTGCTCAGCAAGACAGAAACCCAGCAGCTCCAGGGCCATGGCCTGGCTTTGCTCTCTACTACATCAACGAGGACGTCACTGGCTGAGCTGCAGATAAATAACATTTTATTCCTGCCCTGCTTGAACCCAGCTCGTTTGGAGCTGGATCCCGCCTCCTTCTCCCCAGGTGAGCTGGCAGAGGCAGCAGGGGAAATACACAAACCCCACTTCAATTATTTGCTCATCCTTCAGCAATAAAAGGGCAGAGAAAGGCACCACACAAAATGAAATGCTCTTTGGAGCAAAGGGGTATTTTAAATCCAAATATTCTTATGAGAGATTTGATATCTCCTCATCCAATAATTTTGGAAGAGCCGTAATCCTGTCTGGGAGATTTCCCTAACTGCTCCAGCAATAAACCAAACACTTCACCAGGGCATTTCAATATTTTTGTTTCTCTCTCTGGTACCTTCTCCCACACTCTGCTCCCTTTCCAACAGCACATTCAAGGCATTCAGTTGATTATCTGCTTTTCGCTACCTGGAATTTTAGTCTTCAAATGGCAATTTTTAAATGGTTTATTGCTCACAATTAAATTTTTGGAAAGGTAGAAGGCTCTCTTCGGAGATGCTGCTTTAAAGCACCGCAGCACGACACATCCAGTCCTACACAGTACAACAATCCACTGAATTTCCTTTTAGCAGAACTCCTATGGTTTATATTATTATGGTTTATATTATTATAGTTTATATTATTATTCTTTTCACACCCGACAGCCCCCATCAGGAGTTACCACACACTGAAAATTTACCCCCCAAAAAGTACTTTTTGCTCTCCAACCTGCATGGATTCTCCCCCAGGACACAATGGCAGCCTCCGTTCCGGCATTGACCCTTCTGGTTGGATCCTCATAGGAATTCCACTTTGGACAAGAAGCGCTTTATTCCCGTAATTCTGCAGAGCTGCAAGTTAGCTGAGGACTGTAAGTCCACTGCATGCTGGCTCCCTGTCAGTCAGGGCTAATTCCCACAGATTAGAGAAGGAAATCTGTACAGTTCCCCAGGTCCTAAATCCTACTGCTAAGAGAACGGAATTTTTGTCTTCCCAAGTAATCCTTTTGGAGGAAAAAAAAAAGGAATTTCTCATTGCTATCCTATCTATCATATCTATCATATCTATCATTGTATCATTGCTATCTGCACCCAAAGTATCAGAGAAGATGAACCAAGAGCACCAATCCCTGGCTGTGTGTTGGTTCCCAGACCACCCACTCCTGACACCGAGTGTGTTCACCCTGAATAACATCACGATCCCGCAGTTATTGTTGTCAGTAACAACCTCACAACCACAAATCCCTCCCCTTTGCTTTCCTGGTGTCCTCAGAAGGTCTCTGAGGAATGCTGAGCACTGTTACTCTGAATGGGAGGGTTTGAATCACTGTGGAAGACAGAGACAGGAAACTGAGGTCATTCTGTTGTCTTTCACTGCAAAGTGAAGACTTTCCCTGGTTCAGAGGAGTAGTTTCCCTCCTGATTCCTTGGTGATTCTGCTCGAGGGCTGTGGATATCACTTGGCAGGGAAATCCTTTCTCTCACTTGAACTGAGCTCTTTTAGACTTTCTCCACACCTGCTTCAGTTCATGGAATCACAGAATATCCTGAGCTGGAAGGCACCCTCAGGGATCATTCAGTCCAGCCCCTGGCCCTGCACAGACACCCCAGCAATCCCACCCTGTGCATCCCTGAGAGAATTGTCCAGTTCTTCCTCCTCTCCCAGACTCTTTCCCCCTCTGGAGACAGAGAAGTCTTAAATTATCACTCAGAGCTTCCAAGTTAAAGGAGATGGGAAAGAAGTGCTCTGCTGTCCAACTCAAATACCACACAGCACCTGCAAACAGCCCATCAGATACAACTGCCAGGGAATCATGGAATCCCATGATGGTTTGGGTTGGAAGGGACCACCCAGTGCCACCCCCTGCCATGGGCAGGGACACTTTCCACCAGCCCCGGTTGCTCCAAGTCCCCTTCAACCTGGCCTTGGACACTTCCAGGGATGGATCATCTACAGCCTCAGAGGAGAACCTGCAGGAGAGACAAATTTCCCACTGTGCTCCAAACCCTCTTTTCCTAAGTTCTGGATAAAAGTGAGTTTCAATGCACTTTCATCAGCTTTTCAAAAAAGCACCAACTGGCACAGCTCTGAGGCTGCTCTTTTGGATCAAAGGTGGGGCCTTTCGATCACAGGAACAGGCTACCCGGGGCAGGGATGAACTCCCTATCTCTGGAAGTGTCCAGGGAACCTGTGGATGTGGCACTTGAGAACATGGGTTAGTGGTGAACATGGTGGTTGTTGGTTGGATCTGAAGACCTTACAGATCTTTTCTGACCTTAACAATCCTATGATTCCATTTTTTCCTTTTGATTCTCTGAGTGAATGGGAATATTTAGGAAGAGTGTCTTAAAACATGACCAGGAGTCCACAGCTGTACAGTTCTGAGCTTCTGCTGAGGTGCTTAGGGACTAAATTCCAATGGAGACTTTGCCATCAGTCCAACACCATAGCAGTGCTGCTGTTTTTTCCCAACACTGAGTCTTGTACAAAGGTGAGCAGGGATCCAATAATTACCCTTCCAGTGCCAAGGAGCTTATTGGACCTGTGGCTGGAGTGGATTGCCTGGAGTCAGGAGCAGGAAGGATGCAGGAAGGATCCCGGCTTCTCCACAGTGCCAGTGGCAAATCCCACAGCCCTGAATTTCCAGCTTCCCTGCCTCTTTCCTAAAGCTGACAGGTTTTGCTTATTAAAATGCTCCTCATAGCTTGTACTTATCCACTGTTGGAAAATTCTTGATTGGATAAACATGGGACAGAAGGGAAAATGTACAATGTGTATTTAACATATTTTCCTTCACATTTCTTATCCAGCTGAGGAAGGAAGATTGGAAGCACTCAGTGCCTTCACCTTCGCCTCCTGGAGTCATTTCTATGTTAATATGTCATTATGTGATAGACTTTGAGCAAGGGTCAAGCAGTTCGCAGAAGTAGGAACACTGAGCAGTATTGGGAAAGCTAATAGAAACACGCTTAAAGCATATTGAAAAGAACAAAGGTGGATTAAAAACACCTTTAAGTATTCCCCAAATTCATATTTATGTTGATTCCGCTCTTATAGGAAATATGATAAAATACTTTAGACAGACCTGAGGGGGCTTTGAGAATTGTACAGAAAAGACTGAAGTCATTAACATTCCAGTTTAAAATCTTTTGCAGATAACCCCCTTATCCCTTTTCCATCTCCCACATTTCTGATTTTTATACTGGAATATTCCAGAGCTGGATGAAACGCTTCCAGAGAAAAGCACAGCACCAAGCCCCATTGGTATTTGGTTGAATCAAGCAAGAGTTAGTCTGTCTCCAGGTATCCAGGTCTCCATGTATCTGCTGGAATAAGAGGAAGATGGGTTCTCCTCATACTTTGGCAGTTTTCTACCTGAAACCTCCATACCTGCAACCCTTACACAGGTTGTGCCAACAGAGTAACTGTTCAGAATTATCTTTGCCAGGCTCTTTCTAGAGGGACAAAAACTAGGAAGAAACCTGTGCTCCCCTGACACTTTCCATCATCCCTGTGCCTTTATTTTTGCTCTCTCTCATATCATCAGACATATGAAGCCACTTCTACTCACAGAACCACTACAGAGCCCTCTTGAAACCTCTCCTGCACTCTTCGGCTGTAATTGCCAAATCCAAGTGGATACACAGAGAACACTTCTGTAATATATTCTTTTGACTAATATTTATATTTTGTTGTGAAAATATAACTAAAAACATGGTCCATATCTCAAAATGCCTTTTCTCTCTCCCGGTTAAATGTTAATTATGCCTGTGTAATTTGTCTTGATCAAAATAGCTTCCTTGCTTTAAGCTTAATCACTTCTTATCCCTATTCTCCCCTTTCTTCCCAACTCTCCAGGTACTTCCCCATCTTGTCAGCTCCTCATTCTCCATTCTTTGCATGTCTTCACTAAACCTTCAGCTAGATCTGAAATTCAACAATGCATCTGTGTTCATCCTTCCTTGCCATCTCCCAGCTTCCCAGCTCCTGCCTTTATTCCCTCTGTGCCTACCTCAGTTCCTACCACTCCCTGTTCCTCCACCTGCCTCTGGAGAACCTCCTTGGGACCTCTTCCTTTTCTTTTGTGCTGTTTCCTCCTCATGTACTTGGATGATCCACTTCCTCTTGGATGATCTCCCCAATATGATCTGCAATTAGCAGATTTCCCCAGCCATTCAGAATTTCCAAACTTCACCCTCAGCTGGAAGTTAGCTTTCCTACTTCCATGTTTTTCCACAGACAGATATCCCCTATCCTTCAAGGCGTGCAGTTCTCACCTACTTCACTGCTGGTGCACTTCAACCTCTTGGGATTCACATCCACTGGGCAAAAGCATCTACAGACACTGAACTCCTGCCTCAGGTGTGCCAGCATCTGGAAGCAGCCATGTATTTGACTGAGGGGAAATCAAGGATCCCACACCTCTTTTTCCAGCACTGAGTCCAGGTGTTTTGTCACAGAGAGCTTTGGCTGCTGGTAGGAGACCCAGATTTACCCCTAGAGTTAACTCCACACTTCATTCCCCTCTACTGAGCCAGGCTGGATCAGATGGTATCCAACAATAAAAGAAGCAATGCTCACAGTCTGTCTGGTTCTGGATTCCTCCTGTCCCACCTCCTTTATCTCCAAATTAAAAAAAAAACAAACCCAAAAAACCCCCCAAAAAACACCAAAAAACAAAACAGAAAAAAAAAATAAAATAAAACAAACAAACAAACAAACAAAAAAAAAAAAAAAAAAAAAAAAAAAAAAAAAAAAAAACCACAAACCAGGGAGAGTAAGGAGCAAACCATTGAGTAGACCATGCCCTGACCACAAGGTGAACCAAGGCTGAAAAGCAGAAACCAAGCAATGGATTCCCTAAGGGAATGCAGGGATTCCTAAGGGATAGTGATGGGAAGGCTGGCAGTCCCTAGTACCTATGCAAAACCACTCCTGAGTATTTGCCCCAGCTAAACCTAAGAGTAACCTTGGAGTAAAGTCAGCCTGGGGCTCAACAGTGATCACTGTAATGCCCTGAAAAAGCCGCTCAAACAAAGGGAATTTATCTAAGGTAGGGACTACAATGGCCATGACATGAGCAGGCCAACATCAAACACAGAACAGCAAAACCAGCCCACAGCACAGGAATACTGATGATGCTGCCCATTCCTGGGCTGCTCTGTCCTGTCTGGCAGCAGATTAACAATAATAACAAATGGTATTCAATGGGCTCCAAGTGGGAATCACTGGGACCGTTTTGCATTCTCGATGATAATTGTAATAGATCGCAAGCACCAGGTTGGTACCAATCTTTGTGTAATGAGACAGCAGCTCATTAATTAACAAATACTGAGATTTTCTTCGCGTTGTACTGAGTTATCACAGAATCCCGGGATGGCTGAGGCTGCAGGGAGCTGGGTGGGCACGTGGTGCCACCTCCGTGCTCCAGCAGGGCCATCCCAGAGCCCAGGGCACAGCATTGTGCGCACACAGCTCTGCCACAGCCCCAGGGAGGAGCCCCCCAGGCCGTGTGGACAATGTGTTCAGGGCCGGGCACTGCCCAGGGAAGAAGTTGTGCCTCCTGTGCAGGGGGAATTGCTGGGCTCAGGCCCTGCCCGTGGCTCTGGGGCCATTGCTGGGCCCCCGCAGCAGAGCCTGGGCCCTGCTGGGAGCCCTCCCTGCACACAGGGACACCCAGGGCTCGGGGCCCCTCTCAGCTGGGGCTCCTCTCCAGGCTGAACAGCCCCGGCTCCCTCAGCCTTTCCTGGCCATTTCCCACGTGCTCCAGGCCCTTCCTCAGCTGCGCAGCCTCCGCTGGCCCCGCTCCAGGAGCTCCCTGGCCCTGCTGTGCTGAGGATCCAGAGCTGGACACGGCACTCCAGAGGTGCCTCCAGGGCTGCCCACGGGGCCACCATCCATCCCTCCCTGCCCTGCTGCCAAGGCTCTTCCTGCTGCCCCCGGGATCCCTTTGACCTCCTTGGCCCCAGGACACTCTGCTGCCTCAGGGACAGCTCCGTGTCCCCCAGGAACCCCAGGACACTCTGCTGCCTCAGGGACAGCTCCGTGTCCCCCAGGAACCCCAGGACACTCTGCTGCCTCAGGGACAGCTCCGTGTCCCTCAAGTCCTTCCCCATAGAGCTGCTCCAGCAGGTCCCCCACAGCCTGGGCTGATTCCTGGGGTTGTTCCTGCCCAGGTGCAGGACCTGCTTTCCCCTTGTTGAGTTTCAGACAGTTCTTTTCTGCCCATCTCTCCAAGCTGTCAACGCCCTATAAATAATAAGTAATAAATCCTCTATTGTTCCACATTCAGAGGCAAAATTGACATCTTAAATTCCAAATCTTTCCTCTCAACCTGTGGGCTAAGATGTCACGTCACCTTCTTGACCCCTTGAGGGAAATTTAATTGTGAAGTGGGAGTATTAGATCTATACCCAATTATTATTTTCAAGGGAGAACAGCACTTCATTTTGTGATTTATACATTTATACTCAGTGCAGCTGAACTATATTAATTCTAAATCAGAATGATATTAGGAAGTGAACACCCTGCTGAGTACAACACGATAGAAATAAGAAAAATAAAGGCAGTGTGAACATACATCCATTCATTATAGAAGCCTCTGTTTCTAAATAGCCACACATTCTTGGGGAGAAGGAGGAAATATTTTCGTTTATTTAAGAGAAGCAAGAAACTCTTACAGTGCTAAGTTACATATGAGCATTTTCTTTGCCAAGCAACACCCAGCTTTGTCTAGGGCCATTTGTTTATACTGGGGAGAGAAAGTATTCTGGTAGTTCAATAAACACTACAACAACTTCTCAACCTAAATTCAATTTTAGGCTGAGTAAAGAAATATTTCAGCTGGAAAGGGATCTTTTGGGACAATAAGCCCTTAAGACACTTCACCAAAGACCTGCATCTCATTTTTAGTAGAGCCAAACTCATATTACATCTGGTGTTGTTTTGAGCTTTGAAACTTTACTATGGCAATCGTCATTTCTTCCTTACGTTCCCATTCTGGAATACAACATGGCAAAGGCTGATTTTCTATCCTGCCCCCTTCCCCCTGTGCATTATCTTGGTCAAAGCAGCACTTTTAACAGGGAACTTCCCTCTCCTGCAAACAGCTGTGGATCTTTGGACAATTACTGTCATTAAGACTTTTATCCACATTAAAAAGAAGGAAAGAAGTGTTTTCTTTCCTTTGCAAGGGCCATCAGCTTTGCCCAGTGGTGATCTGTTGCCTTCCTGGCTCCACCAAAACCCTTGGCTGTTTTGAGTGTATGATTTATATTCCCTATCGTCACTTCACTTGCACATAGCTTTGCTGTTCAGTACGTGGAACCCAGGAGATTTTCCTCCACAGGGCTGTTTCCTGGAATACTCCATTTCATAAATCAAAGACAGTCAAAATAAAGGATGAAAGATGACTTTTTTTGTCCCTACAAAGTAATAAGTTGTCTTTGGGAAGATTCAAAACTTCTGTCTTCACAACACAAAATACCAGTGGATCAAAACAGGCAGAAATGGTGTCCAGCAAAGTCAAATGACATCAAAACCAGGACAAAAAACTTGGAAAAGAGTAAGTTACAGTGAGATTGGGGTGGTGGGACCCCCCTGGGACCTGACCACGACTCTCACATTGGAGAGGCTGCAGAAATGAAATCTTCTTTTTTTTCCCCCAGTATCTCTATGTATGAACTATTTTTTAGGTCCTAACAGGCAACAGGAATTGGATGATGAAGTCACTCTCACCACCATCTGCTCCAAAAGAAAAGCAAATAAACCAAACCTGCCAGAAATCCTTTGTGTTTGCAAAGAAATTCACCCTCCCCGTGTAGGGATTTTGACCCAGCCCCCTGATTGCCATGAACACCTGACTTCCCATTTGGTCACAAACACCCCCTTGCAAATTGAAGGCGTCGTGTAAAAATAGTCACAGTGACAACAACAACAACAACAACTTCTCTAATAATGAGGATGGAGATCTTTCTAAACCATGAACAAATGTGGATTTTACTCTAAAATTAACTCGTGGAGAATGGGAGCATTTTTTTGTAATCCTTGTGTTCATTGTTGACTTCCTCTGTTGAGCTTTCTGGATGCTATTTCTGACAGAGAAGAATGAGTCACTGTCTTGTCTTTCGATGAGCCCTTGGATGGAGTTCCATGTCAGCTGGCAGAGAAGGAATCTGGGGGCAGGTGCTTTTCAGGAGACCATGACAAACACCCAGCAAGTAACAGCGGAGCCTCTGTTGTGGGATCAAATACAACATGAGAAATGAAGATGCTTAAGAACAGGACAGACAAGGAGAGCTTTGATCAGATGGTTCACCCATAAGAGCACGGCACCCTGATAACCGTCTTGAGGATTTGAGAAAGGGACAGCAGTGGCTCCACGGCTGCTGAGGTTTGCCAGGAGAATATGTTCACTTGGGAATTTCATTTCCCTGCAGCCACTGAACGCTCACTTTTTTGAGAAAATCCATATGGCACTGAAAATTTCCTGAAGTGTCTCTATTTCGGAGGTTGTTTAGTTTCACATGCCAGGAGGCCATAAGAGAGTTGAGTGTGTCAGAGCTTTTGGGGCTACCTTCAGCAGAGAATTGAGTGTGCCTCGGCTTTGGGACCATCTTCAGCAGAGAATCAGATGTGCTTGAGCTTTTGGGAGCACCTTCAGCACCAGGCTATAGTCACCCAAGGATGGGTTAAATGCGGGTTTCCAGGGCCTAGATCACAGGGAAAATCCCCTTGGAGCAAACAGCTGAGCAGTCAATGCCACAAATGTTCATGCAGAGCTCAGACTCCAAGGTACCTTTTACCCTGAAATATCAGCATACAATAAAGTTTTTGTGGTTTATAATTACTGCTTCTTTCTTGAAGAGCTAAGGCTTTGAAGATCTTGCAAAGCCTCATGCACTAAGGATCTGTTTCTGACACACCTTTACTTACAAAAGTCAGACATTCCTTGTACTTAGAACAAAAGAGCCAAAAATAGCACACAGATATTTCCATGTGCAGAACTGAATATGCTGCTGTCTTCATCATCTCTGGCCAAAACTCAACTCAGCAACAGGTGACCACAGTGATTTTTGACCCTCACATGTAGGGAAGCAACCTCTACCCCAGCCTTAGAGTTTCACAGCTTTTATAGCCTCCAGCACAGAGTAGATCCAACACCTGACTCCACCCCAGGGCCTCTCACAATTAATGACAGCACCCAAGGATGCTCCAGATTCACCCCACATGTTTCTTCAGTCACTTAGCACGCAGGTGACACTTTGTTCTGAATTCTGACCAGAATTAGAAGAATGTGGAGGTATTTAGGGCTCTGTATTTTGGAGGTGAATAACGATTAGCAGAATGGATTCAGCAGGTTGGGAGGAAGTGCGGAGCTTTCCTCACTTCTCTCCATCCCCAAAGCAGTAAGCATTAATGTCCCACCCAGGCTCAGGGGTTACAGCAGGGCCAGTTTCTTCCTTTGCTCCTATGTTTGCTATAAAAGGCTTTAGAAGCCTCAGCACTGATTCCTTACCACACTCAAGCCCCCAGGAACACAGGAATACTGAGGAGGTCCTTGTACAAAGAAACTTCATCTGTCTTTTAGAACGCTGTGTTCCCTTTGGCCAGCTCGATCCCGAAACTGCTGCAGGACATCACAGCCACAAAACCCTTTAACTTGGCCCTTCTGCACCAAGTCATCTGCTAATGTCCCCTGTTAAGTGATCTAAGCCTGGCCTCAATCTTCTGTTAATGAAAGAGAAGGAGGAGGATACTTTAACTGCTATTATTAGCTCTTAGTACCTGTCCACAGGAGACAAAACAAAACAGAGCCTTTAATTCCCTAGGCTCCCCAAGGGAATCAGCCGATGGAAAACAAACTCAAAATGGGTGAAAAACGTTGTGATGCCCAGGGATTCCTTCCCATAAGGTCTGCTTGAGGAACAACCTTCCATCTATATTAAAAAAAAAAAAAAAAAAAAAAAAAAAAAAAAAAAAAAAAAAAACAGTAATGCTATAATTAAATCTTTACACTCAGCAAACTGAATGTTAACTGCTGTAATTTTATTTGAAACTCCGGGATGGTTCCCTGGATTGAGTTAGGACAGGATTTTGGCACCAGCTTAAAAAATTGATGTGCAACAGGAGCACCTTTGTGTTGTCCATCATCTTCACGTGATGCAGTGGGTGCTCTCACCTTTCCTCAGTTCAAATGTTCCAGAATTTGGAGTTTCCTGGCAGTCCATCCCTGCAGAGGCACATTCTGGCACTGTGCCCACCTCAGCGATGGCCCTGGGACACAGGAGAGGGCTCCTGCACTTTACCAAAGACACCTCAAGAAGCTGAGATAAGCCTGAGGACTTGAACTCCTACCTTTAGAACACCACTAAAACAAACTCTGCAAATGCTCCCAAATTGCAGAACTCCCATCCCTGAAAATGAAAGCCGATTTCCTGCTGTGTTTTTATAAATCTGCAAAAAATCCGAATATTTTTTTAGTAATTACTGAAAATTTAGGTCAGATATTTCCTACAAGGTGGCCTCCAATATGTGATGACTGTAGAAAAGGGTAACATCTGCGATTGCTTGATTGCTCCCATAACGGGATGGTGGATAATTAGCCATTACAGCGTAATTGATATGTACGTAAATGGATTAGGTGCTTAAAGTTCAGCCTGTGTCCCTCAGATAAACTGGTTTCAATGCACTCCCTGAGCACAGCACAAGCTGGGATTTCAGCTGGATTTTCCTCTCATATTCATTATGCAGCCTGACTAATTTAGGGAAAGAGTGATTCACGTCCCAACTAATTGACAAAGAATTGTGAAATCTCTTTGAATGCGGGTCTTTTTGAGATCTAAAGAGATCTTTTGAGATCTAAAGAGAGAAGAAAACAATGCAATATTAATTTAGGTTTACTTTTCTCGACTTCTTTTCCAGGAAGTTACCAATCCCCTACTTGATATTTGTCTAATAAAATAAAGGCAAATGAGAAAGTGAGGAACTCTTCCACAAGCAATCTTTCAGTCGGGCATTCTTTTCACTTTAGAATTTTTGGTTTTTTTACAGAAAAACAGATTTTCTAAATATTCTAATGCCTGCTGCTTGTAGATTACATTATGAATGACAAACATCAACAATTAAACTTTGAATCTGAGCTAGGGTTGGCTGGATCTTATTGCTTCTGAGTTTTTATTATATTTCAGATTACTGAAAGCTCCTGACGAGGAAGGATCACTGCTGTTTTCCCACAAGTAATTTCTAAAGAATCCCTGGTACCCCACAAAAAGGAGGATTTATATAAGAACAAGCATAAAAACATTACATTTTCCAAGCCGTTTTAACTTCTCTCATGTTCATATCCAAATTCAGCAATACACTTATCTGTGTCCAATGCTTTTGATATCCTATTGTTCTCCACACTCCTTTCCTGCTGCAGTCACATTTCTCAATACCACACTTTGAATACTGGTGGTTTATTGCTATCTAAACCAACTGCAGATATATTTATAGGACAAGAAACTTGGTTCTTATTTTTTACTACAACCATTACAACAGATTGGTGTTGGGTGGATTTGTGCAGCTGAGGCTGCTTTGCAAATAATTCAAAATGCAAAAAAAACCAAAAAAATCTTGGAACAAGACAAGACAAACTGCAAAAATGAGTTTGGGTCTCACACACCAATAAAGTCTTCCTTTAAGTTATAGAATCCCAGCACTGTTTGGGCTGGAAGGGACCTTGAATCCCATCCAGTGCTATCCCCTGCCACTTTCCCAGATTGCTCCAAGCCCCAGTGTCCAACCTGGCCTTGGACACTTCCAGGGATCCAGGGGCATCCACAGTTGCTCTGGGCACCCTGTGCCAGGGCCTGCCCATCCTCCCAGGGAACAATTCCTTCCCAATATCCCATCCAGCTTTGTCCTCTGGCAGTGGGAAGCCATTCCCCCTTTTCCTGCCCTTGTAAACAATTCCTCTTCAGATATCTTGTAGGTCCTTAAGGTACTGAGGGGGCCACAAAAAGGTCACTCCAGAAGAAGTCTCCATCTTCCCACTGTGATATGCAGAGAAATTTCCTCTCTGATATCTGGGAAAATCAATAAGCTTCGTGGTGTGGAAAAGAAATGAATAAATCAGAAAAATACTGAAAGAGCATTTGATTCCTTCCTCCCTTCCTTCCTTCCTGCCTTCCTGTCTGCCTTTCTGCCTTCCTTCCCTCCCTCCTGCCTTCCTGCCTTCTCTCCTGCCTTCTTGCCTTCCTGCCTTCCCATTTATCCGTGCTTTATCCTACAAACACCCACATCCCTGGGCTCCAAAGACAAGAGCAAAGCTAATACCATTTCACGAGACACAAACATGGATAATTCCTTGTTTTCCAGTGGAGGAAAATAAACTCGCTGGAATTAAAAGCACAGGAAAAAATTATTGGGGAATTCCAGACAGCGGGAGAACCAGGAGATGTCTGTGTACCAGCCTGCTAGGAAGGTGTGAGCATTGAATGCACTCTTTGTTAACCAAGTTTCTTCCACAGCCTTTTATCCAAACTCCACCATAAAGCAGTAGATGTTGGAGCCTTTCCTAAATGTATTTACAGATATTTATAAAAAAGTAAATGCAGTGGGAGGTTCCCGCATCCCTTTAGAGTGGTCAGAAGAGGAGACTGGGCTTTGCAATGAACTGAGTTAGAACATTTCCATGACTCATATCAGTTATTCCTGGGAGACAATGGCTGCTGCCAGGGGGTTAAATCCCAATGGTTTTTTGTAACACGCTTTTTTTTTTTTGCCACTTAGAAAACTGCAGGGGTGATGAGGAACACACAGGAAATACAGAAAGCATCAGCTGGGAAATAAGGCAGCACGGGAAAGCCAAGGTAAGACAACAATTTGACTTGAACACTTACTCCATCCCAAACCAGGCTTTCTTCTGCCTATGTAAATATGTAGCGCCCAAGGCACCCCCAAGAATCAGCACCTGAACCAATCATTCCAACTAAATCATGGCCTGCCTTGTTTGTGCATCGTTTAGTCTCAGATACTTCAGGGGAAATTGCAGAAGCAGAGCCAGCCTGCCAGGTGACAGCTTGCCAGGGAAAATAATTGGCATCGTGCTCAGAGGTGCGCGACGCCCGGCTCCTCCATCATGTGCTAACAGGGAAGGCTAAAACCCAGTCAGCCTCACCCTGCCAAGCCTCCAGGTGAAAATATTCCCATTCCTACTGTAACAGGAGATCTGGAGGCGAATGCTCTGCGTTCCATTTATTATGATAAAAAGGTGTTTATGGTGATTTATGGGAGGTATGGAAAAGGCCAACTCCCGGCACCAGCGTTCAGCTGTTTCCTCCTGGAACTGGCAAAGGGTTTCAAGGCACACGGAGAGTTTAGGGAGAGGTGAAGAGCTCTGTATTTGCACATCTGTGCATATAAGAGCACAGAATGTACAGGCTTCCCAGAGAAACTGTGGCTGTCACATCCCTGGAAGTGTCCAAGGCCAGGTTGGACATTGGGGCTTGGAGCACTCTGAGACAGGAAGGTGCCCATGGCAGGGGGTGGAACTGGATGAGTTTAAGGTCCCTTTCAACACAAACCATTCCATGACTCTGTGGCAATAACTATGCAGGACTTAGCATAAAGTGGGATTTAATAAAAAAATATTCCCCCAAATTTTCCCAGTGTTTTAACAATATCAGCTGGGCTACAATGCCTGTCACTCCATTTTTCAAAATGCTTCCCAGGATTCCAAAGAAAACACTACACTGCAAATAAATATAAAAAAACCCCATCTGCTTTTTCTCCTTAAATGCAACAGATCACACAATTTTTTCCCCATTTTGCACTAAGTATTTAAGACTAAATGACAGAGTCATAGGAAACACCATTGGCAGGTTGCGCAGTGCTAAATTTGTGTCATCCTTGTGAGCAGTAAAAACCCCAGTGCTGCTGGGTTTACAAATGACTTGCAAGGAACTCATTCCTAAGCGTACAAAGGAGAGAGAATTCCAAAACACTCTTAGCTGGAAAGCAGAATCCCAGGGATTCAGCTCCAAGGCAGTTGGAAGGGGAAAAGCAGCAAACTGTGGTGCTTAGCAGAGTGATTAACGAAACACATCCACTTAGACAGGGAGATAAAACTGATTTCCCAGGAGGTGTTTGGCAAAGGTGACAGCTGTTAAATTCCTCTCCTTTATCTATCATCTCCCCATGGGGACACCTCACCTTTCATCCCATGGCAGCTCAGTTTCCATAGGAGCCTTTGGTCAGCATCCTTAGCCAGGGCTTTTGGAAAGGCTGCCACATTTCTTTGTCCACCCACTTGGTGACAGCTCCAAGGAAGCACAGCGTGATTGTAAGGAAGGACTCACATTCCAAACAGGAGCTTGGCATCCTGTTCCAACTTCTCCATGGTGATACAGATGCAAAATATTCATCCTGTTTTCCTTATTTCCTCCAGCTGTTCCTTTTGTGTCTCTGTTACTCATCTGTCAAATTCTGTGGCCAGATTTTGGCACCTGGTGTGCTTGTGAAAGAACTTCTCAGTTCTCCTGCCCTGCTCAAATTGTTCTCCCAGCCCTCTCCTGGCACCTTACCACATATTGTTCTGTTCCATTTTCTTCTCTTGGACACAGTGTCAGCTTTCTACAGCTCTCTTGTATTTCTAGCAACCATCCGTTCCCTGCTTCCAGCCAGGGAAGGTTCCTTCTGGATTCTCTGCTCTTTCATTTGATACTTAGCATGTCCAGAACATCCCATAGGACAAACTGTATCCCTGCCATCTGCAAGTACTCAAATTGCGAGTTGTTCCTAACTCAGCTAAAGACAAAAGTTCACAGAATCACAGAATGACAAGGTTGGAAGAGACCTTCAAGATCATCAAGTCCAACCCAGTCCTAACACCTCAACTAAACCATGGCACTGAGTGTCACATCCAGTCTTTTTTTAAACACATTCAGGGATGGTGACTCCACCACCTCCCCAGGAAGATCATTCCAGTTCTTTACCACCCCTTCTGTAAAAAAACTTTTTCATAATATCCAACCTATATTTCTCTTGGTGCACTTAGGACTTAGGACTGTGTCCTCTCATTCTGTCAGTTGCTGTCTGGAGAAAGAGACCAACCCCCACCTGAGCACAGCCACCTTTCAGGGAGCTGTAGAGTGTGATAAGGTCACCCCTGAGTCTCCTTTTCTCCAGGCTAAACAACCCCAGCTCCCTCAGTTGTTCCTCACAGGGTTTGTGTTCCCAGCCCCTCACCAGCCTCGTGGCCTCCTCTGGACGCGCTCAAATGTCTCAATGTCCTTCCTAAACTGAGACACCCAGAGCTGGACACAGCACTCCATGTCCTTCCTAAACTGAGACACCCAGAGCTGGACACAGCACTCCATGTCCTTCCTAAACTGAGACACCCAGAGCTGGACACAGCACTCCATGTCCTTCCTAAACTGAGACACCCAGAGCTGGACACAGCACTCCATGTCCTTCCTAAACTGAGACACCCAGAGCTGGACACAGCACTCCATGTCCTTCCTAAACTGAGACACCCAGAGCTGGACACAGCACTCCATGTCCTTCCTAAACTGAGACACCCAGAGCTGGACACAGCACTCCATGGCCTTCCTAAACTGAGACACCCAGAGCTGGACACAGCACTCCATGTCCTTCCTAAACTGAGACACCCAGAGCTGGACACAGCACTCCATGTCCTTCCTAAACTGAGGGGCCAAAAGTTGTTTCCTTTTATTAAGTTCATGGAATCCCATAAAGGTAAAGATGGGGAAAGCCATCTAAGATCAACAAGTCCAGCTATCAACCAGCACCACCGTAGTCACCACTAAACCACGTTCCCCAGGTGACACATCCATAGGGGTTTTGAACATTTCCAGGGATGGGGACTCTACCACTTCCCTGGGCAGCTCCTTCCAATGCCTGGCAGCCAGGAAGGAAACCTGCATTCCTGTTTTTAGGGGACTTTAATGGGAAACTCTTTCCAAGTTCATACCGTCCAGTCTAAGACGGATATTCTAGAACATCACAGAGACCATAAAAACCCTGTATTTAGATGAAGAGCTCACTAAATTCCAGGGTGTAAGAAACCTTTGTGCATTTATAGGATGTTTTCCTTTGGAAATTAATTCCTGGCTTTTGATGGACAGTGTATAAGCACACATAAGAAAAAAACATGGATTTAAATCTTCTTTTCACCCTAGTGGCAGTGCCTGAGATTCACACAACCAAGTTTAATCAACCAAGACTAAAATCTCAAACCCCAAGGGGCAGGTTTTACGTAGAAGATCCTCTCGTTCTTTGGATCTCCCATTTCCAGCGTGTTCCCTCTTCTATTTATCCACAGAAATTGGGGAACAGGTACAATTCCAGTACATTTCCAAAATCCCTACCGAAATTGGTAGCCTACAACCCCTCATAGCTGTTGATGAGCACAAACTCACTGAGCAAAGGTGTTTTGCTGTCTCACCCAGCCACAATCCTTCATTTCCATCCCCAAACTGATAAAAAGTACTCCATGACTGGAAGCAGCAACTTAGAAACTCCACGTTCAACTGTTTTCATAAAGCAAAATTAACATTAACAAATTTTTAGATACAGAGGTTTTACAGCTTTTTTTTTTTTTAATTTTAAAATTAAAGTCAAATTGCAATACCAAGGCAATTAAGGGAAATAGCTAAAATAATTTCAGGGCTTCATTGCCTGAGAATTTAAATGAGGCATTAATTAGTCCAAGACAATATTGAAAAATACAACCATCTTGTACCTTATTCAAAATGATCAGCACCACCCACAGGAGCCAAATCTCAGCATCATTAAATAAGTCTTCAGAAATTAATTAAAATACTTGGAATGTGCAAAAGGCAAAGAATTCTGTCTTTGCAATATCTCTAAGCCCACAAAAAGTCCATGAATAAGTAATAAAAAATAGTTTTGTAGCTGTTGATACAGGCATTTCTCCTGAAAATTCTTCTGCTTTTACTTGTTTGGAATGGACGTCACTGACACAGCTCCTGGGCAGAGCCATCCTCCCCCCAAAATCTGCCTTTTATTTTTTCCCTTTTTCATTATGCCAAGTGATGCCTTGCTTTCTATAAATCCTGCTCAACAGCTCTGCCAAGGATACAGCTGCTGTTGCCATCAGCTGAAACTCAAATTTGGCCAGGCAAAGTTGCCAAAGCAATGGAATATGTGGGAAGCCCTGGCTAGAGGAGTGAGAAGAGCAGTCCTGTGCATATTTAAACATTCTAAGCAGTGGTAGCTCAAATTTCAACAAAGATTACACCACATTTTGTAAGAAAGTCTAACATTTAGCTAAAAATATTTTTAGCTCCGGGATACATTTTACTACTACTCAGGAAGTTTTTTTTTTTTTTCATTGTACTAATGAATTAAGGTCCCATAAAAACCTGGATAGTTCTGTTGGAGACAGAAAAGTGAAATGATTCAAAAGCAACAAGAAATACTCCTGTGATACTGGATATTTGAAGAAAATAATATTTTGGCGTTCTGCACTCATCGAAGTGGCAAAAGCCTTTTTTTAATATTTTGATATCTTTATGCTGTTTGGTAGTCTCTAGGACTAATTAAGTGCACTCCACTAATTAAGTGATGGAGTATTTTGATGCTTAGATTTTTCCTGTTCTCTGCCAGTTGGTCTCTACCCAAGTATCCCAATGAAGGAACTTCCAGACTATATGGAAAAAGGGAGGGAAAGGGATGTGGGGGGGAATGCACCAGCCCAGTGATGGAGCTGACAAAAAGGGAATCTTCCTAATTAGGCTGCTCATCATATTCTCATCTATAGCCCCTAGAGCAACCAGAGGTGTTTCTTAATAACAGAGTGTTGGAAGAGCCAAAGTTCAGAAGTGTGGCCCAGGCAGGTGAGAGATGACAAGCACAGAAAATTCCATAAAGATGTGTCCTTAAGGAGTCAAGTAGCACAAATCACCACCTGAGCAGCACATTAATCCCCATCTCCTGCAGACTTGAGTGTGACACGTGAAGATCCTTCTCCCAAGCTGATTATCTGTATTTCCTTCACACCCTGACTCCAGCTCATCTCCTCACCCGTGCTGCTAATTGGTTTTCATGCCCAAAACACATCAGCAGAGCCTCTGCTCCTCATCTTAACCCAGTCCTTGTCACCTCGACATGTCAAGTGCAGCCAACTAATTCTCATCAGTCCACTTCTTACTCCCCACCAGCTTCTTTCCTGTTTGACCTTGTCACCAAAAGTGCAGGAATAAGAGAAACTCTCCACACCATCTTTTAAGTGTTAGAAAATTACTTAATTGTGGCCAGGATGCACTGTGGGAATCATCCCATGCACGCATAGCCAGGGTGTGCAGTAGAAATCATTCCATCATATATCATTCTTTACCAGACTTTTCCCATATTTATACATAAAAAAAGCCCCAAAGAAATTCTGGTTCATTGGTTCTACACTGCACAGTTCTTAGCATTCAATTTCCTATTGGCTATTGAGCCCTTCACTTTGAATGCTAATTTGGTCCTCATTCTTTGCTTCTCTTATCAGTCTTTTCCCAGACCAGGGGGTGAAGTCTGTTTATGTCCATTTATCTCCTCTGTATCTCCTTGCTGCTCCCAACCTGGAGATGTTAAACTCTCAGAGTCTGGGAATCTTCTTTTCGTGTAATGAGGCCTAGCAGGCATCACCCAGAGAAACTCAAACCCTTGCAGTCTTTTGAAGAAAAGCTTCAATCCCCCTTCCCCTTTGGCAAAGGCAAACAAAACCCTTACTAAAGTTACTTAAAAATAAATTTAAAACGTAGATAATTTCCAACAAGCCTTAAAAAGCTCTCAGGCAGGTGCGGCTGAGTGCTTCCCAAGCCTAAAATTTGACTTGGGGTCTTGGTGCTGTGCTGTGTGGTGACATTGTTTTGAAACACAACTAAATGCGGCCTTAAAGAATGCCTGGTGCTGCCAGGATAACATTCCATCATTTTTTGCTTTGTCCTGCAGGATGCAGCTCAAAGGTGGGGTCACTTTTATCCTTGCACAAGAAGTTATTCAGTTATTGTCCTGCCTGGCCTTTCTTTAAATTCTGGAGCATTCTCTTGCACACTTCTAGGTTTATGAGGATTTAACCTTCCTACACAGAGCATTGGAAACTCATCCTGAGAGCACAGCTCATCCTTGTGCTTTAAACATGCTCTCACTGATATTTCCTATTTGTAGCTCTGGCAATTAAAAATCAAGGGGAAATTTATGCTACTTTGAAAGCAGGTGTGGATTCACAGCTTTCATGCAGAGGCACCCCTGGTGAGATGGTGTTTTGCCACCACTAAATATGTCCCAGTTTAATCCAAATAAGTCCTTCATCATTTCATTACTTTTTACCTTGGCTACTTTGCAGTGGTTCAGTCCTTGGTTCTTTCCCAAATGAATTCCGAATCACTGCCACAGCTTTCCCACAGCATCCCACCTGTACAGGCATCAAGCTTTGCATTACTGCATTGAGTGATTCCCTGCTTTAATCCCAATCTTCTACTGAACAAATCCCCTCCTTTTTCAAATTTCAATCATCTTTCAGATTCTGCTGCTGACAATGTGTTCAACACAAAAGAGAAATTTCAGCTGTAGCTGGAGGATACTTGGTGAGGCTTCAGAACATGTCAATGCTACAATTACCTGCATCAATTGTTCTATTAAAACATGAGAACAGCTCTCAGAGGAGAGCTCTGCCAAGCCATGCTGTGTCTCTGCCCAGGGAAAAGAACAGGGAAGCACACAGTGCTTCCTGCTAGGAATAATCTCCAGAAACTTGTGAAGAAGACTTCCAGAAAATGAGGTCATATTCTCATGGGTACTGGCCCATGATGGATTTTCACCTCGTGACTCCAGCCAGGCACTTTCTGAAATCCAGTCTGGATGAAACCTTTCAAGGCAAGGAGCTCTGCAAAGTAACCACACACACATGGAAGGGATGACCTCCTCTCCTCTCCTCTCCTCTCCTCTCCTCTCCTCTCCTCTCCTCTCCTCTCCTCTCCTCTCCTCTCCTCTCCTCTCCTCTCCTCTCCTCTCCTCTCCTCTCCTCTCCTCTCCTCTCCTCTCCTCTCCTCTCCTCTCCTCTCCTCTCCTCTCCTCTCCTCTCCTCTCCTCTCCTCTCCTTCAACCCTTCTGATCATCTTTGTTGCCCTGGCTCTCCAGCTTCAGCTGGTCTCCAAGAAACCCCTTGGAGCAACCCACCTGCACACATGCACCTCTGCACTTTCCACCTCAAAATCTGTGCTGTTTCCAATGGCTCCCGTTTTTAATTTTACTCTCCTGACTATCATACAATATTTAGCCATATTTTTTAGCCAAAACAAAAATACCCATCTTAATCCTCAGATTATTTCAGGGTGGCAGTGCTTCACTGTTTGACCTGCACTGAACACTACAGCATACAGTGTTTCCTCACACAGCCATCCAGGACCAAAAACTCCTCCTTCAACCCCTATCCTAAAAGATTTAGCATCAACAAACTTCTGAGATTCATAAGATCCCATGGGAATCCACAGGCAACAGTTCCTGACCTGAGAACTGTTATTCCAGCTCTCCATTTCTGCCTTTTAACAACTGTATTGTGTCCTGCAGGCCCTAAGTGCCCCATGTCCCCTGTGTCCCCAAGTGCTCCATGTCCCCAGCCCACAGCAGCAGGGCACACCAATGAATTTTCCAGATCCTGGGCTCCTTTCTCCAGTGGTTGTGAGCAGTGCTTCCCAAGGCTCTTATAAGTGCAAACAACTCCTGTTCATGCCTAACTTTGTTCTGTTTTGTTAAATAAAGCACAGCTAAAAGGTAGCACATTGCAATCCTGCAACTGGACACTCCGTGTATCTTGTGCCAGTGCCAGGCTGCATCCCATTATCCCTGGAACATCTGCCTGTTCTTGGGCAAAGAGTTCAGCCACCTTTCAACGCAAAATGTTTTCCATCTCAACTGCTGCTCCAGCTCCTTTAAGCACACCTGTTCTCTCAATTTCCTTGAGAAAAGCAGGGAGGGCCTGACCTTCTCTGGAGCCAAGAGATCAGCAGGAGTGAGCGCTCGGAATGAATATTCATAGATTGGATCTGCTCTGCTGATTACTGTGATCCATCACCCTGCTCCTGCCTTGGAGCCAGATTTTAATTAACTGCTTCAAAATGTATTTTTTCCTTCCACTGTTTCCTGTTTTCTTCGCTACACTTTCCCATTTGTTGGGACATCTGTCTGTGCCTCATTCATATTTTTGTCTTTCTCCAAAATTAATATTCATACGACAGAAATCAATTGGTTGGAAAAGAGACTTCAATCTCACTCCAAATAAATAAAATAGCACTTAAATAAGGTAGAAAAGGTGCTTTAAAAACTGTGACTCTTCCCCTTAAAATAGAAATTACCCACCCTAACCAGCCCTGGAATGAACATAACCCTTGCTATTATTTCAGTGCTCAATATTTAGCTAGAGGTGGTTCTGATTAGATATTAGAATATTTTCTTTTCCCCCTGGAAGAGTGATCAGACATTGGAGTAAGTTTCCTGGGAAGGTGGTGGAGTCACTCTCTCTGGAATTGTTCAGGAGGCATCTGCAGGTGTCCCCTGGGGACATGGTTATGGTGGTGCTGGGGGAATGGTTGAACTCAGTGATCCTGGAGCTCTCTCACAACCCTTCAGCGATTTGCCGCATCCTTATCAGTGCATCCACTTCCAAGAAGAAAGCTTTGGGAGAAGAATACATTTGTAAAGCCAATTCCAGGGTCACAAACTCTCTAGAACAGTCCTTTGGAATATGTGATGCCTTGGAAAGGCTGACCTGGAACAGAGACTGGACAGAGCTAAAGTAGAGATTTATTGAAAGGCCTCCAGGATACACCTTGGGCAGGACAAGAGCCTGACCAGGGCTACACCCAAGGTGGACCAAAATGGTCACAAAATGACTGACTGGTCACGAGGTCTTACACTTCTATAAGTTTTGGTCCATTTGCATATTGGGGTTTAATTGTCCAATTACAGCTTCAGGCTGTGAGGTCCCATCCTTCTTGTTCCTCCCTTCAGCCCACCCTTGTTTGTGCTTTTGGGCCTGAAAGATGTCCTTGGTCTTCAGCAGGAAAAGGATTTGTTTTGTCTCCCTACTCTATGAAGAGCTGAGTGACACTGAATGTGAGGCTCAGAAGTGCACCCCTAGTCAGCACAGAACCTGAAAAACATGAAAGCTGAAACTTAAGGCATCATTTGCACTATTCCACACTCTTCCGAGGGATCAGCTGTGCAAGGACTTTTTGCTCCCATTCCCAGTAGCAGCGCTAAATTGGGAGCGTGTGTGGCAAAAATGGGCCTCTCCCCCATTAATGGACTTTAAAACCCTTCTCGTGCTCTTTTTGCTGTTGTTGTTGTTGTTGTTGTCAAATAGCAGAAGTTTAGCATTGAATAAATTAGAGGTTCTACTTACAAAATAAAAATCAGTCCATCTTCTATCCATCAGCATCAGCATTTGCCCATTAAGTATCTTCCTAGAAACAGAGTACAGAAGTGCTGCCTAGTCTGAACATAACCGTGGCACTGCTATAAAATCCTGATATAAACAGAATTCCAGAAATGAATCCTCCATCTGATAGCCCAAACATCTGAAAAATAAACCTCAGCACTATCATTATTTGCTTTCTAGAGAGTCACAGTCCAAAGATGGATGTGGAAGCTATGAAAAAGCTTGGGAGGAAGAGCTGTGGGATTCAAAGCTGTGTTTGTCAGGTTTCCTGATCCCACTGTGGAGTTGAGGAGAGGCAGACACACACTTGGGGGAAAAATAGAGGTTGTGGGGTGCTCCTGATTACCTTGACTTGCTCTGCTGCCATAAATTCACCCATCTTTTGCCACAGCTCACACTAATTCTTGTTGTCACAGGTCAGGGGCACATGGGAAGATGGGAAGTGAGAGGTGAGGGGAAGCTGCATCTCCCACAGTGCTGTTCCCTGCCTGGGTCCCACTTCTGAAAGGGTTTTATCAAACCTCTGGTTTTTGAAAAAAATAGAGAAGAGGTGACAATGACTCTTAAACCCTAAGAAAGGCAAAATAAGCCATAACAAGCCAAAAAATTACTGGAATTCTCCAAGAAAGCCCGCATCTCGATTTCATCTTCATTCAATGACTGACAGCCAAAATTAGGGCTAAAAGGAGGGAGGACTTTGGGAACACGAAGGGAAATTTTAAGCATAAAACCCACCAAAACACTAAGAAATATAAACCCAACCATGGCAATAAGGCAGCAGGAAGCCAATGCAGTTTCAAGGATGCCAACTAACAGGGAAAAAAAGAAGAGTTTATCTTTCTCTTTTGCATCTGGAGAGTTTGGGATTAAATTTCCTTCTAGTACCTGAAAGGAATCCTGCCAGTATTCCAAGTGGGGAAGCCAGAGAGGAACTTTTCATCAGGAGCTGGAGGGCCAGGACAAGGAGGAATGGGATCAAACTGAAAGAGGGGAAATTTAGGTGAGATATTGGGGAGAAATTCCTCCCTGTGAGGGTGGGGCAGGCCCTGGCACAGGGTGCCCAGAGCAGCTGTGGCTGCCCCTGGATCCCTGGCAGTGTCCAAGGTCAGGTTGGACTTGGGGGCTTGGAGCAGCCTGGGACAGTGGAAGGTGTCCCTGCCCAGGGCAGGGGTGGCACTGGATGGGCTTTAAGGTCTCTCCCAACCTGAACCATGCTGGGACTGAGTCTATGAAATAGCATTGCTAAGGCAAAGATTTGGGAAACCCTCAAAGAAATATGAATCTCTTTTTCAGTATTCAGAATTATAAGCAGATGTGTCACAATATTTTTGATCACTCATTAGTGCTCAGTTCCATTCACCAAACCAGCACCAAGCTGCCAGTCCCTCAAGTAGTGAAATAAGATGGATTTTCCTGGTACCTCCTTTTCCTTCAAATCCAAAGTGAAGCTTCTGGGTGGCTCAAACACTTCTCAAGGTATTTTTAGAAGCCTTGAGTTTGATTATTTCTATTTTTTTTTTCCTTTGTGTCCTAAAAATGATGTGGTGGAACAGATCCAATCTTTCCTTGCTCTGCTTGCATTTCCTTTGCAATGTAAACACAGAAATCCATGAGCTGCAGACTCTTGGTGACTAAAACTGCCTTAAGTCAGGGGAAAAATCGCAAAGAACACAAGTATTTAAAAAAAGATGTCTGTGTCACCACCAAACCTGGGATTTGCCTCTCTTAAAGGATACCTGTCTTGGTTCTCAAATCAGCTGCAGACTCCCTGGCTTTGATTCCACTTCAAAGAGAAATTTGGTATTTATTCTCTGAGGAAGGAAAACTCTGATTCGTGCCTCTTTGATGTCTTGTTTCATAACTAAAAAAAAAAACCCCAAACCCAACTTTATAGAGGCAAGATTAACTAATATCAGCAGCAGTGACTTATTTACCAAAAGAAAAGAGTTTATGAGCGATGTTGGAGCTGCATTGAGCATGAGAGTGGGTAAGCCTTGGGCTTTATTTATCAAATTAAATATCAACAAAAGCACTTAAGGGTTCTCTTAGTGGAAGGGTTTGGTAGCTCTGACTCTTAGCACTTCTTTCATTCATACTGAGCCCCAGAATAAGAACCTTACTTGGTGCAGGCCCAAACTCTGGTCTCAGCAAGAGGCAGACAATGGAAGATGAAGCAGTGAAGTGTTACTTGACTATGAAAGGTTCCTGGCACCACGATACAATTTCAAAGATGAGATTAGGGAGGAATCCCCATGTCTACACCTAAAAGAGAAAACACTAAATTTTATTTTTTTTAATTCTCATTTTCCAATATGACTTCCACTAGTTGGATTAAAATAGCCAGGCTTTTAGAGCAGGGAGGGCTGGGGGAGATGAGGTTGTTTAATTAGTTAAAATATAGCCCAAATCCTATCTAACCCTGAGAAAAATATTTGGAAAAATTATTCCACAAAATCTTTTACTACGTCTCTCATTACTGGTTGTGCTGCATTCAGCAGTTTACCCCCCACCCCTTGTTTTAAAGGAATGCAAACAACGCAAAAAAACAACTAAGAAAAAAAGAAATAAATTGAAAGTTGCCCTCTAAAACTCCTGCCTGCCTTGTAATAATTACTGAGACAAATGTTCTCCCGGGGAGAGAAGGAGAGGTGCTTTCATAGTCGTCACAAACCACACACTTTTGTGGCTCACAGGTGCAAAAATGAATAGGCTGAATACATATTAAATTCTCCTGCCAGTGAATTGTGCAGTGCAGAATCACAGTCACAGCCTTTTGACTTCTTTAGTAAATTGATGGACGCAGAAGTTTCACTCCAAGGACTGTTCAGAATGTATCTGTTTGTTTGTAGAACTACAAGATCCTTTATTTTTCCTTCTTTTTGGCCAAGTCTTCTATGCTCCTGCACAAAATAGGTTATTTAACCTTTTAAATTGTTTTAATCTTCCCGGGGCGCTGCAGAGACAGGACAAGGAGGAATGGGATCAAACTGAAAGAGGGGAAATTCAGGTGAGATATTGGGAAGAAGTTTTTCCCTGTGAGGGTGAGGAGGCCCTGGCACAGGGTGCCCAGAGCAGCTGTGGCTGCCCCTGCATCCCTGGAAGTGTCCAAGGCCAGGTTGGACATTGGGGCTTGGAGCAGCCTGGGACATGGCAGGGGTGACACTGGATGAGCTTTGAAATCCCTTCCCACCCAAACCATTCCAGAATTCCATGGTTTTAAGTCATTCCTCTGCTCAAGCAGCTGGCCCCATCCCAGGGTTGGTGTCTGGTGCCACCTCCCAGCCCTGTTCCAGGCAGATTTTTTTCAAATGCTGAACAGACCATTTATAATGCCACAATGTCACTGCCTCATTGCACTGAAAAATCTGACAACGATTATTCCCTAATCAACCTCTAAGGATAGGTTCATTATTCCATGGCTTTGTTTATCCTGGTAATTAAAGCAGCTAAACACATCCAACAGCCCAAACCCAGCAATGAACATGGAGCCAACAGCCAAAGTCCCCATCTCATGCTGCTGCCTCTGATCCCCCCTCACGGCAATGGCTTTTCCAGCTTCATCCAAAGAAAACTTCCCAGACTCTGATTTGATGACAGATCAAGCCAATGGCACTTGAGCTTCTTTCAGATCCTTCTGCCTGCAAAATCTGAATGATTTAAGATTCCTTAGGATTCACCTCCAAGTATATTCAGGTTTAAATTCCTTTTGACTTTGCTGGAGAAATGGATGTGAGGATAGTTGTAATGCTAGGACTCCGCAGGAGAGCAGAACAAGAGGTGGCACAAGGGACAGGGAACAGCAAGCTGGCTCAGCTCTTTTATCCCTTTTATCCCATCCTCCCTGGCTCATCCACCTGCAGGGACTCTCCTGTTTATTCACACTGAGTTTATAAACTCTAAGCAGCACCACAAAATAATATGTGAAGGGTGATAACCACCACAGAGCTCTGAATTTTGCCCATTCCTTTTTCAAGCTTCTCCTTAAAAATCTTTTTGCTATTTCTTTGCTTAAACTCAAGATTCCAGTACTCAGGAGGGAAGGGGGGAAGACCCCAGTGAAGGAGTATTTTGTGCCTCAGCTGCCAAATCACACAGCAAGGGACAGAGAAAAAGTGTCCTGTACCTTGGTCCTTGTCTCTCCCATCCCTGGCCCTTGATTTGTCTGCAGCAGACAGTGCTGTGTGCATTTCAGCACCATTCCTCTGGGAAAGCAAAATCAAGTGCAGGAAAATCCTTTTGCTATTGCAATTCTCTGAACATCTTCTCTTCATAGAATCACAGAATCCCAAAGTGATTAGGGTTGGAAGAGACCTTAAAGCCCATCCAGTGCCACCCCCTGCCATGGGCAGGGACACCTTCCACTATCCCGGGTTGCTCCATGCCCCATCCAGCCTGGCCTTGGACACTGCCAGGGTTGAGGAATTCACACCTCTCTGAGTGAGGCTCTCAATTTTCCCCAGTTTCCCAGCAGCAAAAAGAGAATTCTGCACTCAGCCTTCCAGGCTCTGAAGGAAATTCAAAGACACTGGTGACTGGGGAGAATATTATTCTTGATATTGCAGGAAGTCAAACAGACTCCCGCAGAGGCTTCTGTGGAAAGATTTTGGAACAGCCCTGGGAAGATTCTGGGGCAAAACCAGCCCTGAGACACTGCTGGAAGTGCAGGAAGGTGAGCTGGAGAATCTTGGCTGCCAAGGAGCCACAGGCAGGACCAGACCTGGGATGAACTCAGGCTGCCACTGCTCCACTTGCCAGTCCCTGTTCCTGTCAGTCCATTCCCTTCTGGTCACGATCCTGGGTTTATCTGGATGTGAGGCAGTGCTGGGGAAGCCCTGCTCTGCACATGGTGGGGCAGAGGAGACATCCCAGTGTCCCCTGTTAGTGCCTCACCCTGGACTCCCGACACCCCCAACCATCTGTTCCTGCAGAACGAGCCAGCCCCTGCTCATTCCAGAGATGCACTCCTCTCATTTCTACTCAGACAGTGCCTTAATTCCACTTTACTCTTCTTCTGATCCCAACAATCTGTCCTTGTGTCCTCAGTTGGGTGAGCCTTCACTATCTGTTCCTGCTGTGGCTCCTCTGCAAGCCAGATCCTCCAGCTCACCTCCCTGGGTGCATTTCCAGCAGAGCCTCAGGGTTCTTCACTCCCCACAATCTTTCCAGGGCTGTTGGTTCCCCAAAATCATCAAGCTCTGAGGGAGTCTGACTTTCTTGCTACTCTCCTGCAACACCAAGAATAATTTTCTGCCCAGCCTTTCAGTGTCTTTGAATTTCCTTCAGAGCCTGAGTGCAGGCTGAGTGCAGAATTCTCTTTGTGCTGCTGGGAAACTGGAGAAGGTTGGAAAACTTGCCCAGATACATGAGGATTCCCCAACCCTGGAAGTGTCCAAGGCCAGGCTGGATGGGGCTTGGAGCAACCTAGTATAATGGAAGGTGTCCCTGCCCTTGGCAGGGGTGGGAATGAGATGGGCTTTAAAGGTCCCTTCCAGCAGCAGCAGAACAGTGCTTGAGAAACATTTGGCCTTTGTTTTCTTTGCTCCTCCAGCACTTTGTAAAAGAGCAGGACCCAGAGCATGTTACTGACAACACCTTTCATTTTAATAGCACATAACAAGGAATGGTTGCTCAGAATCTTTTTTTTTTTTTTTTTTTTTCAGGTCATGTAAGGAAATTCTTATGTCTGATTTATACCTTGAAAGTGCATTCTGGAATTTCTGAATGCTCTGGGCTGTTTCTAGAACGTTAATTAAAAAACAGTAACTGTTAGTGGAGAACACCAATTTCTACCACATCACACTTCTAAGGTTATGTTGCCCCCTGGGGATGACCTGGAGTTATCAGTGTGTATCCGGGTGATCTGGGGGCAGGACACCCTGGCACTTCCAAATCAAGGGACAGAAGCACAGCAGCAGATGCCTGAATCCCTCCTAAGATACCTGCTCCATCTCACAGCCATTTGGAGGAGTAGCTTGGAAGAGTTATAAAAATATCCAGCCCCAAACTGAAATGCAGAGCTCCTGAGCTCAGCACAGCCAGGGATTTCAGCACTTTCCCATCTGATGTTGGCCTGAACCTGAAAAAAAAAAAGGGTTTCAGAATGAATTGTCTGAATAAATTATGGATCTGGGAACATTTGTGGTATTTTCATCCTAGAGATGAAATAATCCAAGACAACCTCAGCCATTTCATCCCGCTGTCCTTCATTCTCTCCCCAGCCCCTCCAGAGCTGCTGCTGCTGGAACAAGGATTAGGAGCAAGGCACAGGTACAATCCCCAGACTGGCCAAAATCCAGATGGATTTATTTCTGAGCTCCACAGGAGCTGGAATGTCACCTTGCTGATGAGCAGGAAGCGGCTCTGATGCTGTGAGGCAGCGAGGCCGCCTGGGCTCTGCTGGGCGCAGGTGTCCAGCAGCTCCTGGGGGCTCTGCAGATAGCTGGGCCAAGGGCAGTGGAGCAGGATACTCTTCTCTGCCCTTGGAATGTGGTCAAGGAACCGGGACACTGTTCTGTTTGCAAGCTGTCAGTGGGAGCATGTGCTGGTTTTGGTGTGGATGATGCTAAATGCAGTCTGGCGACTAAACCTGACTTAATGTCCTGAGAGTGAGGCCAAGACTTGGCAGAGAAGCTGCTAAACTGACCTGGGGATATAGGACTGGCAGTGAACCCCTTTAAGCTACTAAACTCCATTCTCACTTGCAAATGGGCAGGCTGTTCCCCTTGGAGTGTGGGAAGGTTCTTCCCCTGGGGTCTGGGGATGTCCTCCAAGGTTAAGAGGAAGAGATCTGCCCATGAGCCTTGGGCTGGGTGAGTTACATCAACCTCTACTTAATTGTTTCTTTTTGCTGGCTTTAATATAATTGCTCCCAGAGGAGAGAACAAGGTTCCCAAATTCCAAGAAATACTCTATTCCAGTTTGGAAATCTGAATTGTTAGTGGCCTTAAAAGTTTCCACTGCTGCAAGTGAAGAGGGGCAATTTCCTTTGGGAATCGCAGCCAAGGCTCTGATCTGAGGGGAAGAGACACCAGGGAGTGCTGCCTTCATGGAAGCCATGTGAAGGAGAGACTAAACCAGGGAACAGAAAAGCTGATTTGTGAGAAAATCAACCTGGCTAGAAATCTGCTCCCATTAGATTAAAACAAAACAAAACAAAAAACTCTATTTGATTCCACACAAATCAATTCAGCCAATACTGGGCTCTGAGAGTACCTGAGTGGTTGGAGTAGCCTGAGGATTATCTTGGTCTCCATCAGGGTAAACAATCCAGGAGCATTTTTGAGCAGCTGATCACAGAGCTTTCAAATGGTGATGAAAGAGAAAGAGGTGATTCAGATCTAATACCATTATGGGTCAGCTCCAGAGCTGGGAGGTTTTTATTTCTGGCTGCTGAGAACAGAGGGCACAAGCCAATGTCCCTGTACCCACCTTTCCCACCCCGCTCAGGCTTCTGCTATTCCTGCCCATCCCAGGGCCACCAGCCCTTCCCTCCAGATCCTCTGCTCCCCAGCCTGAATAACCTCAGCTGAGATGTGGAAAGCTGCGGGTTTGTGCATTAATTGCTGCCTTAAGCAGCACTTACACACCCAAACAAAACTATGCATTGACAGCCAAGTGAGCCAGGCACTGCTGGAGCAGGGCAGCTCACTATTCTCATCCTAAACACAGGCTCAGGAAGTAATCACAGTTCCAAGAGGTCAGGAATTAAGGAGAACTGTACTTCCCTACTACATTTCATTTCATAAATACATTTATGTGTACTTAGGGCTCTGTCTGTTGTAAATCCTATTCAAGGGTATGTCAAGGAAGGGATAAATGAAGGTGTAGACACTTGACATCATCCTGAGGGATCTGTTGGTGCCTGTCTGGGTGGGCAGCAATGTCCTTTTCTGTGTTTCTGGACAGTCTTTACTCATGTGAAGGCAGAAGAATTCCATGAGCTGAGTGCTCAGCGAAGAGGAACTGCTTTTAATCCACCTCTGTTGTACCTTATAAGGAGAACATTAGGATTTATACCACCCTGTCACCACATAAAGGCGTGCAAGGAGGGAGTTACACAGCAAAACCATCTGTGGGTAGAATTAATGGGAAGAGCCATGTGTTTGTGGGAAACATATCCTGACTGCCACAATTACTTGGGGAAAATGAGAGTAAAATCAGACCCAACTCTCTTCTCTGTAAAAGTCAGTTCTGATCCAAAAATCCAACAGCCTGCAATTAACAGATTCTACACATTTTGTCCTGCTCTGACTTAAAGCTGATGTGTTCTTGGCAGAGCCTTTCAGGCTGATGCTGACACCTAAATTATCAACCTCTCAACATCTGCCCTCGGAAAACTTGGCTCTGTTAGTGCAGCAGTAAAACCCCCAGACATTTCTCCCCAAATATTGGGATGGTCACAATCTGGGTAAGAGCAGTGAAATCCCAAGTGCCTGTAGGAAGTCCAGGAATGCAAACTAGGCTTGAGGCAACGTAAAGTACCACCAGAATTTGAGAGCTGATCACCCCTGGCACATCTCAGTGCACGGGGACAGGCAGAGGAGCAGCCAAGGAGCTGAGAGGACAAAGGCAGTCAGGAGCTTCCAACAGCAGCTGCTGAGGACAAGAGTTGGTGTCTGGGAAGACACAAGAGAAAATAATTATGGAATTATAGAATCCTTCAGGTTGGAAAATCCCTCCCAGCCCATGGAGTCCCAGCTGTGCCCAATGCCCACCTTGTCCCCAGCCCAGAGCACTGAGTGCCACCTCCAGCCCTTCCTTGGTCACCTCCAGCCATGGGCACTCCAAACCTCCCTGGGCAGCCCCTGCCAAGGCCTCAGCACCCTTTCCATGGAGAAGTTCCTCCTGAAGTCCAAGGAAGGAAAATTCTTTTCCCATTCTCTCAGAGGATCTGTAACTCATGAGCACAGACCTGTGTCCTGTAGCTGCCTGCATCCAAAATGTGGATCCACTCGGCCCTGTGATTATTTAGATTAATTCTCCCTGAGTATTTTACCCTTTTCTTACCCTCATTTCTGTGCTCACAACTCCTGCAAAGTGGCCAATGCTTCCACCCTTCTTTCTGTTTAAATTCCACAGACCTCACCACAACAGAACATTTTGCTGTAAGTGACAACTTGCAGCGGCTTATTTGTGCTTCAAGATTTTGATACCAGACAAATTCTTCAGTGACACCCCAAATCCCCAATCAACTGGAAAATTAAGAAGAATGCAAAGCTGCAGATCAATGGAAAGTCCTTTTCTCCCTCCATCGTCCTTAGCTAAGTTTCAAACCCAGCTGACAAATTCTGGGTGCCATGCTGGGCAGAACCAGCTCTGGTTACCCCTGTGCCTTTTCTTCACTGCACAGCTGCAGGAACTTTAGGGAGAATCCTTTAGGGATGATTTAGGAACAGATCCACTTTGGGGAGGCATGCCCCAGTGCTGAGATACAATTCAACCAAAGCTCCAACAACAGAGACTTTAAAATTATCTATAACTCTATCTTTTGAGCAGGGAAAATAAATTAATGGGTGTGCATGGGAGAGACAAATCATGGAGATAAGGATCATATATAAATCTACAGAAGCTACATAATTAGTGCACCAGAGATCTGGGATTAATCCTATTCTCCTGGTGAGGATGGAGATACTGATGTGGGAGAGTGCTCCAGGTTAGGTCACTTCTGAAGAACTGTCCTCGTGCCCTGCACACTGCTCTGCACTGCAGGGAGCTCTGGGAGCATGGAAACTGGATTCCTGGAGGATAGACCCATGAAACCTAGGAATGGTGTGGCTGTTCCCGCAGCCACTTCATGCCCTAGTGCATACAGTACATGTTGAGAGATGTGGGATCTCCAGCAGGAACTGCTCCAGCCTACACCAAATTTTAGCCCATCCAAAAATTCCCACAGCGGGCTCCTTGCTGGATGTTGGCTCCCCCGTGCTCCAGCCAGCTTTAACTCCAAAGATAAACCACAATGTCTTAAAATCACCTCACAGAAAGGTGCTCAGAGAAGCCTGGGATAGTTTTCCTAACTCAACGCCAACATGTTGTCTTTTCCCTGACTGGACAAGCCTTGGGATTGCAGCAGTTCTGCTGAGTGGTGCCCACTTAAGAGCTAAATCTAAATTTATATTCATTTCTCAGAGTGATGCCAAGCACCAGCGGGCCCAGCAAAGCCTGAACTGAAGCCTTGGCATGCTTTAAAGCCAATATTTCTATTTTCAGCCGAGTTTCTCTGGGAAGAGAAGTTCACATAATCATTCCACGCTGCTGCCTTTTTGTCCTTCCCCCAAAATCCTTTGATAGAAGCATCAAAGCTATTAAGATGCAAATCACTTCAGGGGAGCTGCAGCCAAGATAGAGGAGAGCAATTCCCAAACATCCCTATGAGAGGACGTGCTGCAGTTTCACTTCCTGGTCAATAAATGCAAGGAAAATCCATGGAAAACCAGTTGTTCCCAGTCTACAGGAGAGGGAAAGGCCCCCAGAGCCCAGTGTGGAGATGGGAATCACAAGGAGCCTGGAATTCACCCCTCATTTTACTCAGAGCAAGACTTTTGGGTTCAACAGCATTTCTCAGTTCATTGTCAAGGATGATCTCTCCCTGAAAATGGTTTTTAACAGGAATACACTATGAAGGGATAAACAGACAAACATTTGATGCACTGATAGTGTTGTGGCATAGCTCTTTTCACCTGGAATAAAGCAGCAAGGCTTTTAGGAAGGAATGTTGTATCCTGCTTTTGTACATATAAACACTGGAATTTCCCATCACTGTACTAAAACCTGAAATTCTCCCACTGTACATCTTTTTTCACTTTCCCAGAGAGCGCGATAAACAGCTCTGAGAGCATCTCTGCAGTTCTCTTAGAGCCAGAGCCAGCCACTGCTGCAACCTCATCTCCCTCAGTCTAACTCCATCCATGAGACCTGTAGAGGGCAGTGGATAAAAGAAAATCGAGCACCAGAAAGAGCCATAGATGTTAAATACAAATTTAAAAAAAAAAAAAAAAAAGGGATCTCATCTAAGGATTTCCTCATATTGAAAAGCTTACAGGTAATTCCATGGATTAATGGATGACTGCAATGGGATTTTTCCAAGCCTAAATCCCAGCCTCTCTAGCAGATTGCACTGACAGGCTTTACAGCAGAGCTCTTCCCTCGGGATTTACCTTTTTTGTTTTTCCCAACAGAAATCTTGCACCTAAGCTAAAATGTGCAGCTGGCCCTCCCACTGCCATGGTGCTCATGGGCAAACAAAGCTTCCACCTCCACCACAGAAAGCCACACTAAGCCAAGGAACAGGGAAAATACAGCTGAGCAAAGCTGAGTGTTTACACAATATACAACTGCGTGACAGTAGTGCTCAAATTAATATCAATTTAATATCAAACCTGCCAGGACCCAGAGCAGAAAGCAGCCTCCTGGATAATTCCTCCGTGGTTTTCAGGCACACTGCTAATAACTTCATTATCCATTTGGTGCATACAGTTAACTCATTACTGATGGAATATGTAAAATCCAGGGTAAAACTCCAATTAGGCACAGCAGATAAAAGCAATACAGGACCCTTTGCCTTATCTTGCACACTAGAGCATTAATCAATACAGCACAGGTGCTTATGATCACCTCATTTCAGCCGTGCTGTACTAACTACTCCCAGCTTTATAAACCTCAGGCAATCCCAAAATTGGCTCTGCAATTACCACGGGCAAAGCTCTCCACACCTTCCTTAATGCCCCGTTAATCTCCGTGTTGTGGTTTTAAGGTTTGCTTATTTGAGAGGTAGGGTTTTGGGAGAAAAAAAGGCAAAAGCAGGCTCAACTTAGAAGCAAAACCAGATAGATTTGATTAACATACACTAAGAGAAAAAAAAAAAAAAAGAAAGAAACCCCCACAAATTAATTTCTAAAACCAACCTTTCTCCCACTACAAATTGTTCATTTTCTACAAACAGTGTAAAGAAGCAAAACCCAGAACTCCAGGTCAGTACCACTTATAAAACAGTCTTTCATTTAGTCTTTGAGAGAGAGAAGTCACTCCTGCGGTTTGGTAACTCACACAAAAGCAGCTTGTCCAGAGAATGTGCATCTGCGGAACTTCCCATTTCACACAGCCTTTCCCAGGACTACCTATGGGCCATGGATTTCACAAAATTGGGGTGGTACCTTTCAAAAATGAGCTGTTTAAAAAACCAAAGGATCTTTTTCAGCTCAGGGAACAGAGATAGTTCTCAGTTCTTCCCTGGCTGAGGGCTTCTTCTCACTTCTCTCTGTTCAACTTCTCATGGGGTCACAAAAATGTTCACTCAGTTCATCACAGATACCTTTGCTCAAATCCACAAATCATCTCCCCAGTTTATGCTGTCCACGATTTAAAAGATTATCCTGTTACTAAAATCCATATGGGATTTTTCAACCTAGAACCAAGGCAACTCGTCATCTCCACCACTTAAAAGTCACTCTTCCTTTACTGACTTTGAGATCTCCTTATTGTCCCTTTACATGTCTCCAATTTAGCCTTTTCTTTCACCTCCAAGAAGGGGTAGAGTTTTAAAGTCTCAATCTGTGTCAGGAAAGAGTTAAAGCTTGCCCAGGCCTACGGTGGCCAGGTGATCTCTGAGGTGGCAAATGTTTTAAAGTTATGCCCTGGGGGAGAGGCTGATGGATACTCTGTTTTTCCACCCCTCCATCCGATGGTCTGAGCCGGGCTCTCCTCAGCCAGCCCCCGTGTTACCCGCTCGCCGGACAGGGGAGAGAGAAGAAGTCTTTAACCCAGTGTCAGCTTTTATATGGGCATTACCAAAAGTCGCTTTCCGTTTTTTCTGAATGGTCAGAACTGCGTGCGAAATTCAAAACCTACCCCCTCCGCCACAGGTCCCTGTCCTTTCTATAGAATTCCACTGTAGGAGCAGAGAGATACTGTTTCAACACACGACACTCAGGAATGCAGATTAGAGCTGCAAAGGCACCAAAACCACCAGGAGAACCACCAGGGAAACGCAGCGAAATAGGGCTTGAAAGTGTTTTAAGGTGCTGGCAGGGTGTTAATTGGGAAAGGCCCCGCGGTCTGGAGCTGCTGGGATGAGGGACTGGGAGCTGTCCAGCCCCGCCGTGAGTCACCGGTCCCTGCTGCATCCCAGCCCCTCTGGAAAGGCAGAGATCAATCCAGGGAATCAGCGCTGCGCTCTCCTCCTTCCAGACTCCCGGCTGAGTCACCGAGTTATAAATTGCCACTGCTCCCCAGGAGTCAGACGCTGACAATTCACTCTTACCTGCTGCGCTTTTTAACCTTGTTTGTGAGGTTTTATTTCCCGACCCCCCCGCGCCAATCGTCTCCTCTCTTTCCCATCAGCGTTCCCTATTGTATCAGTTCCGCCGGATTTAAAAAGGGACAGAGAGCTAAGGGCTGCTTTTGTAACGCACATTTGTGAAGGTAAACACTCACATGGACTTCCGAGCCTTCCTTATACTCTGGCACAGTTGCTGCAGTGTCCCAGAGTGAGAGCCTGTAGGAATGAAAAACTGGGACAACGCTATTCATGCTCAGAGCAGAATGAAACAAAATCATTTTGCTATCATCTGTTACACACGTCTCTGTATGTCACAAAAATGTGGGAACGCATTTTGGAAGGGGTTTGCAGAGACTGGAGGAATCTTTCTCCTGGGAGAAATCTCTTTTTTTGGTGATGGCACTCTTCCTTCTCCTCAAAGGAGAAGGAAATGAAAAAAAGTCCAAAGTGAAAATAAAAGGCAGGTGCGAGCCAGAAAGAACAGTGAGAATGGATCACGGACATGGTGGAATCAGTCCAAGGTTGGACTGGATGATCCCGGAGGTCTTTTCCAACATTAATGTTTCTGTGCTATTGCGGTTCAAAAAGTTGCAACAACAAAATAAAAACAGATGGGTGCAAGGTCTTGGAGTAGCACCTTTGGATGGAAACGGCACTGGGGAGATCAGAAATATTGTTCTGACTTCATCAGTCATGGAAGGTGCCCTCACCCACAGCCACACCCACATCCACCTGCTGAGTGCCAGCCCACACCACAAAGGAGGGAACTCCTGATTCTGAGAGGAAAGCACTGCTGGTTTTACTTTTACTCTCTCACACACACCAGGTCACACTGCATCCCTCACCCTGGCAAGGTGCTGCTCCCCTTTGGCAGGAGGTTGTTCGTCTCTCTCCATGCAGCCTTTTTTTTCTGATTCTCCGTCATGCCTAAGTGCTCTCCAACCAGATCACAGCCAAGTCCAACTGCTTGGGAAACTCTCCCAACCACAATGAGAGGTTGGATCTTCCCATGATGAAAAATGAGTCCTTAGGTGCATCATCATCTCAAAGACCAGATCTCCTGCTCAGGGGTGAGCCAGTGGCTCCCTGGCCCAGATAAAGAGGTTTCAGCTAAAGCCAGGCAGAATTAAAGCCTGCTCTACAAGCAGCCAGCCCAGCAGCTGGGATAACCCTAATTTTCCTGTCTGTACCACAGGAAAATGACCATGGAATTGAATATGAATGAAGAGAAGCTGGATTCTTTAAAGAAACCATTTGCTTTTGGTTTGCTCCTCTGGGAGTGATCCAAATGCACTGCTGAAGTTCTCTCCAGCATTCCTGTGACAGAGGTTTTCGTTTTAATCAAAAGAGTTGTCAGGAAAATTAATTCACAAACACCAGAGGTTTATGTCCAAAAAGGAGACAGAGGAGTCCTGTAACTTTATCCAAATAAAGGAAGAGGCCATGGGGCATTTCCCATGGAGTCTCTCAGATTTTTTGAGGATGCAGCCTTCTTTTTATCCGAATCTTCCAGCCACATTTCTCTTCTCTCTTTCCCCATTGACTGAAGTACTTGAGAGGTAAAGACTTTCCAAAACACCTAATACCTGAACCACCTAATACCCCCTCCTAATGTATAAACCCCTTCTTTCTTTTCCATGTGTCACTCAGTTGAATTCTTTATGGAATTTATGGTTCTTCTCATTGCTTCTTTCATCTCTCAGTATCCAGTTTTATTTATCAGCAGACCCACAGTTTGTTTGTGAAGACAAATCTCTCATTCCATTCATCAATCAGTGAAATCTTTCCCACTATTTCTTTTATCTCTCAGCATCTAGCTTTATTTGCCAGCAGACCCAGTTTGTTTGTAAAGACAAGTCCTTCATTCCTTTCAGAGTAGATATAAAAAGATAGGTCTCACACAAGAGCTGCAGTTTATTCAAAGCCACAAATCCAGATGCAGGGATGGCTGCATGAAACATTCTCAGTGGAGGTGCTGCAGCTGAGGGCATTGGGAGCTCTCAGGCTTTCCTTCCCCTGCCTGGACATGACCTTGTAAAAACACTATTTGGGGAGAAAGGAAGGTCTCTGCTAGTAAATGTGAGTATTGGCTATGATTTATCATTTCTACCTGCTCATAAAAATAGTTATTTTAAATTGTGTAAGATGGGGATGATACCTGTGAAGAACAAAACCCAAAACCTCAGAGGTATTTGTTTCGTTTTATGACCTCTCACCTTCAGATTTCTTGACCATATGGTTATGCAGAAACTTGGTAAAATCAATACTCTAGCAACAAAATTGTGCAGCAGCAGGAAATCATTTGGCTCCTGAGGCCACTGGAAAAATGAGGCAGGGTTTTGTGAATGTACTGTTAATATTCAGACAGGGAGGTAAGTCACTCAAAAATAAACACACTTAATCCAAAGACTTCTACAAACAATCCCAAATCTATTTTCATTCTCTCATTAGCAAGTACACTGAAAAGCTTCTGGCAAGCATTGCCATTTGTTTTAGCTCATTATAATAGCTCATTAAAAATAGAAATAAAAACCCTGGAATATCCAAGCTAACTTAATGGGAACAGGGGAAAGCTTCAGTCCCCACCATCAGCTCTGTCCAGCTTTAATTGGAGCAAAATGAACTTGTGCCATCCTACACAACAATTTACAGGTGAAAGCAAAATCCCTGTGTTTGAAATTGTCTGGGTACATGGTGAGGTTTATCTGATCCATGTTTGTTTAAAATCTTTGGAAAGGTATTTAAGGAGATCCACTATTTGGGATATTCCACTGGGGGTTTTTTGTGGTTTGTTTTGTTTGTTTGTGGGTTTGTTTGGTTTTTTTTTTTTTTTGGGGGGGGGGTGGTTGAGTTTTGTTTTGGTTTTTTGGGTTTTTTTCCCTCAGATGAAAAGCAAGGGAATTTGATCATTGCCTGACTCTAGATTCACCCAGCTGAATTTTCCCTGATTTCAGACAGAAGTGGTATTTCCCCTCTCTCTGCAAACAGGCCCAATGTCCCCAAGAAGCTGCCTGTGCCCTGAAGTGGCTCTTAGGAGCTTTAACAGTGCTGAGGTGGCTTTAAATCAATTCCGCTCAGGGAGATACTTTCTTTTTCAGTCAGTGCTCACTCTCACTCTATTTTTCATCAACTAGAAAACAGAGGGCAATTAAGAGAAAACATTGCCATAAATCAACAAGAAAAAAATAAAAAGAGAAGAAACCTTAATGAAGGCATTTCACAATTCCAAACTACAAGAATTGAACTCAGTTACATTCAGATTTCTGTTCTTTTTTGCCTTAAAATGGTAGATTTTTGCCTGAACCAGAAACCCTGTGCATACAGTTGTTGTTTTCCATGACTCCAGCACAAGCAGCTCCTCTTGCCCTTCCCAAGCATAGGAGAGAGGCAGCCCAACCACATTTTCAGGAGCAGCAGGATGTTCACCTGGAACAATCTAGGAGGGGCAAGAAAGCCCAACCTTCCTTTTGCATTTTTCTAAACAAAACAATGACACTGGCAAAAAAACATACAAACAAACAAACAAACAAACAAACAAACAGAGAAAGAAATATAAATTGCACTCACACTGAAATTAGGATTCAACAGAATAATAGAATCATTCAAGATGAATAAGACCTCCAAGGTTATCAATTCTAATTTTGGACGGAATGCCATCACGTCTACTCAGTTTTTGAACAACTGTTGATTTAGATGAAACTGAGAAAATGTCAGTACCCAACAGTAAATTAATTTATTTTAAACCCTATTGTAAGAGAGAGGATTTGCTTTCCTTTTCAATGTCTCTCCCTTTCACCACTCAAATTTTCTTGCTAATTCTTCTCCAAGGTCCTGCTGAAGTGGTAATGGGGACAAAAGGAACACTCAAGAAGGAGGCAAAATGCAAGAAGGGTTAGGAAGACAGAAGCATTGCACAGATGGATTGGCTGGATTTGTAGCTTGAGCGGTTTTTCACCTCTTGGAATATGGAGGAGTGGAGTTACCCCTTGGGCTGATATTCTACAACCCGTAGAAACCCCAGGGTGTTCTAAATTCAGTTAATATGAGCAGTACATGAAATCTGATGGGTCTGTAAACCCATCTAACAACAAGTTCCAGCTACATTATTAACACCCAAAGTGAAAAATCACAGTTTCCTTTTACTTAATGCAGTAAGTAAATAATAAACTCACAAATATGGCTTTGAAATAATCCCGCTTCATCCCATGACCACTTTGTCTCTTGGGCAATCCTTTAGTTTATTTTTAGAAGTTTTTCCTTAAAACAGTTTCATCACCACGTTGGGCCATTTGGTTTTGTTCATTTACTCCTTTAATGACAGAAATGAAACTTTTCCTCACACTGTCAGGAGATTTTAGTGCCCTTTGAGAAATCTTGCATTGATTCCAAATAAGCAGAGTGGGAATCTTAATGAAATAAATTGCCTAACTCTTGACACATGCTTGGACCCCGAGTCTTCATCTACACCATAGTGAAATTCAATTTATAAAACATTCCTGCTAGAAATAAGCTAATTTATTAAAAGCAGTACCACCCATTAGGATATGTAAGGCACATTAAAGTGAAAAATGCTGATGGGAAACAAGGAATTTTGTTTGCAAATTTTCCTTGGAGTGAAACAAAAGTACGCATGGAAATTATCCCAAGCAAATCTCTCAGCTCCATCCCTCTGATCATCTTGGTGACTCCCCTGGATTCGCTCTAAAATGACCACTTTTCAGTCTTCTCTTTACTTACTGCTGTCATAACAACTATAGGTCTCCTGTCTTTCTGGAGATGGACCAGATACAGCCTCTCATTAACTCCCTAGTTCCAAAGCCTCTGGAAGGTGACGCAGGGTTGTGGAGCGCGTTGGTTCAGACACTGTTGATATTACCCTGAAAAACTCATCTCCGAGGAGTCAACTCTTTATTTTCAGCTGACCCTGGCTGTAGAGATCACGGGTTTCTCTGGAGGACAGCAATGACACTTTCAGTGTATTACTCAGGCAGGAATTGAATTACTGCTCTCCCAAGCTTGGCATTTGACTTGCCTGTCAAGTACACAACATCTAATAAAAGGCACTGGGCTGTTTCACTGTGCTGACTTGCAGCTCTCAGAGGCTGGAGGAGACGGGGTAGGCTTTGCCTTGATGTTCAGGAGGGAGGCTTGCCAACAATTTTGAGCCAGATGAATAAACATGTGTTCGGAAGGCTTTTTTTTCTACAAATTTAATAATGAATTTCAGGGGTTGAGGTGAGAACAGGGGGAAGTTTGGATAAATAAAAATGTAGAAATGTCCCAGGAGGACCTAATATCTACCTAGCAAATGTTCTATGCATTACAGCACTTCTTTTCTGGCTGTAGCAGTGATTTCAGGGGCTAGGATTTGGTGGATCAGTCCTGGTAAGAGTTTCAGGCTACCTTTGGCATTAATTTCGGGTATGATCTCAATCCCTGTCTTACAGAATGACAGGCATGATGCAGAGCCTGGCATCACTCACTTGGTGGAGGGACAAAGCCCAGAACACACCCCAAGTAACAAAAAACCAGCCCAAGACAATCATCCAGAAGGGTTTGAAGAGTGTGAAGGCTTCATCCCTGAGAAGTCTGTGTCCCAGGCCAGGCCACGACAGGTAAATCCTGCAGAGGGACAGGCAGCAAAGGCAGCACTCTCACACTCACGGGCCATGAGCAGAGCAGGGGGAAGGGCTGTCCACCACAGCAGCAAACCTGGAGCCTTGTGCAGGCACTGCCCAGAGAGGTGAAATGCTCCCACTTCCGCCTTCCAATGTGTACAACTCCAGAATGAATATCCCTTTCAAAGTCTGCTGGGATGCCAGGAGAACAGCATGCTTTACTTCAGCTACAGAGTGGTTTGGAGCAAACGGCATGTGTTTAGGAACAAGAGAGTCCAAGGAATATTTTTGATACTTTTGACACTTATTTCCTCTCCAAGAAAGGACTCAAACTTTGCAGTGGCTGTGGAGGATTCAGAAGCAGAGTCTTACCCAGTCAGCAGAATTTTATAAACTTTATAAGTTTAATTTTTTTTTATAAATTTTATAAGTCATGTTTAAAGCAACACTGAATTAGCCACTGGTCCTTGAGGGTCAAAAGCACAGAATGAGCTGGGAAGCCTCTAAACAAAGAGTTCCATCTTCCCAGAACAGCAGTGTGGGAGTAATATCTTGCCCATATCTCCAAAAAGATCTTCTAATGGGAAGATGGAGAATTATAGAGCCCAGGGTTGTTCAGTAGGGCCACATTGCCATCCTACAGCTTCTCCTGAGGGACAGGTCCCATCTCTGCCCTGGGAGCAGAAAAGGGCTGGAGTTGTTCCAGGACACAGTCAGGCTGGGGATCAGGGAAAGGCTCTTCCCCCAGAGAGTGCTTGGGGGGGGGAGGGGGGGAATGGGCATGGCCCTGAGGCTGCTGGAGCTCCAGAAGCTTTTGGACAATGTTCTTAGGCATGGGATTGTTGGGATGTCTGGCCAGGCCCAGGAGCTGGGTCCATGATCCCTGTGGATCCCTTCCCATTCAGGATACTCCAGGATAATACATCAACCTGCTTCTGCCCAGGCCAAACTCCTTAAGATTTTGGAAGAAGCTTTGACTAAACCAAGAACAAGGAGTTGTAGGTTGCTGTTGTGGTCAGAGCCAACCACTCAGAACCATGGATGAAATCCAGGGTCTTCAAAGGAAGAAATAAATAAAAAAACCTCCTAAACCTTCATTTTTCTTACGGCTCTGTATCAGATGCTTGCACATCTCGATTAGAGTTCAGGATGACTCATCTTCCACGGCCCTTCTAATCCCTAAAAGACTATCACCACACAGCGTTGCTTGCAAAGATGCTCTGAGGCATAGTGAGAAAAATCCCTGATAGGAATTTTCTTCCTCTTTATTCAAATAAATTTTAACTCTTTTCCTTTTCAGACTTCCAGACTGATACATAACAGCAGCCACTATTTAAATTAGGTGGTGACGGTGAGTTTCTATGATGTACTGCCCATTATTTTAAATTAAACCAAGAAAAAGTGGACTCTTATCACAACTATTGAAAGCTGTTTTCCTTCCCTGTTGATTTACATCCAAATAACCAACTTATCAACCTTGCAAATGTCAACCTGCACTGAGGCAAGGAGGTGTGAAGTTCTTAAGCAGACACTCTCCTTGGGACTGAAAGGTCAGTGTGCATGTTATTTATTCTTCCTGGAGAAAGATTCTACTCTTAAGTCAGGGAAGGCTTTTACACTATCCACAGAAATAATAATGGGAGGCTCTAACCAAGAAAAGACCGGCACCAGCCTAAATCAAAAAAGAATCTTCAAAAGGTTTCAAAAGGACAGACAGAAATATATCCTGAGAATTAAATCAGGAATGGAAGAGCACTGTCCTCCAAGGAGTGTCCAGGCACAAGCCCAGGTTTGGATGCTACTCCTCTTGAGGGAGTCAAAACTCCCAAATCCACTCTGACTTCCACACGGGAATGTCTCTTACTGGCACCTCTTTTCCACCAATTTTAAACACCCTTAAAAACCATCCACTCCTGGTTTTGGCTGGGATAGAGTTAAAGCAGAACACAAACTTGTTTCACTCCTCTTCTTGGAAACCCCAATAACCACTAATTTTATAATGAAATGGCATTATGGCAAAAGTAATCCTGCTGCCTGGCTGGCTCCCACTGCCATGATCAACAGTGCAACCAAATTTTGTTCCTTATGGCACTGTTTTACTACAGAGAATTGAGACAGGACAGTGAAAATAAGGAAAATTTGTGGCTGGAGAAATCAAGCTCTGGGGTTAGCTGAGGAGACAGATGAAATAAGAAAACGGCACTGCACTAAAACACCATTTTTAATGTGCCAGAACCACTGCTTTGAGGGGATGAACAGAAGCAATGCAGCTCCTGCAACAAAATTTATCAAAATAATCCTAATTTCTGAAGAATAAACTCATTATTGTTGTAACAAAGGACAGTCTTGCCCTTAAGACTCCCTGAACACACTGGTCTGGCTTCTAACAAAGCAGCACAAGGGAAGTCAGAGAGTATCTTAGAATCACTAAGTTTGGAGAAGACCTTTAAGATCATCAGGTCCAACCATCACCCAGTACCACCACTGTGTTCACCTCTGACCATGTCCTCAAGTGCCATATCCACAAAAAATTTTTAACACCTCCAGGGATGGGGACTCCAAACCTCCCTGGGCAGCCGCTGCCAATACCTCAGCACCCTTCCCATGCAGAAATTCCTGCTGCTGTCCAAGCTGAGCCTCCCCTGGCACAGCCTGAGGCCGTTTCCCCTTGTCCTGTCCTTGTTCCCTGGGAGCAGAGCCCGACCCCCCCTGGCTGTCCCCTCCTCTCAGGGAGTTGTGGAGAGTGTGAGTGTCTGATTCCCAGATCACCCAAATTGCCAGAAACCAGAGATCAAAAAGGCACAACCTTTTATTACATCAAATCACTTCAATGATGCATCACAGATTTTACAGAGCCCGGTTTTTTATCAAGCCAGGTGAATTCACAAGACACAAGGTTTCACTAACGAGCTGGAGTCGTTTAAAATAATTCCTTCACACTGGTTTTTAGCATAAGGAAATGCAAAGCCTTCTCCCTTCTCTGTTAATTAGTGTGAAGTTGCTGGTTTATGAGACACATTTGCCAGCAACTTCCCTCTTGCATCAAGCCCCTATCAAGATGCTTATCAGGAAGCATTTATTTAATAACGTGGGGTTCTAAATTGGTTCCTTTAATGACAGTATTTTACCCATGGTGTGTGTGAGAGATGGAACACAAGTTATGCAGATATTTTCTTGGTAATGTGTAACTGCAGAGCTGGGATTTAAAAAAAAAAAAAAATGAAAAATAAAAAAAAAAGGCATTAAGGGAATGGAAAATTGGGCAGAAATCACAGAATCAGTCATGGTTTGGGCCAGAAGAGACCTTACAGCCCATTCAGCCCCACCCCTGCCAGGGGCAGGGACACCTTCTACTATCCCAGGCTGCTCCAAGCCCCAAAGTCCAACCTGGCCTTGGACACTTCCAGGGATCCAGGGGCAGCCACAGCTGCTCTGGGCACCCTGTGCCAGGGCCTGCCCACCCTCCCAGGGAAGGATTCGCCCGGACTGTGCTCTTATCTGGAATTGTCCAGACCCAGGGGCAGCACCAAGCACTTGGCTTTGTTAAACATCATGAGCCTCCCATGGGCCACTTCCTGAGCCTATCCAGGCTCCTCTGGATGGCCCTGCCCTTGAGCTGTGTCACTGCACCCTCAGCTCGGTGTCTCCTGCACAGCTGCTGAGGGTGTTCTTGATTTCCCATGGATTTCATGTGGAAGGGGCTACACAACTGGATTTACAGCTCATGGTGGCAACAGGCATACCCTTGGGATGAAATGAAGAGATGGATAGCTCTCCAAGCAACACAATCAGGGTTTTTTTGTTTTTTGTTTTTTTTTTTTTCTGTGAGGGGTAAAAGCTACACAAAGACTGACAAGTTGCATGCCCATTCAAAAGAGGGGTCGCTGCATTTGCTGGGAAAACCAGGATTTTATCTGTCCTCACCCAAGGCTTCTGGTTCTGTGTCCAAAGCTAAATTATTTCTCTCCTCAGAGCAGGACAGCAGCCAATTGGGACACACAAGGCTTCACCACTTACTTCTCACCATTGTCCTCTGTTTCCCAACCAGCACAATCTCCCCGTCAGTGTGGGGGATCTTTCCAAGGCAACACTGTCTTTGTTGTTGCTCGGACATTGAAACTGTTCTGCATCTTGGGGTTGGCTTCTTAAAATCAGCAATCCCCGAACACTTTTGATGTGTGACTTAGCAAAGCACTTGCCCTCTGTTGCCACTGAGGTCACCTGGGGCTTGGTGGGACACTGTGGGGGACACTCTCTAAAGGAGATTCTGTCTTTGTTCATGCTACTCTGCCAAAAAAACTTTCCTCTGTTAAGAAATAAAAGTTTGAACCAAGTAGGAGGACTCTTTTTACTCATCTTTTATCACTTCATATGCTCAAACATGCAATGTCCTTCTACATCTTCTCCTTTCACCTTTGTTTATCTTCAAAATAGGCCAAAGAACTCCTGTGGGATGGAGCATCCTCAAACTAACTCTTGGACAGTACAAGGGACTGTTCTATCTATCAATCACTGTTCAAACAACTAGTTCTGCAAAGTCTTTGCTCTTTCCTGGAGTCTTGACATTCCTTTTGTCCCAGAGGCTCTGGCTCCCTCTCGGCTGATCCCACAGCAGGCTGGGATCCAACCTGCTGGGAATGCAGGGACTGTCTGTCTGCTGCTCTGAGCAATCCAGAGTATGTTACACATCCCCTGGCATTATTTATACTGGCTACTTACAAGTTGATTTTTATGTATTTGGAGTTTCCATCTGTAGGTTCTGGCTCCCTTTCAAAATCTCCCCTTTTTCATCGTGTTCTAATGGATATCTGTTCTCTGGAAACACCTGTCCTTTAATGGGCCCTGTTAGATGTAACAGTGACACTATTTTCCATCTTATTACATGCACACAGTTTTCTGTTTGTTTTTTAAATCCCCACAATGCTACAGCTTCCTTTCATTGCAAAACAACAAAAACAGCAAGAAAAAAATTAGTTTCAAGTCCTGATGAGTTTTTGATACCCAACAAAAATGTCAATGCTGGGTTTGCAATGAGAGACCTCAGTGTAGGGAAATATTTTCCACTGCTCAATTTATTAAATTATTAAAACCAAGTTGATGAAAATGTATTGGCTCATATGACTAAGGGTCTCCTGTTCATTCCATTCTTTTATTCTGCCTCTTTTATTCTTTCATCAAACTCTTTCACAAGAGTCAGAGGCCTCCATCAGATTATTTCTATAATTAAGATGCTTTAAAATGGCACTTTAGAATGGACTTGGAGACTCCAAGCATCTGTACTGTGTGTGCGGCTCCAAATATTTTAGATCCTAACAGACCTAAGCTCAGTGTCCTGAACAAAAATCCATCCTGCAGCATCCAAGTGTCACCATCCAGCCCCCTGGGAGAAGGATTCGTCCATGTGGGGGATGTCCACATAGCAGCAGGAAGGCCTCAGCAGGCTGTGGATAAGTGAGAACCATTTGTTCTTGAGCTCCCACTGCTAGTGCAGCCTTAATCACATTATGATCTTTAGGAGATGAGCTGGAAAGGCTCCAAAATTATAGAATATGAGGGGGAAAACGGAGGAAGTGAGGGGAGGGTATGACTGACACTGAATACATCCCATCAAAACATCCCTAAAACCTCACCAGACCCATCTGTTTATGGAGGAAGGGAAAGATCCCAGAAATCAAGCAATTGCCAAGTCACAAAGGTCTTCCTGGACTCCTGAGGCAACTTGTGGAGTCCCACGGGAGAGGAATAATCAACAGGATAATTGCTGGGTAAGAGCAAAACAGATCCCTCAGGTTTTTTCTTCAAAGCTTGGGGGTACCCACAAACTGGGGGCGCAGCGCTTGCTCCTGGGAGCCGTTCCTGAGAACTGCAGGTGGGTCTGCACCCAGAAATCTCATACCTTCCCTACCTGAAAAACGTGGCTTTGTGTCCCAGCCGTGTTTGGAAAGCCCTTTGGGAATTCCACTGCTTAGCAGTTCTTTTCCCAATTTCCAGTTTAAACATACTTGGGATACACTTTAGCCCACCAGCCTTTCCAGCTGGATTACAAGCTTCTATTCCCTTGCTGATATCTGAACCCTCAATGTGTTGGTAAAAACTGAACATCTCTGTTTTTCTAGGAAAGGAATTGGATCAGTTCTGCCCCAGGGAGGAGGAAGGGAGGCACACCAGGCCATGCCTCATCCTTCTCTCCACTCTCCAAGTTTAAACAGACCTTCATCTGATGACAACCAATCCAACCACACACACGTGAGTGAGCCTTGGACAACTGGACAAGCTTATCTACTCACCAGACACAGCCTGAAACCCCTCCCAGCAGTGTGTGATTTTTTTAGGAGCTCCATCACCAGTGGTTCCTTGCTCCTCCCACTTTAAGCCCCAGGAAAAGCTACAAACAGCCCCTTCACAGGGAGTCCATCAAACCCAGAAATCCTGACAGAAGCAGCCCCTAAGAAAGAGCAGAGATATTCATCTCATGGGACAATTTCCCTAAACTTCCAACTGACTCCAAAGACCTGCAGTTCACTCGCTTCCTTAACAAAAATGATTTCTGTTTTTCAAGGCCTGCTATGAAACTTCCAGAGCTAAAGCTAAGATGGAACAGGTTTCCCAGAGAAGCTGTGGCTGGCCCTGGATCCCTGGAAGGGTTCCAGGCCAGGCTGGACAGGGCTTGGAGCAAACTAGGATAGTGGAAGGTGTCCCAGTCCATGGCAGTGGGTTGGAATGGGATGGGCTTTCCAACCTAGGGCATTCTGGGATGATTCCTTGATGATAATTCTGGGAGAGCCATCTTTTGTATTTTACAGCTCTTGGCTGGTGAGTGGCAGTGCCCAGCTCAGCACTCATCACCCGTGGGTGGAATTTTTGTCTTCCCTTTGCATCCACCTCTGGAGCATTTCACCTGCCACTGCCTTTCCCAGCAGTTAATTCTGCCTCAATCCTCCTGCAGTTTTCCACTGTCAGCACTCAGCTCCAGTGCTCTGGAGGAAGCACTGGCAGCACACCCTGTGTCTTTTGCAGCTCATTTATCAGTTGAGTATCATAGGTTTGCGCAGATTCCTTGGAGACCGTGCTGCTGTCATCCTCTCACTCAGAAAACTGCTCAGTTACTCCAACCTTCTGTTTCCTTTCCTTTGACCAATTTTTTCACTGATTTTCAGAGCATTCCTTCTCTTTTTCATCCTTTTGGCTTTAATCCCAAATCCTCAGAGAGCTGGACACAGAGCACAGCAAACTTGTGGTGATCTACTCCCGTTTCACTGATGAGGACCCATTTTGGGGTCCATTTGCTCCTTTTCGCTATCACCTTGCCAGCAGTCTGGGGATGCTGCTCCGAAGATGGGGTTGTGCTAAGATTTCCCATTCCCAAGGCCAGGTTGGATGGGGCTTGGAGCAGCCTGGGAGAGTGGAAGGTGTCCCTGCCCATGGCAGGGGCATGGAACTAGAAGAGCTCCCCTTGGGAGGGCTCTGCCTCCAGCTCTGTCCCAGAGGCTGAGCTGCTGCAGTTTCCCATCCCTAAAGGAGGTTTCCTACCTCGAGGAACAGGACTGCTCACTTAGAGCCCAAGATCTACCCTGGCTTGGTTCCATCTTTTAGTTTGTTTGGGGACTTTTGGAGGGGAGGAGGCAGATGGGCTGGTGCCACGAAAATCAGTTCCAAGGCTGCTACAATAACCCACTTCTTGCTAGTCTGGCACCTTCCTCCTACTCCCCAGGCAAGGTTGGCTTCACACCTGCACCGATTCGTACTTGATGGAATCAAGTTCAGAACTTGATATTTTACATCTAAAATTTTATTTATTCTGACTTTATAACATACCTAGGCTCTGAACTATTTAGAGAAAATTGCAGCTCTAGGAGGAACAGGTGTCCTGGCAATTTCTGGAGTTGTGAAAGCTTCAGCTATGTGCTACAACCAACCACTTTCCCTAAAAAAAAGTTGAACTTCCATATGCTAAAACTCTTGGTTTGTTTACAGCAGCCCCCCTGCTCTTAGCCCCTAACACAATGGGTTGTTATTATTAAATTTTATGCTGCATTTGTTCTACTAATCCACAAAGTCAACAAAATTCTTTTTGTGTAATTCTTGTGTCCTTCACAGCATTACAGGGGTTTCAAAACCTGCATCCAAGACCTTGTTCCAAGGTCACTAAAGAAGTATAAGGGAGGGCTCTTCATGAGACTTGTCCCTCAGGAATGCTTCTGATTCCTCCCCTGCACCTGGAGCTCACAGCATCCTGTCCCAGTCCCCTTTTCCAAGCTCCTTATCTGCCTTAGCCAGCACCTTATAATTCCTGCATTAATCTGTGCCATCTCTGCTTTCAATAATAATTTCCTCTGGGAACGGCACTGAAGAAATGCTGCCTATAAATCCAGAGATCTTAAGCCCCCTGCATCTCTGTAGTGTGAGGTGTCCAGTGACCCAGCAAAAAGAACCAGCCTGGTACTCAGATAAAACCACCTGCTGAGCAGAATTTTCCCTTTGATTTCACTTTTCACTCAGGACCTTTTGGATTACTCTTTGTTCCAAACCTGACCTAAGAAATCGTCTGATCTGCATGGGCTTTCCACGATCTCCTTCTGCCCAGTATTCTCACATCAGAATGCATTATATCCCCAGATGGAAATGAACATTAAAGGGTTTTGCTAGGGAGCAGAGAGAACAATTGAAAAAGTGATGGATTTGACTTCTCCAAAGGAAGTCACTAACAAAGCCAAGAGCTTTGCTATGCTTTAGTCAAATAAATCATGCAGACTCAGCAACAAAAATCCCAACTGAAAGGAGAACTGGAATTGCAGGATGATTTTCCAGCTTCTTCCCATGACAGCAACATTAAACTGATATGGATGTAGAAGGGGAATGGAAATCCTGCCCTGACAATTTCTTTGGCAAGAATTAGTTCCTGCCATTCCAGAACAACTGTTTCATATTGCTCATCAAGTTTTGAATCTGAATTTTTCCTAGGAAAGAAATAGCTTCTTTTTCATTGCAGTTTATATTGGCACCCAAATTCAGTGCCCAGAAAAAAGAACTTGCCACATTTTCTCCTCCTACTCCTCCCCTCCTGCCATTCTGTGTTCAAAATCCCAGCCAGAATTCAAACACAACTTGAAGGGAGATAATCCTGGTCATGAGATGTACATTCCCAACAGACAGCAAGCCTCTTTCCATCTTGTGATTCCAATCAACAAATTCTCAGTGCCACAGAGTGTGCAGCAGCCAGCATCCCAGAGAGACACATTTTACATCCTTTCCCCAGCAGATTTTCAGAGTTAGCAATTTCAAAGACATGACCTTCATTGAGGAAGCACGGTTCTCATTGTATGTCTGTACAAACATCCTAAAACATTCCTTAATTCAACACCAGGAAATCAAAAGTTAAGGAATACAAGGAAAAAAAAAACCCATCATTTTCAGGAAGTGCAGTGGACAAATTGACAAATGAAAACCATCCAGAAGTGAACTCAGCCTCAGGGAATACAGCTTTTTACAAATTATTCAAGTGAGAATTTTGGGAATTATTTCCAGCAAAAACATACCCATATTAAAAGGGAATTATCACAGTACCTTAACTGCACTTCTCAGCCATAGCTGTCGAGATTATATGTTAATCACCTGGAAAATGTAAAATAGAAGATTAATGATATTGTTCATATCTTAATTACTGATTAAAAAGAGCATCTAATCTCACACATTTTCCATTATTTAAATAGTTTTCCCTTCCCAAACAAACAGAGAAGAGCAGAACACACAGCTTTCAATATCTGCATTTTTATTCCTGATAAAGGCTGCTTCAAATAAGAAAAATAACGAGAAAACAACGCCTGAGGTTTTCATTAATGTAGTTTACATATTTTCATGAAGGCTGTCAACTTGGAAACCAGGGAGAAATTCATAACAAGTTTTATCCTTCTAAAATGCCCACCTTAAAACACATCAGGCACTTATCTGTAATTTGCTTTGACTCAAATATATTCCCCACCCTTCCCCAAGATAAAATATTGAACAGGAAAATCTCTCACTGGCTCTTTCCAGCTCTTTTTGGCCGTATGAGTTATCCCAGAGATGGACAACACAATTGGGGGATGGAGGGGTATTTTGGAGCTGCTTCTCCAGTGTTTATCCAACTGAGGTTGTGCCATGGAGGAATTCAGGAGGAATTCAGGCCTCCTGGAATTGACTGGGTTGGAGGTTTCACTTTTCTACCAGCACTAAAGGGAAACACAAGGCAGAGACCCCAGGACTCCAAATGGGGAGGGAGAGACCCAGGATAGTGGGAGGCACCCTGAAACTTGTTATTGGAGGGCTTGAAAATCAAATTGCACAGGTGCTGGGCTCATTTCACCTTTTGCTTTTGGGAAAATCCAGGTCCTTATAAAGACATCCAATTCCCTCCCAATATCCCATCCATCCCTGCCCTCTGGCAGTGGGACACCATTCCCTGTGTCCTGTCCCTCCATCCCTTGTCCCCCAGTCCCTCTCCAGCTCATTTTAGGCCCTGGCAGGGGCTCTGAGGTCTCCCTGGAGCCTTCTCCTCTCCAGGCTGGTCAGCACAGAATCCATATTCCATTGGAATTAACCAGCTTGCCATGCTCTCCAAGCAGAAACAGGGAGTTTTAGGCGCACACAGTTTGCTTTGCAATGACCCAATCTGTTCCTTGTTCTGAGGTGGGATAAATCCACATGACATTGGCCAGTGAGATTTAGGAGATAACTTCAAGCTTTGAAGGCTGATGAAAGTTGGGGGAAATACATACATGTTGTGTTGACTTCCAACAAAATATTCCATAAAGGGAAACAACATGGTATTTCCATAGCCTTCAGAATTTAACCGAGTAAAAATGAGTAAAGCTTCATTAACAAGACACCAGATGTGTGTGGGAGTGCATCACTCTTCTCAGGTCTGCTTGACCAAATAATTTATCTCATATATATATATACATATATATATATATATAAAAAGAAGTACAACCAGACAAGAATAAGGCTTAGACAACACGTAGTTCATTACAGCAGACATTTGTTTGTATTTCTGAAGACATCCAACAGTTCTAATTTATTTTTAAAAAGAAAAATAAATGTTTCCAGCACAGAAATATTTTGCTGAAACTCCCACCTGAAAGAATTCTTATTCTCTGCTTTAAACAGAGCTGGAGAAAAGAAGGCTCCAGAGAGACCTCCTAGTCCATTCCAGTGCCTAAACGGGCTCCAGTAGAGCTGGAGAGGGACTGGGGACAAGGAATGGAGGGACAGGACACAGGGAATTGCTTCCCATTGCCAGAGGGCAGGGGTGGATGGGGTATTGGGAAGGAATTGTTCCCTGGGAGGGTGGGGAGGACCTGGCACAAGGTGCTCAGAGCAGCTGTGGCTGCCCCTGGATCCCTGGAAATGTCCAAGGCCAGGTTTGGATGGGGCTTGGAGCAACCTGATATAGTGGGAGCTGTCCCTGCCCATGGCAGAGGGTGGGATGGGAGGTCTCTAAGGTTCTTTCCAAAACTGAGGATGGGAGGGAAGTTGCTCTGGGCTGTGTGAAACATGGGCATGTTCTGGCAGCAGTGTGGTCACCTCTGGATTCCACATCCCAGCAAAAGACTTCCTCATTCCACCCCCAAAAATCCACACTGCTAAGGCTGCAATTGCTTTGCCCAGAGATTTCCCAGTCCCTCAGGCATGGATGAGAGGGACTAAATGAATTCCACTGCCATGAGAACAGAGTTTCCTCCTTGCTTTACTCAGAGATTAATGCCCAGTGTCAGCAGATTTTATGATAAATGATCGTCATTGTGAATTTTGGTAATGAAGATGCATCATGCTGTGTGTTGTTCACACACTGCAGAACACTTCTCCTCTAATCATCAAGGGCTTGGAGTTCTGGAGATTGTTTTGCAGAAAAAAAAAATAATAGGCTGTTGGTATGGGAATTGGTTTGTATTTTAATGCTGTAAATAGAGCCAGAGTCTTCAATTCTGAGTTTCCCTGGAAGGTGATGACAGAACCTGAGCTGTGGCTGTTCCATCAGCCTGGGCTTTGGTGTGAGAGGAGCAGGTCAAAGCAAGAGCTGCTGGACCCATTTCACCCACACTGTCTATAATTTTGGAGTTCACACTCCCTAGAAAAAATCGGTCACCCCCTTACACTCTCACACCCCTGTTAGTGGGAGCAGAGCATTTGGTGCCCACTGGACACCAAATCTGCTCTAGTTTCCTCATTCACATGCACAAAACCACGCAGAATTGACCCAAAATTCAATAAACAAGAATAAGCACCAACGGCATTAGAAACATTGTGTGATATTGTGCTCACTATCCGCATATTCCAGGCTGAAATTAAAGAATAACCTAATTTCTACAATTGGTGACTGCCTGAAAAAAACAACTCCCATTGTTAAATCTGAAGCATTATTTTGGTGCATTCCTAAGTTTCCTGTTTTTGAGGGCAGCCTTCTCCTTCTTAAGGGCAATGGAGATGATTAAAGGGATGGAAAGGCTGGGAGAGCTGGGGGTGTTCACCTGGAGAAGAGCAGGCTCCAGAGGACCTCTAACTCCATTCCAGGGTCTAAACGGGCTCCAGGAGAGCAGAGAGGGACTTGGGACAAGGGATGGAGGGACAGGACACAGGGAATGGCCTCCCACTGCCAGAGGGCAGGGACGGATGGGATATTGGGAAGGAATTGTTCCCTGGGAGTGTGGGCAGGCCCTGGCACAGGGTGCCCAGAGCAGCTGTGACTGCCCCTGGACCCCTGGAAGTGTCCAAGGCCAGGTTGGACATTGGGGCTTGGAGCAGCCTGGGACAGTGGAAGGTGTCCCTGCCCATGGAACTGGATGGGCTTTGCTGTCCCTTCCAACTTCAGCCATTCCACAATTCTCTGAATAAAATACTGCGGTTAGGAATTGGATTATGGGAGTGGGGTAAGAGGTGGTGATGAGGTTTAGGTTTAAAATCAGGGCTCCAGGGTGTTGGTGGTTACATCTCTCCAAAGAGGCCCTTGAAGCTCCCTCGCAGACTGACCCTACCTGAACCCTCCTGACCTCCACAGGTACCACTAGTTGGGAAATTAGAAAAAGATCACCTTTGTTAATTTCTTGGCCCTGCCCCTTTTGTTTCTACCTGAAGTTTACTTTTTTCTCCCCAGCACGAGATTTTCACTCGGCCTCTTCTCCACCCAAAGAAGTAACTCATGTAAGCTCTCAGAAATGTTAAAAGCCAGCATGAAGACCAGTATTATCTCAGCTAATGAAAGCAAATTCACATTTCTCATGGAGCAAGACTCCTAAATCTCTCCTGCAGCTTTGAAAATTACCCTCTATATTTTAATTAAGCCAGTGTTACCTGTAATGATGCTTACAGTGTGTACATTTTCCTATATCACCCTCCAGCAAACTCCATCTCTGTACTTCTCTCAGTGGCTGATCTGGCATTTTGATGCAGAATTTTAGAAAATTTTATCCCTAACTCAAGAAATTAAAGAATACTTATCAGGCCTTGAAATATTCACAGAATCTGCTTTCTGCGAAGTCAAATCAACTCCCTTTTTTTGATGCTTGCAAGGCACATTCATGAAACAAATTTGTTTGGGATGGGGGCAGCAGAATTCCTTTGCTTTCCACATTTTTTCTCCTTGTCTGCAGCAAAGAACAGGGTTTGATTTTGCCTGAAAAGTATGTTAAAAAATTTCAGCAGAAAAAAATACAAATGCAACTATATCCTCTTGAGCTAATACAACTCATGTACTCCAGGTTTGGGTTACAATTATACACTCATTTACTGATAAAAAAGGTACAGGTTTTGTTCCTAGAATCTCTTGGAAAACAACCATCTTTCAAAAAGTCTCCATCAAATACTACAAATATGCAAAGAGTACTACCCTGGCATTTTTATTAAAAGTTTTCTTGTCAAATTGGAGCCATGAAAATCTGATTTACTGCCAACTTTTTTTTTGGAAAATCAACCCAGTCATGTTTTTCTTGGCACTGGGAAGTAAGCTTGAGTCAAAGCAAGATTTGTTTTAGCATTTTTTCATGTTTTCTGAATACATTTTATATATATTTATGTCTGTCTTTGTTTCTTCTGCATGGAAATGCTGCACTCACCCAGCTGGTGGAACTTGCTTGGCTGCACACAGGAGCAGTGATTGAAATCCAAAATGAAAATCCGAGTTTCCTTTTCTGTGCTCTTTGCCACACAAACTCACAACTGCATCTGAAGTGTATTTTAAGACTTTAATGCTTATGATAAAATTAAACCTCCAAAGTAGTTTTAAAAAGACTTAGGGATCTTTTCCTAAGGGCAGGTTGCTCAAAATTCCACAGTGCCTTGAAAAATGTTTGGTTTTAGTGATTTCAAGCTGCTCAAGGTGGGACCTCAGAGTCAGGTGTGGCATTCTGATAAATCAGAGCAGAAAATGGAATTCAATGAAGCAATGAACTTTCCAGATTTTTGAAAACTTGACGTGTGGGAGGTTCATAACCCACCCAGCAGATGACAGGGGTTCTCTGCTGCAAGATGTCGAGTGTGACAGCCTGGCCAGGAGCTGAGAATTCTACAAAGAGAGGATTTGAAGTGATTTGTAGAACCACAGAATGGTTTGGGTTGGAAGGGACCTTAAAGACCATCCAGTCCCAACCCAACCTGTCCTTGGGCACTTCCAGGGATCCAGGGGCAGCCACAGCTGCTCTGAGCACCCTGTGCCAGGGCCTGCCCACCCTCCCAGGGAACAATTCCTGCCCAATACCCCATCCGTCTCTGCCCTCTGGCAGTGGGAAGTCATTCCCTGTGTCCTGTCCCTCCATCCCTTGTCCCAAGTCCCTCTTCAGGTCTCTGGGACCCCCTTTAGGCACTGGAAGGGGCTCTGAGTTGTCCCCAGAGCCTTCTCTTCTCCAGGTGAGCATTCTCATCCCTGGATTGTGGTGTGCAGTTAGCACAGGGGCATTGCCTTGTTCCTCCCCTTCATATTCCTTTTGGAAGATGTCTTGAAGCAAAAAAAGAAGTGGGTCCTCCAACAAAGAGCACCCCAATAGTTTGACATGAGAAGAAATGTAAAAAATGTATTTTCTCTGGCTAAATAAGGCTGCAGTGCCTTTAGCTCTCTTAATCCTGACTTCTTTCTAAAAGCAGAAAACGCGGTGCCAGCCCTTTGCTCTGAAATGCTCTTGTTCATCAGGAGGCTGGAGAGGAACCTGGGGAGAGGCAGAACTCATGGATCTGTCCTCAGCAGCTCCAGCTCCGCCAAGCGCTGAGCTGACAATGCCCGTGCGTGTCCCTGCCCACGTCCAACTACTCCTCACTCTGTTCTGGCCAGGCTCCCACTCCCCCAGCCCTGCTGGGAGCACCACAAAGTGCTCCAGAACCTGCTTCCATCACAGCCAAATGAGTAAAAGGGACGGGTTCATTTGGCAAGAAACCCTGTAAGCTCTGCTGCTGTGGGATTTGGGGAGGTGGGAATGCAGGGACAGTGGTGAGGAGCTGCACGTTTTCCTCTTGGCACAGACAGGAAGAAACCAGGAACAGCCTTTCCACTCTAGAAAGATGGAGTGCCCGATGTGCATTTCAAACCTCAATCCTCACAGGAATTTAGGTCTGCACTCAAAGCAGGGTTCAATCAGATCCACATTCCTGCAGTTACAAACTGACAGCGTGAGTCACCAAATGCAAAACCCACACAGGACAGGGAAGGATTCGGGATTTATCTGTTCAAACATGGAGCTGCAGCTGCTCCTGGACCATAAACACAACGTTGTGGTTTCAGCCACAACCTGGGCTCAACCATCCCACGGATGTTCCCAGACACAATCCCTCATTTACACTCTGGGTATTCCCAAAGCTCAGAAGGAGTAAAAATAAATAGGACTGACATGAACTTGCACAACGTAATTACACCGTACTTTCTTAAACAAAGGGATGCTCTTTAACATTTTTCATACTCATCCCTGTCCTCCTGAAATCTCCCTCCTACTCTCCAGCTTAATAAGGCTCAGGAATGTCTGAACAGCATATTGAGGTGTAAAGGCTCCCACAGTCTTTCATCCCCCAGTCTGTGTAATATTTTCTGTGTAATATTTATGTAAGCCCATTTTAGGCTGTGCTTGGCTCGGTTAATATTTTTCCCACTTACATGGAACTATGCAAGGAAACCTTCAGCAATGTATAGATTTATGTCTCCGGATACCGGCATTCCCAGCTCTTTTTCCTCCATCAGCCCTCTATCCACTGGTAAACAAAACTAAAGACAACACCGAAGACAAAATCAGAAACTCATGGCCTTTAATGCTCAAGAAAACACCCGCACCTGCAAGAATTTCGGCACCTGAAAGCAAAGGTTGGAACCTACAAGGGGGGAAGGTACTTGCAAGGCCATTCCTGTTTAAGATCACACACAAGAAATGTCTTTATGGGTATGAATTCCCACAAATCTTTCCAGAGCTGTACCTTAAATTACCTACAGGCCTGTCACTGGTGGTGTCACCAGGGCTCAGTACTAGTGGGCCCACAATTTTTTAAATTGTTCATCAATGGTTGTGTGGAGGAACAGTTTCAGGAACCAGCAAAGCAAGGACCTGCTGGAGCAGCTCTTTGGGGGTTGACCTGAATGTCCTGGGGGACACGGAGCTGTCCCTGAGGCAGCAGAGTGTCCTGGGGCCAAGGAGGCCAAAGGGATCCCGGGGGCAGCAGGAAGAGCCTTGGCAGCAGGGCAGGGAGGGATGGATGGTGGCCCCGTGGGCAGCCCTGGAGGCACCTCTGGAGTGCCGTGTCCAGCTCTGGATCCTCAGCACAGCAGGGCCAGGGAGCTCCTGGAGCGGGGCCAGCGGAGGCTGCGCAGCTGAGGAAGGGCCTGGAGCACGTGGGAAATGGCCAGGAAAGGCTGAGGGAGCCGGGGCTGTTCAGCCTGGAGAGGAGCCCCAGCTGAGAGGGGCCCCGAGCCCTGGGTGTCCCTGTGTGCAGGGAGGGCTCCCAGCAGGGCCCAGGCTCTGCTGCGGGGGCCCAGCAATGGCCCCAGAGCCACGGGCAGGGCCTGAGCCCAGCAATTCCCCCTGCACAGGAGGCACAACTTCTTCCCTGGGCAGTGCCCGGCCCTGAACACATTGTCCACACGGCCTGGGGGGCTCCTCCCTGGGGCTGTGGCAGAGCTGTGTGCGCACAATGCTGTGTCAGCTGCCTGCTGGTTTACACTTTGGGGCTTCAACTGGTACCCACACCAGGTCTGTTTTGCATAATTTCGGCAAAGCATAAGCAGCATTATTCAACAACATGATACAAGCATAATAATTTTAGTCTTTAAATTTGAATAACTTCCTGAGGAAAAACCACGGTCTATTTCTAGGGCTTCTGGTTGTGAGTTAATAGAAAAAGTCAATTTTAATTTTTACCAAGTTCCAAAATTCCATTAAAACCGAGAGCTATTTTGAGGAGTTTGTACATTGTGTCACACAGAATGAAATCCCATGACCTGAGTGTTATTTTACACCTTGGCAGTCTTGCTGCTGGGCGTTCTCGGACACTGCTAAAACCTACTTCAGCTTACTTGGTCTTAATCAGATTTGATCCCAAGTCTGGAAAAGTTCAGGACTATTTCTGTGTCTCCTGCAGCCACAGGTCCCTGTAGGCCAGCACTCTGAGATCTCAGATTCTGTGTTTCTCTACTTAATTCACAATGACAAAGGGGACCTGTGGGATTTCCAGCCCTTGTGAACCAGCTAATCCAGCAAACCTTTTAAGTATGCAAAGAAATCTCAGCCATTTCCTGACATTCTTGCAAATGAGATCTGAATTGGAGCTGTAGCATTAATACATAATACTCACATTAAAGCTTAGCAAGGCAGGGGTTGTTCAGATCCATATTCCAGTGAGACAAACAAGTGTCAGATGCAGAGGTGGTCTTGAAGGTGTCATTGAGGTTTAATTTTAGATTTTTCCCTGCGTACCGCAAATTTGGGTTCAAGGCGTTTCCTTCAACACTATTAGAGAATATCCAGCTTAAAAAACTCCCATGTTTCTTATCAAAGGAGTAATTTGAATTGAAAAATCTTAAGGAAAGCTCTTCTTGCCCCGTTTCCATTTTTGCAGTTATAATATACATATTAATTGGAGTAAACTCTTTAGGAAATGGTTCACATAAGCAGCTTTTAGCTGATGAATTATCCCTGTCATTTGAAAACATTTACATGGCTTGTTTATGTTACTTTGTTAATTTTATTGTAATTTAGTATTAATTAACAGCCCTGTCTTTACAAGGTGTTTAATCAGTTCCAACTCTTAATTACACCACAGCATTGCTTAATAAAACAACACACTATTTGGGATTAAGTTAAATTGGTTAAATTAATCTGTTATCCTCTTTTGTGGGTAATTTATTGCACGATTAAAGAAAGTAGTGAAATTATTTTCATGGCAAGTAGCCTAAAAATGATTTTACAGAGATTCTTTTTTACCTTAACTACAAAGAAAAACTGTTCCTAATTTCAGGGTTTTCTACAGAGCAGCACAAGGCTCAGAACTGTCTCAAAAGTTGCAGTCAGAGAAATTTGGTGGTGGAGCAGCCTGGTTTGGGAAGTGATGCTGGGAGCAGGGGATCAACACACTCAGCTCCAGGGGGACCTCCCCAGCCAAGGAGCTGTTCCTGAGAGCAGCCAAAATCTTCTGCCAGAGCCTGAGGTCCTGCCTTGGTCTGCTAAAGTCACAGGAAAGCTTTTCCGGCATGGAGCTCCCAAACTGCATCTTGAACCCACCTAAGCTTTTCCCACAAAATCCCAGACTGGTTTGGGTTGGAAGGGACCTTAAACCCCATCCCATTCCATGCCCTGCTGGTGGCAGGGAGACCTTCCACTATTCCAGGCTGCTCCAAGTCCCAGTGTCCAACCTGGCCATGGACACTTCCAGGGATCCAGGGGCAGCCACAGCTGCTCTGGGCACCCTGTGCCAGGGCCTGCCCGCCCTCCCAAGGAACAATTCCTTCCCAATATCCCATCTAAACCTACTTCTTTCAGCTTAAAGCCATTCCCCCTTGTCCTGTCCCTCCATCCCTTGTCCCAACCTCTCTGGGAGCCCCTTTAGGCCCTGGAAGGGGCTCCAAGGTCTCCCCATCTCCTCACTCTCTGAGGCAGTGAGCCCTGAGCACTGCCCATGCCATGGGACAGAATCCATTGGCTTGCTTGAAATCTGCTCCTGGATAATGAAATTGCAAATGTGCCAACCCTACTCCCTCTGTTAGGAGAAAGAATTCACAGATTGCCCGTAAACGCTTTTTTCCCTGCTTTGGATCTTCTGTCTGTCCACCAGTCCCAGGACTTGGCTGCACCTCACAGCCTGAACACCCCAAACACACCCCATGACTCCTCGCACGATGCCACTCAGCCAGTGAGCCCTCCTGAGGCCTGATTCAGACCTGTTCGTTATTCACAGCCATTTCTTCTCTCTTTGGCATTGCCAAGCACTCACGGTGACTAAAATAAATCTTAATTATTTCAGATCATTTCTTCCTGTGTCAACATCATTTAGAATCATAAGTCTGTCCTTGTTGAAATGTCTACAGACCTTTCTGAAGCTGTTCTGTCTGCGACTTTCTGGTTCTAATCTATGATCTTGTACAATTCAATGAAGAAAACTAAAAATGAAACATGACAATTATGGCTTAATGTTTGTCACAAGCGAGGGACAGGCTTGAAAGCACCTCTCTCTTGAAAACACTTCATGCCTCATGCAGCAGGCATGGAAGACAGTGGGCTCACACTCAGCCATGACTACGTTTCTGGAGACTTATCCCACATTATAATTCTGATGTTCAGTTCTGGATTTTTGAAAGAACAACTGAATTGGAAAAAAATTACAGATCTACTAAACTAAAGTGATCACTAAAGTGATTTATGCAATATAATTTCTCTTGTCAGTCTTCTGGGTAGGTCACAGGTAACAGTTCAGACTGTTCTGGCTGCTTCTGAAGATGCTTCAGGGCGAACTTCTTGAGTGTGGTGACTTGAATAACAATCATATCTCAATTATTTTTCTAACTTTACCTATTCCTCCTTGGACCCTTGCATTATCTCCTGAAATTAGTGAAGAAACTCTGGTTGTATTTCCAATGCTCTTCATGCTGAGAGGAAGCATTTAATAAAATATTTATAAACTGTACTATTCAACAGTTCATCCTTTGGAAAAGCAGTGCCATGCATTTTACACTTACCAGGGAGCAAAACTGAACTTCAAAAATGCCTTAAGGTAATTATTTTACTAAACAGAGTGGGGAAACATTCACACTCCAAAGCCCCAAGGTTGCTTCATCTGACTGTGATTGTTTTATGATAAATGGATGAGTGTGTGTTCTGGCAGACTGAGAAATGGTGCACGAGTGCCACAGTTTTGGGAGGAAAGAGGAACTGTTGAGCTCTAAAGGCTCATAGAAGGATTTTGAGGTGCCTGAGCTGATAAGACTTCTCAGCAGCATCTTCCACATTTAGGAGGTGATAGGGTGATACCTTGGTGCTGATCCTCATTCCAGAATTTTCCCTCTCCACCAGGTGTTTGCAGAGATAAAGTTTTATGCCTGAACGGAAGCACCTCTGTACAATTTGTCCCTTTACTCGCTATGTGCTTGTGCAGTACCCAGGGCGTTACTGCAGCGATGCCTTAAGAGAATCAACACACAAGTTCTTGAAAGCAAAAGCCTTTTCAGAGCCCTTTTTTGTTGTTGATCACTCACCAAAATCAAGGTTGAGACTGGCTTTAGCTAGAGGCTTCTAAGCTGCAACCTCTCACATCTCCAATTTCAGTGAGCCTTATATTTAAGGCTTTACAGAGCTGACTTTTTTTCCCCAGGACTCTTCCTCCTCTTAAACTTACTGGTTTTGGGGTTTATAGTATTTTCTGTAGAATGAGAAATTAATGAAGTTTTGCTTCAAAAGCAATGAGCATTCTGGCTTGTAGCACAAACATTCTGGCCCTGCTGAGGGACCTCCAGGGCTGTGCCCAGTGCTGTCCCTCCCGGCCAGAGAGCCCTGGAGGGGTTGGAGCGTGTCCAGGGAAGGGAAGGGAGCTGGGGAAGGGGCTGGAGCCCCAGGAGAGGCTGAGGGAGCTGGGAAAGGGGCTCAGCCTGGAGAAAAGGAGGCTCAGGGGGGACCTTGTGGCTCTGCACAACTCCCTGACAGGAGGGGACAGCCGGGGGGGTCGGGCTCTGCTCCCAGGAAACAGGGACAGGACAAGGGGAAACGGCCTCAGGCTGTGCCAGGGGAGGCTCAGCTTGGACAGCAGCAGGAATTTCTGCATGGAAAGGGTGCTGAGGCCTTGGCAGGGGCTGCCCAGGGAGGTTTGGAGTGCCCATGGCTGGAGGTGTCCAAGGAAGGGCTGGAGGTGGCACTCAGTGCTCTGGGCTGGGGACAAGGTGGGCGTTGGGCACAGCTGGGACTCCATGGGCTGGGAGAGATTTTCCAGCCTAAATAATTCTGTGTGAGTGCAAGAAGGACACCAAGGCTACCAAAGGACACTGAGCCATGTAATTATACCCAATTGGCACCACAGTGCACTGGGGTTCTCCTGGAGGAAAGAAAGTTTAGGCTTCATGTGTGCTTTTCTGGGTAAATCTCCATCTATGGCCTTAAAAACAACCTTTAATTTCCTGGCCGGTCTCCCACATGCTGGGGATTAAATGCCTCTGGAGAACCGGAAGGTGTCACCTAGGCAGCCTTGTGGCTGCTGATTGAGAGGAAGGAACACAGCTGGGCTCTGGGCTGGGTTCCACTGCCCTCGAAGCATGGGAGGAGGAGGGGAATGCCTAATGCTGCAGAACAGCCAAGGCAGCAGACGGGAATCGGGGAGACCTCCCTGGTGACACTCAGAGGTGGGGAAAAAAGCCCCCCATGTGACCCAGGTAAACACACCCGAGTGAGAAAAACAAGCTCTTCAAATAAAACTCCACCAAGCAGTTTCATGTGCTCAGGGGACATACATATGTGGATTTGGGAGCTCAGCTGTGACCTCACAGACATCTTCAAGCACAGACCCACCATTACAAACAAGACTCAGCGTCACAGCAAACCCTTCAATTGCTCATTCTCATGGTTCACTGCCCACAGACTGATGTGATATTTTAACTAAGGATTAAATAGCGAGGCTGCTGCAAGCACATCTTTCCTCTCCCCGGGAACTTTATTTTTACAGCAGGTAAGGCTCAGCCAAGACTCAGCACTGCTGTCCTCTCATCCATATTTATTTTACAGAACAACGTTAGAACACCTCCACATCCCTGGAAGTGTCCAAGGCCAGGATGGATGGGGCTTGGAGCAACCTGGTCTAGTAGCAGATGTTCCTGCCCATGGAACAGGATGAGCTTTAAGGTCTCTCACAACCCATACCAGTCTGGAATTCTGTGATTCTATGTTTGCATCATGGTCCTCCCTTGGTACTTGTGAAGTGTTTCAGTGCTTTCCTGGTGGTTATCTAGCATTTAAAGGTTACAAAGAGAATAGCCCGGGCATTGAGATATTTTTTTTCTTCTGTTACTCTTCTAATATTCCCTTTATAATCTGCAGTCATAAAGGTTGGATTTGATGAGCTCCCCAGAACTCTCCATCCTGTGCTGTGCCCAAATCACACAGCTCAGTGAACTGGGTGCAAAGTGTTTCCACACCTTTCTCTCAAAAATCCTAAACAAAGCACTTTAAAGGCTGGGACAGGAAAAGAGAAGCAAGGAAATCCAAGAAGGGAGCGAGGAGAAATACATGACATATGCAAAGCACAGCAGAGGCTGGGGAGGAGGGCACCACACAGTAGGTGGTTTCCAAAGAACAACCTGACACTACCCTCACATGTGGCCACCCAGTGCTGGATCACTCATCTCCATCATGGCAATCATTTAGGAACATTTTAGGACCTGCCATCACCACCAACAGCTATTTAAATTTGAGATGTACAGCAGCACTCCCATAAAATTGTACCTCTCCTGTCCCTTTTTTAGTACAAAACTAGTTTGTTTTTTTTTTTTTTTTTTTTTTTTTTTTTTTTTTTTTTTTTGCTTTGACAATTCACTGGTGAAGGCAAATCTTAAAAATGAGCTTGCAAGTGTTTTGAGCTTCAAAGATCTGTCTCTGAAAAAGCCTGATGATGCTTCTGCATTTGATCACGTCACGGCTGCATATCACCAGAAAAAATAAAAGTCACAGCTCAAGGAAGATAACAGGGTAATGTCTGGAAGGGCTCCTGGCTGTCAGTGTCAGGAGGAGCCCTTGCGACTGAAAGGCAAGAGAAAATCTTTCCCTAATCTTTCCTTTCTGAAATTGCATCGTTGTGCTGAAGTACTCAGAGCTATCACAGGAGCACAGCCACCCACACACCCCGATGCACATGACGGGAGGCTCTGGCAAGGCAGGGAAAGCAGGGCTTCATTTCAAGGAGAAATCCCAGAAAAAAACCAGATCCAAACAGCCCTAAGGCATCCTTAAACCAAAGGAAAAGGGGGAAAAGTCTGGGAAATGCCCCTGTGAGAGGGGAAATAGCTCTGCCAGCTCCAAAGTCATGGCTGCTGCCACAGCCCCTGGCCTGGAGCTACCTTCCCTGGCTAAGGGAAGGGATCCAGTGGGAAACCCTGCCCCACCCTCATGTCCAAAAGTGCCAGGCTCCAGTGAGTGGCAGCTGTCATGGAGCTGCAGCCCCAGGCAAGGGCTCTCTCAGGGAGCCCCAGGGGAAAGCCTAAAACTAAACTCCTCACAGACATTTTTGCTCTGATTGCCTGATGACAGTGGCTAAAAGGCAGTTCAGACTAGCACCCTCTTTTGCAACTTCTAAGTGGAATTCACTTGTATTTTCCCTCTTCTCCCCATTCCCAGCAGGTCAGCAGATCCTTGTGCCTGCAAAATATCCATCGGAGCTGCCACCTGGCTAAAAATAAAATAATTCTGCTACTGGCAAAAAAAATAAAATAAGAATTTTAAACCCCCTCATTCTCCTCAAACACACCAACCCCATTCAAAGAGGCATTTTATTTATCCATTTGGGCTTAAACACAGCTGCTAAAGAAGGTGACATCTCAGAGATTTCAGCCCGGGACAGAGCTCCTGGCAGCATCAGAGGAGCCCCAACATCCAACACGCAGTGTTTAGATAAAGAGGGAATTGATCTTGTTCTATTAACTTTGAACGTGCCTCTGTAGCACCCTGAGAGCCTTTCAGGCAGATTTTTGCAGGCTGTCCTGGCTTTGCTTTGATTGCTGTTGTAGCTGGGATATACAGCTTTAGTGTGAGGGGATTATCTGTTATCCCACCCTTTGGGAGCACCTCCTGCTGAGACAAAGTCTTTTCTCTGCTTAATCTCTTAAATTTCACATAACGAACAAAAGTACAGCACATCCAGCGTCACATTTCTTTCTCCTAATGTCCCTCAGGCCCTTGGAGGGGCTAAACAATCTCTAAATGGTATTTAACATCACCGGATCTGGTTCTTAATTCACTGATAAACTGAAATCTGATGGCATTTTTGGGTTCCCAATCATGATTGCTTCATGTCACACTGCTCATTAATGCTTTTTCTGCTGTATTCTGTGGGAAGGAAGAGAGCTGGAAGGATTTAAATCTTAGCCCTGAAAATTAAACAAAGAATCATTCTGCGCTCCAGGATCAATTGATTCTGGTGTTGACCACAAGGAATACCCTTGGCATCAACAGAACCATTTAATCCCTCACTGTCACATGGACCATTCTCTCCTGGCTCAGACAAATCTCCACCACATTATCCCAGGAGAGTGAATATCCTGCTAGTGAAAGGCCAGGAGTCTGTGTTTGAACTGGGATCACACAAAGCAGAGCTCTTTAGAAAAGGAGGGTTTATGTGGGGCTCTGTGACCCCTCCTCAGGCTGGGGGCACCTTCAAAGCTCAGGGCACAAAGCAGAAGTCAGGGCATTGCTCATCCAGGGCTGCTGGCAACTTTGGGGCATTGATCTTCACAAAGGCAGCAAATCCAGAGGGAGCAGAGAGGTTCAGGACCCACCAATGGGATATGGATTTCAGGGACATGTTTCTGCAGCCAAATGCTGCCATCAAGGGCTTTACTATCATTTTAATACAAGGAGATCTGGAGACTGAAAGGTTGTAACATTGCATAATTAATTAGAGTGATGCTAAGTAAGTCACTAAAAGTAAAAACAACCCAAACTCCTTTTCCATCAGTTCACTTGCTTGTGGATTCACATCTGCATGCCAAGAGGGAAGGATATTCCCTATCCATGTTCCCTGACTAAAGAATGTGCTGCAATGCAGAAATGCAAAATAGAGAATGGGAGTGGAAGAGCTAAACCAGTACTGTAAAATGTCATATCTGTACAATTATCTTTATGTGAACATGTCCAACAGCCTCAGGAGCGGCTGAGGGAGCTGGGAGAGGGGCTCAGCCTGGAGAAAAGGAGGCTCAGGGGAGACCCTGTGGCTCTGCACAACTCCTGACAGGAGGGGACAGCCAGGGGGGGTCGGGCTCTGCTCCCAGGGAACATGGACAGGACAAGGGGAAACAGCCTCAGGCTGTGCCAGCGGAGGCTCAGGTTGGACAGCAGCAGGAATTTCTGCATGGAAAGGGTGCTGAGGCCTTGGCAGGGGCTCCCCAGGGCAGTGGTGGAGTTTCCATCCCTGGAAGTATTCAAAAGCCACGTGGATGTGGGACACTGTTTAGGAGTGATGCTGGGTTTATGTTTGGGTTTTATGACATTAGAGGACTTTTCCAACCTTAAGGGTTCTGTGATTCTACATATCAGCTGGCCAAGAAATGCAGGGTTCATTTGGTGAAACAAAAGAAAAGGCAACCTCCCAGCACCCCAAGCCATCCATAAAATGCTCAAATCCAGCCATCCTAAAGGAACAAACACAGCAATTCCTACACGCGCTGCAGGCAAAACTCCCACCCACAAAATCTCCTGGAAAGAAGGCAGGAAAAGATCAAGTGCCTGCATAAAAATCCTGTCCTGCTGCACAAAATCTTCTCCAGACACGTTCACTTCTCAATTTCCTTTTGCTGTCATTTCCAGTGGTTCAAGAGACCAAAGAACCATCTCTTGCCAACCCGGATGAACCGAAAAGCGCTCGCGGTGCTGCTGACGGCTGAACGAGCATCTTGCCACGTCTGCAGAGAGTCTGAAGATCAGAGAGACAGCAGAGTGTCACCCAGAGGACACCACAGAAAGGAGGAATCACTGCTGGAGTGTGCCTGGAGGTCCTGGCAGCAGGAAGTGCTGCAGGATGGGGAGCTGCTGCATCCCCACCAAGCAGCAGAGCCAGTTTTTTCCACTCAGGCCTCTTTTCCTGCTCCTCACGGAGGTCCCCTGTATCACAGGGTGTGCTGTCCTCACCTCTGAGCAGGCCAGGGGGAGAGAACCAAGCCTCCAATTCTAAATCAGAAGGGGATCCACAGAAGCACAAAGCACTTGGGTCGGCCCATGCAGAATTTCAGATTAGCGAGGAAGAGAAAAAATCAGGGAAATTATCCGTTCATAATTGTAATATCCATTACAAGACAGGGATTCTAATTACTGTGTTTTTCTGCTTCTCTGCTTGTGCTCTACAGAGCATATTGTACAAGGAAAATGGGTTTGTTTCCAGGCAGGGGTTTTTTTTTTTGGTGTGGTTTTTTGTGGTTTTTTTGTTTGGTTTTGTTTTTGGTTTTTTTTGGTTTTTTTTTTTTTTTTTTTTTTTTGGTTGTTGTTGTTGTTGTTTTTTTTTGTTGTTTTTTTTACTTTCCTTGAGGATTTTGAATCCCAGAATGATTCCTCGTACCTGGATGAATCTCAGGAACGTCACAATTTTGCTGGGTGTCCACTCTCAATGCTGAATTTTCAGATCTTCCCTTAGGAGAATGCTAAAAATGAATTTTTTTTTTTCCCTGTTAATCAGGGGAAGAAACAACTTTTCCCATTCAGTCTGGTGGGCGCCTCGTAATGAGGCAGTTTTGAAGTTCCTGCTGCTGCCAACAACATTTTCAAAATACAAATGTGTTTGTAGAAGTGCTTGCCCTTCATCCCTAGGAAGAGAAACCTGCCTCAGTCTATGGCATATGACAAAAAAGGTCCACAAGAAGCCCTTATATAGATTTCCCAGTCTTTTTGCCCATTCATTATAGAATTATAGGATCTTTTAGGCTGGAAAATCCCTCCCAGACCATAGAATCCAAGCTGTGCCTGATGCCCACCTTGTCCTTAGCCCAGAGCACTGAGTGCCACCTCCAGCCCTTCCTTGGACACCTCCAGGCATGGGGACTCTTACAGGATTTGTAAGTACCTTCATTGTTAATATGGCCGAAACTTTCTAAATAAAATTCCATTTATTTTATAGTTAAGTATATGAAGGCAGGAAGCCATCCAGGAAAGGAAATGGCAAGTCCCAGTGGATAAAGGGATGAACAAAAGCAATTTTAACTAGAAAACTACATGAGAAAATTTGAAATGTTTTTTTTGAAATTCGAGAGTAAAGCCTGTGGAAGGTGGAGCACTTGAGGAAAGGCAGGGAAAATTTGGATTCTTCAGCCTAGAGAAGAGAAGCTTCATGGTGACCTAGTTGTGACCTTCCAGCATGTGAGGGGCTGACAAAAAAAAATGGAGAGAGACTCTTTACAAGGGCCTGGAGTGCCAGGACACAGGGAAGCCAGAGGGCAGTGATAGATGGGATACTGGGAAGGAATTGTTCCCTGCGAGGGTGGGCAGGCCCTGGCACAGGGTGCCCAGAGCAGCTGTGGCTGCCCCTGGATCCCTGGAAGTGTCCAAGGCCAGGGTGGACTTTGGGGCTTGGAGCAGCCTGGGAGAGTGGAAGGTGTCCCTGCCCATGGTAGGGCATGGAATGGGATGGGATTTAAGCTCCCTTCCAACCCAAACCAGTTTGGGATTCCCTGACAAACCAAGGGAGAGCCAGCTCAGAGGAGTAATTCCAAGGCTGCAGTTTCCCCTTCCTGGCTCTGGCTGTATCTAGAGTCAGAAGATGTTCATAATATATTTTTTTTAATGTAGCAATTAGATGTTCAGCAAAGCATATTCCCATCCTAATTTGATTCCTTTCATGCATCCCCCTTTAACTGATCCCATTTGTGTGCAGCAGGATTTCTCTGCCATCCATGAGAAGCGTAATTTCTTCTCATGCCACACTGGGGAAAACTGTTTTATGATCCAGCTGTTGGTATCCTATTACCTTCCAATGAATCCTTTATTGCTGGCAAACATCATGATATTACTACTTAAAAGTTAAATATTATCTGTAAAATATATCTACAATTTTACAGACAGTATTTTATAGCCAGCATATAATACACAGAATTTTTTCATATTTCTCCCCTGAAAACCAGACCTTCTGATCCCATCCCTCCCTAAATTAAATGATGGAATTCCATGACTCTTGTACAGACCTTTTACCTCATACTGAACAAAACAAGCAGTGAAATCAAATGCAGAGAAAAATATTTCATCAGCTGAATCACAGAGTCCTCCCAGAAAAAAAAAGAAACTCTGCAATGGTAACATGTCTGTGGAATTTCCCATTGGTAAAGCCTTGGAACAGTGTCTGCAGGACAAAGAGCAGGAAAACCTTAAAATTCACCCCTTTGCCAGCTCCACATCCTCCACCTGCCTCAGACATAAGGAAAAAAAAAAAAAAAAAAAGAAGAAGAAAACCCCAATATTCAGAAGCTCTGGTTCAACCCCATAGGAAATTGTTAAAAATCCAGAATTTAAGTGACCAGTCTTTATTTTTTGTTACCTTCTGACAGCATTGCCTAATGAGCAACCCCACTGCTTTCAGCAGGCTGAGGGGTGATGATTTAAAGAATTTTGACTATAATGGAAAAAAACATTGCTTTGACTAAAGCCACAATAAGTAGAAAAGCAAAAAAAAAAAAAAAATTTCCTCTCAAGTGTCTCTTTACCCAAATCACAGGTGACTCTTAGCCTTTGCTCCTGGCAAGCAATAATTAATTTTAAAGCTATGGAGGTTTTGTAATAGCATTAATTTCTGTGGAAATTTGAGTGTCATAAGCATTTCAATTAAAAAAATCAAAATTACTTCAGAGTCTGGATGATTTTGGTGCTTCCATTCTCAAGACCAGAGTTAAATATACTTGTTTCCTTCAATAAGAGGCATCTTTTCTTGACAGTTTTGAAATGCTCTCCAAGATTTCAGTTTCACCCTTAGCCCCTGCAGCCTCTCCACTGAATTTGCTGTTATATCATAGAATTATGTGGTAATATTATTATTTTATATTATATGAAAACAATATCTTATGTTTGTCCCTGTTTGAAGCCGAATATTCACCTACGTATTTACTAAGCCAAAGTGGTCTCGGCATAAAAGAACTTAAAATTCCTTTCACATCTCAAATAGAGCAAAATAACATTCCACGATTTTTTTTTCCCCTTTTAAGTCATCATGTAGTGAAATTGGAACCCGAGCAGACAGCGGGGATCTCACACCATTTGTTCTGCTCTGAATGAATGCATTATAGACAGGGAGTCATTCTGGCTGCCTCTCCTCACTAATTCTGAGGGAAAAATACTCATTTTATTTGTCAGGGACACAGAATTCTCATTGCCCATGTGCCAGAGAAAGCAATCTTACAAAAAGCCCGTAACTGATGGAGAAGGAAGGTGCGTGCTGGTTTTCAAATGCCCAAAAACCACCTGAGCCATGCGTGGTCGCGCAAATTCCAGTGTAAATTCCAGTGTTCTCCCAAGACAACAATTTGATCCCCATTCCATCCATCTGCAGGCAGCCAGAATGGGCAATTTGAAATCGTGGTAATTAAAAGTTTTAATTAAACCATGGGAAACACAAGCATGTTAAATGTGCTGATACTCTGAGCCGGAAGCCGAGATGGATTTATCCATGGACTGCTGCAAGGTGTGATGGCATATTATGATTATTAAAGCTTACAAATCAGTTACAGCCCTAAAACCATTGCCGAGAATAATTACAAGCCTAAAACAAACAGCTCAATTCATTCTGATATCATGAGAGCTCTTCTATTAATCTGTTTTTTATCAAGAAGTTCTTTTACTGGAAGAGGCTGCACTAAATCACACTCAAAAACCCCAAACCCACTTTTTTTTTTTATTTTTTTTTTATTTTAACACAACCCTCAAATGAGCGAAAAACCCTTGAATAGAACTTAGGTATTTTCTCCTCAATAATGTTCTGTAGAGCACATGAAATGATGAAGAAACTTCAGAATCCCTACAACAAGGCGAAAAACTAAACAAGAGATAGACTACTGATGGCATCAGAATGCCAAGTGCGAGGGGCATAAATCCCAGCTGCCCACAAAGAATGGTGTGGGAATCACTGAAGCAAAACGGGGAGGCTCCAAAAAATGCGACACTTACAAGTGTCCTTCCTAGCCAAAAATAATGTTATTCAACTGTTCCCTCTCAGCTTCTACATTCCTTTGATTATTGTCACATTCAAGTATCCCAATCCAGCACACTCTCATGAATTTTCCTTGTGTCTCCTCCATGCCTGATCCTGTTCCACCCCCTCTGAAGACAAATGAAAGCAAAGCAAATTCCTGCTCTCCCAGAAACCCTGGCTTTGGCTGGGACTGAAGTTATTTTTCCTGTCAGGAGCTGGTGCAGTGCTGTGGGATTTAGGATGAGAATTCCACTGCCAAGGCACTGATGCTATGTGTGGTGCTGGGTCGTGCTTACCTCAAGTCAAGGACTCTCAGTTTTCCAGGCTCTGCCATCCAAACACAGCAGGAAGGAATCAAGACAACAACTCACCCTTACAAATTCTCCACGTCAATCCCTCCTGAGACCATTCCAACTTGGGGCATGTCAGCTTCTCCATGCACCCCACACCAAGAGCTTCTCTATTTATCTTGGTTCTCCAAATTCTCCAGGTTCCCTCTTCAAGACAGGCCTATATTTTCTCAGTCTTTTCCTAAAACTACTTTAGCACCTACCAAAGATTGTGCAGAATTCAGGGTTTGCTTTTTAAACTCAGCACTCCCACCCCTCACCTCCTTGCCTTGGCAAGGTTTGAATTATTTGATTACACAGCACTGAACATTTTCCATATTGCATCCAATGATGAGCCAAATTGAAATGCAGACTCCACAGCATCTGAATATTGTATTGTTCATCAAGTGGAGATAGAGAGCAAACCTCCCCTCACCAAAATCTTCACAGTGACAGAAAAACGAGTTTGTGTCAAATTACAACTGAAATTACATCCCTCCATAAACAGCAGTAGTGAAATGGGAAAAACTGCCATGCAAATTATCCCACTGGCAAGATATGTTCTTTACAAAGGTCTAACAGAGAAATACTGTGAATTTGGGGGAAAAAAAAACCAAACCAAACAAACAAACAAACAAAAAAAAAAAACCCCAAACTATACGACAGCAGTGTGAGCCTGACGACACCCACCAGCCTTTTACTATCCCAAATTCAGCCTGATTTTTAAAGCCTCAGGAGCTCAAACACTGGATTTGCTTCAGACTGAATTCATGAGAACATTTTCCAAGCAACATGTGGGAGGCAAGGAACACCAACTGATTATTAAATACCAGGATTTGGAGAATATAACATTTGGGTGCATAGCCTGCGGCATTCCAAGTCATTCCTCCGTGGATTTAACAGAGTTTGTGTGGGAAGAAGCTTGACCCATCCCATCCACAAGGGTTAACGCTGCACTGTTAACAACAGTAATAATGTGATTTGCACTGAACAATTTCTATATGAGGGAAAAAAGAGCAGGTTTTAATTCCTGCTGAAAAGTGACCCACAGTTGGCAAACACATGATGGAACCCAGAAACCTGCCACGTGCTCCCATGCAGTGCTTTGCATCTCCTCTTTCACAATCCATGAGAAAAACACACCTACAAAAGTATCCATGACTAAAAAATTTGTCTTGGTGATGCATGTTTCATGTGAGGAAACTCTGGGTAAATGAGTCTATCCCAGATGACCATGAACAAAGACCTACTGTGAGGTGTGGGGAAAGGCAGAGAGGGCCCCAGGAGGTACCAGGAAAAGATGTGAAGAGAAATTCCATCATTGCTCTGGCCTCATCTACCCAGACCCACTGTACCTGCACTGACAGAGGTGCACAGGTGGGCAAAGGACATCATGGGTCTGACATGGGATCCAGCTCCTGGATGGAAATATCCCTGGACTAAACACCACTGCAGGGGAGGGGCTATTCCACCCTTGCCTTGCCTTGCCTTGCCTTGCCTTGCCTTGCCTTGCCTTGCCTTGCCTTGCCTTGCCTTGCCTTGCCTTGCCTTGCCTTGCCCCATTGTCTATACAGCAGGAATGAACCCACCAAGGTGGGAATGAGACAGGGAACAACTTAGGGCTAAGTTTACAGGTTCCAGGGGAAAGATTCCAGAAACTGTGACCTAAAGGAGAAAACAAAAAATTTAAGATGCCCTGCAGTCATTTTATGGATGCCAGACCCCAGCAGTGTCCCACTACACTAGTGGCACCATTGACAGCATCCTTTGAAACCGTTTTTCTCTCCCTCTGGAGCAGGGGAGCAGCTTTCACTGCTGAACAATAGGATGTACTCGGCTGCAGCACCCCAAGGTCACATATTAATTGTACCTCATCTCAACACCAACACTCTCAAATAAACCTCTGTGCCCAGGGCTGCCCTCAATTTAATTCTCATCAGTGGTCTGCAAGTGGAAATAAGTCGTGCCAGTACCTACCTACTCACAAGATGCCCACGTTTCCTTTGGGACATATTTTTCCACACCCAACTTCCCCTGAATTCGAAAGCTTTTACCAGTCTGAACCAAAATAATGTACAAGACCTGGGGTAAAAATAAGAAGATAAAAGGGGAAGACAGCAGGATCTATAAGTACAGTGGCTATAATCAGTATATAAAGGTAGGAGCTACTTCCTAGGGCATCAAAAGAGAGCGATGTTTACGGACATTTGTTTTCCTAAAGGGAGATCATAAAGCACCATTTGAATGATTTCATATCTGCTCCAAAGATTGGTACAGGAGAACTTCAAAAGATAAGGATACATCATTCTGCAACTCAAACTGCTCTCCAAAGTCCCATTAATGTTGTTCATTCTCCCCTGCAGAAATGAACCCATAACTCACTCCCAGGGGTTGCAAGAAACGCCATAAAATTGTCGGTATCTCGCAGGGCAAACGTCTGCATGGGAAAGATAGTGTGGAATTATGGTGCATGTGAACCCTCAGCAACCTTCCTGCTGATACTTCATCACCTGCCACACAACTGTGGCTGTCCCAGCTATAAAAATCCTGAACGGAATGGTTTGGGTTGGAAGGGAGCTCAAAGCTCATCTCATTCCCCCCTGCCATGGGCAGGGACAACTTCCACTGTCCCAAGCTGCTCCACGCCCCATCCAACCTGGCCTTGGACACTGCCAGGGATCCAGGGGCAGCCACAGCTGCTCTGGGCACCCTGTGCCAGGGCCTGCCCACCCTCAAAGGAAAAATTTTCTTCCCAATATCCAACCTAAATTTTCCCATTGAGCTGCTGAACTTGAGGCAGATGGAGGTCAGGTGGAATCTCTGCAAAGGACAAACCTCCTTGGACAGGAGATGTTTTACCAGCAAAAACACTGAATATATTTAACTATTACAACTTAAAAAGTGTGAAGGAAGGGGTTTCCAACCAGTTCATGTTTTAGTGGCCCATCCTTCAACAATTTCACGTTTGGAGGTGTCTTTACTTCTTCATGTTTGTTCTCTGCTCACACTCCCAGGGTGTCACAGCAGCTTACATAAGCTTTCAGATCACCAAGGAAGCACAAGGCTCCACTTTCTATTTTCATTTATATATTTTTAAGCAAGATATTGAAAAGCCCTTTAATTAGCACTAAAAGCATGCATTTGTGGGACCTCTCAATTAAAAACCACCGGTGAGTTCTCACAAGATGTTTCCATTGGATCCAGAAGTTTCTGAGAGCATTTTATAAATCAATAAAAGCACCCCAGTTTTAAAAGTGTGTTTATATATCCGTGCTGCAAAACAAGATTCCGTGACTGTGAAAATTGCATCTCCTCTCACAGCACTTCATTTCCAGCAAATTAAATGTGGCACTACCAATAACCTCCATAATGAGGCAACTTGATGTGAAATAATTCCAGGTTTTCACAGCCTTCAGGAACAATTATGTTAAATGCATGATGATTTAAGTGACTGAGTTTGTTCAAGGATATCTGCAGAACCTTTTCCCCACCTTTCAGGCCTTGAAATCTCCTGCAAGTGATCCTGGTCACAGGGAAAGCCTGGTTTGTGGTTGTGGTGAAAGCTTCAGCACATGGCCTGCAGACATTGCTGATTGCAGGGAGCCTTTATGGATTCTCCTTTGGGGAATTCTGGAGGAAAACTCCAGAGGGAGGAGATGGGAGGGGAACTGCAGGTCAAGACAATGCTGTTGCACAATTTTTTTGTGTTTCTGGCTGTAAGAAAGAGCCACTGGACCCCAGTGTTATATCCTAAGTGCTTCCTCTGCCATCTCGTGCCCTGCAGCAACACATGGATTTACCTTAGGATGGGAAAAAGGAGAACAGAAATTTCATTCCCATCCTTGCTGTGGCATTGTACCTTCTTTTGTGACCTCAGCAGAGGGCTGAAAGAAGTTCTGCCCTGAACACATTGTCCACACGGCCTGGGGGGCTCCTCCCTGGGGCTGTGGCAGAGCTGTGTGCACACAATGCTGTGCCCTGGGCTCTGGGATGGCCCTGCTGGAGCACGGAGGTGGCACCAAGTGCCCCAGTGTGGCCTCTTCCAGCCTGACCCATTCTGGGATTCTGAACATGGAGAACATATCACCTATGTAAATATATCAGTGAATATTCTGGAAGTAGGATTAATCCTATGAACTATCCATCTTTAATGACAGAATGTATTTTTCACTAGAGTAATTCCCACAGAATTATTATATTCCCTCCAAAATGAAGCCATATTTCTAGATTTTATTATTACAGTGTACAAAACTGAGGGTTGAGACATAGGTGAATACCAATGATCTGCTGAGAGACAAGTCACAGCAAACACACTCTGGCAGAATCTTTCAAGCCCTCACATTTTATTTTACTGGGATTATATGGCATAGAACTTTTTATGAATAGTCTAATAAAAGTGATACTACACCGTGTGAAAGCATTTAAATAAAAGGATTCCTTGATACTGTGTTTTAAGGTGTGCTTAGCTGGGAGTTGTTCTCTGAAGGGCCTGCTGGAGACCTTGCAGTCACTGAGCCTCATCAATTTTCTTCTATTTTGTGGAAAAGCCTGAAGGTCTTTCCACTCTTTGTTGGTCTCTCCTCATTTAATAATCAGAGAGTCACTAAAGAATTGAGATTTGATGGGACCTGGAGCTCATCCTCACCTCTGAGGCAGTGGGAAAACACCAAAAGACAATGTTGCACCCTTTGCCCATCTGGTTTTGCTCTAGATGTGCACAGACATCCCTTGGCCAGCACAGAAGGTACAAATAAAGACCTTTCTGTATGTCTGTGTGTATTTCAACACCAGTGCCTGCAAAGTGAGGCAGTGTCTTTAAACTGAACATTTCATGTGATGATCTCCCTTCTGCATGATCAGAATTTAGTGGTGCCAAAAGGCTTTTGGAATTTGACTGTTTGACTGCTGAATTCTGACATTTCCCACATAGCCATTAGATTTCAACTATCCTGACTGCTATAAAATGTGCCTAAAATTATACTCTTCAGCAAAACTCTCAGCAAACAGTCTCATTGTGTGTGATTACCATGGTGAGTCTGTCAATTCCTAGCTGGGTATGTGCTCACTGTGAGACCACAAGCAAAACCTGCCCTGCCTCTAGGTAAAATAATTCCTGGATACCTGGAATAAGAACCAACAATCCATATTTAACTTTTTATAGTACACAGCAACCTCTACAGATCACAGAGAGACTGATCTTCTACTGCTGCTGAGTTCTCACCTACAGCAGTTTTGTTTGGCACTCTCCCAGATTTTCCACAAGTGCCAGGTGAATCATGAGCTTTGTTTCAGTTCCAGAGGCTCCCATCTTTCCAAAGATATTCCTTTTTACCAAAAAGTAAACCTGGACGGGGGAAGAGGAAAAGGCACTCCTGAGGCCCACCCTGCACACAACTGCATTCAATCCTCTTCGCAATCTAATTTCCTTTGGAAGCCCAGAGCACCAAAGAGAGTCTCATTACTGTTTAATTACAGTATCCCAGGATCACTGAGGTTGGAAAGTCCCTCCCAGCCCATGGAGTCCCGGCTGTGCCTGATGCCCACCTTGTCCCCTGCCCAGGGCACTGAGTGCCACCTCCAGCCCTTCCTTGGACACCTCCAGCCATGGGCACTCCAAACCTCCCTGGGAAGCCTCTATCAGTGCCTGAGCACCCTTTCTGTTGTGTTTATCTTCTTTTCTTTATCATCAGGGTGAGGACTAAGTGCGCGAGACAGTATTTCTTGTTCGGACTCAGATGGTTATTAATTCTTATCTATATTACAGTCTCACAAGCCATGAGTGCTACAGCACTTCTGGCTAACACACTAAAAATGGAGCCCTGTCTCTCTCTCTACAAGGCCTTTTAAGGATAAACTGTCCAATTAAGAAATGACACCTGAAGTATTTTTACTCTCAATCCAGTAACCAACCACCCGTGGCCTGCAATGTGGATTTTTCCACCCAATTCCAAAACACCACCCAAACCCATGAAGAAGGTGAAAAAGAAGGACTCAGCCTCTGCCCTAAATCCTCCATCTTGCTTTATATGTATATTACTGTATTCTAGAACCTTAAACTCTGAGTTTTCCACCATGTGATGTTACACACTTCTATTCAAACTACACATTCATAACCCCCGTGCTATCACTCAATTTTAGAAGCCTTCTCCAAGCCTCATGTCAAATGCAGTGTTTTGCTGGGGTCAGTGCCTGTCAGCACAGAAGGTCTAAAATTCTCAGTGACCAGAGTTCCAACACCTTTCCATGGAGACAGAAGGATATTCCCATGCCTTGACCTGTGCTGCTCCTTGTCAGCCGTGGCCAGTGCAGTGCCTGGAACCATCAACAGCTGGAAACCACAGCAAATACACAAACCTGGAGTTGAAAAGGGAAGGAAGTGACTCCAAAACTCTCAGGTTTAGTGACAAAAGCCAAAAGCCACGTGGATTTTAATGCTCAGCCCAGAGCACACTCAAGTGCTCCAGCACTGAGGAACAGCTTCCTGCTGTCCCAGCTGAGAAGAGCAGGAGGAGAAAGATCAGGGACACACTGAGCTTCTCCTGTAGCAACAGTTCCTTCCACCACCATCCATCTTCCCCTTCTGTCAGCCAAGCACTTGGAGAAGTGTTCCCATGCTCCATTAAGCTGGCTGGAATCAGCCTGGAATTGACCTGCTAATGCAAAGGAATCATACGACTCTAAAAGGGACAATTTGTTGCAGGGCTGGAAAACCATTGGTGTGAGAAGCATCATCCCCCAGCTAATCATCTATGGCCACCTGCAGAACGGGCTCAGTCAGGAGTGAGCACAAGGCAAAAAAAGCAGTGCCATGAGATCCCTGCAGCTGTCAGGATGTTTAGAGATGCAGCAGCCTGAGGTCCTTATGATGGTTAAACAGTGTGTGGCGACAGCCAGCACAGAACTGTGCATGAAGGTGTGAAAGTGAACTCTTAAATTCTCCACAGAAGCCTTTGACTCATTATCGCTAAATTTTCATAATGCTGGATTTAACAAAATTGCCACATCCTGAATCCTCCTGTTAATTAATAGAGGTGATGTAGAAACAGAAACCAGGCAGCTGATCCTGTGTGCTTTGGTCAGGCTGAGGAACCCAGGGTCTGGGGCCTGGAAAGAAGGGGGCAATCATCCTGGCTGGAGGAAAGGTGTTGGCAGTGCAGGGAGGGCCTGGAAATGGGAGCAGTCCATGAAGAGAGATGTCATGGGGTGCCCATGGACCTTGGCTGGTCATGCTCAACCCTGGTAATGGAGAGACTGCATGAACAACCCGGATTTCCTGTGCAGCCTTTCCAGCCAGCAGGCATCTGCCATGAGGGCAGGAAAAGCAGGAGAGAATAAAGATGCTGGGCTGAGGGTGGCTCACAGGGGTGAGCTTGTGAGGGAATTGTGTCAGGTAAAAGCTTTCACCTCCTGAGGTTCCTAAATAAACCCCAGGACCCAGATACCTCACGGGCTGTTCAAATGCAGATCCCCCTTCCCACTGTACACCTGACACAGCAGCACAAGCCTGACCACTCTCCCAGGTGCTGGAGAAGGGAAAAGCCACCATATGACAGTGAAGAGGAGCCCCAGGCTCGGGCTGACTCCAGCTCCCAGACTGGCTGCAGCAGCACAGCTCCCAGGGACACACAAGGGAGAAAGCACCAGCCCAGAATCCCAGAATCCCAAAATCCATGAATCCCAGAATGGTTTAGGCTGGAAAGGACCTTAAATCCCATCCCATTCCATGCCCTGCCATGGGCAGGGAGACCTTCCACTATCCCAGGCTGCTCCAAGTCCCATCCAACCTGGCCATGAACACTTCCAGGGATCCAGGGGTAGCCACAGCTCCTCTGAAGTTTTCATAGATAACTTCATACATTTTTGTTCAACTCATTAAAAAAGAGGACAGTGTTTGGGAAATGGATCAAAAATGGAAGTCATGGCTGTATCCAGTTCCATATAAAGCTTTAGAACTAATTATTATTAGTATCTGGAGAAGGGGACAAATAGGAATAAATTTCATTAAAAAGGCATGAAAAATATTTTTGCACACAAAAGACCAATTATGATTTGTCATTGGTTCAGCTCTACAGAAACCCAAATGGAATTCTTCATAAAAAAATATTTTGTTATAGCAAACTTCCAAATTATGCAGTAAAGTATAATAACCTCCCTTAAGTTGTAATTTTAACCCTTGCTTTGGAGTACATTGTAATAAGAAATAACTGCCCTGTCAGGATAATGCTCATGCAGCTTCTAAAAAACCAATCAAAAACCCCAAATGCCACAATTAGACCCCACCTCCCCCCCTAGAAGCAAAGATGAAAAAAAAAATAAAAAACAATGGCAGTGCCCATTTCAACTTGATGGCAGCAAAATCTAAGTTCAAGTGGCAGAAAGTATCAATAAACAAACTCCTCAGAGTGAGTTACAGCCACTTCAGCTTTATTACTTATTTAGAGACTATTCATCTTCAGCAGCCACTAGACTAACACTATATCCCATTCCACTCCAAAATAATTCTCACATCTGATCTGCTGGATGTAGTGGGATTAAAAAAGAGAGAAAAAAAAAAGGCAAACGTAGAAGAGGATGATTTATAGAAAAATGAGTGTTTTTAAAATCTCCTAAGCTCAGTATTTGCCATTAGCTTCAAAAATAACGTCTGGATAAAAATTCCAGACACAGGTAACATAAAACATTTAGGGAAATGATTCATCTGTGTTTTCTGTCCAGAAACTTATTCAAACTTTGATCAAAATCGACCCTTTCTGTATTTCTACATGAAATGAAGGCAGAATACGAGCCTGTGGTGATGTCATAGAATCACAGAACCATGGAATGGTTTGGTTTGGAAGTGACCTTAAGGATGACGTAGTGCCACCCCCTGCCATGGGCAGGGACACCTTCCACTATCCCAGGCTGCTCCAAGCCCTGTCCAGCCTGGCCTTGGACACTTCCAGGGATCCAGGGGCAGCCACAGCTGCTCTGGGCACCCTGTGCCAGGGCCTGCCCACCCTCGCAGGGAACAATTCCTTCCCAGTATCCCATCCATCCCTGCCCTCTGGCAGTGGGAAGCCATTCCTCTTGTCACTCCATCCCTTGTAAAGAGTCTCTCTCTATCTTTTGTTTCAGCTCCTTCATGCACTGGAAGGCCACAACTGGGTCACCCCAAAGCTTCTCCTCTCCAGGCTGAACAATCCCAGCTCTCCCAGCTTTTCCTCCCAGCAGAGCTGCTCCATCCCTCTGCTCATCCTGGAGCCTCCCGTGGCCTCTCTCCAGCAGCTCCAGGTCCCTCCTGTGCTGGGCCCCAGGGCTGGGGCAGCTCTGCAGGTGGGGTCTCACCTGAGCACAGGGGCAGAGGGGCAGAATCCCCCCTCCCCTGCTGCCCACGCTGGGGCTCAGCCCAGGGCACGGGGGGTTCTGGGTCCCAGCTCTCACCCCCAGCACCCCCAGGTCCTTCTCCCAGGGCTGCTCCAGCTGCTCATCCCCAGCCTGCTTTCCAGTGGGTTCCCAGCTCTGCCAGTTCCCCAAGTCCAGTGGGAAGGCCCAAGGACAGGAATTCTCTGATGTGCTTTATGCACATTTCTGTTGTCACTGCCACTACAAATCACTAATTCCACATAGGAAAATAATTCCCTGTGCCAGGAAGGAGCTGTGCCTGTCTTTGGCACCTCTGCTTCTGCAGTGAGACAAAGATTAGATGAGGCATGGTCTGAGCATCTCTTTTTTTCACAACAAAAGGAACATGTGTCAAATTTCCGTCCATCAAGTATAAATACAGCTTTAACTACCCGAAATATATCCCAGGTTGGAACAAGACCCTCATCATAAATTTAGTTATGTTTAAAATACTCTTTGGGGAAGTGATAGAAAAGGAAGGGATGGACAGTAAAATATCCACATGTCTGAGTTCTGGATTTCTGGCCAAGTTTGAAGCACTCAGCAGGATGAAAGGAAGTTTCTAAAGCTCCAGGAACCTTCCAGAAGCAGCCTCACATGCTTCCATTCCAGGCAGGAATGTGCCATGCCCACTAGACACCACACCTGCCCACATTGCAAATATGTCAATTATTTGATCCCTTAAGGGAGACAAACATAATTCATTTCTATGAAAAAGCCCCATATAAACTTGTGGCACAACATTTTTAATAATAATAAGAAGAAAAAATAACATGGGGCCATATTGCCAGCATGGTACCACCACCTCCTTCTTAACTGTGAGAAGAGGTGAGATGAAAAACAAGGAAAAATAAACAACCTAATGCAATCCAAGTGGGATTTGGTGCTAAATCTGGATGTTCATTTCAGGGAAGGAAAACAGATTGAATCCAATGCTGTCACAGCCTTAAAATACCTGCACCAGAATGCACTGAATCCCTCAAATATTTTCAGATCCATAACTTTTATGCAGCCTTTTCAGAGCTTCCTTATAAATTTCTCCCTAAACACATCAAATACATTAGCTTCAGATAAAACCTGCTCCTCAAATAACTTCTGCTATAAGGAAGGAACAAAGGTCAATCACAACTAAATTGGATTCTTCTAACAAAAATGAGAAAAACTCTCAGCCATGTAATGTGGAATTCAGGGTTGGGTTGGTTTCCGAATTAATTACGACTGCCAAGTCCTCCTCAAAGAAAGCAGAGCATAGCAAATGACACCAATATATAGATATTTATTAGGCACAGCCTAGCCAGGGACTATTCCTGTTTTCTGCTATAACCACTCAACAAATCTGCTACGAAAATCCCTGAAAATCCAGTGCTGGGTTTTGTTACTTCCATGAAAGTCGATGTCTTAAAAGACTGTGTCTGCAACACCCTTTGGGCACTGCTGTCTGCTCTCTGGGACAGGGACAGCACCCAGGGAACAGCTGGAGCCATGTCAGGGAGTTTCAGGTTGGATCTCAGGGAAAGGTTCTTCCCCCGGAGGGTGCTGGGCACTGCCCAGGCTCCCCAGGGAATGGGCACAACCCCGAGGCTGCCAGAGCTCCAGGAGGGTTTGGACACAGCTCCCAGCGATGCACAGGGTGGGATTGTTGGGGTGTCGGTGCAAGGCTGGGAGCTGGATTGGATGATCCTTCTGGGTCCCTTCCGTGGTTGTATGAAACTATAAATCTTCAGCATAAAGCAGGGAAAAGTTATTATTTCGAGAATCTTTGAAAAGAAGTAAGAGGCTTAATAAACATCCAGCGTGGCTCAAAGGAACGTGACTGAGGGATAATTGTTCTTGTAGAGAAAATGCCCTCTGAGGAAAAGCCTGGCTTACCCTTAACCAAGAGTTCACAGTGTTATTTATCCATGTTATCGGTTTGGAAAAATGCTCCCTTTATCAAAGCACACTCTGATTTACAGACAACTCCCTCTGGTTGTCCAGGATAGGGGAAAGCCAGGAATTGTACAGGCAGGACACCTATCCATCCAACACTCCCATGACCTTTAACTCAATTAAGATAAAACTTTCTATTCCATGGCGTGACAGCTCACAGAAGATTAATTTCTCACATGGAAGTCACTAAGTTGGACAGCCCCTCAGATTGGCAGGATCTGTCACTTGTGCCAGCATTCCCTAGAATTTGCCCATTATGGACAAGGATTTAATTTAGAGGGCTCTACTTTCCTGCTAGAGAAAGGCTTTCCTTTTTAAACACTATAAAAGCAGCACCTTTCTCCTGTGCTACTACAACAGCAGGAATTTTAAACAGGCCCAGTGGGGATTTCAGGTCTGAAAAACCTCCTTTACACTCCTTGCCACAGAACAAAAAACAATTTTCATTTATTTGAAATCAAATATGTAATTATCCATCAAATGAGACACAGAGTTTTCAGACAGCACATGGCAGGAGATTGCTCTTGGAAAAGATGTTTGTTTTACCTTGCATAAAGCAGTCCACACCAACAGCTCTGGACAAGGGTCCGAGTAAGACAGAAAAGAAGACAAGAAAATTAAGGAGAGAAAATAGGATTGCCTTTCTTTCCTTCTACAAATTTCTCCTTCCTTCTGCAGAGCAGCTCATCGTAACTGAGGCACTGTCAGAATTATAGAACAGCCTGGGTTGGAAGAGACCTTAAAGCTCATCCAGTGCCACCTCTGCCATGGGCAGGGACACCTTCCACTGTCCCAGGTTGCTCCAGCCTGACCTTGGACACTTCCAGGGATTCAGGGGCAGCCACAGCTGCTCTGGGCACCCTGTGCCAGGGCCTCCCCATCCTCCCGGAGAACAATTCCTTCCCAATATCCCACCTATCCCTGCCCTCTGGCAGTGGGAAGCCATTCCCTGTGTCCTGGCACTCCAGGCCCTTGTCCAAAATCTCTCTCCATCTTTCTTGTCAGCCCCTTCAGGCACTGGAAGGTCACCATTAGGTCATCCTCAGCTTGGCATCCCTTGCAAACCTGCTGAGGGTGCACTGGATTCCTTCATCTATTAATGAAGTTACAGAACACCACTGGTCCCAGGACAGACCCCTGGGGACCTCCACTGATCCCTGACATCCATCAGGACTCTGAGCCCTTGACCACAACCCTCTGGCTGTGACTGTGCCACCACTTCCTTCCCCATCCATCAGTCCATCCACCAAATCCAGCTGTCTCCAGCCCAGAGAGAAGGATGCTGTGGGGACCCTTGTCAGAGGCTTTACAGAATTCCAGATAAATGAGATCCGTGGCCCTTCCCTTGCCCACTGATGGAGTCCCTCCACCAGAGGCCACGGGGTCAGTCAGGAGGATTTTCCCTTGGTGAGGCCGTGCTGGCTGTCCCAAATCCCGTCCCTGTGCTCTGTGAGCTTCAGCAGAGCTTCCAGGAGGGGCTGTCCCTGAATCTTCCCAGCACAGAGGGGAGGCTGACAGGGCAGTGGTTCCCAGGCTCCTCCTTTCCACCACTGTAGAGATGGGGACAGTGTTTCCTGTTAGAAAATGATATCTAATAAAGAGGAGAAGCAAGGTTCAAACAGGAACTGCATGTGTGACCTTCCTTGGGGGAGCAGTGACACCTCAGCTGGATGGGTCTGGTTCCCAATACACAACACCAGTTTTAGAGAATGTGACAGCACATCCCTCTTTTCCAACAGAAACATTCTGTGGGATCAACTCTGGTTGTCTCTCAGATTGTCCCAGGAGACAGAGCTGCAGAAGAAACAGGTAGAAGAAACCAAACCTGGCCCTGGGTTATCAAAATATTCCTCTGTTTCTTCAAATATATCACACATAAATCATGTCAGGGGAACTTCACCTCCAGGTCAGTGAGCAGCTTTTTGTGGATATAGGGATCCACAGACTCCACATCATCCTGGAAATCCTGGGATCAGATTATCCTCTCATTTACATCGATATCAGAGTCTATTACAGGCTTGAGGTCTCGTGACCTGGGTGTTTTCCCTGTTTGCTATCAACTTCTGCATTCCAGAGAATGCACATCTCTGCCCCTCCCAGGATTTCCTGCACAGTGTTCACTTCAGCAGTGCAGGCAGGAGATTTTAAAAAGAAAAAAACCAAAATCTCCCCACCAGGGGAAAGTGGCCAACAACCCCAAGAAGTCTTGAATTTTTTCCTGGTTTTGATAAGACTCATTAAATGAAGCTGTGAAAACGGGCAGGGAATTCATGAGCCTCCAAGGTCTGGACTCTCAGGGAAGGCAAGAGGATTTCTGCTTGTGGCTGACAGATCTTCCAAGAACCAGCCATAGCTCATGCCCTACTACAAAGCTCATGTCCATATTTCTCACTTCTCCCACCAGGAAAACAGCCAAGAAAACCATTAGGGAAAATAACCCCCTGATCCACCAATGCATCACTAACACTCCAAAACAAATGAGCGAGAACAGGAATTATGTCAAAGGCTTGAACACTCTGAGAGGGAGAGACAGAAACTCTGTGGATGGATTTAAACCTTTGGATTTGTCTCCCAAGGGAAGAAGGATGCTGTCAGAAAGTATCAGGGGAAAACCAGAGCCAACATTAGAGGCTCCATTCCATGTCTTTCTTAGAAATAACAAATAGTTTTTGTATTTTCAGCTTCTACAGGAGAGAGGAAAGATGAAATTGCTCTGGTGATGCCTGTCCAAGGCGAGGGCTGCTGCCAGGCACTGGCCAATCCAGCATTCCAGGAGTTTCAAATCCCTGGGCCTAATAGCTAGAGCCAGTCTTGAGCTGGTAGAAGCAAGAAGACTGTGTTCACATCTTCAGCTGTTTTTTAAGCATAAAGTGGATAGAGAATCCTGAAAAATGTGCCCGTTTTTATAGCAGAGCTTTAATCCTCACCTGTAAAAAAACTAAACAGCTGTAAGAAGTGTGCACAGAGGGATGGAGGCACAGACACAGCAACATTCCCCATGGGAAATGGAATATCCTAGGAAGAAAACCAGTGGCATTATGGAAGTCTGACACACCTTCCTCAGCCACGTGATGGATGTAATTGCTCTGGGAATGACAGAGGAATATCCAGCTTCAGCTGCTGCGACTTCATTAAGTCACACAGAAATCAAACTGAGGAATTCCTCTTAATTCCTTCAGCTCGTGTGTGCCAGGGGCTGCACAGGGAGGTGCTGCAGCCCCCATCCCTGCAGGTGTCCAAGGGATCAGCCAATCCTTGCCCTGGTCCCTGCTTTCTCCAGACAAAACCAAGGTTCTTTGAAAGATAAAAGCTGCCCTTGGAAGTAGCACTGGGGTGTTTATGCTCTCTCCTTTAACAGGAACATGCATTACAGATAAAAATTAATGCCAGTGCCTATAATATTTTATTTTTTTTCACATAGCCCTGCCATAAAGCTAAGAATGCAGAGAGAAACTTAGAGCAGGCCTGATTAATTATACATACTAAATTAATTATACATACTAAATCATTTTACTACAAAAGAATAAAAATGTATCTGTGTTCTAATTGCAATGTTAAAACACTTACACCAAGCTAACCACTAAATAACTGTGAAACCAGGACAACAGCATTTACTTCTGGCAAGTTCTCCAACATATCTAATGAGGTGAGAACTTAACAAAATTAAATTCCTCATATTTTAGCAAAGTCTCTTACCTCAGCATATCCCCATTTGGAAACTGTTGAATTTGGAATTTGCTGAAATTAAACTCAAATTTATGAGCACTTAACAAGGCCTCTGGCTACCTGAACTCACCAGGAGGGAAAGGGAAAACAATTTTCACCTCATTAAGAGTGAGACAACGCTTCAAACTTCATTTCATGATGAGAAAATAAACTTCTCTCCCTAAAAAACGGCATGGAGAACACTCATTTGGAAGCGTGGACGATGTATCAAGGAGAGTAAATGATGTGAAGGAAAGGCTGCGTTGTCTGTGAACTTCTGTAATTTCAGCTCCACTTTTAACTTCTTACCTGAGTTCTGCACTTCAAGACTTGATTCCTTGAATGGTGCAAATTTAAATTGGAATTCCCTAACTCAGAAGTGTTTTGGTTTTTTCCCCCTGTACTTCATGTAATTGGAAAGATTGGGATTCCAATCACAGCATGCAGAAAGTCCTAAGTACCCTTCTTGAGATGAACCAGATTTCACAGCAGAGGGAAACTCTGCCTCAGGAATCCCAGAGATTTATTGTCCAACAGAGCAAGAGGAATTACCACTCCCAACCCCTACAATAAAAATATGTTGGAGAACTCAATAAAACACAACCCTCCATCAAAACCATCCTGCCCCTCTGCATTTTGGCCAATACCACTGTGATGTAAGCCAGTTTTTCCCACTGGGAAAAGCTCTGCAGGATCTCCTTTCCATTGGGAAAAGCCTGGGAAACCTGTGGGGGCAACCATGGAGAAACTCCGTGATGTGCTTGGACACCTCATGCAGAGCAAGTCCAACAATTTCCCGACCAGAGAGGGAAAGATTTACTCAGTGCAAACCTCAACAGTCCCTGAAAATGATGACGCCCTGCTCAAGTATGAAATGATTTTCTAAGCGCTGTTTAATTAATTACACCTTTTTAAGGCTTTACGTTGTTTCTAAACCTTCATGGTTCATGTTTGCAAGGCTTTTATCTGTTTTGAAAGACTAGAAATCCATTTTTGTAGACCTTTAAAAGGGCTGTATTTTACTTCTTGAGTAATTGTAGTGTTTCAGCGTAGCTTTGAAATGCTGCTAACAAGAATAAAGATAATTTTTAATTTTGATGCATGTCAGATGAGAAGAAAAGGTAATGTGTTAGAGAAACTGTGAAAACAGGGAGACGACTTACTGATAATGGGTATATTATTTTGTAAAAAAAAAAATAAAACAGACAAAGAATTCTGAGGTTGGTTGAATTAATTTTCACCATTGGGAAACTTAATCTTGACTGGACGAACATGTCTGGATAGGATGCTTCAGCCTTTGCTTGGGGAAAGGAGAAAAACTGTCACAGCCCCCACCCTGCACTACAGCAAAAAGGGGTGAATTGGAAGGAAAACCTGTGGAAACCCATCACAGAATGCCAGAACGGTCGGGGATGGAAGGGATGGTATCGGGTAATGGTCGCGCCCTGGGCTCAGCCCGGGCCCTGCAGCTCCAGGCTGGGGCACAGGGGCTGGAAAGGGCCCGTGGGGAAAGGCCCTGGGGGTGCTGTGCCAGCGGCTGGACAGGAGCCCAGGGGTGCCCGGGGGGGCGCCGGGCCAATGGCCCCTGGGCTGTGCCAGCCATGGGGTGGCCACAGGCCCAGGGCAGGGCCCGTCCCCTGGGCTGGCCCTGCCGAGGGACCTCCAGGGCTGTGCCCAGTGCTGTCCCTCCTGGCCAGGGAGCCCCGGAGGGGCTGGAGCGTGTCCAGGGAAGGGAAGGGAGCTGGGGAAGGGGCTGGAGCCCCAGGAGAGGCTGAGGGAGCTGGGAAAGGGGCTGAGCCTGGAGAAAAGGAGGCTCAGGGGGGACCTTGTGGCTCTGCACAACTCCTGACAGGAGGGGACAGCCAGGGGGGGTCGGGCTCTGCTCCCAGGGAACAGGGACAGGACAAGGGGAAACGGCCTCAGGCTGTGCCAGGGGAGGCTCAGCTTGGACAGCAGCAGGAATTTCTGCATGGAAAGGGTGCTGAGGCCTTGGCAGGGGCTGCCCAGGGAGGTCTGGAGTCCTGGAAGTGTTTATAAAAGGATGTGGCACTTGAGGACATGGTTTGGTGGAGAACAGGGTGGTGCTGCTGGGTGATGGTTGGACCTGATGACCTTCATCTTCTTCAGCTGCAATGATCCTGTGATCCTGCTGGGGGTCTGGGCCAGACCTGAGCACCACAGCAGTCCTCTGTCTCTGACAGTCCAGCAGCACAGCAAGGTCCTCTTACACTGAGAGGATCCCAGCCTCCTGGTAATCCAGAGCCAGGATCTCTCTGACTGCTCTTAGGACACCTGCACTGAAAGCCATGGTGCAGGAAGATGCTGGAAGCAGGTCTGAACGTGCTCCTGGTGACCCCAGGCCAGTACAGCTGCACCTGCGGTCAGAGCTGCACCTGCAGCCCCCTGCCTGAGCCCCTTGCAGCTCCAGGTTGGTCTGTGCGCAGAGCACACCTTGGGCCTGTGCAAGCTCTTATCACACAGCCTGCAGCAGTGAGGGTGTGATCCAGATCAGCAACTATGCCTCAAGATGACAGCATTGTAAGTCCAGTTTAATAAACCTGAAGTGGGAGCTGTGTTTGATCACACACAGAACTTCTTGCTGTTCTTTCAAACAAGGGGGTTTCCCCAGGGTAGAAAGGAACAGGAGCCTTCAGACTTCAATGATCCACTTTCACGTTTACCAGAGCAGCTCCAGCTAATTCTGGACGCAAATCTGACACACCCAAACAAAACACTGCTGTCTGTGCTGGAACACTCCCTGAGGGAAACAAAATACCCTCCACTGGAATAGGAGCTTCTAAGGAAATCATAGAAGGCAAGAAAATTCCCAAGGACTTAGACTACCAAATGAGCAGGGCAACATTTACATGACACAAACCCACTGCAAACCCATCTCGAGGCTGGGTTCTGCCCAAGTCTGGGTGTTTCTGCCAAACCTGGGTAGTTCTTCTGCTGCCTCCCCTGCTCCAGGTTCCTGTGAGGGACACATTTGATTGCTGCTGCTCTTTGCAAGACCAACTCCACTCTGAGGTTCTGCTGCACAAAGCTCTGATTTATTTCTGCAGAGACATCAATATTGAAAATACCACCTCCTGAAAATTAATAGAGTCTCTGAGAAGCAGGAAGTTATTCTCCCACGGCATCTCTGCCATCACTCAAAGCATGGCCTTTATCATGGAACACATGAAGGATTAACGCTGACTCCGTGGTACCAAATTAGAAACAACGTCTTGGAAATTAACTCAACTTTCATGAAAGCTTCTGCCAGACCTAAAAGCTGAAGACACTTGAAAGTAAATATATCATGAACAATTTGGCAGTATCAGCTTCTTCACGCTGACATTTAATATTGACTCTGAGAGATCAAAACCCTCCAGAAATTCTCCATTGTCAGGGAGTCTGCTCCTGTCAGAGCAGCAAGATTCAGCCTGAAATTTCTTGAATTCCCTTCTCATCAGCAGCCTTAGACAGAGTTCTCTCACTCTGAGAACTCTTTCGAGTTTCTCAGCTCTTGTGATTGTACACTCCTGACCCCAACCTGTTACTGCCAATGGAAAATAAACAGCAGAAAACATTGGATAACCTCCACTATTTCATGTCTCAGAAGGTTATCCCTACTCCCTTGAACACTGAGTTCAAGGCACTCCAGTGAGGAATTGATTATTCTCTACCTTGTCTATTTAAAATCTGCTTTGCCCCCAGAAGTTAGGCATTTTAATATAAGAAATTATATAGGATAGCTAATTGAAATCATCTGAGGGCCTGCTCTGTGATTAAAACCTGCTGATGGTGTAGCTGCTCCCTTTCAGACTCAGAGCACTTTGAAACCAGACAGATTTTAAGCAGAGGGATCTGCATTTCCCCAGATTTCTGCATTTTCCCCAATTCTAGTACCCAGAGGGGGCTTACAGCAAGGCTGAAGAGGGCCTTTTTACAAGGGAATGTAGTGACAGCACAAGGGGCAATGGCTTTAAGGGGAAGGAGGGCAGTTTGGTAGGATATTGGGAAGGAATTGTTCCCTGGCAGGGTGGGCAGGCCCTGGCACAGGGTGCCCAGAGCAGCTGTGGCTGCCCCTGGATCCATGTCAGTGTCCAAGGCCAGGTTTGGCTTGGAGCAGCCTGGGATAGCAGAAGGTGTCCCTGCACATGGCAGGGAGTGGAATGGGATAGGATTTAAGGTCCTTTCCCACCCAAACTACCCTGTGATTCTCTGAATGTACTGCACAGACACTGAAGATTCCTGCTTTTCTGCCCTGAAGAGATCTCAATGACCTTGTTAACTGCAGGAATTTCTTGGAGAGCTCAACCATCCTCTGCAAAGCATAACTTCCAGTCTAAAGAAACAAATGAGCATTTTAAAATCCATCTTCCACTGGCAGTTCCAGTCTCTGCAACAGCCACATAAATAGAGCAGCATAAAAATGTCTAAGATGACCAATTGGTAATATTCTTAATTGACTATAATAGCAAAGATTTACAGTTCATTTATCTGCATGTAATTTCAAGTGACTCTTAATATTTTTTACCATTTTTTAAAAGCAGAAAACTGAATGCAAATCGAGTTCATAGATACACCAGGTGATATAGACCTGGCACAATAACAGGGATGAGTTTGAAGAGAATATGGGTTTAGTTCTTAAATTTGTGAAGCATAACATAATGAATGCATCTCATTTCACTTTTAAAGCAACCTGAACAACACACCATCTTTTTTGCAAGCAATTACTCCCCACCCACTGAGACTGTGAGGACAAGAAGTTTGCAAGGACAAACTCTGTTGGTTAGGAAAGGTCCAAGTGTGAAAGAATTACATGGCCCAGCTTCATCCTTCAGCCATTTCACCTCAGCACAGGAAGAACAAAAATCCCATTGGCATTAAGAGCACTGAAGATCAGAGCCTCAGGACATGACCAAAATGTGAGCTGTACTTTTAGTATATTTAATTATCATTACTGGAAAATGAGGTCTTGATTCCATCACTTAATCTTAGATCTCCCAACCTATACAGAGGCAAGGTCACTTGTGAAAACACTCTCCCAGGGGTCACAGTCAAATCAATAGGTAAGAAAATGTATTTCTGGTTTTTTATTTTGTTTTCTGTTTGTTTTGGGCTTTTTTAATGTTACCATTCTACCCTTTCCCCATGCTCCACAGAAAGCTACAGAAGAAATGGCCAATTATAACTCTGCACAACTATGTCCTTCTCTTCTTTTTCACCTTCTACATCTCTGTGAAATTAATCTCATGCTAATGGCAAAAGCTGGGTTTTTTTCCTCCCTAACAAACAAAAGGATTAAATGATCTCCAAATCATCAATGGTTTTCTCCAAGAATACAAATAAATGAAATAACAGCACTATGGCAACTTTTGAAGAACACGGCTGGAATTTGAATTATTAAGCAAATCTGGTAAATCACTCCCAATAATCCATCTTCAAGTACTTTAGGAAACTCAAAGGCCAATTAGCATTTACACCTTTTTGTGCAAGCAAAACCTCAGTGGTGAAAAATGACTTGCCATTATTTGGAACTTATAAAATAAAGAAAAAAAAAATACTAAATTAGGATATTTGCCTCAAGAGTCAGCCCGGGAACTGGATGTATTCATTTCCTGAGCTCCCATACCCAGCATGGCTGACAGAGCCAGGCACTTGTTATGTGAAAATAGTTCAATATGTGAAAAGTTCAACCTTGAACTTTTGGTTGCCTCTCTTTGGTTCTGAGTGTGCTGCTTTGTTAAAGCCAAGGGAAAACAGCAATAGGTTGCTTGATTTGATAGGGGAGATGGTCCTATTTCTCTTCTTTTCTCTTGTCCCAAAGGCACCTCATTTGCTGTCCTCAAGGTGGAAATTTGCCAGATCCTTCCCTGTGTTTTTCTTTTTTCTCCTACCAAGTGAGGTCTCTGGATCATAAATTGCCTTTTCCTCCCTGCTTCCTACAGATCTTGACTCACTCAGCCTTGTCTTTTCTGTCTCAGCCTTGGACAGCTTGGATCAAGCTTTTATATACCAAAACTTCCTCAAAACCATGTGTTGAGGTAACAGATTTTGGTTTGTTGGGGTTTTTTTCCCTGTTTTATAATCCAACACTGCAATGGATTCTCAGGTTGTGCACACATAGCACTGCACACTTCCTCTGGGAATTTCCAATTTCTCTGGCCCCTGGAGAAAGGGACACTTCTGTGCCACTAAATTTTGTGAAAAATGTCCTGTTTATTTGTGCTTGATTATAAACATTTCCTTTTTAACCCGTCCATTGACAAGACACATTGGTGTTCTTTTCACTTATTTGTATTCAGACCCCAGCACAATCTATCATTTATATGCCACACATATTTGTTAGTGGTTTGAGATAAATTTTATAATTAGAGGTTTGGGATAACAGTTCCTGGGTATTCTTAAAAAGTTTCTTTGTGAGAGAACAGCTGTAAATTGCAATTTTGCTGCTAGAACTCTGCATGTACAGACCAAATAAAATGAAAATAAATGGGAAAGCATCAACTGTAACTCATAAAATGTAATGAGGTATTAAAAATGCAAATATTGGAGCAGTTCATAACTTGACCTGCTACAGAATTTAGCACCAGAAGCATCACAGTGGTCAAACTTCATGGAAATGTCTCTTAAAATCTAAATTCACATATTTTTTTTATAAAGCATACAGAATGAATTAGAGCACAACCAACAGCAGTTCCAGGTTGCATTTCTGCATTTCTAAACCAACTCTTGCCATCTTTCACTTTTTTTCCTTCCAGAATTTTCCAACTACTCAGCTAAAATCATGTTTGGATCTGAAAAATCTCTGCTTATGGCATTTCCTCCACCCACACAAGATCAAAGTTGGTTCAAGCATTTTTAGTTACAAGGAGGGCAGGATCTGGACTCATTTCATGCCTGCACACCATTCTGCCTTCCCTGGTTTTTCCAGATTTTGTCCCTATATTTTGCTTAACCTCCCTAGGATTGATTCATCACTCACTGATTCATCCCAAGGCTCGGGAGGTTCTTTTGAACTGCTCACAGATTTTTTCTCTCTTTTAAAATGAATCTATTTACTGGGGAAAACATATATATATCTTCCACAAGGCCATTTAAAGTCCCAGTTTTGGTCACCGTAAGGAATAGGGGAAAATGGCGCTGGTCTAACAGATCAATTGTTGCATGTGCTTTTACCCACAGAGGAGTTTGATCTGTTTTCCTCCCCTTTTAGTGTGACTATAATCTTTGTGCAGGAGAAAAATGGAGAGCTTTTCTGGCAAGAGTTCCAAACTGCCCTTTCCTCACCTCTGCTTAATTCAGTTTGTCCTGTCAAACATCCCGTCAGGTGAGCAGATTATTAAGCAGGTACCCAGCAGTGCTCATGGCATGCCCTCCATGCCCTTCTCACTCCACTGAGGAGTTCATTCAGCTTTGCCTTCAGCAGGATCTGAGGCTTGCAGGGAAGGGCACATTTGAACTCCCTGCTGAAGTCAGTCCCACTGAATGTGGGGACAGTCCCCATAAAACACCACCAGAGGTCAAAGCAAGGCATTGCAAAACAACAAACAAAAAAATAAAACAGAAACGAGACCAGCGGAGGGAAACCCCAACCTGAATTGCCTAAATCAATCCATTAGGATAGATTTATTTCATCTGTTTCCAATGTATTTGTAGCAGTATCATGAAACTGCAGGATCAGTGAAGTTGGAAAAGGCATCCAAGATCAGAGTCCAGCTGCCAACCACAACCACCACCCTGTTCACCACAAAACCATGTCCTCAAGCTACATATCCACCTGTTTATTGAACACTTCCAGCCATGGGCACTCCAAACCTCCCTGGGCAGCCCCTGCCAAGGCCTCAGCACCCTTTCCATGCAGAAATTCCTGCTGCTGTCCAAGCTGAGCCTCCCCTGGCACAGCTTGAGGCCGTTTCCCCTTGTCCTGTCCCTGTTCCCTGGGAGCAGAGCCTGACCCCCCCTGGCTGTCCCCTCCTGTCAGGAGTTGTGCAGAGCCACAAGGTCCCCCCTGAGCCTCCTTTTCTCCAGGCTGAGCCCCTTTCCCAGCTCCCTCAGCCTCTCCTGGGGCTCCAGCCCCTTCCCCAGCTCCCTTCCCTTCCCTGGACACGCTCCAGCCCCTCCGGGGCTCTCTGGCCGGGAGGGACAGCACTGGGCACAGCCCTGGAGGTCCCTCGGCAGGGCCAGCCCAGGGGACGGGCCCTGCCCTGGGCCTGTGGCCACCCCATGGCTGGCACAGCCCAGGGGCCATTGGCCCGGTGCCCCCCCGGGCACCCCTGGGCTCCTGTCCAGCCGCTGGCACAGGTGGAAAAGCACTGGGATCTATCTGCTGCCACAAGGTCCTAAGCACTGCTGCTTGCATTTGCTTCAGATTCCCAACACAGCCCCTGACGGGGTGACAGGGGTTTGACCTGCTGGGCTCTGAGTGCCGAGGGCTGCAGACACGCTTAACATTCCTAGACATTGCCGTGTAATGCTGGCCACTTCACTGTGGAGCCAGGCAAAAATCAGGGAAGCTCAATCCCTTTGTGAGGAGATTCCCAGTGTCTCACTGACACAAAGTATGGACACCTGGGTACTGCAAGCTCTAAACCCTCATTCCACACTTTGCCATTAAATGGGTCCCAGGGAAAAGAGACCTCACAACAAATGCATTTCATTCATCAACTGCTGCAATTAGGCAGCACCCAGGAGACCTCAGGGCACTCCTTTGATGCAGCACTGGTTCTTCTGTGGGAATATCTGATGTACAAACCACGTTTCCCCTGCTAAGTGCTACTTCAGGCAGCACTAAAACAGTTAAACACTGGCTCTCCCTCCAGTGCTCTCACTTATTGTGACTCAGGGTTTATCTCTTTAGCCAGACAGGTCATTAATTTTCCCAGGTGTTTATTATCCACAGGAAATGTCCTATTCCACTGGTATCAAGTGTTTTATATCTGTGGCTTTGCCTGTGTGAATTCAGTGAGATGACCAAAGACCTTGATATTATCCTGACGTTATTACTCAATATGACATCTCTATGCCTTGCTCCCTTGAGCATAGTAAAAGTAGTTTATAGTCAATTTTGTTGCCAAATACATCAAGCCATAATCCCCTTGCCCCTCCAAAATCCATGATTTTTTTTTTCCTGAGGTAGTGTAGGCGACAAAAGATCCACTATATGACTGCCTACTAAACTTCAGACTCCCAAAGTAGATGATGAATTGCTGCCATTTATTAGACAACTCAACTTACTATAGGTGCCAAATCACATAAAATCTTGAGGTCTTGTTCTCAGACTCCAATTTGGGAGAACATTCTCCTTTCCCAAAGACCCCGCTTTTAATGTTAAAAGCCAAGTATGACAGTTTTATCCATTAAGTAATGCCTACATTTTCAGAGGAGGGATGGGCAGCCATATGTCATAGGAAATTGGTAGTAAATCTTTCTCTCTTCCTGGCACACTCTGGGAGATTTTTTAGATCCCTGTCCCCTCAGAAGAGCAAGTGTAACAGTGCAGCAATGCACCTGTCAGCTACACAATATGGATTCCTTTGTATTTTTAATTCTTTTCCCCCTTTTTTTAATACATACTCCTAAATGCTTCTTCCCCTGCAATGGGGTGTTAGTCTCTGAGAGATGGAGCTCTCAGTTACAGCTTCATTTCACACTCTTCCTTCACATTCCTGAGACTCATCTTTGTTAGCATCTTGCTTTTGTCTCCTCTCAATGGCACCAGAGCCAAGGACAATTATGCTTTTCATGCCATCCAGCATATTCCTGTTTTGTTTTCTTCTCCATTTCTTATTTGCATCTGCTAAAAAACTCCTTTTCAACCACAGGCTCTGTCTGTGTCCATCTCTTGAGCTTCCTGACAGCTTCACTCCTCAGCAGCTTTACTTTTCATGGTCTTCATCTCTCCTGCCCTGGGGGTTATGACATGGCTGATCTGTCACCTCATCCCTTTATCCAAGACATGATGTGCACTGATTTCCATGAAAAAAAAAAATCCCTTTTCCTCCTGGACTGTCGCCCTGATTTTTCAGCCTTCTGATGTTTTCACATTTCTGTACTGGAGTTCTCAAGCTTGTAACATGAACAAAGACTGATGTTTTGGAAATATACATTCCTTTCCAGGGGGAAGGACAAATTGATGGACTTCTGGTTTGACCAGTGGGGTCGGAGAGGTGTTAACCTTGTCCCCCAGTCGCTGGTCAAAGTCCAAATCCTATTTAAACCCTGAACCCCAAATAAACTTCCTTCTTTTCTCATCTCACAATCTGATGGGTGAGTGTGGTTTTTTTGTGTCCATCTAGTGACACTGGATGGCCAGGAAGCAAATAAGAGTAAAATATGTGCAAAACACGTGCTCCTGAGGAAAAGGCCTGATGGTAAAGAGATCAGTAGTGAGTCAGAGAGAAGTAAAAGGTAAGTGATAAAAGCAAGTGAAGGTCAGTAAAAGGACAAGAAATAAGGACCAATAGTAAATAAAAAGGGCAAAGGGAGAGGTTTGTGCTGGAAATGCTCTGGTTTGATGGGAATCTGCTTTGAGGGTACAGAAAGTGTTGGACTCCTGGTCACTCCCCAGCCCAGCGCAGTGACTTCCCTCTCCATGCACTGCTTTGGTGAGACACACACCCAGGAGCCATGGTCACCATGGGAAGCAGCCGATTTGCAGACAAGTGAGCATCCAAAAGACAAGGAGGAGGAGGATTCCAAATGCAACTGGGGATAAATGAACGGAACAGGATGGAGAACGCAACTTGCAGCTGGGGCTGCAGGCAATGCACCCTGCCTCAAGGAATGGGGCTCTACCAAAGGAAGCAGCCAGACTTGGAGGGGATTTTTCCCTCAGCTGTAGTCCCATCTCTCCTGGAAACCATCACTGCAACAGCAATGGCTTGAACAGTCACTGCAGCCTTCAAAACAGCTTTCATATTCCCACAAAAATCCCATAAGAGCAAACCACAGTAACTCAGCCAATGCAAGAGCAGCGTTGTGCTTGTCCTCAACTGCAACTTCTGAAAACAAAAGAACTAAATGAAAGCAATATGCAAATGGAGCCTTATCTCTGCCCCCACAGCCTGCAATGCACACATTCATTTGCCTTGGTATTATCTAGGAATGTCCTCCAGTGCAGCTCTGAGCTGCTGCCACACAATTAAAACCACATCTGTTAAATTTTATAAACTCTTTGTCCTTGATAACATCACCCTTTTAACACTCTGCTTTTATTTAACCATCTCTAAGCCCACTGAAAAATCCATCCGCTACTTCATTCCTGTCAGCTGGGAGAAGATCCAGGCCCTGTTTGCAGTTATTTTACCCTTCTCTTGGAGCCTTCCAAAGCTACAGATCCATAAGGAAAGCACAGCTAATCCCAGGGTAATTCAACCCAACCAAAACAATGAAAACAGCTGGAGGGCCCAGAAATAAAAATTTCACCCTGTCCAGCCAACAATATGAAAATCACAAATTTAATCTTCCTCTGAGGATGATGGGCAGAGCAGGAAAAGGCCTAAATGGAACAGAACTCCAACATGGACAAACATCAACTGTGATAAACTGAGACCCAGAATACAACTGAACTTGCCCACAAATCTGGTATTAATGAATTGACAGGTCTGACTTCCTCACATCACCTAAAAATTAACCAGCTCTGAGGACAGAGGGGAAAACACTGTCTGTCTGATTGCTTTTAATGCTTGCATCTTGTAGCAGAGCGATTAAAAGGGATTAAATGATGGGAGAAATTACTAATGTCAAATTATTAATGACATAATGATTAATGTCACAGCTACTTAAATGCATAATAGAACAGATTTCTTCAGAGAACTTGCATTCTGTGAAGAGCAGCTTTGTGAAACCAATGTAAGTGTTTTTGTCTCTGATTTATTATGGAGCTTTGCATGAATACTCCTCACAGGGGTCTTCCCAAAGGATTCTAAAGCTTCTGCACCAACTGCTGTGAAACACAGCCTTTCACGTAGCTGGGGTTTATCCAGATGATTCAGCTCAAATGTCCTTTCCATAATAAATCTCTTATCACTTGGGCTTCTCTCTCCATAGAAGTGAATTGTGATACTGAAAACTCGCTGTTCACTCACCTTTATTTAGAAAAAAAAAAGTACCAAATACATCTCAACCTCGTTTTCTGTATTACGTGAAAGCATTCACTCTGGGAAAGGCAGAACATCTTTGGCCTTGGTGTTTTCCAACGAGGGAACAGCCAGAGAGGGCACATAAAAGGTGGACATGGATGCAATATAGAGAAACATTTCTTTTTAACCAAATCTACAATGCCAAGCACATGGGGAGGAAAAAGGTCCTGGGCAAAAGCTAACCAGCAGTCAAGTTTTTCTTCCTTTTGCTATTTTTCCAGTATTTGTATATATTTTTTTAAAATAACAACCTTTATAAACTTCGGACATACAAAATTAAACAAATTGCCTGCAATTAAGCAACTCAGGTACAACCCACTGCTGGCATTTGTGTTGACATCAGGCAACAAAAATTCAGTCACACCAAACCTCTACTCTTTACTAACCTTGATAGCTGTTATTATCCAACCAAAACCAGTGTCCCCAGGGGAGGCAGCTCATTTGTCTGCCCTGCAAGTCCAGCTCCCAGCTGCCTGTTCAGGATTTAATTGCAGACAACTGATGAGAAGGAGACAAGGTAACTCCCATGGCTGACAAAAACAAGCTGAGGAGGTTTTTATAGCTGCTGCATTCCAGTGACAGTCACCCCCCAAAATTATGTGATTAATGGAGACATGAGCATGGGGAGAGAAGGATGCACAGAGAGTTGGATAATCAGAGCTCTGACATCAGTGAAAGACTTGCCACACATGAAGGATATGGATCTGATGGATGCTCCCAGGGCTGGAGCCCCTCTGCTCTGGAGCCAGGTTGGGAGAGCTGGGGGTGCTCACCTAGAGAGGAGAAGGCTCCAGGGAGAGCTCAGAGCCCCTTTCAGTGCCTAAAGGGGCTCCAGGAGAGCTGGGGAGGGACTGGGGACAAGGGATGGAGGGACAGGACAAGGGGGAATGGCTTCCTAGTGCCAGAGGGCAGGGATGGATGGGATATTGGGAAAGAATAGTTCCCTGGGAGGGTGGGCCGGCCCTGGCACAGGGTGCCCAGAGCGGCTGTGGCTGCCCCTGGATCCCTGTCAGTGTCCAAGGCCAGGCTGGACTTTGGGGCTTGGGGCCACCTGGGATAGTGGAAGGTGTCCCTGATCAGTTTTGGGAGTTGGATTTCACAGCCTTTTAAGGTCCCTTTCAACCCAAATCATTCTGTGATTCTTCAACCAGAACTCAGAGTTTATTAAGTACCTGGAGCAAGGTACCCTATTCCATTATTATTATTATTTTAAATAATAATAACAACAATAATAATATACTAATAATTTTATTCTATAATGAAGAAATAAAAGTCAGAATATAACCCAAACTAAATCTTTTCTTTCTAGAATACTAGATGTGGATAAGGATAATGAGGCAACTTACACATCCCTACTCCTATGAGAATCCCCTGAGCAGTTAAAACAAGGGATCCTTGCAGGGAGTGGGATGGAGATCACACCAAAGAGCAAAGGAGAGGCACAGCATGGAAAACCAGAGCAACAGGCACAAATGGGAACAACTGTGTGAGGGAAAACTTCCATTTAAATCATCTTAGAGCTGTTAACACATGAAAGACAAGAGAAAATCCTCCAATTAAACTGCAGTTAAATAGGAGAAGCTGGAATAAAATCTCCATTATGCCTTTAGTGGCAAGTAGCGAAGATAAATGGAGAGAAAACAGTGCCTGGCTGTGGATCCCTAATTGGAGTCTCTAGTTTTCCCAAATAACTGGCACATTTGACTTCTCCCAGCAGGAGAATGTGTGTCAATAATGTAATATTTTAGCCTACTAAACCCTCCAGTGATAAAAAAGAACATTGCAAAGGCTTTAGCAGTGCAGCAAAGGACAAGGACAAGTAATCAGGGGCTGTGGACTGAGCCACATAACAAAGGATTGGCTCCTAGCAAGGCAAAACTGCAGGAAATCAAGTGGGAATGGTACTGACGTGACCCAAATCTTGGAGAAGGGCCATGTTCATGGGAATGCCTTCAGCAAAAGCAAAACAAGAGGTCATGTTCTGAGTCCCAAAATGCTCTTACCCACAAGTAATTCCTTATTTTCCACTGAAAGGACTACAAAAAGCACCTCAGGAAGAGCAGGAATCTGAGCTCAGGGAAGAGATAGGAGGCACCACCAGGACCTCTGCACTGGGGGACAATAAAAGCTGCTCAATCTTCTCTCCCTTAAGCTCCATGTTCCTGCTCTGGAGGTGAAGAATGACCTGTGGACAGGGAGGGGAAAACCTTAATATTGTTCTTCAATTGAAGCATTAAAAAAATGGTTCAGTATGAACAAGAAGTATTTCCTGTTCTCTGTGGTATTTATAAGGGGAAAAAAAGAATCTACAGTTCCTTTTAAAGCAGAATACAAATGGATTTCCTGAACTCCAGCAGCTGCCTGGAGCTGCTGCTCCTCCCCAGCAGCCCAGTCTCAGGTTTATATTTGACTATCACTTGTGCCATCAAGTCAGAGATGTATTCAGTGCACTTCATAAAACAAATGCAAGTAAAAATGAACACCTTTATCTTAACAGAGATGATGATCTTCTCCCTGTGGGATTATTGAATTGCCCTACTTATCATTCTCACTCTTCTAGGACCTGTCATAACATTCCCAGACATTTTTCCATTAACTTCCATGGAAATTGAGTTGCCTTCTTGGTTTTGGAGATTCTGTGTTCTCTGACTCAAATTGTTTCTGAAACGAATATAAGCCTTTTTTGTATACAGGGAAAAGAGTATTCAAAACGTAATACTCTTTTTTTTCTTATTTTATTTTTTTATTAAATCAAAATATCTTTCAGCTTTTAAATCTACCTTCAGCTCAGCCTAACAAGAGCATCAACTTTGCTCCTACCATGCCTTAGTAATGAGCTCATTCCTGCAATATCCAGATCTGATTATCAGCAAAGATAAGGGACATTGCCTCCACATTTTCCTGCTCTTTTCAGAGGTTTAGTCTGTTAAACCCCTGGACATGACAGAGCATAAAAGACTGCCAAGTGCCTGTAAACAAGAACAGCAAATGCATCATCCCGAAGTGAGCAGGCAGGGAATAAAGGACTGCAAGGGACCTCTCAGGACTCCCTGCGCTTTCCCCAGCCACCACTCACCAATCATTTCTTAAACACTTCCTCAGTTTGCCAAGCTGTTTATTAAAGCACAGGACTATTTTCTGTGCTGCCTGTACTTTCCCCAGCCCCTCTATTAGTTGCAAATAACCTCTTTCACCTCTGCGAGTTCAGTTCCTACCTCTGCTCTAGCCACTTTCCTGCTGCCTGAACAATACTGGACTTAAATCAGCTTTTGCAGCTGCCTTAGAGCCCATCCAGTGCCACCCCCTGCCATGGGCAGGGACACCTTCCACTATCCCAGGCTGCTCCAAGCCCCAAAGTCCAACCTGGCCTTGGACACTGCCAGGGATCCAGGGGCAGCCACAGCTTCTCTGGGCACCCTGTGCCAGGGTGTCACCACCCTCACAGAATGGATTTTTTTCCCCCAATATCTCACCTGAATTTCAATTCTTTCAGTTTGTACCCATTGCTCCTTGTCCCATCACTCCAGTTCCTGAGGAAGAGCCTTCTCCAAGCGGTTTTATCAATAATTCCTCACATGAGAACATTCCTCCATATGGCAGGTGCGTGAATGGACAAAAGTGTCTTTGAACTGTGCTGTGTTTGGGACACTTCCACTCACATTTACCTCCATCCACTCCTGAATCCTGAACTGCTCCCGTTGCTCTCTCTGAATGCACAGGGCTGAAATCTCCTCTTTCATTTGCTTTGTAGACCAATATTTTCCAACATCCCAAAAATACCACTGATAAATTTCCTCTTCTACTCCCCATAGGCTTTCCTTGCACTGACCAGACTTTTGGGGTGGCTGTCCTTGCAGATGCCTAAAAACTTCTCTTCCTCCCCTTAGACTGCAAGTCAGAAACAGATTTTCATCTGTGACCTAGAGAAATTCCTGTCCCTTTCACATCTAGCTTGATTTGATCCCTTTGGCACAAATCTAAATTCACTCCAGTCCTTGGTTGCTGTGAGTGCAGACCACAGAAAAGGAAGACACTTCTATTTTTAGATGAAAGCCAACCAAACCAAAACAAAAAAGACCCCGGGACTGCTTTTTTCGTGACTTCCCATCTCTCTGTTTTGCTTTCTCTGCTCTAACAGAAGCTGAGGAGCTCCAGACATGAACAACTGGAGGCTGGGATTTGGGAGTAGTAGCTTTAGAGAATTTTGTTCAAAAGAATTTTCTCTTTCCAGTGTATCCTTTTAATTCAAGCAAAGTGATTAAATATAGACACACTGTGTCAAGGAAATTTGCTCCATATAATGCTCTCAATGCAGCAAAATAGAAAAGAGGAAGCAAATCAATAATTATTCAAGTATAAATACAAGAAATCAAAGGCTTAAGGGCAAATACTTGATATCAGAAATTTTAGGAACCCCCATGCCAGGCAGAACCAAATTTCTCAGAGAAAATGAGAGAAGAGGGGGGAAATGAAACTGGGTAGAGTTTGCTGACTCAAAAGAAAGGCACCAACTCCCAGCCACAGCAGAGTGCCCAGGGTCTGAATGTGCTGATGGCAAGGGATGCAAAATCTTGTGAGGAAAGAGACTTGATGAATTCAAATTATGAGAAATCTAAAAGAAATTCCATGAAAAAATAACACAAATGATACACGGCACTTAAGCCTTAGGATGGGACACCACGATTCCTGTTTTATCAGCCACAATGGTGCCTTGAAGGACCTCCATTAGACTGGATTACTCAAAAACTCATCCAAAATTTCACATCTTTATTGCATAAAAAATGAAAAGCAAATGGAGTGTTCATGGACTTACCCAATCATTGATGAAATATCAAAAGACAGAAATAAAACCTCTCAGTCAGTTCCTGACTGCAATCACACAAAAATTAGTGTTAGCCTCAGTCTCCCAAACTTGCCTGTCCAAAATGCTAAATCTCAATTTCACCATTTAAATTAAAACTCAATTACTGCCACTGTTAACCATAAACAAGTGTAAAGGGATTAATCATATGTGAGATGCTTGCTGATTAGGACCTGTAACAATAATCTCCTTCATCAATTTGAAGTCTACTTTTGTTCATTTTTGAAGATCATCATTCAAAATGTTTTAATCTTCTATTTATGAGGAAAACAAAGGAAAGAAAACACACTGTGCCTACTGTAGCTTCTCCTTCACCGAAGCTATTTCCTGATAGAAACCTGGAGTTTCTCTCCTTGGTTTCAGGCATCTAAAATGAAAAAAACCCACACTTTTAAAACTTAATGACTGTGCTATTTTAACAATCATTGTCATTCTCCTACTTTACCAACGTGTGTGGGTGAAACTTTGAAACACTGAGATTGTTTAACAAGAAAAATTAAGGTTTATATCCTTCTTCAATTAATGACAGTATTATTTCTCTTCCATCCCGGTTTTCCCACAGTTCCCTTGGCATAATGATGTGTTTAGGATATTCTAGTAAAACATTTCCTCTAAAATATTTTTTCTCTAGGAGCTGTTTTACAAGCATTTCTGCAAGGCAGACCTGGGGATGGGGCTGGCAAGCAGAGGAGGAATGCGGGGTATCAATCCTACAGCAGAGCTGGAACTGAAAGCATTTAAAAGAAAAACAAATTTACAAGGAAATTGAAAATTATACTACAGCTGAATTACATTTTTATCCATCTCTGCACTGGATTATAGAAGCTGCTAGGAGTAACCCAACTTTTCCCTACTGGGATGACCTCAAGTAACCAAAGCCTTGGAAGCAGATCCAAGCAACCACCTTTAAAAAGAATCCAGAAGTGATCTCTTCTGCATCCCACTAGGGTGAACAAGGTCTTTTTACCTCCTACAGCTTTTCCCTTCATACAACTTTTCTTTCAGCCTTAAATCCACATTTTTTTTCTCCTGATTAGTTCCAACCTGGTGCTGGCAGAGCCCTCTCAGAGGGTGGCAGTGCCCAGGGGTACAACGACTTCACTGGAAGGAGAGAACCCCAAAAGGTCTTGTTAGTTGTGCTTCCCAAAGGCTTGGAATCTAATTCCTATAGTCTCAGGATCTACATCTCTCACCAGGTTCCTTAAATCAGTCCCATAAAGGGAGGGTCTAAACCTGGCTGTTCCCTGAAGAGTTTTGGAATTGTTTCTGAACGTTTCCGTGAAAAACTCGTTGGATTCTCTTATTAAGTGCTCTGCTCCTTGGGTTGTGCTCATCTGAAAAGCCAATCACCTGTTCCCAGAGCATCGTGGCTTTGGATTCGGTGCTCTTGGTCCGACATGAGAGATCGGAAAACAATAGCAATGATCAGGTGGTGAAAAGCTGTTCCCTGTTAAGCTGTTTGAGGCATCTGGAACAACAGCTGCCTCCCCACGTTAGCATAGCAGTTTGCATTTGGAGATTTCACTTATTTACCACTTTTTGCAGCACACCAGCTTAGTAATGAAATTCTAATCACTTCCAACATGACTCCAATTGCCTTTTATCATGCTAAACTCTTCCTTATTTCCTCCACACCACACAGTTGCTGTGGATCTTTCTCCTTGCATCGAACAAAGCCCCAGTTGTGTGTTACACCTCCGAGCACCTGCTCCAGGGCTTCCCCTCTGGGGGAGCTGTGCCTGCACTCTCCACATGAATTTTGAGTTGGGATATGATTTAACTCTCGACTGCACAACACCCAGAGAGTTTGGGCAAGCTGAAATCAGGGTCACAAAACAAAGTGACAGCACCACTGGAGGGCTCTGCTGCTTTTCTCCTCCCACCAAGGCCATCCTTCTTCAAAACCGAGAGCAAGACACGTTCAGCAGGGCTAAAGCTGCCAAAATCTCTCTTCTTTTTGTGACTCAAGATATTAGTAAAAGAAGATACATAAAGAGGAGGCCGAAGTAAAGGTTGATGACTCAATGAGGAAAGAAGCAGAGATTGTATCAGAGACTCCAGTAAAGCTCTGGCTGAACTACCAGCCCACAAGAAATAACCTAACAGTAGCCAAAATCATGAAAAAGTGGTCACTCCAAGAATTTCCCAGTTACTCAACAAAATGCAAACAATTCTGTTCTACTCTTGGCAGTGAAGAGTGAGGCACCCACCCCTTCTGCAGCTTTTAAAGCCTCCAGGAATGACATTTTCTTTGAATGCTATTTTAAAAAAATACTATTATTTCAAATCTCAATCTCAAAAACTCCTACTATAAATTAGTGGGCGTAAAAGCAATGGCTTGTGAAATATTAGCATGGAAGATGTATTTTATCAGGGGCTGACTGCTTTGTTGATAAACCGACTCCTGTAGCCCAAATAATGGAATCTCCCTGTGGTCTCTCAGCCCTGCTGACAGTAAGAACCCCTTCTAAATGCAGACAATTAAAACAATAGAATCTTCATTTTGCCTACCCTGATTTTGTCAGAGAACCACACAAATGTATCAAAACACCTGGATTTCCCATGTGAGCTGGGTGGATACAATAGTACCTTGAGAGCAAATTGTGATTCTGGAATCTCCTGATTTTTCAAATAAAAGGAAGAAATTTAATGAATTAAACTTGCTTTAGTAGTAACCAGGGTTTCAGGCTGGGTGTTCCTACACAGTGATAATGAACGCACTGCAGGGAGTGAGCAAATGGCCCTGCCTGTGCAGAAAGGCCACGAGACACCAACATCCAGCAAACTTCCAAGGTCATCAGGGTGAGAACTTTTGCTTCAGTTCTCCCAAAGTCTAATTTTTAAAATGTATTCACAGAATTAACTTTAAGCAATGCTGTCTCAATAATAGAATGGCCATAAACAAGTTGAGCTAAGTTGAAATAATAATTACCTAATTCTAAAGCTGCAGTCATTTCTGTTTGGAGCATGGTTGGAATTACACAGATCCTTTTTCGAACCGTGACTCAGCTTCACCATCTCAAATTTCCATAATGACCTGTTGAACTTTCAAATATAGGATGCAGGGAGTGTGCTCTTAATGCCAGCTGCTCGTGTGGTCGATGCCGGGATCTGTTGCATCAGCACTGTTTGGCCACTTGAACAGAATAATGTGCAGGTGGGTTTTTTTTCAGGCAGGGTCAATTTAACACCTGGTTTCAGCCCTGCTTTCAAATCATCAATATAATGTGGATGGAAAGCTGCCAGTGCACAAAGTCCCACTTGGGCTTGCTTAGGAAAAAATATTTTGTGGCTGATTTATCCTTAAAAAAATATAGGCATAGACATCTACAGCAAAGCTTGACTGGCTGTCCATGAATCCAAGGGGTTCAAGCCAGTGGCAGGGGTTGGAATGGGATGGGCTTTAAGGTCCCTTTTAACCCAAAACATTCTGGGATTCTGTGGTCACAACTGCACTTCAAGCTGCCTCTCCTGTGTCAATTCACCTTAAAGAGCTTCAAATGGTTTCACCCAGCTGCAGGAACACCAGGCAGAAATCAGGACTCTCTTAAAAGCCTCTCTCCACTTTGAAGCCAAGCAAATCAAGCCATGCAAATCAGAAGTTGGAATAACGTTGTCAAAGGCTCACACTGGGGAAATACAGGTGTTGTGTAGCTGGAGTGCAGGGTCCTGAAGCCATGGAAAAGATTAAGGCCAGGAAAGGTGTTTTCCTAGAGGAGATTATCAATACACAGCTAAATGCAGCCTTTACCAAAGCTGCCAAAGCCTGACACTAAACCAACCCAAAGAAAAATTGCCTGAAAAGGAAACAAATGGTGCAAGCAGCCCTTCTCCTCCTCCATTTGTGTTCCAGGGGAGCCTGTTCAGAGAATGAAGTGCCATCCTACTCCTGCAGTCACTGCTGCACTGAAGGGACCTATTACAGCATCTCCACACCCTGAAAACAGGAGGGATTGCTGTTTCTTCAGAGTCTGCACTCCATGGTTCATTTCATTCTCAACAGAGAGTCCCTAAATTACACCATTCCTATATTCAAGGAGATCACTAAATACTCTCAGGACACCTGTGATTAAATTTAGGAATAGCATAAAGTAGCTTAAGTGCTTGTGCTTACAGATGTTTTCTTCTATAACAAAAAGAACAAGTATGAGCTCATTGAGGTATATTCTTTTCAGGTACACCCGAAGGCCACAAGAGCCAAAGCTGGAAAGGAAGGAAAGGAAAAAAGGAGAGGAAAAAAACAAGGTATCTGTGTTCTGTGCTTAAGCCTGACAGGGAGGCTTCAGGCAGCCTGGATTTCCCCCCTGCCTGCCCACTGTAAAAATGGGCCAGCCTTAGTTATGCATGATGAAGTGCTCATTCTCCCCAGCCAGGGACATTTAAAGTTACCTGAAAGCCTTGTCCAGAGATGTCCCCAGTTGCAAAACACTGCAACTTGCCAGGAGCAAAGAATGAAAATGCTCCTGTTTGTAGGACACTTGTAAACTATCCTATTAAGGCTCAGGTGCCCAGCAGCAGTAGGATGAGTGAGAAAAACCTGAATTCCTCTTTCAGAGCCAGGCAGAGCTCACACCTATGCTTCATAAGGACAGGATTTGATTCCTGACTCCTTCTGCTGCCCACAGCTCCATCACTTCCCCTGCCTGGGCACACAAACAGCTCAGCACCTACACACAGACCCTGGAAAAGCAAAAACTGAGACCCCTGTGTGTCCTTGAGATGATCAATGCTCCTTTGGAAGGTTTGCTATGGAGCACAAGTCAGGCTCTCCTGGAAGAGCACAAGAGTTTGATAATTTCTCCTAAGACAGAGCTGCTCCTGAGATATCAGAATTTCAGAGCTAAGAATATCAGAGCTCCCAGCCACAAAGTGCAAGGAGGGTTCAGTTCTCTGTTTTCCTTGAAGGAATCCAAAGGCAGAACTCCCAGTCCTTTGTCAGGGAAGGCACCTCCAATGTGATGATGTCTTTATGACTATAAAGCAAAATGTGCTCAGGAAAGCAAAAGGAAATGGAAGAGGATTTAAGGGAAATACAGGAAACCTCCTCCTTCAATTTGGCCATGGGTGGATTTCATGGGCCCAGGTCTTTGGTCACCTGGTCTGTTTTGCTGTGCATCAAAAACTTTGGAAAATGCATAAGCATTCTGTTTTAGAAAAACCAGAACCTTTAAGAATTAGTTACTCAAAGGGTAACAGTCAAAGTTAAGATGTCCCTCAGATGGAAACTCAGAATTCCCCAACAGCCAAGAGTTTTCTTTTCTTCACAAGACTTATAATGAAAGAAATGAGACTGATCTTTCTTTATCCTGGCAGGGAAAGAGGCAGAATGCATCCTGAACTACTCCATCAGTCCTGAAGTGGGTGTGTACCTACAAGGTACAAACTGTTTGTGTTACAGAGATTGCAGCTTTCCAAAAGCAAAGGGACTAATAAATGCATGTATTTCACAGAGAACCAAGCAAAAAGGATGGAAAATGGTCAATAGCTTACCAGGACCCCAGGGTTTTCAATAACCTTCCTGCGATCACTGCATTTTAACCAGCCAGTGCCTATTTAGAAGCAGGAAAGCAAACAGGCACATCCAAGGATCTAAAATATTCCTGTCCTTTTCCCAGATTCCTCACCTGAACACGGTGTCCTGCACAGAAAAGGTTCCTCTCTGTCAGAAACACTGGACTATTCTTGCCAGCAAAACCAACACGATTTTCTCAAACACTGACAATGTTTAATGAATTATACTTCAGAAAAAACCTTTTGCTATTAAACCACTCAAGGAATTTTAAGCAACATCAATGTCAGAAATGAAATAATTGCTACATTTCAGATTGGCAGCTGATTTTCTATTTTTGCATGGGTACCCCTGAATTTATCAACTGCACTTCCTGATGTGAAGTATCTGAAGAACCAAGTCCCACTCCTACCCCAATAAAACTGCAGTCAGGATCTGCCTTTAGTCGCCTCATGCTGTACAATATTCTTGCATGGCAACTCTTTAGTTCCCTCTTTTGTCTACAGAATAATCGATGGAAGATTCCTGGAGGGAATCATTGAAAGAAAGAGAGCCTTTTATGAGCTCTCGTTAAAGCTGTTACCACAGGAGGTTTCTCATGAAGGAAAGGAAAAAGTGGATTATTGCTCCCACTCTACAGAGGCAAAATGCAACCTTAGGAGGGTTCACAGCAAAAGAAATGGTGCAGAAATTGTTCCTAGTATACGTGAATATCCCAAGTTGAAACCACTCAGGGAAGTGTGGTGTCTTATACCGTCACAATGGGGTGGGCAGCACCCTCTGTCCACCAGGGATAAGGAATAATTGATAAGAAGTGTGACTTTAACAGCCACAGACTGGCTTCTGCTCTGCTGTTCTTCAGCACAGGTACCAGTACATTTTTCTTTATTTTCCCTTTCTCTTGCACTGCCCCTCTCCTGATCCTGTGGGGATTCAGTTCTGCTACGTTTTCATTTACCGAGGCCCAGGTCAAGGGCTGGAAGACAAATGTGTTTAAAAAAAAAAAAAAAAAAACCACAAAAAAAAAGCATTGCTCTATTTGCCATTGCTGAAAGGTCAGGCACACAAAACACACACACAGGGAGCTTTTGGAGGGAGCACAGTTCCCTGAACATCAATATCACTGCCGAAAGGAATGGTGCACTTCCTGCAATCCCAGGAATTTGGGAAGAGGTTGGTAGAAATGATGTTTTTTCCCTCACTGGGTGACTTGTGCTTTGGACACCCCTTCTGAAAGTGGCACTGAGACTGTCCTGAGGAATGATCCCACAGGAATGGCCATGCACAGGTGCTGCTGCAGAGCCACAGAATCAACTTTGAGTCCATCAAGCTGAACCTGACACCCAACACCACTTTGTCACACAGACCAGGGTATGAAGTGCTACATGGAGATGGTGACTCCACCACTTCCAATGCCTGACCACCCTTCCTGCGCGGAAACACAGCAGAGACCTGCAAGAAAAAGTTAAAAGCTGAAACCAGCTCACTTTGATGTCTCTGAGTCACCCTGGGGCCAAACAAAACCACTCTCAGCCCCAGGGGCAGAAGGAACAAGCTCCTGCTGCCACCAGGCCAGGCCACCACCAGGCCCCCCAGAGCTCTCTATCCCTGTCCATCTGTGTCCATCAGCCAAATGTGTGTGTGTGTAAAGAAACAGGAATTTTGGAGCCTCAACCAGCTCCAAAGGCAGCACTGTGGGGGCAGGAGGAGGGATGGGACCCTACGAGGATGAAGAGAGACTATTTACAATGGATGGAGTGACAGGACTGGGGAGAATGGTCGCAAACTGATAGAGAGAAGGGTTACATTGGACATTAAAATGGAATTGTTCACTGTGAGGGTGGTGAGGGCCTGGCACAGACACAGGCCTTGCCCAGAAAAGCTGGGGGTGCCCCATTTTGTTAAAATAAACACACAAACAAACCACAGAGCCCATTAAAACCCTTTGCTCACCCTCCCATTCCCTCCGTGGGGATATCTTCTGTTAATGGGCCATTGAAGCTCACCAATGACATGACACATACATCATCCCATTGTGAGACGCTCTACCCAGGGAGGAGGAGCCAAACCATTTCCATCCAGAAAAAAGGAGCCACAAATGTCACCAGACATCCAGTGTTCCCACGGGACTCCCAAAGGGAGACTGGACCCACCTCTGGACCCTTGGCTCCACAAGAACCATCTCTGCTTCCAACAGGACCACATCTTCCCCTCCAGGAGGGCTGACTTTGGACTGCTCCCAACACCCTGACCAACAGGGTGTCAGGTTGTATTTCTGACTCTGTCAGGGTTTTCTAGGATTTCTTGTTTGTTTGCTTGCTTATTCTTCTGTACTACAACATTTGTATTTTTTATATCCCTAGTAAAGAACTGCTATACCTATTCCCAAAATCTTTGCCTGACAGCCTTTTAATTGCAAATTTATAATAATTTGGAAAGGGGGGGGGGGGGGCTTACATTCCAAGGGAGACTCCACTCTTCCCTGGAAGATACCTGTCTATCTAAACCAAGACAAGCAGCCACAGAGCTAATCCTGAATCCACAGACACTTCATGGGGCTGGGGAGAGCAAACAGAGGCTCTTCCCTCACACAGGGAACCTGTTGCACATGCACCTCCCTCCTTCAGACAAGAACAAAGGAGGGAAGCAATTTGAAGGGACAAGTACAAAAATATCACTGAATTGCATGTGACACTTTTCAAGGTTCTGTCAAATCTCTTTTCACTTTGGTATAAAAAAAGCCAGAGAAATTCTCATAATGTCAAAATGAAAAACTCAGTGTTATCATGTTCTTGATCATCAGTGACATTCAAAAATGCTGTTTGAGATCCCATCAAAAGTTTCTTTCTCTTCTATTCTTTCAAGAGTGTGTTTTAACATTTTGTGGCAACAATCTGAAAATTTTATCTGTTTTAGCAAACATTGTAAAATAGGAATTCTAAACACACTTTGGGGATAATTCCAAGTGTCCATAAAGATTTTTTGATGGCAATCTTATTTATTCCCCCCCTCAGGCAACTGCAATTTACCAAAACCATTTGAAGCCAGGTCCGGTAAAAGTGTAACTCAAGAAATCCTCATTTTTAAGCTTGTAACTAACCCCATATTAATATTCCTCCCTCCTCCTCAGCCATTTTCTGAGGAAGTAAAAAAACCCTACACTTAAAGAAATAATTTTTGAAAGCAAATTAAAATATGGCTCTTACTTAATGGAATTACAGACAAAAGTTAGAGAAACTTAAGCACACCACGTGTGTTACAAATATAATTCCAAGGGAGCTACAGCTCCTGACAGTGTAGACATCCTAAAGAGCAGAGAGTTTCAGGAGACTTTGTGCCTTCCCAGGAAAGTAGAGGATATATGGGGCTGTTGAGAGTTTATTGAAAGGACAGTTAAGGAGCAAAGGAGGTTGAAAGCAGAGGCAGAGTATAAATCTTGGGTCTCAGAGCGTAAATATCAGCTCTTCCAAAGGAGGGCTGCACCTTCTCTTAGTGCTTTGAGGGCAGTGCTTGAGTTTCTTGGCTGTAAATACACTGCAGGTTTAGGACTGTTACTGGGGGGGTGTCCAAGTGAGGATTTCAGCAATAAAAAGCTTCAGTATCACCTCAGCTGCTGTAAAAGAGCAATGTCATTGCCTTGCATTTGCAGGGCCTTACATGGTCCAGGATGATTTACCCCCAAGTCCTCCTCCCCTCACTCCACCCCAGGGCCCTCCATGAGGAAAAGTTTTTCGTGCCATTGATCACTTGGGAAGGCTGACCTGGAACAGAGACTGGACAGAGCTAGATAATAAAGTAGATATTTACTGAAATGCCTTTAACGATACACCTTGGGCAGGACAAGAGCCTGACCAGGGCTATACCCAAGATGGACCCAAAATGGTCACAAAATGGCTGACCGGACATGAGATCTTACGTTTTTATAAGTTTTGTCTGTTTGCATATTGGGGTTTAATTGTCCAATTACAGCTTCAGGTTGTGAGGTCTCATCCTTCTTGTTCCTCCCCTCAGTCCACCCTTGTTTGTGCTTTTGGACCTGAAAGTTGTCTGTGGTCTTCAGCAGGAAAAGAATTTTTTTTGTCTCCCTACTCTGGGAAGAGACCTGACTAACACTTAATATGAGGCTCAGAACTGCACCTCTAGTCAGCACAGAATCTGAAAAACATGAAAGCTAAAACTTAAGGCATTGCCATCACCAAGATCTAAATCCCAACACCATGCTAAATTTGAACAGAACTTCCCTAAACCCCTCCACTTTCCAATGAAAACCTCAATTTTTTTTATTGTTGCAGCTTCTTAAGCTTTTATAGCACCCTTTCTCCATCCAGGGCATTCTGCATCCAGAATGTTCCAGCTTCCAACTTGTACATGCTCTGGTGAAACCAACAGATTTTAAAATGAACCAACCAAGGTACAACAACAGGAGAGAAACCCCTCTGTCTTCACACTCTGTGTAGTGACACAAGCACTTTCTGAAAAACAAGGCATCAAGGAAAAAAAATTCAATCATAAAAAAAAAAGATATTACTACTTTGCTTGATGAAGTCATGAGCCAAACGGAACGTCAGGAAGCACCTGGAGATTCCCCAAGGAAACCACTGATCCATTGCCGTGCTCTGCTCCTCTAGGAGCTGATCAAAGGTCCCAAGTGGCCAAACAAAGGACTGGGAGCCCCATTCCCAGCCTGATGTTGTCCATGCAATTACCAGGGCACTGGAGAGCACCCAGTGCTTTTCAGGACCAGACCTCTGTGCCTTTGAACAGACTGCTCTGCAGGGCTGCATTAACACCATTAAACAAATAATTAAACCCAGGCACTTTTAAGCAGTGCTGCTTCGCAGATCTGAGTGCGTCCAGGACAATAAGAAGCATCTCTGATTAAACAGCAAAGTCTTTTCATTTTTAACCTCAGCATTGTGCATTTGCTCCCGTCCCAATTTGAAGTCAATTTTACAATTCCCATTGACTTCAGCAAGAATGGAATTAGATCCTGACATATTTGCATGTCAAATCTCTTTTCTTGCCTGTTACAGTGCTCTCATCCATGACATCTTCAATTTAATGGTACATTTTCCATGAAAAAGCCATGCTACATTTCTTTGAAAAGCAGCAGCAATGAATAACACAGCCAAAACAGGGGAGATAAATACTAAAATAAACCCCAAACTGACACTTGTGGGAGTGAAACTTTACAAAGTTTTCCCTAATATTAAGAAAATTGTCCACTCAGGGGTCTCCCTCACAAATTTCAAATAAATAAAAGACTCCAAGAATGTGTTTTGCTCAACTATTACTGCCCTAAGGAAAAAAAAAAGCCATTTGAAAAACAGTGCTAATTAATTAAATACCCAAACTTTCACTAATGAAGATCAAACCTTTGAATGGCCTGTGCAGATGTGTTCAATCCAAATTCCAACATTCAGGAAAGAATTTAAATCAGTTTGATGTAGCTGCAACCTCAAAGCCACTGATGATTTTATTTTGTACATTAATTTATCTTGCAGGTTTATCTATTTCAACCCCTGAAGAGGTGCAGCTGATTTCTCAGTGGATTTCTCCCTCCACATTCTCAGTCACTGCCTTGAATCGTGGAGTTCACACCACAGAATGTCTCTTGAAGCATTTCTGCTGTTCCTATGAATCATTTGCAAGATTAAAAATAAAACATGAGACATTTCTGGACCACACATTGATTGTTTAATTATTTTCCATTTGAAGCGCAGGCTATTTTTGGCACAGAATCTTTATGTTGGCTTAACAGAACAATTCATCTTTTAAAATATCTTGACGTCGAAAGCCAATTAGTCAGGTGACAGCAGGGATGTTTAGGTTCTTTGCTAACCATGATTAACTTTGGAGGGTCTGCAATAATGTAGAGTTATTCACCAAATTAATTTTCACCTTGGTACCTACAGGCTGTGTTTTGAACCACTTCAAAGTAATAAACAAATATTATCGTGCTGTTTAGGAGGTTTTACACAGGAAATGCAAAAATTCTCCCATTATTAGGGCCAAGACTCAGAATGAATTTTCAGTAAATCAAGCAATACATGGAGACAGACTGTTTCCAAGGGATGGAGGGACAGGACGGAGGGAATGGCTTCCCACTGCCAGAGGACAAAGCTGGATGAGATATTGGGAAGGAATTGTTCCCTGGGAGGGTGGGGAGGCTCTGGCACACAGTGCCCAGGGCAGCTGTTGCTGCCCCTGGATCCCTGGGAGTGTCCAAGGCCAGGTTGGACATTGGGGCTTGGAGCAGCCTGGGATAGTGGAAGGTATCCCTGGATGAGATGTAATGACCCTTCCAACCCCAACCCTTCTGGGATTCTGATTATTCCCTGATCATTACAAATCCATAACCTGTTATCTGAACTATGTTGCCTTTATTCTGGAATTTAGGAAGTTTATCACTTTGATTAACCATTCCTATGACTGCAATCCATCCTGGCTGCTGTGTTTTCCCTGTAATTATGATATGAGGATGTCTTCTCTTGAAACAAATCCTAATTCCTCCCCCAGACAGAGCAGGGCTCTGTCTCCCACCCCCTTGTTTTGCATGGCACTGGTGGCACGGAGCAGGTGGGAAGTTGTTTATCCAGCTGGCAAAGGAAGGAGCAGATGGCACACAAGATGCAGGGATCCTGTCCTCTGTCACCTACCCCCACATCCCAGAGCTGGGACCACACCTGGACAAAACCTCACAGGTCTTTTCTCCACATTTGGGTACTCACAAGCAAGATATTGAATACAAATAAATAGAAATGATGGAGGATCGTGGAACTGGTGAGAACAAAGAGATGTGATGCAAGAAGAGAAAGGGGGGAATTAGTGAGGAGAAATCAGTGTTCCTGCAAAAGTTTCACTGTCTCTGCCAAACTGAAAGGATGAGCTAACAACAAAAATCAAGGAGGAAATGGTGGAAGAATCACTACCTGAACATGACCTTTGAGGGATGAGAATGAGAGACAAACAAAATTCCACGTAGATTCTCAGTTTCCTGATACTTGCCATCACACTCCAGCACTTTCACTATACTTTAAGTGGCCAAATAGGGAATGTGGATCCAGAGCTGACCTTTCTAACCACAGGGAAAGTGTGTTAATTATTTAGAAGAAAAATAAGAACTACCAGAGTGTCTGATTTGTTTCATTAATTATGGCTTTAAACTACTTTGTGCCACCCCAGCTAATTGGCACATTTCCGTAGCCAAGTAAATCGATCTTCAGAAGGCTCATAAATCAGGCTGTGTTTGTAAGCAATGTTTTCATAGCAGATATTTTCTATTTTTGCACAGGAAAATCAAGCTGTTGAAAAGCCCAAACTACAACTGCACTCACCCAGGTCTGGGTCAGACTCAAATCAACACTAACACAATATTCCTTGATTTCACTTTGGAACCGAAAATTCAAGGCAACATTTTCTAAGGTGGAAAAGGGATTCAGGCCCTCAAATAATTTCTCTGTGAGAAAACCATTTCTCTGTCCATTTTTTGAAAGTTCCCTTATAGGATTTAGGCAGTTGTTGACAACTGCCAGGAGCAGAAAATATCCCAGATGAGAACTACAAGAGTTTCCTCAATTCCAACATTTCAACTCGGAGGTTTTCCTTGTAAGTTGAAAAACAGCTCAGCATTCAGGGGATTAAAAGTGAAGTGTCCAAGGCCAGGTTGGACACTGGGGCTTTGAGCACCCTGGGACAGTGGGAGGTGTTCCTGCCCACGGCAGAGGGGTGGAACTGGATTATTTTTAAAGGTCCTTTCCAAGCCAAACCATTCTGGGATTCCATGGGAATTCACCCACCATTTGTTTCTTGCATGTTTCTTCAGGACCTGTTCTGATTTGCAGAAACCTCAAAAATCTGGAGCGCCTGGTGAACTTTTTCTTCAGATTTTTAGCTTCCGAAAGTGCAGTCTCAAGGCAAACAAAAACCCCACAAACCTTTTCCCTCAGAGTCTGAATGAAAAGCACTTGCCAAAGTGAAAGGCTCAAAATCTACATCATGAGGAGCTTTAAAGCTGACAGACTTTCTGTCTTCCTTGGTTTCTGGATTAACTGAATTCTGCTATTAATATTCCAAGTAGCATTCTTTTTGGGAAGCAAACATTTAGACCCTGACTCAGGGAATCAGTTCATATTCCTTGATCTTGACAGATGAAGCCATGCTTGGGTTAAAATGCATTAAATTTTGGGACCTAAAACTGAGCACTACAGGTCATGGGCTCTTGGAGAGCAGACTCCTGTTTGAAGTTCTGTCTACATAGACAAATATAGGGGAAAAATAATAAATCTCCACTCAATAGATTAATAGTGCCAGAAGGTTTTACCTTGATCCTTTAATGTAATGAGTCAATTCCTGGCTTCAATCTCAGGGATTTCCTTGAAGCTTCACCTGTGCAGGTGTAGCACAGGTGTATAAATATATATATATATATATATACACACACACATATATGTATGAAATATCCTAAAGAAATTTGTCCCTGCCCCTCATATCAGTCATTAGGCTGCTGCAGAAGATATATACACACACTATAACATTATTCCATAAATTCCTGTGATTGAAGTCCAGTCCTTTGGTTTGTAATTATGCCAAAATTCCTTCCACTTAAAATGGAAAAGTAAAAATAAAAAGGTGAGCAAGCAGCAGATGCAGCAGAACGCCAGCTGTCAGGCCACCAGAGGACACCATCACGTCATTTCCAAATAGAAGGAAAATATTTTTTCCTTTAATGCCAGTAATTCAAATTTAGATGGATAAAACAACTCTTTACAGAATCACAGAATGGTTTCAGCTGGAAGGGAACTTCTTTAAAGTTCATCTTCTTTCACCCCCTGCCATGGGGAGGAACACCTTCCACTGTCCCAGGCTGCTCCAAGCCCCAATGTCCAATCTGGCCTTGGACACTTCCAGGGATCCAGGGGCAGCCACAGCTGCTCTGGGCACCCTGTGCCAGGGCCTGCCCACCCTCCCAGGGAACAATTCCTTCCCAATATCCCATCCAGCTTTGTCCTCTGGCAGTGGGAAGCCATTCCCGCTTGTCCTGGCACTCCAGGCCCTTGGAAACAAACTCTCTCCATCTTTCCTGTAGCTCCTCCAGGCCCTGGAAGGCCACAATGAGGTCACCCCAAAGCTTCTCCTCTCCAGGCTGAACAATCCCAGCTCTCCCAGCCTTTTCTTCCCAGCAGAGCTGCTCCATCCCTCTGATCACCTCTTCATGTCTAAGTTCCATGCACAGCCATTGAATGTGAGAAACCTGTGCCGAGAACACCTGAGAATTGTCTGAGGCTTTACATCACACACCCCAAAATAAACCCAAATAACATCGAGTGAGGATCCTGAGGATAACAACAGCAAACCCCACCCTGCCTACAAAGCCAGTGCTGCTGGCCAAGCACTGCCCCGTCCAAAGCCTCACACACAGCAGTTACAGAAGAACCAGCTCTGCCCACACTCTTCCCAAACCAAGCAGCATCTTGTGCCTTGAGCCATCTCCCTGAACCCAGTGGAGCTCCTGGAGAACACCACAGCAGTGAGCTCAGTCCCAGAGAACAACGTCTGACTGATGCTGGGCACTGAGTGCTCATCAAGTCCTGCCCACAGCTGATCCATTACTGACCTTTAACAGGCCACAGAAAATGAATGCAAAGTAGGTATCACATGATCAGGGAGTGCTGCTGCCAGATGCTGGAAGATGAAGATGTATTTAAACCTTTTACAGTCACAAAAACCAAAGTAAAAAATCTGCTTACACTGGTTTGATCTGTTGATGCTGGCAGGTCCGTGAAATATGCAGATCTACTAGCTTTCATTTTCTATACATTTACATCAATTTATACCTGACCTACATAGCAAAAATGAGACCTGCACAAGCGCAGCTGCTCTAATGTGAGGACACCTTGCGTAAAGCAGGAAGGGAGTTTCACATGATGGAATGTAGGATATGTTTTTGAGAGTCAGTCCTGAGAGGAGTGGCTGAGGGAGCTGGGAAAGGGGCTGGAGCCCCAGGAGCACCTGAGGGAGCTGGGCAAGGGGCTCAGCCTGGAGAAAAGGAGGCTCAGGGGGGACCTTGTGGCTCTGCACAACTCCTGACAGGAGGGGACAGCCAAGGGGGGTCGGGCTCTGCTCCCAGGGAACAGGGACAGGCCAAGGGGAAACGGCCTCAGGCTGTGCCAGGGGAGGCTCAGCTTGGACAGCAGCAGGAATTTCTGCATGGAAAGGGTGCTGAGGCCTTGGCAGGGGCTGCCCAGGGAGGTTTGGAGTGCCCATGGCTGGAGGTGTCCAAGGAAGGGCTGGAGGTGGCACTGAGTGCTCTGGGCTGGGGACAAGGTGGGCGTCGGGCACAGCTGGGACTCCATGGGCTGAGAGGGATTTTCCAAAGTAAATAATTCCAGGATTTTGTGTTTGGTTCCACATTACGAACATGCAGCCCAACCACCATGAGATAAAAGGATATAAGCATGGAAGAACAGGATGTGGAATTATGAGGGTTTTTTTTTCTCCAAACAGTTTTCTTCACAAATTAACACTTCCTGCTCTTTCTGAGTGTGCTAAAATATACAAACAGATGTCCCTAAACACTTCAGCTGTGCCTCGAGGGCTGTGCAGTGGCACTATGCTGGAAACAGGTTAGCACCCATGGTAACAGTGGGATGGAAAGCCCCTCTGACAGATACAGGCATCCTTTTTATAGCAGTAATTTGGTTTAATGCAACCATTTTTTGAAGGTGTAGCCTTTGCTCTTGCTCTGCAACTCTGGTGTATGGCACTTCTCTCAATAAGTGGAGTGCACACCTTAAGTGCTCCAGGTTATATGAACTCATCAAAGGGACATTCCAAGCACTATTTTACTCATCAATTCCAAACACTATTTTACACATCATCTTGGGTGGCTCAAGGTTCCCAGTTTCCCTTGTTAAGCTTAAGAGAGCTCTCGAATTGTTGAGTTCATAGGAAATTGTTCTTAGGTCAGCCACAAACATGAGCTATGGCTGAGCATTCTGAATTAGAGAAATTTAACAAAAAATAAGTATCAGTTCTGTGTGTTCTGTACAATAGAAACATTTGAGCTGGAAATAAAGACCAAATCACCTTTCCTAAGCTAAAACCACTCTCACTGCCTTAACTCACAGCTGTCAGTTCACTGTGCCTATTTTAGTTGTGACTCTCATCTCAAGAAATCAGTCATCTTCCCTCCCCTCCCCTCCCCTCCCCTCCCCTCCCCTCCCCTCCCCTCCCCTCCCCTCCCCTCCCCTCCCCTCCCCTTCCCTTCCCTTCCCTTCCCTTCCCTTCCCTTCCCTTCCCTTCCCTTCCCTTCCCTTCCCTTCCCTTCCCTTCCCTTCCCTTCCCTTCCCTTCCCTTCCCTTCCCTTCCCTTCCCTTCCCTTTGTGCTGAAAGCAAAATTATGTATATTCATTCCAAAACTGGGACTAAGAGGGAAGATTTGAAAAGACCGAAAAGCAGAGGTAAGAATATGTTCTTATCTATAATAGGAAACAAAGAAAATAGGGCAATCATTCCTCATAAGATGTGCAAGGACCTTTCCCGGTGCTGTGGCATTAGAAGGTCATTGCCTGCTCTAGAACAGCAAGCAGGGATCACACAGGCCCTGGCTCTTAAATATTTTTTAATTCTTAAGACCAGGAAGGAAGAATCTTCCGTGGATTTCTGCTCTGCACCCTTTCCTTGTGCAGGCAGTAAATACAAAAATTTGATCTCCTGCTTTGTTTGCCCTGGTGGTAACAAACATTTTCCCTTCTGACAGGTCTCTCACGCTTTATGCAGCTGTCATGGGCTTCTTCCACACATCAGATGCCCAAGCAAGCTTGTCTCCAAGAGCACACACTGAACCATTGCAAATCTCTGCCAAACATCAGCAAAAGTGCCTTTTCCCAGCATCATTTCCCTGTGCATTGCACTGAAAGGGGCTGATGCAAAGACTGATCACCCTGGTTTGCAATTATTCAGGGTTGCACTTGACAAGATCTGCCAGCATCTCTGGCTGATCTCAGAGCCATGCAATATTTGTAAAGCTGAAAATGCTCCACAAGGTAATTATTTGAAAATCTTCGAAATCAACCGTTTTGTTAAAACATTTGAGGAACAGAAGCTCAGATTCAGGCTGGCATCAAGGATTCGCTGCTTGATGAGTGAACGCACCTTACCTGGGTGGGCTGATACCCAATGTCCTTAAATGTGTGCACCAGGGGTAGGTTCACTTGTGATGTCACTACTCAGACCTGTGACACAGGCAAGCACTACAAAGACTATTGTGGAACTGGCAAACTGCATCAGTGCCAACTGAGCATGCTTAATTCCAGGGAAAAGAAGGGAAAAAACAACCTCCAGTCTCTCCAGGTGAATGCAAAGTGCATTCACAGAGGACAGTGTTCTCTCCCGGCTCCCCACAGCCCCAAGAGGTGACAGGACTCACCTCAAGCACACCTGCAAAGGCTAAAAGCCAGAATTGCACCCTTGTGCTTTCCCGTTTCCCTGGTGATTTCAGATGTTAATGCCTTTTTCACGGCCTTAAAACACCGTGTATGGCACTGAGCACATTTAAAAGCGGGCTGGGGTACAGAATCCCACGGAGAGATCAAACACTGCCCTCACAGAACTTGCCTTTAATGGACTTAATGCATTAAACAGGCTAAAAGTGCCCTGGTTATGAGTAGCACGATGTTACATCCAGGCTGTTCCCCCCCCACAACATGGAACAGTTTGGATTTAGAGTGTTCTGAAGCAAAAAAAACAACCAGACAAAAAAAAACAACTCCAAATCAATCTCACTGAATATATATTTTTACTCTCATGACTATGGATTGAAAGAATTTCCAACTCCTGGACCTCCAGAGAGTATGGACTGAAAGAATTTCCAAGTCCTGGACCTCCAGAGAGAGTTTTGGGGGTGCTTTTATGCATCTTTTTAAAATCTCCATCAGGGAAGGACATAAAGTTGCTCTGCACAAGCTACTCTGATGTAAAAGCAGGTCAAGCTCCAGCAACATCATGATTTTTATTGGTTTCAGTGTGCAGATACTCCTGAGAGGGCTCCAAAAATCCTTAAAATGTAAACACAGGCAGGTTTTTTGCTGCAGAAGACACTCTATTGAAAGTCTTCCTCAGAATACCCAAGACATGAGGATTTAATATATGAGATCCATTAAATTAGCACCAAAATAGGAATTTTTCACAGAACATTTTGCATTTTTGTAGCACAATAATAAAATTCACTGTTTTTCTATAATGGCTGGGACAGCCCAGACATTCGCTTTGATTTCATCGGTTTTTGAGCACAACAAATCCAAAAAAAAAACTTATGGAAAATGTAAAATCTGTCACCTCAAGCCTGATGCTGTGCCAGAGACAGGCTGGGCTTCTTTTCTGGCTCTCTAAGGCAGAAAACCCTCCTGTAGATGCTATCACCCATCCCAGAGCCTGACTTCTTCACATGTTAATTTACTAAACCTGACAGAATACACTTGTCAGCTTCATTTCACCAGATGCTACCTGACAATTCCCACATGGAATTGGAGAACTGCATCCTGAAGGGGATGTAAAATCACAAAAAAAAAAAAAAAAAATTATGAAGAACTTGTCAAGTCAAATCATGCTAGCCCAGAGCTCATGACAAAATAAGGGTGCATTGATTAAATCAGCTTTAGCTTCCATGATAACTGAGGCAGTCACTGAGCCACTGCCCCAGTCAGTGGAGGGAAAATGTGCTTCCATGCTTTTAGAATACCTGGAAATGTTAGGGCATGCAGAAAGCCAAAACCCCTTACCCTTCAAACCCTGCTCCCTCCACTTTGTTATAGCATTAAGAAAATAAAAGCCTGTTAAAAGCATGAAAGAAGAAATCAATACTTTCAGTTGAGGCATATCCTCCTGCAATATCCTGGACTGTTCCTAATGTAAGCTTAGAAAAGAGTGAGGAACATTAATAATTTCTAAGAATTCTGTCAGATTAAAACAATACACAGTTTCAATAAAAATTACTTCCATTCCTTAGGAATTACTGACTAGATAGCTTTAGTTCCTCTTTAAACAGCTGATGCTGAAGAGACTAAGAACTTCTATTGTGAAAAACCAGATTTTTACCTTCAGAAATACAAATATTCCCATTTAGGTCAGTGTTTCATCAAATTTAGGTTCACACTGCTTACATGGATGCTTAAGATTGTAGTTCAATGTACAGCAAGGTGGGGAAGGGAATCTCTTGATTTCCTCTTACACTGATTTAGAGGAATCATAAAATGTGTGAAAGAAAAAGGCCTAAGCAGGGACTGCTCCTCTGAGTCACCAGCAAGAAAACAAATATCACCGAGATAAAAATGCCTCTTTTTAAGACTGGAATGAAGTCCTGGCTGTGCACCAGCTGTTCATGAAAATCAAGAGACTGAATATTTTCTGCTACAGGCCAGAAAAATTAACAGTGGAGAATAGGAAAAGAAGTGGAGCTTCAAATGAGCAGGAAAATGACAGGAGGAAGAAAAGCAGGACAGGTGGAAATGGATTTTGGACAAGGGTGGGAGTGACTGCAAAAGGGGGAATGGCTTCCCACTGCCAGAGAGCAGGGATGGATGGGATTTGGGAAGGAATTGTTCCCTGGGAGGGTGGGCAGGCCCTGGCACAGGGTGCCCAGAGCAGCTGTGGCTGCCCCTGGATCCCTGGAAGTGTCCAAGGTCAGGCTGGATGGAGCTTGGAGTAGCCTGGGATAGTGGAAGGGGTCCCTGCCCATGGCAGGGGTGGCACTGGATGGGCTTTGAGCTCCCTTCCAACCGAAACCATTCTGGGACTTTGTGATTTGCTAAAAACAGTGTCTGAGATCAGTTCCCCAGTCCTGTGTAACTTCCCTTTCTCAGCACAGAGTTCCAAACCTGTGGAGTGTCTACAAAGGGCTTTTTACAAAGGCAAGGAAGGCTGGATAAAGCTCCCAGCCAGGATGTCCTTTCACCTCCCCTCCGGGAGCAGATGCAAGAGGAGCCCCAGTCCCTGCTGGGTTTGTGTCTCCAGGGGGCGTGTGTGCCTGAGTGGTGACTCAGCAAGATCCCATGCACAGCAAAAAGCAAGTGATATTTCAAAGGAAAATTTGGGGGTTTTTTTTACAATTTTGCTAAGACTGGCTAAAGGACGCAGGATCAAAGTGTTTCTTTACAAACAGTAGGAAAAACTCTGCTGAAATCTTCCCATCTCCAGTTAAATGCAGAAGATACTTCCCCGGAATGGTCTTGAGAAGTTTTTGCTTCAACTCACAAGCTGCGGTTTATTCGCAGGTCCAATGTTTCACATGTTTGGAGCATTATCCAATCTATTTTAAACATGCAGGCTAATCCTGAAATGAAAACTGGGACTTTTCATATCTGTAATTTTCACTAATAGATACTAATACTAAATGTCCTCAATTTTCCTTTTGGTTAATATGAAGATTAAAAAGTATTTGATTACTTAATCAAACCTAGCTTTTAAAACTAAAACCGAAATTTGACATGATATTTTTAAAATACTCTTGGTCTATTCATTTCCATTATCAGTTAATAGCAATTCCCAGCTCTGTGAACCAAGACCAGCTTATTCATCTGAAAATCAAGAAATTGGATCAAATATAATTTTATTTTTAAACGAAAAAGCAGAAGAGGAACAGGAGAAAAAACTCTTGCTGTAATTTTTCACAATTATGTCAGGAGATGTTTCTTTGCAGCTGGAATGCTTCCATGGCCATGAAAGTAGGTGGTTATAAGTGGAAGGAAAAGTAAGAGAACATGGACCATGTGACTTATAAGAAAAAAACCTGGAGATGTTAATTTGGGGTTTTTTTTCTGAAATAAGAGAAAAATGAAGAGATTTGGAGCATTTCTAAGGTCTGCTTTGTCTACAAACGTCTGTGGGTTTAGTACCACATCCACAGGAGGGAATATACAGAACTTTTTGATTTCAGTAGTTTGGAAGCTCCTCAGAGTCCTGTGTTCATTTTTACTGATTCAGGTTGTACCTAAAGATCCCCACTGAGACCAAGGGCTGAGCCAGCCTGGGCTGTGGCTCTGTGGCAAAATTCGTGTCTCGTCAAAACATGCAAGTGGGAAAACCGGTTTGGAATGAGCATGGATCATAAAGGTCTGTAAGCAGATGATGAAGGGGATAATATATTGGAATTATCTCTGTGGTTTATGAGGCAAGGACTTTGGGAGGCTTGGAAGAGCAATACAATAACCAGGGAAGCAGCAGGGAAGCAGTGCAATATAAGAGTTATCTACAGCTGACATATGAAGTGTGTTTCTTCTTTGGCTGTTTGTGAATTATCAGGAGTTTTTAAGGCTATATAAAATTCTATATTGTGCTTTTTAATGGAATTAGGATGGTTTTACTTTTCTTTTCCTTCTCTTTCAACTACTGCACTGTTCTCCATCTTTCATAGTATTTATCTTCCCAATGAATTTTTTTTCTCCCAATGAAATGAAGTCTTCATTTTGTGATGGAGATCTCCACTCCCTTGGCAGGGCTCTAGAAATACTTGAGGTTTTCAGAAGTACTTGAACATTTCTTACCTGTTTGGGGTAAGACTTCAAGTAGACTTGAGGACTAGGAATTTCCCCCTGCGTTCACTCCAAGCAATCCCACCATGCACTTCCTTGCAGGAAATCAAACTCCAGCTGAGTGGTGGGTTGTGCTTTTAGCCAGTTGTTGCATTATAGAGAATTTTCCAGAAACATGTTCCTCTGATGAATGAAGATCTAATTTTGAATTTCACTCTCGATTCATTCAGGGAAATAATTTTCTGTGTGTTTCCCATGATAAGCAAACAGCGAAATTATAAATCAGAACTTTTTTATCATTATAACTGTTGTTGCTCTGCCCTCATTTGTATTGTCCACAGTCAATGTAGAGCTCACAGATATAAAAGGCCTTCAGATATTCAACACTTTAATTTAGGAAGAGTTTTGTGCCTGGAGCTCTTTGATTGTTGGATATGGGATTTAAACCATGTTTTTGGAAGAGGTTGGAAGCAAAGCAATTGGGTGAGTCGTGAATGACAAAGGAATGTTGTCCCAGTCCTGCCAAACCCCCCAGATTTGGGGCCACAGCATATGGGATCACTCGGTTTTCAATCCCATTCAGAAGATTCTGGATTCTCCACCATCCCATCTCTGATTAATTTGGGATGGTCTCAGTACATCATCACAACTCCGATTTATCTGTTCAAGTGATTGGCTCAACTTCTGGAGCCAAAAAAGCCCAAATTTTGCCACCCTGAAACATGTAGCCACCCAGCCTTCAACGAGTCTTGTCTAAAGGAACAACAAGAGCACCTGGAAAGGGGGGCTTTTGTTTGGAAAATTCAGTATTTATTGGATGTTGGACCTTGCATTAATTTTCATGATTTTGGACTGCTAAATAGTTCTGATTATTTAAAACATTAGATAGAATATTAGCTTAAAAATACACTACAGAAGATTTTTAAACCAGTCAGGAGAGACAAAGAAGCTTTATGTCTTCTTTCATCTATTTGGTAAAAAGACCAGACATATTTCATGCAGGATATATTGTGAAATCAGTGGAAATTGTCTGGGGTTAGGAAAATTAATCCAAGAACAGATTTCCCTGTGACTCTGGCACCCAGGGATCGTTTCAGCCCCTGCACGTCAGCCTTTGAAGATCAAAAGGCTCTTAATTGCATGTACTATTTCAGGTGTCTGCACAAAACACAAAGCAAAGTTAATAACATTTGGAGATTGATGCTGGGCTAAGAGAGCTTCATTTTATCTGATGGAAGCTCAAAAGCTTTTGGGTGTCAACAAGATCGTTAAAGAATTAATTTGACATTTTGAAAACAGTGATATTAAAAGAAGATGTGTATTAGGATGCAGTTGTAAGAAACTGAGCTTCAAAGGAGTTACAAAGACACGAAAATTATTAGCAAATGTTATTAAAATATCACAGATCTTAGGTGGCTGCAGGTGTTTGTGTTTGTATTGCAGTTATTTTTAATAAAGAAAATGACTAAAAGTCTGTAAAAAGGACTGCTCACTTTCAGGGCCAGAGACTGGCATAGTACAAGAAAGCAACTAAAATCCAATTTATTTTCTTCTTTAAAGCAGAAAACATTGACTACATGAACATTTTGATAACTCCTTACATTCTGAATTACCTGAAAGCAGCAGTTCCTGGGGGCTGGGGTGAAATATTTGTGATATCTCACTCCAAGGGTGTTAAGAGACTTAAATAACAGCAGTGCTATGGGCTGTACACTTATTTTCATGACAAAATTATTGGCGATGTCTTCCCAAGAGCTGACAGTTGCCAATATGTTTCCTTTTACTTCAGGATCGTGCCTTCATTTCTAATAAAAAGAGAGAAAGATGCTGATAAGTGCTGAACTTCCTCCCAGGGGATTGAATTTGTGGCTCTGAGAGGCTTCTTACCATGAAACTCCTGCTACCTTTGACGATGGGAACATGAAGAGGAGCCTGGAGGACTGTAGAGGGAAAAAAATTGTATCTGTTACTTTCTCTTGTGCTGTGTCATTCAGAAGAAAATTATGCCAACAGGGCAGTGGGTAGGTAAGAATGCTGGAAAAGCATTCGCTGGAGTTTGTAGGCTGTTGATTTGTACTAAAGGAGGGCTGGGCTCTTACTTGTTTTGTGCTTTCTGTACTTGAAGCAGAGAATCCCTTTCCCTGATCGTTTCTTGTGTGACTCCAACAGGATCACGTGCTTCAAACATGTGAAAAACCCCACTGGTGTCTTGGGGTGATTTTATGATGAAACTCCATTCCCCAATAATCTGCTTTATGCCCAGAAACAGCTGCTGTAGCTCTGAGGTGGATCCAGAGTAGGGGTGGGAGCCTTGGGGCCTCTTGCGCGCGCTTTGTTCAAAGCCTCGTGCCCGGGTGTGCTCAGTGCGCTACAGATCAGCGGTTACTTCGTTGCTTAACCAGCTTGGTTTTTCGTTAGCTTAAGCAAGAAGTTACTTTTTTTTTTCCCCTTTCCCTGGCCTGGAAAGACTGCAGCAGCAATCCTTCAGTGGCTTTTGGTTTTCTCTTCAACTGTTTGGCTTGGTTTTGGCCCGAGATCAGACAGTCGCTGGGAGACGGTCGGCCAGGACCTGTGGGGAGCCATGGGAACCACTCTGCCTGGCCCCAGACCTTGAGAAAAGCTGAACCAATAAGAGAAAGGGCACCAAAATCCACCAGCCTCATCTGCTGTGAGGAGGAGAACAACACCAGAGGTTCAGCAGGTTCTCATCTGTTTTGCCTGCTGAAATTTTCCCTTTCCTGAGACAAAAAGCTGGTGCCCTTTTGTTCCCCAACGCCACGTAGCCAGCCAGTTTGGTTTTTCCCCTGAAATTCTGGGTTTTTTTGTTCTGCGGATGTGGGGAGGGGGAATAGCTAAGGTTCTGGTGGTTCAATATCTACTATTTTTTCTTTTTTTTCCCCATGCTATACAGTCACTTTGTCAATAAAGAGGGTCTCTTTCACCTTCATCCACTGATATTCATTTCCTCATTGGCAAAAAAGTGATTGCTGAAGCCCTTTTTCTTTAGAGGAAACACTCACTCCAGAGTGTTTTCTCCTAACTTTGTCTCTAAACTGAGATCCGTGAAGGTCATCCAAGTTTTTGAAACACTTTTTCCAGAGGTGCTTGGAAATCCAGGTAGGACAGGTTTGTGGAGCACAAGAGCACAGCACAAATCAAAAACACAGCCCCATTTGGCACTGCACAAAATGGTTTAGTGAACGTGGTGGTGTTAGGTCAAAGGTTGGACTTGAGGATCTTGCAGGTCTTTTCCCACCTTAGTGATCCTGTGATTCCATGAAATGAAATGGCTCTGTCATTCTGCAGGCTAAGAACCACTCAGGGACTGAGTGCCACCCATCTCCAGAGCGCCACTAACTGAGGATTGGAAGTGCCCATGAGAAGAATTTCCAATGACAGAACAATTTTCACAGGAGCTTCACTGATAGGAAAAGATGTTCAGCAGCCTTTAACTTCTGCCAAGAGCTGTTAGTATTTAAATGAATGAATACATCTTTGGACTTACAAATAAGCGGTAAGGAATCTGAATGCTGATTTCAGAAATTCCATTTCCTGGAGGAAACTCCGATTTATTTTATAACTCTGATTACCTAAAGGAAATCTAAGTTATAAAAATGTCTCAACTTATCATTTTTTCCTTCAGTACTAATAAAACCCTAAAGAGTTAATCCAAAAAGCTGTGACAGAAAGAAAGCACACATTTTAAGATCCAGATTTCCTTTTCTTTCATTTTGGTTTGACTACAGCTGTTATGGCACTTCCACAGGAGTTCCTACTTCTCTTCCAGGCACCCGCTCAAAATTCGGCTGCCATGAGAGCAAAAATTCCAACACCACATCATATCTTTAGCAGAACCACTCGCTGCAAGTTTACCTACTGCCTTTAACTGTGTTTCTCTAAAATGTACCCAAAGTGCTTAAGTCCAACCTGAACTGGCTGTAAAGCTGGAAAGCACTAACCATGGTGATAGCCTAGGAACACAGCTGAGAACACCAGGCTGGAGCAGGGAATAGGAATCAGACACAGAAAAGGGACATGGAAAATGAATTCTTACGCAAATAGCAGAAAGAGAAGCACTCACAGAGAATGGGAAAAACAATCAGCTGGTTAAACTGGGAAGCAAAAAAAAAATGGTAACCTGTGAACAGAGGAAAACAGGGATGGTTTGGAGACCTTGCACCCGTCTTTACAGGAGGACTTGGACTCAAAAGTTATTACTCCCCAAGACAAGAAACTAATGTCTGCAGCTCACTGGAGTTCTGAACATGGGAGAACTGCCACCAAGCTCTTTTGTTTCACCACAGGACATTGTTTGCTCCTGCTGTTACACATGACAGAGTGCAGATAAGCACAGGGAGAATTTAATCAGAAATTGCTGTGATATTGCCACTGAACTGGAGCAGTTGGGCAACCCAGGACTGGAGACATATGGAGATCCAGCCACTTATCCTCTCTGCTACTGCTAAACTCCAGAGAAAACCAGAACACTGCACTGGGCCATTGAAACACCACATACCACTGGACAGCTCCTGAGTTAAAACCTCCCCAGGCCCCGGCAGCCACACCTCATACTGCATTCACCTAGGTGAATGCAGCATGAGGTGCCCAGGTGAATTTTCCACTGTTTGGCTCTGAGTGTTGGTCCTAAGCTCCCTCCTTCCTCAGCAGCTCCGATTTAAAAACGTCTGCAGGACTTCAGCACACATTACAGTGGCCTGCTAATGCTCCCTTCCCTTTCCCATCTTTTTGGCAAAGGGCTCACTTTTAGCTTATTCCCTTGGGAAGGAGAAAACCATGTCATTTCCACAGAATCACTCAGGTCGGAAGGAAGCACCGTGGGCACGTGGTGCCACCTCCGTGCTCCAGCAGGGCCATCCCAGAGCCCAGGGCACAGCATTGTGCGCACACAGCTCTGCCACAGCCCCAGGGAGGAGCCCCCCAGGCCGTGTGGACAATGTGTTCAGGGCCGGGCACTGCCCAGGGAAGAAGTTGTGCCTCCTGTGCAGGGGGAATTGCTGGGCTCAGGCCCTGCCCGTGGCTCTGGGGCCATTGCTGGGCCCCCGCAGCAGAGCCTGGGCCCTGCTGGGAGCCCTCCCTGCACACAGGGACACCCAGGGCTCGGGGCCCCTCTCAGCTGGGGCTCCTCTCCAGGCTGAACAGCCCCGGCTCCCTCAGCCTTTCCTGGCCATTTCCCACATGCTCCAGGCCCTTCCTCAGCTGCGCAGCCTCCGCTGGCCCCGCTCCAGGAGCTCCCTGGCCCTGCTGTGCTGAACAATTTCTATTCCAGGGATGTGGGAGACACACGGTGTACTCAATAAGCTAAACAGCTAGATCTTTTCTGGTTGGGAAATGACAAGTTTTGTGGCATAGGATGGTGGCAGAGAGAAGAGATATCCACTCAAATACAGGAGTAAATTTTACCATGAAGCAATGCAATTGCATCTTTTCTACATTCTGCTGGAATCAAAAGGAGAATTAACAATCACTGTTTGATTTCTTCTTTCTTATTATGTATTGAATTAATTATCCATTATCCCCGAGGAAAAAAGGGAGTCAACTACACTTTGTACCAGAACAAAGTGTTCTATTCCGGAGTACCCATGGAAGTCACCTGCACGTGAAATAAGCAACAGCACTTGAAATACTGCAGATTATGACCACAAAATGCACAGAGGAAATCCAGTTCCACATCAGAGTGACAGAGCATTAGGATGAAACAGCTGTTAAATATTACAGCAGGAGTATTATCATAGAATCACTGAGTGGTTTGGGTTGGGAGGGACCTTAAAGCTCATCCAGTGCCACCCCTGCCATGGGCAGTGACACCTTCCACTCTCCCAGGCTGCTCCAAGCCCTGTCCAACCTGGCCTTGGACACTTCCAGGGATCCAGGGGCAGCCACAACTGCTCAGGTCAACAGAGATGGAAAATCTATTCTTTTTTTCCTTGCTAACTGTAAATAAGAATACTAAAGGTACTATCTGGTGTTTGAACTATATTTTTAATTCAATTGTTTGAAGAGACCTAGAACAAAAAAGTTGTTGAAGTGTATTAGAATGATGCTTATGGAAATCCAATATAACATTAAAAAGAAAAAAGAGAATTATAATTTACTCTTGAGTTCTTTGAATGTATCTTCTGTAAATCTTCACACATATTTGTTGTTCATATTTAGAAACAGGCATTTGAGCCCAGTGAGGGGTGGGAGGGTGAAAGATACTGCTTGGAATTGTGACCAACACCAAGGGAATTAAAACCTCTTTCCACACAAACAAGAGTTGTTGAGAACAACGCATTGCCAGGAGAAACCAAAGACTGAAGAGCTGTACAAGTAAAAGCCTCCAGGTCTGCCTCCTTCATGTACCTTTGAAAAAGGAGAGTTAACAGTTCATAAGAACTATAATAAAAACCTGGCCAGGAGCCCAGGGCTTCAGAGCTACTGCAGATTGTGAGAGGTACCTCGTGTTATGGGAAACCACAGCAGGAATGGGAGATAAGGAGAAGCCAGAGCAAACAGAAAATGGGCACTGGGAAGCAGCTGAAAAATACCTGCAGCACACGATGAAAATCTTGCTTGTAGGAACATCACACCTTAAGTCCATCCAAAGAGCTTTTTCTCAGGTGCTTGACAGGAGACAACACCCACGAAAGGTCTGCTGACAGCACAGCAGCTCTAGGAGAATAATGTTCTCAACCCACTCCCTGTCTGGGGCTTATATTTTGAAGATTTAACAGAGTTTACACATTTATGGAACACCAAAATACCGTGCCAACACATCATAATTTCCAATGAATGTATCATCATTCCCTGATGCTGATAGAAAAGAGGATTCTATAGAGAACTGCACTACAGAGTAATGAAACATGGAACTGTCGGGTCCTGCCCTGGAGGGGCTGGAGCATGTCCAGGGAAGGGAAGGGAGCTGGGGAAGGGGCTGGAGCCCCAGGAGAGGCTGAGGGAGCTGGGAAAGGGGCTCAGCCTGGAGAAAAGGAGGCTCAGGGGGGACCTTGTGGCTCTGCACAACTCCTGACAGGAGGGGACAGCCAGGGGGGGTCGGGCTCTGCTCCCAGGGAACAGGGACAGGACAAGGGGAAACGGCCTCAGGCTGTGCCAGGGGAGGCTCAGCTTGGACAGCAGCAGGAATTTCTGCATGGAAAGGGTGCTGAGGCCTTGGCAGGGGCTGCCCAGGGAGGTTTGGAGTCCTCACCCCTGTAGAGATTTAAAAGCTGTATGGATGTGGCACTTGGGGACATGGGTGGCCTTGGCAATGCTGGAGGAATGCTTGGACTTGGATGATCTTTTGTCATCTAAATGATTGTAAGACACAGGGAGACAAAGTGGAACACTGTCACTGAATTCCACACAAAACAGCTGAAATTGCTGTGCCGAATCACAGGAAATTATTATGACTTCCTGAAAAAGAGCAAAATCAAGAGTTGTCTGCTCTAAGAGAATCAAAAAGTTCATTTGGTAATGATCATAAAATAATAAGGAAGAAACCGGGTGTAAGACAACAGCATGACACAGGAAGAATTCCAGATCCAGTAGGAGAGTTCAGATGGGTAAGTTCGGGTGAGAAGTCAGTGATATTCCTCCTATTTTAAGTGGATAGGGCTGGAACTCCATGCCAGAGCACATACATGTTCCAGCACTGAATATGTTTCCTGAGGAAACCCTCACAACCTTTCCAAGAGGCACTGCAGGTCTAACTTCCAGCACTGTGAGACAAAAATCCTTCAAGACCTTCCCAAACCCCAAGACTGGCACCAGGACAGCATTAAACTCTGGGAGCCAGGCCAGAGCTGGATAATCCATCATTTGCATAATTTGTCCTGTACATCTGCCCATGGCATCAGCTGTGCCACTGGGAAGCTGCCCACCCCTTAGATGATGACCAGAGTGATGATTCAGCTTCCTTTTGGTTTGTTTTTTTTTGTTGTGGTTTTTTGGGGGTTTTTTGTTGTTTGTTTTTTTCCCTTTTGTTTTGATTACAGTTCAACCCCTGCTATAAACCAATTCTTCCTGAATTCAGTTCCCTGAAGTCCCATTAAAATAGGGCCGTGCTCCTGGGACAAATATAGCAGAACCCAAGCTGATTCCTTCTGAGAACATCTGCAACTTCGCTAACTTCTGTAGGAGCCAAATGCAAGAGGTTTATTCTCCAGCTGGGAGCAGTTCTGCGTGCTGATCTCATCTGCTGGTGGAAGAGGAAAGTATTTTGAAACTGTGTGAGTCCAACCAGGGCTGGGAGACAGCTCCTGAGAGCTGAGAAATCCTGTGGTGGGACTCACCCCCCAGTCACACCCTCTGCAAGCTGGACTTCTGGCAGGGCGAGCTGGCTCTCCTCAACCCTTGGAGACCAGAGAGTTTCTAGATCCCATCCAGTTTAGGAAATGATGCAGCCTGGGGATAAAAGAAGAAAGCCACAGGCTTGGCCCTAAAAAAAAAAAATATCCAATGGAGACAGAACGGCAGACAGAACTGTAGTTTCAGAAATAAGACCAGACATTCTAGATAGAGATTGCTTTGTATGGTTTGGGTTTTTTTTTGGCAGGGGAGTTTATTAAATTAATTTCCAAATCAGTTTTTTATAAATAACAAAATAATTTTAAGTGTGGGCATTTATAAAAAAATCTCATCTTCAGTGCTATATCTCATCATGCTGCTTTGATTTCTTCCATGGTCTGCATTGCCTGTAACTGGCTAAGTAGGAAAACACATTATGATGAACAATCTACTTTCTCTATCTAATCAAGACTTCCAAAGACAAGGCAAACAAATCTAGCAGCATATTTAACTCTCTTCTAAACAAAAATGCTTTCAGAGATCACTCAGTCTGCATTCTTGGGTTTTGCAGTGATTAAGGATCGATTCATGTGACTTTTCGTTGTTTGTACATCATAGTCAGTTGTGAATAAACAGTGGCCTCACAGGCCTGAGTTCTGGAAACAGCTGCTTTGGACCTTAATAACTACACAGCAACTCTTGGTGTGGATCTCCAGCCCACCTTTCTGTCATGAGAATTTCAGGCTTGTCTAAATGTTCATTATCCCCCAATCTGAAATTATCACTGAGCTCTATGAAAGTTCACCTCTCAGGATTAACGTTCACCTGTGATTTGTCAAGTGCTTCCTACAACTACATTTTTATTGACTTTGTAGAAGAACTTGATTAGGAAGGGAGTCCCTCAGGCTGAGGCAGGAGGTGTGAAATGCTGCCCTGTCCATTCCAATTGAAATGTAGGTACCACACACTCCACTGAACTCGGTGAAAGGAAGGTGGGTCCAGTCTGTCACAGCAGCACCAGGGAGCGGTGAGCAGAGGCTACAACAGCATCTATTTGACCTGTAGTCTCAAATTGCTACCCCTGAAATAATAAAGCAACAAGAGGCTCAAAAAGTATTTATAGCTCTCATGTATTCCTTGTCTCGGAGGAGCTGGGCACATTTTTGGGGTTAGCAATGAGAAAGGAATATTGGAAAAACTGTTAAAAATAGGAAGCCAAGTGATAAATCACTCCCTGCTATGCAATTGTGGCAAATTAAAAAAAGAGAGGTGCTATTCTAGCTGGGAGCTTATTGATTTTGTCAATTAGAATTCTCAGAGTTCCCAACGGATCAGCTTTTTCATACCAGCTTCTTTTAAATGAGTGATAGCCATTATCACTCCAGTAATGTAATGTGGTGATAATCTCACTGAGGGGCAAAGTGGAAAGTGGAGGGTTTTATTCTAAAAAGCCACAGACACACCCCAGCTCTCTGGGGGTACTTCACTCGATTTTGGCAACCCAATATTCCAACAAATACCATAGAAACATATTTTTCAAGACAACCGTAGGAGATCATAGTTGTTTCTCCCTGCCAGCACTGTGTTACCAGGGCCCCAGGAAGCAAATTTAATGAACCTTTAAATGACCCTTTTCCCAGAGATCATATTAACAGTGTGGCCACTGTTGCAAAAAAATAACCTTCCCCAAGCCAGCAAAGCTACTGACACTTCTATAAAGTTTTACGAGCACCATGTTATGTGTTCAGAAATAAAGCACTCGACTTGTTTGAGCTCATTAATCATGGAATTACAGGATGGTTTGGATTGGGAAAGCCCTCCAGGATCAGTGAGTCCACCACTCTCCCAGCACTGCCACGCTCACCACTGACCCCTGTCCCCAAGAGCCACCTCTCCGTGTACTTTAGAAACCTCCAGGGGCAGGGGACTCACTGCAGAAGATCACACTGTGAAGCTCTGCAGAAGGAATAAAATTGACAGAAATTCACTCAATTCTTTGTCAGGAATTGAGTTCACCCAATTCTTTGGATCACAAGACATGGACAACACCACTACAGAACAGCCCCATGTTTTATGTGAGAAGAACTGTCCAAGTAAAGGTTTCTTTTTCCTCTTTGAAGGTCACCTGTTTCTACACAACAGCAAGAGGTAAAAATACAGAAAGATGGAACTTTTTTGGGTTGGGATCAGCACACAGGAAATTTCCTGACGGGTAGGGAGAAAGTCCAACTCGAACTGAGTGGATATAGACCAATACCCTACGGGTGAGCAGTCTGTGTAGTAATAGATAAAAACCATGACGAGGGAAGGTAAACCAGAAGATATCTGTGTTGAGAAACAAGTAAATGATATTTTGGGCTCTGTCTGAAAGGGGCTAGAAATCCTTCCCACTCAGCAGAAACTTATGAAAATAGAAATAAAATAAAAAAAAAAAGAAGAAAGCAAGTGTAAGGGTAGATGCCCATGCTGATGCTCGTAACTTCAAAAACTACTGATTATACTTTTTCTAGATTTTGCTTTTCTAGATCCCACTGAGTTTCACAGAATATAAACAGACAAAGATACATCTGCATTCAAGTCAGATGCTGCCAATAATTTTCAGTAATATTCTTATGAGGCGAACATAAGGTTTAGCATCTGCAATCTGTCTGAGCTGCTGGGATGGTTTAAAGGTACCAAGCTATCAGATTAATCAAATTTTGGGAAGAGCAAAGAAACAAAACTGCATATTAAGCTGAAAAAAACCGCACACTGATGGGTATTTTAGAAAATATATGCTGCAGTCAGCATGCCCAGTAACCTCCCATTATTTACACACAGTCAGCTGTAAATCTTTGGAATGTGTGACCCAGGAATGCCATCTACCAATAATCCTGAGACATCAAAAAACCCTGTGCATAAATTGTAGCACACATTGAAGTAAGCCAGTCTGTGAGAATCTGTGAGTTTAAACTGGTGTGCTTTCACCTGGAATTGTTATTTATTTAGGGTGGAAAACTCCAAGATCACAGAGTGCAGCTGTTAACCCAGCACTGTCAAGGCCACAACCTATATGTGGCCCCAAGTGCCACATATCTTCCCTGAGAAACAGAACCCGTACAAAACATGATGGCAAGAAATGATAAGGCTGTGACATAACCCTCAAAAGACCAAAAAATACTCAGCTAAGTTCATAAAACAGCTGATCTTTGTAAGTCATCAAAACCTGAAGGGAATGATGTGAATTTATATTCCCTGAAAATGTGGCCCCTGGAGCCTAAAATGCAGCGTGCAAAAGAAGAGAACAGAGATCTGGCTGGAGAATCAAGTCCATTTTACCACTGACGTTCCTGTTCTGTCCATAGGCAAAAATCTTTGTGTTATTGCAACTACAGCTCTTTCTACAACACACCAGAATTCTTCTGACATGTGAGCAAGCAGGTGCAGACAGCCCCTGCCTGAAGTGGGAGACTCAAACTCAGGGTGCTGACACATGTGAAACCCTCCTTATCACACATTCCCAGTTACCCTCACGGCAGGAGGGAGTTCATAGAGGAGCACTGCTAAGCTATGAAATCGCTGGGACTGATCTCATTTTGATGTCTGTCACTTGTCTCTAGAAGCACAACAATTGAAGCCCCAATTTTGAGAAGGTTTCCTGCAAAAATCCACTGCTGCCATGTGTTGATGGCACACCCACTGGCACCTTTGAGCAGGGTTAGCTGCTCCTAACACCTCAGCTGGGGTATGGAAGTGCAGAATCCATCCAGCAGTTTCCCAGATCCTCCACACAATGTCCAAATTCAGCAGCACTGAAAGCACATCATTTTTTATGGATCCAGCAGTGGTCCCACCACACATCTGGAGCTGGTATTTGACAACTCAAAACTCTTCCAAGTGTTCCACTGATTTCCAAAGACTTCTTGACAGAGGCCTCTGATTCCAGTGGTGCCTCCTGAGGCAGCCAGGTGGCCTCTGAGGAGAGGACAAGGATGGCTGGAATGGGGACCTGTTTGAATCCCAGAATTAGAAAGGACCTCAAAGACCCTCCAGTCCAACCCTTCTGCCATGAGCAAGGACATCTTCCACTAGACCAAGCCTTGCTCCCAGGGAGGTCTGGAGTGGGAAAGTGTAAGCCCATTCTCAGGAAATGATGCACAAGTTTTCAAGCAAAGCCACAGCTGATGTTCATGCTGTCACATGAAAAAAGCAGTTAGAACTTTTTTTTTTTTTTTTCTTTTAAGTGGAATAATCAGTTCCTTCGAACTTGCAAAGGAAATGTCACAGAGACATGGGAAGGAAGAGGTGTGGGAGCTGAGAGAACAGGAAGACAGCATTAATTATACAGAACCTGACAGGTAGAGGAGAAAACATTATGCTTTCCAAAGGGGAAAGAATGAACAGATGACTGAGATGTGCCATCAGGCCCTGCATGTCTCTCCCTTCTGGACCTGTGAAAATAAATCCCAGAACCTCAGTTAAAAGTGACCTGTGCTGCATAAAGCTGCTCACCTGCCCTCAGGTGTTTGCTGCGGTGACACTGCTCCTCATGATCAACCTCAGGGTCAGAAATCTGCTGGCCCTTTTAACTCCCTTTTCCTTGTACTTTCCACTGTGGAGCTGCCCTCAAACCCAGACACTGATCTGTGCAGCCAAGGTCTTCCCTAAAGGATCAAATTCCAGCTTAAATCAGAGAGGGGAAAGCCTTGTCTCAGATCAGAAAATGCAGAGTGAAAAAAAATGAAGAAAAAAATGATGCTTTTGGTTCTGCAGTTTGGCTGGGATTTTTGTTGGGATTTTGGAAACTACTAGAGGGAAATACATTATAAACAGGTGTCCCTGGAGTTCTTACATGGAGGAGGTGCTCTTGCACTGTGGCACTACAGCTGTGGCTGCTCCTGATTATCTGAAAAGGAGAAGATTTCCCAAGGCATGAAACTGCACAAGCCAAAACAATTCATGGGTGCTTAAGCCCAACACTGATTGCTTCCTTCAAGGAGTATTTCATTTCAGGTTTTTCCCCTCGATCTAATGTCAACATTTGTATTTTAAACAAACACTCCTAATTTATTCTTGATTTCATAATGCAAATTACTTTTCTATTACTCCATCTATTCTGTTATTTAGTTCTGGCTTTATTTACCAGCTTGTTTTGCGTGTAGATCTCTCCCTAAGCAATCCCTACATCAAGGGCTAAGTTTATTTTTCCATTCCTTTTCTCCCACTGTTTGTGTGACTCAGACTCTGACCACAGAAAATCAGGTAAGAATCCTTTCAATGAAAAATTCCTGTGAGAAAATTATTTTTGTTTCACCCAAACCAGCTCCTGGCTTTCAAATGTTTGCAGGTCAGAGACTCCTCGGGCCAGAGTTTATTTAGATTTTAATCCATTTTTCTTCTATAGTCACATGCAATTTTCCATTTTATATTTTGTCTAGTTGCAGTTATTTTCATCACATATTCTGATTTTATGTCCCCCTCTCCCTTCCTTTCATATTCCCTTGGTCTGATCCTGTTAACTCCAGATGCTCAAATTTCCTGTGAAAGATCACAAGATTATAATTTTCAGGAAAAATCCTCAGGTACTTCAAAATCGGTTGGGATTTTTGATTGTGATAAACTCTACCTTACCACACACCTGAAAGTTCAGCAGGTAACCAAGAACTCATTATCAGAAAGTGTTAGGGACAAAATTATAGCTAAAATACTCCATTTAACACACTCATCATCCTGTAGCACAGAGTTATTTTTGCGTGTTTGTACTTAGCACTTGAGTGTGTGATTTAATAAAATAACAGAATTGAAGAGGGGAGGAATGTTGGAATTCCTGGATTTTTCTCCAGAACTTTAGCCAATCAGTAAATTACAGCTCATGGACAAAAGCTCTCTCTCTGGAAGACCAAAAACTTCACACATCTGAAGTGATGAGGCAATCAGAGACAGAAATTGAGTGGGAGGAAGACATAGAAACCCAGGGGTGAATAAAGAGCATTATTAGAGTTAAAACATGACAGATTATAAATCCTGAATAATATTTCTATTTCAAATTAATTATATAGGTGCTATAAGTTGATAACATGACACAGGGACACACCAACTGTAACATCAAATAACAACAGATAAAGAGAGTCAGGCCACCAAAATCATAAGCCCCAGAAAATCTTGTCATTTTCATACATTTCTGGCTCAAACCATTTTGAGTAATTTTCTAGCTTTATCAGAAAAGACTGCTCATATGCTGCTTTCATTTCCTTGAATCCTCAGAGACTTCTGTAATCATTGTATTTCCTCCAAACCAGAGTTCTTTAATAAACAAAATACCCTAAAATAGCTAAAATTCTGTGAGCTAAGTGGTGTCTGTAGCACACATAATTTGTTAAATGCCAGGAGATGATAAAGGAAAATGTGCACAGATTTTATAAAATAAAGATTCCAGAAATAAAGTACATTAGGAAAAAAAAAAAAAAAAAAAAAAAAAAAAAAAAAAAAAAAAAAAAAGGAAACGGAGAAGGAACAGAAAATGGATTTAGAATCATGGAATAATTTAGGTTAAAAAAGGACTCCCATAGAGTCCAGCCTAGTCCCCACCTTGTCACCAGCCCAGAGCACTGAGTGCCCTGTCCATGCCCTCCTTGGACACCTCTATGGATGGGGACTCCACTTGTCCAATTAAGAGATTAGCCTGATGATTTTATATGACTAAGCTGGCCTCTTATTTTCAGAGTCTACACTGAAACAAAACATCCTTAGTGACGGGAGCTCCATTTTCCACCTGACCCCAGAGTTTCTGCCTCAAGGAGGCAATGAGTTCTCTCTTTAAAAACAGACTCACACACACGCGCTCCTTGGTTTGTTAACCAAGACAATCTGGGAAAACTCACACAAAATGAACATATTCCATTTCTGGACTGTTTCTTCTCTACCAGATCACAGCCCAGAGGGTTCCTTCAGGAAAACTGCGCAGCAGGAGGAAGGAGTCCCCTGCCTTTAGTGCCCTGATTCTGCCCCAAAATGCCACACATCAGCTATAGGTGTGTCTGTCTCATGCATCTCCATTTCACCTCTTGGAAACCTGCAGGAAATTATTGACACACAGACATACTTCCGCTTCTTTCTGGAAGTCATCTCTAGTTTTTTCAGGTGTTCTCATGCACTTTCATTTAATCCCTTAATGGTGTATTAAACCCCTGCCTGTGTAAGATCAATTGGCAAGGAACTCTCTACCCACACACTGATAAGAATTACTTGCACTTGAACATCCCTGCCCACATGTTTCAATAGAAGACAACTTGGGGTTAAAAGATTTTAAGTTGCATTGGTTGCATTTAGAGAAAAATAAAATTGCTAGTTAGGTGTCAGGTATTTTTTCCCTTTATGTCCAGTCTTAGGTATTTAAATATTGGAGTTGAATGTTTTGGCCACGGGCAACTCAATGAATCAAGGCAGTGCTGGTAACCTAATTTCCAGCACTTCTTTTTTTCTTTTTTCTTTTTTTTAGGATGGATTTTGTCTGTTTTCATTATTTCCATTATTTCATACTTGCTTCAGTCTCTATACTAATACACCAATGTCACATGCTTGCTCTTCTCCCTGCTATCACATTTTTAATATAATATACAGGACATAATATAATATATGTGACATAATATATGCATGTACACCATTACTTCTCTCTGAATTAAATTTTTCCTGATCTTGGGAAGTGTAAATCCAATCGCTGCCAGGTTTAACAGGATGAGAGTCAAGATTTACTGGGTTCTGAACCACAGCCTGGTCTTAAACATGACCATGGACTGCTGCGGAATAGGTTTTTTTTTTTTTAATAATCTAACCAATCTCTATCTCTTCTGAGGAGCTATCTGCCTGCAACAAAAGATAATGTGTAATTTGATTAAAGATGGATATATTTCCTCCACAGCATAAGTGGATAATCTGCTTTAAAGTAGTTTGAGCTTTCGTGCCTCATCCTGGTGAATGCCCCCACATAAGGACAGCTGCAGTTACCACAAACAATGAAAATAAATATTTAAACAGAAAACATTCCTGTTTGAAAAGAAGCAGCAGCTTCAAAAGATGTGAGGGCAGCAAGGTGGTTTTTTTTCTGCTATGCTCTCTTCACCCTTTTGCTAGGAAGAAGATTGAGAATGATCCATTTAGGCTGGGCTTTTCCATTTAGGCTGGGCTTTGCCTCAGCTTTGTGCCTGCGGTGCAAGGGAAGGGAAGAAATACAAACAGAAAACATGACAGCTGAAAAATCACCTGAAGTGCTGCCACAGTCATGCAATCATTGAATCAATAAGGCTGGAAAAGACCTCCAAGATCATCCAGTCCGGCCTTCCACCAAATCCCACCACTGCCACTAAAGCACATCAGAAAGAGCCCCATCCTCGCACTTTTTGAACAGTTCCAGGATGGTGACTCCAGGGCTGTCCTGGGCAGCCCATTCCAACGCTTAACACATGAAGCGTTGGGTCATTGGTTAAACTCAGGTGCAGTTGGACCTGAAATATGAAGAAAATTTGTCACATGGAAAAAAAAAAAAAAAAAAAAAACACCAAAATTAGCAACTTAATGAAATAAAAAGTATGACTAACGACTTCTCAAAGAATGTATTACCACTGACTGGAATGACAATCAGCCCTCTTCAACACTAATTTTGAATAGATAACATTAATTTATAAATAAGCAGTTTTAGCATTACATCCAATATCCCTCTTGCTCAGCATACAGCAATTAGAGCCCTTGAGAAATCACGCTCCTAAAAACATTGCTTTGCTCGGCACAATCAGTTGGCTGCCTGAGAAACTGAAGGAAAAGCTTGCTCACCAAATATTTCCAGTGGCCTGATCATTTGGGAGCTGTACAGATTCAGTAGCTACTCAGGATTTACACCGCTGTTTATAACTTTCCCTCGTCTGGGTGTGGAAATGTATCTAGCACCAGCAGAGTCATCCAAACACACAGAAGATCTCCTGGGAGCTGAAGAAATCAACCCAAATTAAACCTGCCAAGTTCATGTCACGGCTTCCAGAATCACAGAGTTGTATCTCCAGGCTGGGAGAGACTTGCAAGATCATCAGCGGCTCCCCAGCACCAGCAGCATCACCCCTAAACCACGTCCCAAGGGCCACATCCAGAAAACTTTTGAACACTCCCAGGGATGGTGACTCCACCATCTTCCTGGGCAACCCATTCCAATGCCTGACCAATTTATTCCAGGGCCTGACCACTCCCTTCCAATGAGTCTTTCTGATTTGAACCTCCCCTGGTGACACAGTGCCTCAGAACTGCTGGGGATGAGGGGCCTGTCTCCAGTCCTGACATCACAGACATGGAAATCAGTAAACCTCAAGCTGAGGCAACGCAGAGAATTTCACATCAGGCATAAAAAAGGGTTATTTTTCTTTTTATCCTTTATAAAAACTGGGAGTCAATTAAGTTTTAAGTTAGTCTTCTCTAAGATACTGTGGAGGGAGTCAGAGGGTGTGTACGGTCAGTCAGTATTCAAACTCTCTATGCAAAATATATTAGGCAAATATATTTAATAACATGGATATTATATATACATATATATTTCATAAATAAATTTAGAGGAATTTAAGAATTTTGAATTTTATAAGAGACAAAATCTGCATCCAATTTTGAGACAACCCCCAACAGAGTGATTCATACTTTGAAACCACGTCCCTGTAACCTTGAAGGAATCAGAAACATTCATTAGGGAAAAGACACATTTTTTAAAATAGGTTTGATCACACAAACCTGTTGGGTTAAAAAAAGAGATGGAAAAGCGTATCTACTACGCCATGGCACCAGTTTGTAACTGTGTGGGCAGAATTGTCTATGGAGCAATGCCCCCAAAACCCAAGCAAACTGCAAAACCTGTTCCTCCAACTGGGGATATATACCACCTCCAGACTCTCATTTTACAAAGAGAAGGAGATGTAACTTCATGAAGGAGATCTTTATGCACAAGCTTGTTTCAAGCATAAATTATTACACTGTGGCATATGGAATGTTTGCCAGTATTTACCTCTGACTCACCGGTTTTTCTCTGGCAAGATGGAACACTTGACTGGAATCACAGAATCATGGAATGGTTTGGAAGGCGACTGAAAAATCTCCTATTCCACCCCCCTGCCATAAGCAGGGATATCACTCTCTAGAACAGGTTGCTCAGGGCCCCATCCAACCTGTCCTTGATAAAAAACTGAAGTAAAACTCAGAAATCATTAAGATGTGAAGGTGCCAATAACCCAAGAGGTGGATGCCTGCCTGCATTAAACGAACAGGAAAAAACATCTCAGAATGTTACTACTGATCCTACATCTGGAACTCTTTTTGGCTTTTAGAAACAACTATTCATTTTCAGTTCTGAAAACCAAACTCCTCGTTACCACAGAAGCCCTGCTGGGGAGCCAAAAATCACTGAGCCTGGAAAAGCCCATGGAGTCCCAGCTGTGCCCGATGCCCACCGTGTCCCCAGCCCAGAGCACTCAGTGCCACCTCCAGGACACCTCCAGCGACTGGGACTCCATCACCTCCCTGGGCAGCCCCTGACAAGACCTCAGCACCCTTTCCATGCAGAAATTCCTGCTGCTGTCCAAGCTGAGCCTCCCCTGGCACAGCCTGAGGCCGTTTCCCCTTGTCCCGTCCCTGTTCCCTGGGAGCAGAGCCCGACCCCCCCTTGGCTGTCCCCTCCTGTCAGGAGTTGTGCAGAGCCACAAGGTCCCCCCTGAGCCTCCTTTTCTCCAGGCTGAGCCCCTTTCCCAGCTCCCTCAGCCTCTCCTGGGGCTCCAGCCCCTTCCCCAGCTCCCTTCCCTTCCCTGGACACGCTCCAGCCCCTCCGGGGCTCTCTGGCCAGGAGGGACAGCACTGGGCACAGCCCTGGAGGTCCCTCGGCAGGGCCAGCCCAGGGGACGGGCCCTGCCCTGGGCCTGTGGCCACCCCATGGCTGGCACAGCCCAGGGGCCATTGGCCTTTTGGGTCCACAATCAACTGCCCCACACCAATTTTCTCAGAGAATAGGCAAATGACACTGTGGAAGCTTTGGGTTGTTCTTAACAATCCCCCCCTTCTGTCCCAAAACATTGCTGGGGGAAACAGTACCCCCTCCCCTTCCTCCACACCTCTGACAGTCTGCTTTGGAGATATAAACAGCTCCAAAAGCATTCCATGGACACAGATATAAGGGGATTTGGATGGTGCTGTTGCAGAAAGGCTGTTCTGGGCGGGTGAAGGAAAACCTAACACTCCCTCTTGTTTACAACAGGTAGCAAGGGGCCCCTGCTGGCCCACACTCTCCTAAATGAATTGAAAAGGTGACAGCGTCACTAAATAGTCACCTGACCTACCCTACATATTTCTGCCAGCAAATCTGTCAGTACAGGATGGGAAAACATCCTGGTTTTATAATCCTCAAGGCACAAATGCACCCCCAGTGAGTGCAGAACACTTCTGCTGCTTCAGCCTGTGTTTCAAAGATCTCCTCTGATGACACAAACACTACAGATCCTGGATTTCAGTTTGTTCCAGCATGCTGTGAAATAACACCAAGAAAATTTATTCTGTTTCACAGGAAAGCGAATACAAAAACGTGAGTAGTTAATGCAATTTTATCAGAGATGGAAACGGTTCAGAATTAAAGAGTCATTAAAGGCACATCTGGGAGGGGGTTTTGGATAGAAAAACTGAACAGATATCACTGCTGGTGTACATCCTGCACTTCCCAGCTGTGAACAACTAGGAAAGAACAATTGCATATGGACACTTCCCCTCAGGTATGTGCCCCTGTGACCATGCACCAATTTGAGCCTGTGCCTGGCTCCCTCCACAAGGACAAAACTTGATGATAAACAACCCCCTCTGACACCAGCCAGTCGGTGAAGGCACAGAAATGTTGCTTCACTCATCAAATAGCAAATAAATTAACAGTTCCTGGGGTTGTCACCGCGACAAGGCAGTTGGGAAGCTCCACGAGCTTTGCCCACCTCACCACCTCTCTCTGCTGGATTCCTCCTCACCTCATGCTTCTGATGATCCTCTTAAAACTGCAACCCACCACTGCCCTCGATCCCACAAGCAACCAGCCCTCAGAGGAAAGTTGCGTTGTTTGAGCTACTCAAACCTTCCACCTGACAGGAATTATCCTCTCCCAGTTAAAGAAACTTGTGGGGTGAGCACAGCAGTCCTGAAACCTCAACACTTCATACTGAGCTGAATAAATTTGAATGGTTAATAACACTGAGTTAACAACAACAACAAAAAAATCTCCCAATGCAAATGAAACCAAATAGCCCAAACTCCTGCCTACATCCCACACTTCCTTGTGTGATCCCAGGTCAGAGAGTGGGGAGCACAGGTTCAGCACACAGACAAAAGTATCCATGACAAACAGCTCACCTGATCCAGACACTGCCAGATCAGCTCCTCATTTCCATTTCATCTGGGAAATTGAGAGCTCTGATCACATCGTCAACATGTGTCAAAAATTCATTTCCACATCCCACAAACTGTCTCTCAAATAATGCACCACGCTTCAAAAGAAATTCCAGGAGAATTTAATGTTCAGAACACCCCCGATTTATCAATGCAAAAGCTGAAATAAAGTCTCAACGTCACGATTTTATTCTTGCTATGAAAATGAATTGAAAATATGGACCAGGTTTGTGCATTTATTTATCTACATGTTAAATACATCAGCTCAATGGCAGCCTCCATTGAACTGGGGAATTGTGATGCAGTGGTATCAACAGAGACTTTAGAGCACAGACTGCAGTTTGTCTGGGCTTCTACAGATGGTCTAGAATGCAAATACAAGGGAAAAACCTGACAGAAAACAAATATACCACCGTGTTCCTTAAATGTAATAATACATTTCTCCTTTAATGTATTATTACAACAGAGAATCTACTAATCATAGAATTGTAGAGTCTTAGAATGGGTTGGGTTGGAAGATATCTCAATATTTTATCTTTTTTTTTTCCTTGTTCATAAGAAAGACTGAGGTTTTTATTCCATCATACCCTACCATTTTTTAATTTTAAAAACATTTTTGGCAGCATTGAGGAACTCACTTTACTGAGAAGGCCTAGACAGATCCCTTCAAGGTCTGGCTGACTTTGGGATGTCAGCACAGCCCTTTGCAGCACCTCCAGTGCGTTTTGGACACAGGCAAGCAGAGCATCCACATCCACCTTCTGCTGTCTCAGGAGAAGATAAAGCCTCACAGGATATCCAAGAGATAGGAATGTTAATAATCTCATGCTGAGTTTATTCATGGCCTTGACTGAAAATTTCATAGCAAACAGATAATCAAAAAGAAATCAGACACCTCAATGACATCATCTTCCTCCACGCCACTGTCACCACACTCACATAAGGGTTAAATGATTTTTGAGATTGTTCCAGCCCCAAATGAGCTCAAGCTTGGCACGTACAAGATTAGAGGGAAGAAAAAAAGGCCACTCTAAATTATGCTCAACAATGACACATTGCAGTTTCAGAAACTCAGGAACATAAATCAATATTAAGTTTCTAAGCTCTCTTGACAAGAAAAACCATCATATAATTACAGAATCAAATGAGAGACATGTCCACATTGTAAGTATTTGTAAGCAAGTTGATATCAGTTGCACTTTAGAAACAAATATCTCATTTACAAGCCAATTTGAGCAATATAAGCTGCCAAATTGAGCCTGAAGCCTGAAACCCAAAGTCTGCAGGAAGAAGCCAGCCCTCTAATTTCCTGCATGACTGGAGACACAAAAGTAAGACAAAGTGTCGTTCTATTAAGGCTCAGAAAACATGCTTTTAAAACTCGGGTGGGGTTTAATTCCTTGGCTTCCAGAGTTTTAGGAACAAACTCTTGCTTAAAACAGCTCAGTGCTGTGGCTTAGTGGGCTGAAGGCAATCTGTGTTAATGGAGTCCACTCTGGAGTGGAGTGGATTTGCTTCTCTCAGTGCCTTTAGTTTGGAAATCACCAATATTCCTTTCTTCATCTTATAATTAATAACTGTAGGGATGAGAAATTATCAATCCATCTTACCTGTCATCTTGTTTAAACTTCAGACTACTAGTGTGCTATAGGGACTTTTGCTGTTTGTCCTAAATTAAATAATTGTTAGAAACTCAGAGGGATGAAACTTTTCCATCCCTAAGCATGCATTTCACACCTTGCTAAACTCCTTAACAAAATTGAGGTAGTGTTTTGTGGCTGACAGGGCATTATTTGTGGGGAAAATCAGCATGCATTTGAGTGGTTAAACTGAGGAACAACCAAGCTGAAACCTCCTGATTTCAATAGCAACTTGTCTTGAAACTGATCTTTGAAAGTGGCTACTACATGGAATTTCCATGTTCCTTCCTCTTAGACAGGGATAACTGAGTATCACATCATCATCTTGTTTACTTAGATATTTCCCTGAAAAAAAAAAATGAGAAAACAAGACTGCTCTGCTCATTATTTCCAAACATCTTCCCTGGGCAATAACCCAACATCAAAATATTTTCTCATCACACTCCCAGCATCTAAAAATTTGTGCTTGTCTGGCTGTTTGTGGCTCCATGCTGCCCTTCTCCTCAGACCTCTGCTGCCTCTAGACACAGCTGCCAGCACAAAACTGTCCTTTTTTGTCTCTAATAACACCATAATGCCCAGGTGCTGAGCCCCTGGACCTGTGACACAACGACTTTCCTTTTTTCAAGGTACTTACAATTATAAAGACTGCTTGAACATTTTTTTTTAGCATTCATTTTAAAGCTCAAAGTGTTTCATATGCCCTCCCTTCCTGTACAATAGGACCTCTTGTTGCTTCTCATGCTTTTAGGAATTAATTTTAACAATTCTTCTTTTTTTCCCCCTGCTAAATATGGCATAATATGGAATATAAATTCACAGTACGCTGTATTTACCTGGTTAATCCCCATCTTTAAAAAGAAATACAACAAAATACATGAATACACAAAGAAACACCTTCAGGTTCCCAGCTGTGACAGCAGCAGATCAATGTTTGCTGTGCCATCTTGACTTGAGTGTCTCTTCTGTGATCATTTCTCCAATTTATATTCATTACAGAACACCTGCCATATCTGTTACCCAAATTATTTGGTGTCCCTGTTGTATCCCCCAACGTGTGTTACCACCCCTTGTGCAATCAAAGCTCAAGTCTGCTTTGAGAATCACCACATAAAAAAAGATTGATTTTCATCTTGGAAATGTCAGACTTCTGCCTATAATGCTCAGCTACATTTTTCAGGAGCAGTAAAGTTCAAAAAAGAGCCCCAGCCCTGACACATCTCTGACACATCATGATGGATGTGACAGTTCTGCTGCTTTACTGCCAGAAACCTCCTGCTACAGAATGAGGCAATCAATGAAGAATAATAAATCTATCCCAGACTCCAGAACTATTTTTTGTACATGCAGAACAGCAAAAATGACATATCAGTTATACCTCTGGTGGTAATGAACCATCACACTTTCTTTACTATTACACAATTCCAGTTAAACAGTTTAATCTTTACCTGTTTTATCTGTTCAACACTTTGCCATCAAAACTCCTAATATGCATTTTCAGATTATTAATATAGTGAATTAAAAACAAAAAAAAAAAAAAAGAGAGAGGGAGAGAATTGAAGACACACTTTCCAGTTAAAAGAAGAAGTTTTCTTACCATTTTTTCTGGTCCCTCTGTCAGCCAGGAGAACAACTGCTGCTCCAAAGGAATCTGCTGAATTACGTTCCCTTCATCCTGGAACACATTGCTCCTGATTAATACTGACTCAAAAATTTTACCTTGAGTGCACAGCACAAATACATTTCATTTCCCTTTTTCTGAGAAGTCCTGTGTTTGAGATAAATTACAGCAAGTTTGGAAAAGTTAATTTGACGTGCATAAATCAAGGCTTTGCAGAGAAGGGATTGGTTTGATTTATAACTAATGCCTTTGAGTGTATTCTCCTACCCATCCTTCAAGTAACAGCCTTGATTTCAGCAAGAGGGAGTTTACTTCAAAATAAGTATTTTCTGAGGTCATTTGACCACATCACCAAAAAAAAGCCCAGCTGTGCCAAACACGGTGATTTAAAATACATGAGTTCATTTAAGATTTTCAGTACACAGGCTCAATAAATTTGAAAACTGTTGCAGGACTAGATTGATGGTTCCTTGTGCTTGTGTATGATTTCCAAAACACATCCATGGATCACTGTCATAATTCTATTTCTCCCATTATTTTATACATTCATAAGCACACAGACAATATTTAATGCTGTAGTAACTGAGTTTGGACGAGGCGAAACACACAGAACAAGCAGGGATGTGACTAAAGCTCGCTAAAACTGAGAATTAGGAGGAATTCCAGGACCAAAGAACTTCCCTTTACTCATTTGGCTTTTCCCAGGCTGCAGTTTTCAAGGCAGGAACATCCTGACACTCTCCCCCTCTTGCCCCCTGAAGGGCACTGGCTGCATTTACAACGAGGCTGAGGAAGGAACAAGAAGCAAAGTTTCTTTTGCTCTTGTACAAACCTTAAATAAGTTCATAAATCTGTAAGTCAGGCTCTGCCCCCAGAGCAGTGGGGACGTGGCTGTAGGGAAACACTCAAGGTAGGAAATGAGTTTTGATGACACCAAAATCACTCCTGACACCACTTGGTGGTGGCGAAGGCTGCTCCTGAGGAGTCCCCAAGAAACGTTAGAGGCAGAGAATAAGAACAAAAAGCAGATTTCAGCATATCTGTGCCTGGACACAAAGCAATCTCATCCCCCCCCTCCCACAAAAAAATAATCATTTATTTTTGTGTGTGGCCTTGTTATCCCTGAAACCCCCTGGTCAGACAGGGCTTCACCCTCCTGGCTGGGGGAAGGGCAGGGAGGGAATGAATTCTCCCAGTCCACACAAGGAATCTCCAGCAGGATCATGAGCTGCTGCCCATGGATGATGAAACGTTCCCATGACAATCCCTCTCATCTGTGCATCTCATTGCTATTTCCAGCAAGCACAGTTCGGTTTTTTTTCCAAGTGAAAACAACAATGCACTTTTGAGGAAATCAAAACTAGCAGGAGCAGTGCAGCACTGCTCTGGAGTCGTTTCAGACATTTAATAAATTAATTTCATATTAGGTGTTGAGGGAAGAAACAGAAAATAACTCAAATGGCTCTTTCACTTCAAGCTGGATGATATTTTTTTAGAGTATTTTCTCTGAGATCAGTGAAATGCTCTGAAAATACTTTGTAGGTAACAGTTCATTTAAAAAAGGCAATAACTGTAAAAAAATTAGGATTTTTCCCTCCCTAGGAGCTAAAATAACATTTGGAACATTCTTTAAATTTTTAATGATAGGAAAATATTTAGCATTAATATAATGAAGTTGCTTATTATACCTGAAGCTATTTTTAAATTTCCCATAACTGGCATAACAGTTCACCTAATCATCTCTAATTTTAATGTAATCCTTTTAATTCTTGATACAAACCTAATTCTTAAACAAACGTTAAATAAATAGCAAGTCTAGAATTGGTACAGCTTTCGCAGCATTGTACCATTCCTAACCACATGAAAACATTCTGTAATACAAAATTATTCATTTTCAGTTGCCATTCCAGGTCGAAAACCTATAAATGCTCACCAGATTAACTTTCAGTAATAACAGACTTGAATACATTCTCTTGATTAGCCAAGATTCTTTAACATCTTGCACGTATTAGTAGCTCAGCTCAGATTTTCCAATTTGTTCATTGATGTCCTTAACAGAGAAAAAAGGAAGGATTTTCTCTTCAAGGAAAGGAGCAGGATGGTTTCAGGTGAGACAAGAGCTCTCAGAGATGAGAGAAATTCAAATTCAATCTTCCAGCCCCCTCATGATCTGCTGACCTGCTTTGTGTACATAAATGAGTGGTAGGAATTAAATTCCAAGCCAAAGGACCAGAACCCAAGCAGATTCTTCAAAATCTGATTTCCTGCACTAACAGAGACGGCAGAACAGCATTCCCCAAGTTCCCAAGATGAGGGATTTGTCTTTGACATCTCCCTTTAAACATCAGAGGGCCAGGGACCACCCCGTGCCTGTGCCAGCAGCAGGAAGGGAAGGTTGATGCCCACATCCAGGGAAAGCCTTGGGTTGGTACAGCAGAGAGCAGCTCTTCCCTCTCCCATCCAAAATTCCAGATGCCATCGGCATAGCAAGGGAACCAGGCAGAGGGAATGGTCAAACCTCCCTGATTCACTGCCTTTGAAATGCTGCATTCTCAGCCTGCCTGTCAGATTTTATTTTCCATGTACACTGATTTAAAGGTAAAAAAAAAAACCCTCGAGTGAATCTGAAGTGAATGAAAAGATTGTTTGGTTGTTTATTTTGGCAAGTTAGAGAATTTCTGTCTGGAATCACAGAATCCTGGGTTGCCAGGGACCCATGAGGATGCAGTCCAACTCCTGACCCCACAATATTACCCTTTTAAGGGTGATTTTTTTTTTCTTTTAAATCAGCACGGGAGCAACAGCATAAGCAGAAGTTTAATCAGCATCCTCCCTCAGCTCCTCTCACTGAATTTTGCTGATTGTGATTCTAAATGCTGCTGCGATTCAGCTCCTAAAAATGTGTCATAACAACTCCGGCAGCACTGACACACTGACCTTCAACTCTAATTAATTTTAACAGACACTGCTGTGTTTTGAAAAACTAAAAAAAAATTAAGATCTGCCCTGTTCTTTTCTAAAACAAATAAAAAGGTAAGAGTCAGCCTACTGAATACACACAATGAGATTCACAACAAAATTAAACTTATTAAAATGGCTTCTCCTTATTGTGTTTTAAGAAAGGGGTTTTGACCATGGGCACACAAACCAGACCACAAAAAACCAACCAAAAATCACCAAACCATGCTACACTAAGGTTACATTTAAAAAAAAAAAAAAAGTTTTCAACTAAAAGCAAACAAGATCTAGATAGGTTTTGTGTAATTTTCACATTTGTAGTGACTTTTAACTATATAATAAAATTAACATTTTTTGCTAAACCTTTCTGAGACCTCACACTGCAGGTAGTGAGGGGACCTCAGGATCACCTTGCTTTTGTAAAGTCACGGTAGAGTCACCTAAACCATGTTTAAAACAAAACCAATCACCCAATTAATTCAAGACCATAAATACTGAAACTTTTTTTCCTAATGAGATAAAAATACGGTCTATTCTATGTCAGCCATGTCTTTATAGCTACAAATAATAACATTAAGGCCTTGTAGGAAATAAAATAGATTTGGAATTAAAACCCATGCTTTATCCAGAGTCACTCTGTGACTCTGTGACTTTACAGAGTTTAACACAGAGGTTCTTTCCACCTTTTTGTAGTGTCTACTTAAACTGCTGCGACTGTGAGAGACTTTAAATCAGTGAAAGACTAAAATCCCACAGACTCCTTTCATTGATCTCAAACTTGTGAAGAACCTGTTGTTCAGAATGGCCCAGGAGAGGTGGAATTGTGAGAGGGGATAAGGCAGTGTGGTGTTTTATAATAAAAATGTTTTTACTCCCCATGAGATTAGGCAATAAAAAAAACCCCAACTCTTTTTCCATCCTTTAAACAAGAGTTTACATGGCTCTCCCTTCCTAGAGAGAGGGAATCTGTTCCTTAGCTAGGAGAAACAAATCTGGGGAGTGCAAGGGCAGTGAGTGAAGAGCTCTCTCCATGAATACCCACCTACTCAGACATGGAAGAACCAGCTCCTGAGGCAGTAAATAAAATTCATCCCTTCAGCAGCTATGAAACACAGAACACTAAATAATTCAGCACCCAAACACTAGTTACAGGATGTTGACAGCAGGAACTGCCAACCCTGAGGATGCAGAGATGACCCCAGGATGTGCTGATGTTCCCTCTGTGAACTGGAAAATGAGCCCATGCCTTAAACAGAGGTGCTGTGATGCACAGCTGTGCTGAGGGGGGCTTTATAAAGAATTGCCAGTGTCCTCAGCCTGAAATGCTTGGGAGCCAAGACAATTTCCCAGAGCATAATGAAACCACCTGAGGAAATTGTTCCAGTCCCTGCTCAGTCAAGGATTAATGCTGTGGCTCCTAGCAGGTAAAAATCACCTGGAATTCTCACACTGAGCAAGGCAGGGCAGTACCAGACAAAACCACCAGCTCTGCATTATACACTGCCCACTGCAGGGCCACAAACTGGCACAGGAAATATTCCCAGAATCCCAGAAGAGCTGGAGCTGGAAGGGGCCTCTGGAGATAACCTGGAGTGGGGGGCACATGAACACATCTAGTTGGGTTTGGGATGTCTCCAGAGAGGGAGACTCTCCCTGGGCATCTGTTCCAGGGCTCTGCCACCCTGCATGGAGAGTTCTTCCTCATGCTGGGGTGGAACTTGAGTTGTATGGCCACTGCTCCTCATTCTGTCACTGGCACCACTGAACAGAGGCTGGCACCCTCCTCTGCCACCCCCTGGAGATGTCTGTGTGGATTGATGGCATCCCTGCTCAGCCTTCCCTTCTCCAGCCTGACCAGGCCCAGCTCCCACAGCCTCTCCTCATCAGGGAGATGCTCCAGACCCCAAATCATCTCTGTGGCCTCTGCTGGACCCTCTCCCGTAGTTCCTTGTCCTTCTTGAACTGCAGAGCCTAGAGCTGGACACAGCACTCTGGATGTGCCTCACCTGGCCAGGGCAGAGGGGCAGGATCCCTCCCTGACCTGCTGGCCACACTCTTCCTGATGTCCCCAGGATCCCACTGGCCCTGCAGGCCACAAGGACACTCTGTCTGCTCATGGTCACTTTGTGTCTCACCAGCAGCCCCAGGTCCTTCCCTGCAGAGCTGCTCCGGGTCCCCCCAGCCCATGCTGGCACTGGGGGTTGTTCCTGCCCAGGTGCAGGACCTGCATTTCCCTGGTTGAACCTCATCAGGTTCCTCTCCACCCAACTCTCCAGCCTCCCAAGGTCCCACTGAAGGTCAGCTCAGCCTCCAGGTGGATCCACCAGTGCCTCCAGTTCTGTGCCAGCAGCAGCTCCCATCACCAGCCCTGCCCACAGAGGGAACTAATCCCATACCAAGCAAGATTCCCTGGCCTGAAATTCCATGTTTCTTCTGATCTTTCCATCACTTTTGCACCTCACTATGGTACTCACAGAGCCAGAATACAGTTAGGTGCCAAAGACTGATTTTCTATCTTTCCTAGTGTAACCTGTCCATATGATAAGGGTATTTCATCACCAGGACAAGACCTGGTCACAGAGAGTGACCTGGTCACCTGGAAAGCCCAAGAATCACCTCAAGATGGGGTGAACAGAGGGATCTGTACCCAGAATGTTCTGGGAGGCAGACCGCAGGCATGCTGGTGGTGTATTCCAGGAGAGGAAGGTCCCAAAGCTCCCATATTTCCAGTAATTCCCTTTAAGCGCTGGCTCCAGCAATGCCAACTGGTCACCGCCATCTTCATTCTTTGCTCCTCTGAACAGCTTCCATTCATCTCCTTGTGTTCAGACATGACACAATCAAAACATAAACCTTGTGGTACAGAATGGCCATTTAAAATAAGTACAGCTGTCACTCCAGTGGACAAAAAAAATGTGACACAGATGAGAAACTAGTCCAGCTACAAGTCTGCATTATCAGACCACCTTAAAAATGCTAAAGATCAAGTATTTGGCCTGATTTTTAAAAACACATCCTACTGCAAACAGGTATCTCATCAAGCCTTTGCAAAAGCATCTGCCTTCCTTCAGGGCTTTTCATGTCCAGCTCATAGAAAGGATAAATATTCCTTTAAGTGGCAATGATTTCTGAAAGATGAATTTTTAAGTGATTTATGCTTCAGGCAGTGTGTATAAAACCTGACAGGAAGCTCTAAACTGATGAGTATTCCTGCACTGCTCTTGCACTGATTTAAAAGAAAAAAATCACCCCAAAAAGGGCATTATTTGCTTGAGTTCTGAAAACAGAGCCCCAGTCTTAAAGGATGGCGAGGACTGAGGAATATCACTGATGTGGTGATAAATATTTTTTTAGGATGCCAACAAAATTCCTGGGAAATGTATCCTGACATAAAAAAATTATCAGACGATCTGCTCTCCATGGCCCCTGGAATCAGCATGTTCCATGGTTAACAATCAAAACATGGGAATAACCAGAACAATTATTTTGAGGATAAATGAAGGAAGTCAGTTTAGCCATCAATGCTGAGAGAGATAATTATGATGTTCAAAGACAAATCAATGTATTCATAGATTAATACCGCAGGGCAAAATACTAAGAGCATGAGAACTGAGGAAACAATTCAGTCTTTCTCTAACATCCCTTCCCCAAAACCTGAACATTTTCCACATTTTTTTTTCAGCATTAGTGGCACCTGCAGTCGAAGACAAGTAGGCAAATTAAGCACCTTGCAAAGCCTCAGCCACAGCAGCTTCTCTTCTCCCAGCTAATTAAAGGGTTTTCCTCTGAGCCTGAAGCTGTCTAATCATGGCAGAAGCATTCCCCCATCATTAGGGATGACTTGAATCAATCCTGCAGCAGGATGCAGACTCAATTTCGTATTTGATTTTTAATTATAAGCTCTAGATACCAATTTCCCTAAGTTTTCAACATAAACATTAAAGGAAACCAAACACCATGACTGAGATTTCACAGCCTTTTGTTATTCATAAGTGGACTAAAACTGAGCAATTTTGCTTTCACAAAAACCAGGCATAATCCAAACGATTACAGAGCTAAAATCTCTACATGTCCAATACTGCTGATCAAAACCAATGGAACAGTCAGGCCTGAGATAAGATCTCTGTATCATTTTGGCAGCTTTGTTGTTATTGTTTTTTTAACTCTTGGTAGAAATAGGGTCAAAAATCTTTCAAGAGATCTTTCATTTCCTTTCCGTGCCTTACAAGACAAAGAATAAGCATATTGTGGTTTAATATGCTAAATTAGACAACAGGTTTTAAAACACAGTGTTGGCTGATAACAGCAGAAAGAGTAAGATAGTTTCTTAATCAATTTTTCCAGACATTGATTTCTGGAATTATTGGCTACTCCAGGAAAAAAAGAAAATCCAAATGGTTGCAGGGCAGATTCCACTTTAAACAATTCTAGTTTCTTCTTTGTTGTTTTGAATAAGGGCTAAGGGAGGCTGCTGTGTTCTCTGTGCCTTTAATAGACACAGGCAAGGCAGGAGGAGATGAAATAGGCATTTTCTCTGGAATTCCTCACAATTCAGCTGTGAAGAATTTCATCTTTTCCTTTTACCTTGGGAGTGCAGCTGAAGAAATGCAAAATGCCCTGTGCACAGAGGTATTTTAGTGCAGCTGCATTGTCTCAGCAAACAATAGAGGGCCTGGAGGAGAGCACTGCTAAAAATAATTCTCCAGCTGAGGTCAGGAGGAGAGGACTCATCACAAGTTGCCCTCATCAGGGCACTTGTGCACCTCTGGCAGCAGCTGGTGCCAGCACATCATCAAACCCAGAGAATTTATGAAAATCATGAGTTACTGACTGGTACTAAAATAACAACTGGAAGAAAACTGAATTGGGCACTTGGGCAGAAATTGTAGAGGTAGGAGCAGGCTGTGCTTTGTCATCTGCAGCACAGTTCAATAGAGAAATAGAAAATACGTAACAGAGCTCGTTCCAGCCAAGGAGACAGCAACAATAAAAGTAAGTGCTCAAAACAAGTGTGGGCACCTTCAGTTTGGTGGTATAAACTCTGTATCAGGTGGGTAAAATCTGGGAGCCCAAAACAGACTTTAACATCAGAAAATTCTCAAGATAATTCAGTTTCAGCCATTCACATACACATGAATTGGAACATGATTCTGAAACTACATCAGAAAGTATGGAAAATACAGAAGCTTTCCTGTTTCTATTTCTAGTCCACCTAAGTCCAGAGAAGCTGTACGTCTGAAACGCTTCCCAATTAGTTCCAAATCTGCTCTCCCAACATACAAAAGTGAAAATACACATCCTTCCTCCAGGCGAGGTTTGGTACTTGTTCACAGGAGGGGAAGGGCTGGTGTTAAGAACAGCTGCAGTTATTCAGATAAAGAAAACTCAGGAGCTGAAGACCAAGAAAATGAAAAACAAAACCCAGAGAAACACACACCAGAAAAACCACACCTGAAAAAACAATTGCCAGGAGCACTTAAAGACATTTGCTTGAGGGAAATACATCTGTTCAAAAAAATCTTAGCTTGGAACAACAATTAACACACTGTGAAAATTATTGAATTCAAAGTGTATTTAAGCAAAAGTCATTAACGTAGTGACTTTAGTGATAATTAGCAACAGGTGTGAAAAGTTTCTACAGAACAAGTTAAAATCAATAAGCCATATACGATATTGAACTTTTGTCACAGACACTGTTGTGGACTAGGCTGCAACCCAGATGAAAATCCAAGGTTTAACCCACATTAAAATCAAAGTCACACATTTCAAAATAAAGGTATTGAAGCAAATTAACAATCTCTACCAGATTAGAATAAGAAATAAGGCCGATTAGGAGTCCTGCAAAATGGGGCCCAGATCCTATAGAAGTTCCATACTCAGACAGATTATTCTGTGGATGCTTTAAAAGTCACCCAGCCCAGCCCTGTGACTACACTTTAGTTCCAACCCAGGACTGAGGGTGCACAGAACACCACCTCTAAAGCCTGGCTTAATAATACCTGCACGAGCAACCATGGTTCAGCATTAAAGTCAGACACCAAGGCTTTTTTAGATGAGATGTTAGGAAGGAATTGTTCCCTGGGAGGGTGGGCAGGCCCTGGCACAGGGTGCCCAGAGCAGCTGTGGCTGCCCCTGGATCCCTGGAAGTGTCCATGCCCAGGTAGAACTTCAGGGCTGAAGCAGCCTGAGACAGTGGAAGGTGTCCCTGCCCGTGGCAGGGGTGGGATGAGATGAGCTTTCAGTCCTTTCCCATCCAAACCCTTCCATGATTCCATGATAATTTACACCAAGACAGAAGCGCCCCAGTTTAAAGCACACCTCAAGAGAACCTGGCAGTAATTCCCACCCAGGACATGCATGTGACATGGAGGTTCCCCACAGGCTTGGAGCCAGATCCATGGAGCAGCAGGAGCATCTCTTCTGGCACAGCCAAGAAAAAGCTGCTGTGCTGAGCTTGCAGCTCGTGCTGCCTGAACTGCTCCCAGTGACAGACAAGGCCCCACAGAGTGAAAAACATCATCTGCAGAAGCAGCCAAAAATGTCAGATGTGAGCATTCCTGTTGTCTGTCAGATGTGAACATTCCTGTCGTCTGTCAGGTGCAAACATTCCTGTAGGATGTCAGATGTGACCATTCCCACAGTGTGTTTGAATGCTCATTGTGCCAGGGGAAAGCGGAGGACTTCATGACTTCAGGAGACGATGGAAGCTTGTCATCTTGCTGCATCTCAAATACCTGATGAAAGCTGGAGAGATGATTATTGTCTAGTGAAAACCTGAACCTGGGGGGCTTTGTCCTGATCCTGAGTTTCACAAGCAGATGGCTCAGTAGCCTGGAAACATCTCCTTAGGGCATTGGAGTGCTTTGTTCCCAGCTGGCATTGGACAAACACACCAATAACTCCAGAACAAAACCCTGAACCTTCTCAGTCATGAGCAAAGGCTCAGTCTCACAGATTGCGCAGCAGCTTCAAACATCAAATCATAAACTGCATCACAGACCAGTTGTTCACATCGTGAATTCCTTAAATCCATTATGTACCAGTCGAAAAGCACAGGATCAGTCCAGGGGAGAACAGGAAAGTACTTCCGAATTACCACAATGGGCATAACACCTGAGATTAACCAAAAGTCACTAAATTTACCACTGATTAAAAAAAAAAATCACACAACCCCGAACCTAAAATAATCCATTGATATGATTAAACTACATGGCTGATAAAGCAGAAGCTAAGCAGAAGCTAAGCGGAAGAGATTCAGCTGGCTCTGGATCTTGCACAACAGTTAAATATGATGCTTTACTTTTTATAATGCAAAATATTTAATCAAACCTCTGATGTCATAACCACTTACAGATGACTCCACACATAGAGCAGGACAGGCCAAGTGTGTGATTTTACAGTTTCATGCTTCACTTCCCCAAGCTGCTCACATTTCAAAATGCTTTTTTAATCCTCAGTTTTGCTGCTGCTTTTTGCCAAGTCCGTTTGCCTGGTTGCAGGTAGAGCCAGGGGCCTGCTGAGATCCTGGGGAGCAACGTGAGGTCTTATCTCCAACACCACCCTCTTGGGCTGTGTACTTGAAATTAATCTTTGTGGAGTGCAGAGGAGGTGAAGAGAAGGAATTAAAGGGGGAAGAAACACCTCGAGAGAGTTTAACAAAACAAGGCAGGATGAGCTTAACTTCTTAAATCTGACAGCATGAAGGTCTAGAGGTGAGGTTGTTGCTCTCTTCACTCACCAGCTGTGCAAGGTCAAACACAAACTAAGCTCAGACAAAAGGAAGGCCATGGGCACAGGATAAATATGTATAAAAGAGCCATGGGCAGTTTGAGGCAGGATGCTGATAGCAGCCTCGCTGCAGGGGACACAGGAGCAAAATGAGCTGCTCCATCTCAGAGCATCCTGATTAATGTGCAGCAGGATTATCCAGCACAGATTGCTGGAAGGGCAGGTGCCTGGTGGCCTCTCCAGCCTAAATGCCTCGTATTAGAGGAGAACCTACAGTGAAAAACCATTAAAGGTTTGGCACAGTACATCTGGGCTGGCTGGATCCCAACACACACAAACTGCAGGATGGCAAATGACCTCAATGGCCTTAGGATGAAGGAGGGCAGAGTTGGATGGGACATTCGGAAAGAATTCTTCCCTCTGAGGGAGGGGGGGGGAGGCCCTGGCAGGTTCCCAGAGCAGCTGTGGCTGCCCCTGGATCCCTGGAAGTGTCCAAAGCCAGGTTGGACAGGGCTTGGAGCACCTTGGGATAGTGGAAGGTGTCCGTGTCCATGGCACAGGCTGGAATGAGATGAGCTTTAAGGTCCCTTCTCACCCAAACTTCTAATTAGACTTCTAATCAGTCAGAGAAGAGGTTAATTTAGATTTCCACTTAATCCCTTGGATTTGGTAATTATGTGCACTCTCAGCAAGGCAACCTGTTTGGATTTCCCCTCTTCCTGCACTCATGCTGGGTTATTCCCAGCAGCATCCATGCTCAAACTCTCAAACTTGGGATATTCCTAGAAGAGAGAGGTACCAAACGGCAGAGAAAGGAGGCTTTGTTCCTTTGCACTCCCTTCACTTAGGAATGCAGCTGAAGGAATTCCTGAGCTGTACATACACAGGTGAGGAAATGCAGAGCATTTCATGATAGAGAAAACCCAGGGAGTTGGACTTGAGATCTTCCTTTGTGACACAGCTTGAGTCTGAGAGCAAGGCACAAACACAGAGAAGAGTTAGTGCAGTAAATCCACAGAAAACACACACAACCTGGCAGGGAAGGATGGAGAAGGGAAAAAAAAAAAAAAAACCAAAAAAGGCTTTTTTGGCTCAATGAAGTATTCAACTATTTATTGGCTCCAAGAAAACCTCCATGCCAAAAAGAAGGGATCACAAAGAGCTGACTTTTTCCAAGGTGTGAGTTTAAAACCACATCGGTGATAGAAAATGACTCCACAGTATTGAATGGCCATGGAGGGATGCACAAGTCACGCTGCCCAGCCAAGCTAAACCAAACACAGGACCTGCCCCAATTGATTGAGAATGGTAAAGGTTGAATAAGAACAAATCCTGGAGACATTGGTTAGGGTCAGGGAGGAAAGCAGAAAATCCCAACCAAACACTGCAGTGCAAAAATAGGGATGGAAAAATAAAGATGTCTGATCTAACGATATTTTTAAAAAATGAACAAAACCACCCACACTTTTTGGACAAGCACTTCTAAAAAGGATTTGTCCAGGTATCATTGCAATGTCAGGACTTTCCCTTTGCAGCACCTCTGTCCCCCTCTCACCCCCTCCTTTTCAGTCCTTTCTTCTTTCTGTACAGCTGATTATTTTTGTTCGATTAGATTGGACAGGATATAAATTCCTTTCCCACTGACTTGCCTGGGCTCTTCTAAAGCCCATGTAGCCCTTCAGGAACTGCTAGGGGTGCTTTACTAATGACTCATTTAGTCTGCAAAATCCAGCCATGTCTAAAGAGGCTTTGGTGGAGATGAAGCTTAGTCAGGATTAGTCAAAACACAGAGCCAGAAAACCTTCTACACCTCCTAATTTACATCAAAGCAGCAGTGCCAAGGTATTTGTTTGGCTTTTAATTGACAGGATGCTGAGCAATCCTACCTTTTCTTTTTGTTTAGGGCATGGGAGCAGGGTTATGGAAATTTCCCTGCTTTATTCCCTGATTTATTCAAAGTGAAGAGCTCCATGAGGCTACAGCTCAAGGAGAAAAGGAAATAAGCATTGACTCAGCTCCTGACTTACAGTTATTCCACCAGATTTTTGGAGTCAGCACAGGGGGAGGGCAGCATTTGTTCCCAACCCTCTGAGGAAGTTGTGGGAGCAGTTAATTAACGTAACACCCCTTTCTGAGGTGGCAAAGCTTCCAAACATGCACTGACGGACCCTCAGCAGCAGAAAATGCCACCAGTGCAGAGTGAAAAATTCGGGGTACAGACCTTGAAACCTGTGAATATTCAGCAGAGCAAAAGCAGGGAAAAAAAATCTCATTCAAGGCAGCTGCAGCCCCAAAATCCAGGTGCCATTCCAGGGAACAGGAGTATGGTGTCTCCAGGGAATGTTGTAGCAGAGAAAATGGAACAGAGTCAAATAAAAGCATAAACTTCTGGTGTGTCTTTTTGGGTTTGGTTTTTAAAACTTGTTTCTCAGCTTTTTTGGTTTATATTTTGCTTCTAAGGAATAAATTTAACTTCAGTTTAGGGAAAAATGCCATAATAAGTACAAATACTCTGCATGCAGAATCCAGTAACAAAAGCGAAAAATGTTTTGTTGGATTTTTTAACCTATTAAGATCTAATTTATGAGTTTTACTGTATTAAAATAATTACCACAAAGATTGATTGATGTGATATATTGTTGCTGGAAGCTGTTTTAATTTTCTTGCTAAGAAATGCAGTCCTTAAATTTCAAAACTTTTGTTTTTAACTCTGAAATGAAAAAATTCCTGGCATGACAGAGAATGTGAGGAAGAAAAAGCTGGGAGAAATGACTATGGAAGAACTGCCTGCATTAGAGAAAAGAAACAGTACCAGGAATTACTGTGTGAAGAATGGCTGGAGATTTCAGGATAATCATAATAGGAGATAAATCCTTTGTCATGTATTTTACCTAAAATCAAAGTGACAGGTGATACCAGACCTTCACACACCTGGATGAAAAGGGGTGTGTTGCATGCAGGGGCAGATGCAGAGCACCACAGAGAAGGTGGTGTCTCCACCTTGCTAAGGTATGTGTCATTAGACATGGGTAGTAATGGGTGATTAAAGAAAAAATTCAGGATAGGGAACAAAAGAGTGATTTTAAAAATTATCCTCCCAGTAGAGTGTGAAAAATTTAACATAAAGCCTTAAAATTTCTTCTTCAGGAAACAGCTTCTGCATGCAGAACTTGCTTATTCTTTTCTAACCTCTCCAAAATCATATTAAATGCTACCATGGAGGTACTGAGGGGTATTAAATCTAGAAATATTTCAGCTTCAACTTAAGTACAGCTCTGGCACTCGATTCCTCTTTCCTCTGCATCATCTCAAAGCATCCCACTATATCCAGAACTGGAGAAACTATTCCCCAAAACAGTATAAGAAATTAAATATAAACTGTACTGTGAACCTGTATAATTTAAGGATCAGCTCCACACTGATTCTTTATGCAACAGTGCAATTCCTTTTCTTAAAAAAAAAAAAAAAAAAGAGTTAAACATTTTTAAATTTAAAAAAAAAAAAGTTAAACCAGTTCAACTCCTAAAGCCAATTTCCAGCCTCCCCATGGCACAGCTTGGCAAGGGCAGAGAGCAGCTACAGAAATCTGGAATTCATTTTCCTGACAGATGTTTCTGGTCTCACCAGTGACCTTGAGAAGCAGCTTTACTGCTCCCTTTCCTGGCAGTGGTGGGGGGGGTCAGTGGGGGAGCCTGATGGAGAACCAGTTTTATCCTCTGGAATTCTTCTTTCCCATCATGAAATGCTTTTCTGTGCAACAAAAATACACTGATATTTTTCTACATTTTCTCCAGCACAATGATACATACAATAATTATATAAATGTAGAAGAAAACTCCAATAACTTCTATTTCACATACACATACAACTTCTAAGGCAAACACTTGTTACATTACTAAACAATCAATGTAAAATAGCCTAAGAAATTAAATACCCAAACTTCTGATCGTTTTTTTGAGGGTTAAAATCCATTCTCCCACTATCATCATATCTCATTCGTTAGCAGCTCCACATAATATTTACAGCCTCCTGCAGCAGGAAAAGATTCAAATGAAACCGTGTTTCTGACATGTGGATTGCATATTCTAGAATTTCAGGACCGTAATTGGCTCCCTGAGATTTCTCTACCTTGGAACTGGGAATATATTCCAAGCAGATCATTGCTTGCACCTTTACTTTCACAGATGTTCTCTTTACCCCAGAAGGTTGTAAAATATTCAGCCTTAAGTAAGTTCATTAAAGAACGTCTGCAAATTTGGATCATTTTTTGTTTAGAACAAAGTTTTCTCCAGCTTAGACACAATCCTGCTTAACAGCGGAGACACCATTGTATTTTACTGCCTCAAGGACAGAAAGAAAGGAATTATTTTGTTTCTTAGAGCCCAGGCAGCAGCGTTGTTCTAAGATGCCAGAAGACCTCCAGACTACACAGGCTCAGGGCTGAAACCTCCCACACAGGTTAAGCCCAGACCCTTTCCTGTCAAACATCCCCTCCTTGTCTCTGTCCCCTCTCCTGCCTCCCCAGTCCCACAGTGCTGCCCTGTTCAAGGATTGCTCAAAGCAAGGCCTCGACCATCACTTTGTATTAAATCCCCAGTTCTTGAACACAACAGTTTTCCCCAGCGCTCTCTCCAAACGTGCCCTTGACTGGAGATGAAAATTACACTGAGGTGAAGACATCTTATTTAGAGAGTTATGGAATGGTTTGGGTTGGAAGGGACCTTAAAGCCCATCCAGTGCCATGGGCACGGACACTTTCCACTATCCCAGGCTGCTCCAAGCCCAAAAGTCCAACCTGGCCTTGGACACTTCCAGGGATCCAGGGGCAGCCACAGCTGCTGTGGACACCCTGTGCCAGAGCCTTCCCACCCTAACAACGAAGAGTTTCTTCTACTGAATTTGGAGCAATTACTCCAGAATAAAGTAATTTCTTCTTGGAAATCAAGGGGATTAAGTGAATTGCTTGCAAAAGCTCACCTGAGCTCTTGTCACCTGAAACAAACAGTGAAGAAATGTCAACTTCTGACAGCAGCTCCCAAAAATGAGAGACTCCAGGGTCTGGCTCAGGCAGTGTGGAAGAAAGTCCCTCCATTCCAATGGAACTTATGAAGCAGCAGTGACGACAACTGACATCAACAGAGCATGTGGCTCTGGGACTCCAGAAAACAGGGAATGTTCCAGCTCTTTAGAAAAAGCGGTGGCAAAAAAATCCTCTCTCTCCTCATAGTGCTACAGTGCAAATTTCCCATTGTTTCTCCAATTTCCCATTGTTTCCATACTCAGGTTGTTCGAGGTGCAGCTCCATCTGGGTCACCTGACGTTTACTGAGGGAGGCGAAAGATGTTTGATATACAATTAATGCATCAAAATCCTCAGTTTCCGGCATTCCTGGGAGATTAATTACGTGTATTATTCAGAGAGCTCCAATTTAAATTCTGAGCAGCTTCTGATTCTCGTACTTGAGAGCGCTAATGATTCATCCTTTCATCCCATTTGGCTTCTAAGCAGACACAAGTACAAAAATTATGTAAGAATTAAAATGACCCGCAGTGTTAATTCACAAACAGCAAAAGGTGGGGAAGAGATTGAAGTTCTCACCATGTGGTTCATCCTGGAAAACAGCAGCAGCTCCAGCAATAAAAATTGTTTTAAAGTTCAGCTCTGTGAAACTTGTTCCTCACTCATTACAGAAGTGTTTTATGGAAGTGCTGTCACAGAACATAAAACCCAGGTATTTTTTTCATTGTGTATTTATGACACTACGGCCAGTGTTTTACACCTCTTGCACATTCAAAGGTAATACTCTGTATTTTAACTTTCCGGTTAAAATAACCTTACAAACACTTCAAAGAAATGTACTTCTACAGTGCTTTTATGAGTTAGCAAAAAGACAAAATAAGCAGAGGGCAGATTGCCATGAACTCCCAGTTCTGGAATACATTTACTTCTCCTGCCATAGCACCTGCAGCTGCTCCAGGAGTCAGGTTTAGGAAGAAGAATCAACTGACATTATCCTGCCACCTAACTGGATGGCCCCTCTGCAGAATATGTACCAGGTACCCCACACCAACACTCATCACCTTTCTTCGTGACACTTGGATTTGAAAGATTTATTTTTTAAAAGAGAAAATCCCACTTCAATCTCTGCTCTGCCGCAGTACTTGAATAAATAGATGCCAGCAGAATAAATGCTAATATAAAGTTAGTGATGGCACGTGAAAATTTTAAAAGCAAACAAGTTCACAAAAAGATTGTCCCTTTTTATTCAAATCAGCAGCTTATAAATTTCAGTCTCAGTGATACCTGGAGAAAAGGAGGCTCGGGGGGGACCTTGTGGCTCTGCACAACTCCCTGAAAGGAGGGGACAGCCGGGGGGGGTCGGGCTCTGCTGCCAGGGAACAGGGATAGGCCAAGGGGAAACGGCCTCAGGCTGTGCCAGGGGAGGCTCAGCTTGGACAGCAGCAGGAAAGAGTTCTTCACTCAAAAGGTTGTAGAACACTGGGAGGGGCTGCCCAGGGCAGGGGTGGCATCCCCATCCCTGGAAATGTCCAAAAATATATGGATGTGGCGCTTGAGGACATTGTTGGTGGGGAACAGAGTGGTGCTGGTTGGTGGTTGGACTTGGTCTTGAAGGTCTTTTCCAACCTCTGCGATTCTGTGATTCCACAACTGCACATTCTGAACACGTCTCCTCCAGGCTATTTCTGTTTCTTAACAGCCCACCTAATCCAAAAGCTGCGGAAATTCCATCCCTCTTCTGCCACAGATGATTTCTTGAATTCTGACCTTGAAAACGAAATCTGCAACCCGGAGGTTTGGGTCCTCACCCACTACTTGCCAGCACTGAGCCATTAGAAGAGCCCAGCCCACCTTAGCCCTGCCCCTCCCTGTCCCAACTATCCTCACAAAGAACCTCCAGGCCAGAGTTTCAGGCATTTGAACTGAGAGTTCTCTGATTCATTTTATTCTGGTATTTTGAAACCAGATCCTTTCAATATCACTCCAAAAACCAAGTGGAGAGTGTGTGTTTATACTGATATTAATGCAAATATGTCTCATTAATTCATAACCAAAGGTGAGCCCTGGGAGAGTGATGAATGGACAATTTGCTAGAAATTAATTTTAGAAGAAAATATATAAAATGCTGGCTTTATATCCACAGATAAACTCTTTTACTATCACTACACCTCTTCATAAAGTACTTCCTGCAATGGCTGAATTCCTCCCACAAAGCATATTTGAATCAAAGTAAAATGAAAATAAAATTATCCAAGGTGTAAGAATTCTGGGCCTTGGAAGCAGCAACTTCTGTGAGGTTCTCAGACAGTTCTCTTGCCATGCACACTTGATATGAGCCAATAAATCAGAGAAAGAGGGAAAGAGAAGGAGAAAGAGGGAAAGAGAAGGGGAAAGAGAAGGAGAGAGAGAAGGAGAGAGAGAGAGAGAGAGAGAGAGAGAGAGAGAGAGCAAGCTGAAGGTAACCATGCTTGTAAAAAGCTAAAAGAAATACAGGCAAGATAAAGTCTCCGAAACACAAAAGGTGAACTTGGTACACAGCCCCTTTGCCTTAAGAATCCCTTTGAAATTGCCCTATTCTGGTCTGGGCATGTTCCTTCCACCCTGGAAAGTTTGAGGGAAGTAGAGGGAAAACTTGAATAGGGGAGCAGAGCAATGTGCAGATGAACTAATGCAAGTTAATGAGTAACTGTTCCCATCTTATTTGTATTTGTCCCTATAGTCGTCCTTCAATTTAATGAACAAAAAATGCAAAATATGAGGAGCATGCAGAACACAGTTAGAAAAAGGTTATTCAGAAAACTCTAATTTATAAATTTCATGGGCAGTTAATCTAAGTTGGAAACGACTTTCAGAATGAAAGATTTCCTATTTACAGATGAGTGAAATGCCAACATAAACATAAAAGAAAATAGAAAAATAAATTGAAATATCTCCACTTAAACTTTGTAAACATTTGTCCAGCCTGCCTATCTGTATTCTGTTTTATGGGAATAAATCTATGCCAAGTGACAAAATTTACCTTAAGTATAAAACACACACTAAAAATGCATTTGCACCCACTAAAGGGTAAGCAAAAGCTGTATTCTTATCTATGAGAAATGTTTTCCCTCCAGAAAGGAATGTGTAAAAAGCCTGTGTGGTTCCCCAATGGTCTGTGATGCACTCTCAAGAACAACTTGGGAATTCAGGATCCGTGCTGACCACATGCTCCTTCTCCATTGCAGGCTGAGAATGACACCATGGCTTTAATTTCCTGCTCCAGTACCTGCTGCTCCTGCCAGGCTGTGTGGGAACACCCAGGGCCAGCTCCTCAGCTGTGACAAACATATGCTATGGCACTCCAGCCTCAAGGAGGGCTTGGAGGCAACTTCACGTGCCATCCTCGAAATGGAAATTTAAAACATCAGTGAAGGGTACAGAATTTTTTTTTACTGTTACTTGACCCTAGAATGTTGAACTGTTATAAATGTGTTTTTTCTTTTTTTTTTTTTCAGTGGACCTTCAGGTCCTGGTGATAGGTGGAGCATTATCTCCAGGGCTTAATATCAGTGTAACACACACAACAAATAGTCTGCATTTGTTCATTCCATGTGATCCTATACACTGATTGTATCTGGCACCAATATTTAGAAGGAATCACAGTTAGCAGACACACAACATGCACCTGCTATCTATGCACAGTGCCATTATTCTCAGGCACTTCAAACTGAACTAATCTTTTTCTTCATGTCTTAACAACCACCTATAACCTAACCTGATGCTCCACACAGTTCAACCTCAAGAGGTTGTTCAGAGCCATACCCATTAAGGCTTGAAGATATTCAAGGATGGAGTTGCTTCAGCTTGTCTTGGTCTTTTTTCAACTGTTTCATCACTCTTCTTAAGGACAAAAAAAAAATACCCTTCCATGGAGTTTCTTCTCTAACCTGTGCCTGTTCTCAGGTGGAAAGAGTCTTGGTCATCCCCTCCCTACCCTTCCTCCAGGTGGTTTAAGCCTTTTTGTTCCATTTTCCCAACTTGCTTGAAGAGGTAAATTACACTTCCTGATGGCCACAAAACCCGAACCCGAATGGCACTGAAGTATAGCAGTGAGGTTGTCTAAGTGCCCCTCATACTCCAGCACCATCTTCTGATTTTCCCAGTTTTCTCTTTGAAGAGCAGTGTTCATGTTTGACACTGAAAAAAGGCCTGAGAACCATTTATTTAAAAGTATAGGATAGGGGAGGCTAAAAGGGGGCTGGGGGAAATTGGAGGGGGTTCTGGGGAGGATTTGGAGGCAGGAGAGGGGTCCTAAAGCCTTCCAGGAGGGGAAAACATCAAATTAAAATGCAAAAAGGATTATAAAAATCAATCACCAGGTAAACAATTCATTTAATGAAATGTCACCACGTTTGCATGGTAGGACTTCATTAACCTGGGGACAACAGAACCCAAATTAAGGATTACACTTCCTGGAAGGCTCTTGTATCAGAGTGCAGCTTCATTTTCTTTCATATCGGCCTCATTTTACAGTTAAAAATATTCCCAGACAAATGCTGTTTGTCTGTATAACCGCTCTAACCAAAAGCCATGGATCTCTTGCTCTACCAGCCTCACAATACTCTATTTATACCCCGTGTAGATGACTGCCACAGTCGAAAGGGAAGGCAAGGGACATTTTTAGAGCTTATCTGGAAGGTTAAGTCTGAAGGGATCAAGCATGAAAAGGACTGGGTTGCTCATAGATGTGGCTTTGAGGGATCCTTGCTGTGCCGTGGCAAACCAGGCCAGGCAGCACAGTGAGAGTGGAGGGTCAGACTGAGTGCTGGGGGGTGTTGTGGCAGGAAAGAGAATTATAAAATTATAATTATAAAACTGTAGAAGAATTATAAAAAAATATAAAAGAAAGGCCTCACAAAATCAGGCCTGCTCTGCTAAATTGCCACAGTCAACCTGTCACCTCTTCTAAGTAATTTGCAAGTTCCCATGCAAAAGCAATCTTGGTATGAAAACTCGTTAGCATAACAACCTATTCCTGGGTTGGAAAACAAATGCACCTGCAATAACAAGGGATTTGTCCCACGAGAATCAGTAAAGAAAAGATGTAAACAATCCAAGAATAGAGAAATTTGATAGACAAGTAAAATACCTTTTAGTAACTAATAGAGTAACTGGCAAGAAAGCTATTAACCAGTTAAAAGTGCACACGAGGTCTGTAAAAACTGTATAAAATGAGTTGTGAAAATAAAGAATTGCCTTTTCCCACATGAAAATAATGGAGTCTTGGCGAATGTATTACAGTAGGGTGGAGAGGAGCTGGCAAATAAAAGTATAAATTCCCCATCCTCATCCATGCTGCCAAAGCAATCCAGGACTCCTGCACAGAAAGCTTCTCAGATCCAACACACAAACGCAATTTTCAGGACCAGGAGACAATGGGAAGGTTGAGGCTGCTCTTGGAGAATGAATTATCACTGCATCCTCCTTTAATGAGACAATTCTGCTTAAAATCACTCTTCTCATCCCTGTCACTGCAGACCAGAGCTCAGAAAGATCCTGACCCCTTCAGGCCTTGGAGATCCGTGTCCAAAAATCCCACAGGGATGGCCTACCCTGCTGTCACACAATTCCCTATGTGAACACAGGGGATGCTCCATTCGTTTTCCAGCACCTTTAATTTTCAGCTAAATACAGGGTGGCCCACAAAGGATCACGAAAGAGTCAAGTCAAGGTAATAAAATCATGAATTGATCTTAATGCACGTCAATAATAACTGACATTCCATCCACCTCCTTGGAAGTCAATATCAGGGGTCAGCCTTTGTGTAACAAGCTTCTGTTTTTCTTTTCTTCTGTGGTTAAACAGTTCTGCTAATTGGCTTTGGGATTAAAATTAAAAATCTTCTTTCCCCATAATCATGGAAACCCATTTTTCCCAAAGACATTACTTGTGGATGTAAACAACTCTAGTTAAAACTTCTCTAGAAGATGAAAAGAACAACAGAGGCCCAAAAAGATGTGATGCATTAAAAAAAAAAAAAAAAAAAAAAAAAAAAAAAAAAAAGGCAAATTAGGAGCTTGAGAGAAAAACTGTGATTTAAATTTAAAAGTGCAAAAAAAGGGAGATTATTCTTTGTACCAATATAACCTGGTAGCCCAAGGAAATTACCAACCATTCCTGAGAATCACAAGCCACCACACTGCCATGGATGTTTCCTTAACATTCAGGAACCCATTCTTTAAAACTGCCAAAATGTGGGTACAGAAAATGGATACAGAAATCTTTGCCCATGCTTTTATATCCCATACAGAAATTTGCCGTTTCCCTATAGCTTTCAGAAGAACAGCAAAGGGAAGACAGAACCCCTTTATTCTGATCTGCAGCTGCTGTACAGCTACATTTAATTTTAACCAGAATTCATTTTAAACAAGGGACCAGGACTTTCTTCAGGAAATCAAAGTGTCTTCAGATTGAGAAAACAAATCACTGTGGTGGCAGAAAAAAGTAAATTTTACTATTAAAGTTTATCCTCTCTTCTACTTTATGCCTCCAAAAACTGAAAAAAAGTTAAAATATGTTTCCTTGATGCCACAGACTTTAAACTAGTCTTGAACATCTCAGCTGACTCCATTTAATAACTCCATGCCAACTTCAAGCAGCCACTTTGCAGCAGAGCCCCAGAATTTTCCAAACACTTTTAAATTAGCATTGATAAAATAATGCTGAAAAAATAAAGGGACAGCCCAAGCACACCAAATTCCAACTTGTGCCATGCAGAGCCCCCAAAGGAATATTAATATTATGTTATAATATATTATATTACATTACATTACTACAGCCATTGACTTGGGGGTTGTCTGATTGTTGTAATTAGCCAAGTGACCCCAAATGACTTCCCCAGCTCCAATGAATGACCCATAAATGACCAGAAAGTACCCCAAAGCTGCCCAACTCACCCCAAACCAACCCCAGACCCCTCTCCTGCCTCCCAAATCTCCCCACAACCCCCTCCAATCCCCCCAATCCCCTTTCAGCCTCCCCTACCCCTCCTAGTGCCCCCCAGTCCCTCTTAAAGTAGGTTTAAGCTGTGTTTCCCCCACTCATTCTGGAGAGAAAAGTTTCTTCCCCTCCTTTATTCCATGCCTACAGGAAATTCCCTTGTGTAACTGTGTTTCTCTGGCTCTGTTGTGTTTAAATCAGTGTTTAGAAGGGCCAGGAAGGAACTTGTCATCAAATGAAACTATGGATGTATTGTAAACAAAGAAATAAAACCAAGGGAAAACAAAAAAATTGGGTTTTTTTTATTCCTCGACTCTACAAAGAAACAAGAAACAAGAACTCCAGAGGTGTGGCAGATGTCAGTAACTCACCTACAAATAAATCATGTGATAAAACCTATTCCTAAATGTTCCAGCTGTGCAAGAGCTCTCTAATTCACAGTAAAGTGCCTGGGCTCTGATGAAGCACACACCCAGAGAGAAGCACTGCCCTGAAATAGAGCGTCAGTTCCTTGAGAGAATTAAAAAAGGGTCCATTAAAAAACCCTTTCTGATTCGATGACCTGAGCTACCAACTCACGAAAATAAGGAAATGATCTACCTCAGAAGAGCGCCTGAAAAATAGTGAATTAAAGCTTATAACTTGCAGGTTAATAATGAAGGTTATATTTTAAAGGAAATAAAGGTTATAATTTTACTCCAGAAATTATTTCTGCTGCCAGGTGGTCGTACCCATTGTGAGCTGCGGTGACAATGACCTGAACCACGCCCCCCTTCAGTGCTTATTAGCAGTGCTCGACTCCTCCTTCACACTGACCCTGCAGTTCAGACCAAGAAATCAGCAATCACAGATGCCTTTGATTCACCTTCTCAGATCCCAGTGTTTCACTTCCAGTATATCCTTGTTTGTGCCATGGTTCTCTGGGCTGCCTTTTTCCACAGGCACCTTTGCAGACTGGAGAGCTCAGCTACAAAACTGCCCTAAAAAATGACTCAGGGGTGGCTGAGTTCCCTCATGTACCCAAAAATCAGTTCTCCAAGTGCTCCCAGGGGCCATCACGTCGAGCCTCTGCCAAAACACACCGGCAGGGATCAGGACCTGAGAGCAGCACATTTTAATGGACGTTAAAACATTTCCTACGAGTTTGGTTTTGCCATTCTTGCTCAGAAATGAGTAAAGGAGTAAAGCCAGGCTGCTCCTGAGCATGACATGGAGCAAAAGAAAACTGTGCAGTACTCAAAGACACTTATTTCATCTGACACAGCAGTTATGGCACATTCAATTCTGTGCTCAGCCACAAACTCAGATTTGTCTGAAATCCACTGGGACAGGAAACACAAGAATTGGCATTGGGAGGTTCTGGATGGCATAAATCCTGCTCTGAATTGTGGTATTTATTTCTTGAGTGAAGCAATTAACAAACAAAAAGAGAAGCAGAGTCATTTCAGGCCCAGGGACTGCTCTGCAGTTATTTCGTGTTGGATTCTGTTGTCTAAGCTTCTGATTCCACAGGGATATGTTGTCACTAGATCTATTAAACGTATAATCATGCACAGTGTGCAGAAGATCTTTATATGTTATTTATAATTGCCCAGATAAAATACTCCTCCTTCTCCAACATTGAACCTTGACAGGATATTTATACCAGTAATTGTATTTCCAATGCATCTCACAGCAGTTACTGTTTTATCAGTACTATTTTTAGGATAGACGGTTGGATACCTGCTAAATACTCTCATTTTAAATTAATTTCTCCAAACGTTGCATTCTCCCACTGCAGCCCATATTCTCCTTTGCCAGAATGGGGCAATATCTTAGATTCCTCAAAGCAGGCAGCTCTGAGGGGAATAATTAGAAGGTGCTTTATGCTTTCTCCATCTTTAAAGCTGGGTGCAGGCACAGTCCTGAATTTCACCTAGCATGGGCTCAAGCAAAAAGCTGGTGGAAAACCCTAAAAGCTTCATTTGCCACATCATTTCCCATTTCTACCCCTCTAGGGTTTCTCATACTCTTAGAGAATATCTACATCACCACCCATATTTTGCCTGCCTTTTATACATTTCTTTATATGCTGAAGTAATGAAAATCCCTCTGGAAATTATCTTTTCCTTCTGATCAGGAGGGGAGCATTTCTGAGCCTGATGTCTCTCAATGTGCCACGAGTTGTTTTAATTCACTTTTGGAAATCTCTTCAACAGACATTCACAGGGAAAAGAAAAATAGGGAAAATTAAAAAAAAAAAGCAAACCAAAAATGAACCAAAACCCCTTCTTGTATTAAATTCATCATCTGCAGGGGAAAACAGCACTGCACAAATGCTCTCTGTGCATTTGGCATCAACAGCAGCGACAAGGACTGTTTGGATGGGATATTGGGAAGGAATTGTTCCCTGGGAAGGTGGGAGGCCCTGGCACAGGGTGCCCAGAGCAGCTGTGGCTGCTCCTGGAAGTGTCCAAGGCCAGGCTAGACAGGGCTTGGAGCACCTGAGATAGTGGGAGGTGTCCCTGCCATGCCAGGGGTGGCACTGGATGGGATCTAAGGCACCTCCAAATCCAAACCATCCCAGGATTCTGTGACACAGACTCCTGGCATTTTATAACAATGTGGTCCTTTATTATACTCCAAATTCTTGCAATGTGAGGATTTAGAATGATATGGTCTGTGCCAATATACACAAAAGTTCTTATTAATTTTTTTTCCCCTGAAGTGAAATCTTAGGGATAAATCCAGTGATTAGACTTGTCCATTTGAGCTCCAACACTGTGACCTGGTGCAAGAGCAAAGTATAAACATGGATGGATGTTCCTGAGAGAGTCCATTATTATTTATTTTGTCATTATGCGTTCTCAGTTGGAGGGAGAGCACTGATAAAGCAACTGTTTTATTTTTAACCAGGAGTCTTTTGACAGAAAACGTTTGGTTTGTAACAGCTTTGAATGGAAACGGGTGACATTCCACAGAACAGATCCCAGCCCAAAACAGGGGAAGGGAAGGGAAGGGAAGGGAAGGGAAGGGAAGGGAAGGGAAGGGAAGGGAAGGGAAGGGAAGGGAAGGGAAGGGAAGGGAAGGGAAGGGAAGGGAAGGGAAGGGAAGGGAAGGGAAGGGAAGGGAAGGGAAGGGAAGGGAAGGGAAGGGAAGGGAAGGGAAGGGAAGGGAAGGGAAGGGAAGGGAAGGGAAGGGAAGGGAAGGGAAGGGAAGGGAAGGGAAGGGAAGATATCGAGACTCACACAGGTGAACTTCGGTAGCAATGAATCACTTTCCAGGGTAATGCAAAAGTAGCTCCAAGTCACAGATTCACCAAGGTTGGAAGAGACCTCCAGGATCATTGAATCCAATCATTTCCCCAGCACCACCAACCCCTAAGCCATGTCTGTCCCAAGGGCCACCTCCTGATGCCTCTCGATCCCTTCCAGAAACAGTGACTCCACCATTGAACTGGGAAACTTGTTCCAGAGCCTGATCATTCCATCAGGGGATTTTTTTCCTAGTTTCTAAACGGAAACTCCCCTGGAAAAACTTAAAGCCATTTCCTCTTGTCCTTTGGCTTGAGACATGGCAGAAGAGACCAACCCCCACCTCACTACAAGTAATTTCAAAAGAAAATCCACAATGGATTTGGGGGCTGGTGAGGGGTAGATACAAAAACTGAGTGTAAATAATTCAAGAAAAGCAGCTCATGCAGGATTCTTCCATTAACCAAGTCTTTCTAAACAGCCACTGGACCAAAGGACTGTTAATAATGAACAGACAACAACACCTTTTTATGGATTACTCTGAAATGCTGGTTGCTCTGTTGTTTTGAAACCTTTACCCTTCAATCCCTTTCAGTTGTTGTCTTGCAGTTCCTTGGGATGCAGAAGAGCAGGTGGAAAGGGAATGACCTGAGCTGAAGTTCAGTGGCTGAAGGGCTGCTCTCAGTCCCTCAGAGGTCACCATCAAATTAAGGACGAAAGGTTTGAAGGGGAAAAGAGGTGTAGGATTTTCTGTTTCCTTTCTGCCATACTTTCCTAAGTATATTTTACAGCTCTGAGTTGTTTCCAAGTTACCCAGATCTTTGTGAATCTCCAATGGCAAACAAGTGTTTTTAGAAAAGCAGTATTAAAACCATCTCACACACACGCTGAGGCTTAATTTAGACATTCCTCCTGCAGCAAGCAGAGATGATGTGCATGTCATTAAAGACACTTGCAAAGGGCTCTCACCTCCTTCCTATTCTCCACTGGGTAACCTTTGCCTTGAAATACTGTCCCAACCTTCCAGACACTGAACACTTCCAAAGATTTGTGCTGAAGTAAATGTGACACATCCAGAAATATTTATACACCCTCAATGCAAATAACCATTTCCTGATCTGAAATATCCCAGGAAACAAAAGATCTAGTGCTGGCTTTTGAAGAGAATTTTTAAAAAGTGAATGTCACTTCTTCCCTCTCTGAGCCCCAGGAATAAGCTGTGGCTGGAGTCAAATTTAGTTTCTAATGTCGCTGGAAAGGGAGAGCTCCCTCCAGGCTGGAATCCAAGCAGCATTGCTGGGAGAGGATCCCCTCGAGGGAGGTAAGGGGGTAGGAGGCTGCCAGGGCTGCAGTCTCCCCACTCAGCTTTTTCCAGAGCCCTGGAGAGCCTCAGGCAGGAGAGGGAGGAGAGGCCTCCTCAGGTCCCCTCCCAGCCATCCTCACTCTCACCCTGAGTCTGTTACCACTCCAGCACTCATCCCACGAGCTGGAAAGATGACAAATCCTGTGCTGTGAAGGTCATCCTTAAAACTGCTCTCTGCAGAGTGCCTGCAAACTTCCAGCCTTAACAACAGGAGCCGAGGAATGTTTGTTGTACAGGAAGCGCAAATGAAAGCCCCAAATGATGATTGAAGCAATGCTGACAATATTTACAAATCAGGAGAGGAGAATATGCAGTAGTGCCTGTGGCCAATTTTCCTTTGCACTGAAGACACATGGCTTTGTCAGAGGCAATGAAATTGGATCTTGTTTACCAGTGTGAGCAGATCATGGCACTTTATTATCATAGCAAACGAAGATAAATCCCAACATCCCGGAGTGTAGCCGGGGCTTTGAGGCAAAGTAACAGCCACATCCTTATTGTCACAACATTACAGCACTATTAAAAGCACAGGTTTCATATTTAAGAACTTCCATGTGATAAATCTCTTAGAAAAAAAAGTATTCTCTAACGCTTGCAAACAGGCACAAAAGCACAAACCATGCATTTTATCACAGCACCTCAACCCTAATGAACAACTCTATTTTTAATTCTCTGATCTCCAACCATGGTCACAAAACCTTGGGAGTTTGGCATGCCAGTTATTTAAGATTTGAAATCCTTCTTCATATCACGTTGGTTGCTCTTAGATTTCAGAACAACAAAATGAGCGTAGAGTTGCCAGGCTTGCCTACTGCATTTGGAAGAACTGAGATCAGCATTTTAAAAGCCATCTTCAAGTGTAAAAATGAATATATTAAAGGCACAACAGACCTACATGGCCACAGACACCCTTTATTTATAGCTCTTTTTGGTAAAAAAATATGCAGAGAAAGCTCATAGGTGAACTTTTGGGCCACATTTCTCTGCGGCAAGAGATAAGTGACTCATACAAGAACACCTGGGCATTATCTATCAAACTTCTGTTTACATACCAACAGTTTTGGTTTTAGAGAATCGTAAGGAGGTTTTTTATGTCCTGTGTAGAAATCAATTTTATTTGCAACAATGCACTGTAATAAAACCCTTCTGTTAGAAAACAGGGATTTACTCCTATTTATTGTATCAAAATTGCATTTTCTTCTTTCAAAAGTACCCATCCTATGTTATGGTGTGAGCTAAACTGTGTTTTAACAAAACTTACATGTTCCTTTTCGTTTAAATTCGAGCTAATTTCATAAAATATTAAAGGAATCCTAAATTATGTATTTTTAAGTAAACAAATCCTTAAAGCAGGACCAACTGTGGTGAAAGGCATACATACCCACTGAGTCTCCCCAGGTGTAGCTTAGCAAAGCACATTAAATAAAACCCCTCAAGTGTAAGGGCTGATCAATAAATTCTGTTCTTACCCCTGTAAAGCAAGGGGGAAAATGCCAGCAGAGGATGCAGAGCAGGAATTTCAGTGTATGAAACACCCACGGCAAAGCCCAAGGCCGAAGGGAGACAAGAGAAGGTGCAGTCACCAATAAAAAGCTGCAGCATCAGGAATTTGTTAAAGTGTTAAAAGGGAACTTTAACCAGGTGCTTTCCACACAGGTTTGCTTCACAGCCCTGGCTGTGCAGAGAGGTTCAGCTGTTGTTCAGCAGTCAAGAAATACGAAATTCTAACAGGAACTTGCTATTTATGTGCAATCTTTAAATGAAATAACATAGCTGGGGGCTGTTGTTCAGCACAAGCTTTCAAGCATAGGACAAGATGAATGAAAAAACCTTGCTCAGTTCAGAAGAGTCCTAAATTTAATAGTGGATACAAGTAATGCTCAAACTGCTCAAATTTTCCTTCAGTCGTGGCACCATCAGAATCTCTAGTATATCCATTTAACCTTTGTTAAACAGCGCTGAATTTACAACTGTCATAAAAAAATTAGATTAAATCCAAAAAGTATTTAGACAGAAAAGGAAAAAAGGGAGAAGTGAAAGCCATAATCTCCTTCACTGTGAACATCCAGCACCTGCACAGTGCCCTGGAACAAAAGCAGCTCTAAGGTAGGGCAGAAATGAGTAAAAAGGGTGAAAAATGCAACATTTCCTCAAACAAATAATGAGCAACACCACTGATAACACCAGAGTCTCTCCCATTTTTTGGTGTCTTTAAACTTCATCCTTTTCATCCTCTTTCGACTACTCTGTACTTGTTACTAAAGCAACATATTCACCTTGGCACTCAAATTCCATCTAAAGGCTGGAAATACCATTTGGCTGAGCAATCCCAGGGAAAGGAGGCAGAGAAATATTCCTCTGAAGGCTCAGTGCATTCCTCAGACCAGTCACTGGAAAGCCATAAAGCCCTAAGTCTGGGTGTTTTCCTCTTTCTTCCTGAGCCGAGAATTCACGAACCTTTCCCACGTTTTAAATGCCATCAGGACCTGCCTGCTTTGCAGGTGGGAAAATAAATGGGGCAGTTAATGCTCATGCTCTGGCTCCAGGGAGAGAGGGAACATGGAACATGCAGCAGGCAGGCAGGATCTGGCTCTGAGTCATCCTGTGAGCCCAAAATGGCACCAATGATCAGCAGTGCTCCATGACTGTGCGGAGAGAATTCCCATTTTGCAGTTTCTCAGCTCAGGGGCACAGCCACACCACCTGCTTTTGGTTTGCCAGAGGGCAAAGAAAAAACTTAAACCATCCCAAAATCCACGTTATCTCCCCAACTTGTGTGACCCTCACACATCCATGAATAAGATGAATAAGATGAATAAGACTTGGATGGATTTTAACTATTTTAACTATTCCAGGCTCCCATTTTAAGGAGTTTGTTTGGAACAGATTTCCCCAGGTACCCACAGGAGTGAGGACAAATTACAGTGGTGCTCTCAACTCAGCAGGACCTCTGCTGACAAAATTTCTTTGTCAAAGGACAAGGAAAGATAACTTGACCAAGGCAATCAAGGTAAATAGATCCCAAAAAAGGTCCACTGTGCCATAGCTCTCCAATTTAGAAAAAGACAAAGATCCTGTAATAATTACACTTGCAACAACTATTAATAATTTCTGAGAGAGAAAGAGCAGATTTATGGTCTCTCCTCACGTAAAAAATCGTGAGTGTCCCACACATTTACACGAGAGGTACCACCTGTGAATGCTGCTTGACATCAGAATAAAGCACATTTCAGACAGGTCTCCAATTTCCCCATTGCTGCTGTTCAGCTCACTTTGGGGATCTGCTACTTTTCCACACTCCTGACCCTTGTGCTGGTAACAAGGCAGGAATTTCAGCTTTTAACTCCAACAATGGTATTGTATAAGACTCAAACCCAGCGATGCAATGATCAAAAACCCTCCCATTGTATCATTTCCACCCATGATCCTTTTCCTCACATCAGTTCACACAGAGTTTGTTACGTTTCTGAGTGTCACACACTCTGGCGTGCAGAATAAATAAACCCCTGCTCTCTGCCCTCTGTCTGATACTCCCTTCCCCTGCAAAGGCATCCTCTGCCCTTGTATTTCAGTCACCTGTGGCCTTCTGGGCTGTATCTGGGCAAAGCAGGAAAATGTACTTTCCTCACAGCATTTCTGGAATTGCATCTTCACATCACTTCAAAAGTAGAAAAGGGTATTTTTGACAGAAAGACATTTTTCTTTAATTACCAAATTCTTTAATGCTGAAAAGAGTCCTACAAAACTTCACATCCTACAGCACTCAAAGCTGAGTGTTTTTCAAACTCTACTTTTGTTTCCCCTCAGTTGGTAAGAGCTTTTCTGCCTCATCTTTTGATACCCTGCAGGATACAAAGGATATTGATGGGACCAGCTGAGGAATCAGCCAGTGCAAACTCGAATTATGAGAGCATTTCGCTTCCTCTCTCTGTTTCAAACCAGACTTATTTGACATATGCTGGTGAACAGGGCTGACACAGAAACAAACCTGAGACTTCACCACCCTCCCACAATCACAAATTGCCCCTGTGTTATCCATTGACACATCCTGATCAATGTTCTTCAGCCCAATCTAAATCTCTCTCAGTGAACTGAGAGCAGAATTTTTCACTTGATGTGCTCAGCTTTCCTGCCAGGTCCCTTCTATTTAAACCTGCATACAAATTTAGCCTTCTTCCTCAGAGTCAAACAAACACACACCAAAGCCAAGGCAAAATATCCCAAGCTTTGGAATCAGGCAAAATTTTCCAAGCCCAAATCAATAAGGTAAAGAACTCCAAGATCATCCAGTGCAACCTTTGAGACAGGGGTTGATGCTCTGGGTTGGGCAAAGATGGTGCTCAGGGCTTGGAAAAGATGTATTTCTTACACTCAGTGAGAATGAGCAAAGCCCAGTTCTAATCTTAAATTCCATTTTCATTCCTGTGCCTACTGAACAAAATTGGGATTATTGTAACCACACATGCAGGATTTAATGTTGAGGTATTCTGATGTACAAAAAGATTAAGAGAGACTGAGAAAAAAACAAATAAACAAAAAAACCCCCAAAAAAACAAAACCAAAAAAAAAAAAAAACCCCAAAAAAAACACACAACAGTTTCCTGTACTCTGCAGGGAAGCCAGGGCCCTTTTGGTTTGTGGAGTGCAACATCCAACTCTTAGAGCCAGAATTAAGGAACACCATGTTTCTCCAGGAGTAGATAAAATTTTGTATGTATGAACTCAATACCTAAAAAAAATGATGGCACTTTTTGGACCAATACCCATTTCTTTGTTGTTAAATGTCTTTCCAATACAACCTGTATCTGTATTAACTGATACGGGAATAAAAGCCTTAAAATCCCATTGACTTTCCAATCATTAAACAAAGGCCTCCAAACAACCCAGGAAGATGTACATGATTTTTAATTATCTAATACATGTACATATCCTAAATATAGACAGATAATCTATTTTAATGCCTCATCCTAAACCTCCTGTAATAACTGTACTCCAGCTCAGGTAATTTAATTTCATATTCTTTCGAGAACACGCTACTGCAGTCCTATTTAAAAGATAATAATTCTTTGGAATAACTTGTTAGGCTGATGGAGTTCAGAGGAATTCTTCACCCAGGTGGGATTTCTTAGGAAGTTTTTAGAAAGCAAATCAATAGGAGTTTACAGATTGCAAATCTGATCACACTCCTGGCTGTCCCCAGAGGAAGCTGTGGAATTGTCATTTCAGTGAGGGGATCTTGGCAGAATTAGTTCTCCGTCCTGGAAAATTGCTAAAGGACAGGGGACAGCAGGCTGGAGCAAAGGCACTCACAATCAATAGAACACAATACTTGTGTTATTTATCCTGGCAGGTTTTTACCCTGGTTCTGATCTCTAGCATAAAAAAGGGTAAAACTTGCTTTACGCTTCAATATTTCATGGAATCATCTGAACAAGGTCAGATCTGGGGAGGGTGTAGGGAGAGGATATTGATACACATGGTATGACTGGAAGAGCTTTGCTTGTAGTTCATTAAATCAAATCTTCCTTTAGAGATCCAATACTCACTGAAACTTCTTGGATTTACTTTTTCTCCCCCTCCCCACACTCCCCCCATCCCCTGCCTTACTTCCACTGGAACACTGGTTCAAGAAGTCTCAGCTCATTAGGAATTCCGGAATTCCAGAATGGTCTGGGTGGGAAGAGACCTTAAAATCCATTCAGGTCCATGGGCAGGGACACCTTTCACTATTCCAGGTTGTTCCAAACCATATCTAGCCTGGCTTTGGACACTTCCAGGGACCCAGGGGCAACCACAGCTTCTGTGGGCAATGTGTGCTGGTGCTCTGTGATATTGAAAACACTTCTTGATAGTTCTACGTGTGAATGATGTGGAAGGATAAAGGCACTTCACAGAGAAACAAACCTGAAGGTCACTGCCACGAGAGTCCTTTTCTGGAAAGGTTTAGGGAAGCAATCAAGAAATTGGTTATTATCGGCTGCCTTCTCCATGGGCACAGGAAGGTCTGAGAGGTGTCACCTGTGGCACCATCCTCAGGTGGCTGAGGACTCAGACTCCATTTGGCAGGAGTCAAAGAGCAGTGCAAGCAGCTGCTGCTCCAGCAGCTTCACCTTGGAATGCCAACAGGCAGGAACAGTCACAAGTGGAGAAATCCAGAATTACCCCTGGAACTTACCCCTGGCACTGGCTAGAGGATCAATGGCCATCTACAACTGTCCCCCAGTCGTTCTGCCAAACCCCATTTTTGGTAAATCAAGCTTGCCAACATCTTACAGCTGACTTTTTCATCCAAAAAATGAGGGTAGCCGAGATCATGATTCACCAGGCATGCAAGCAAATCAGGAATGTGGATAAGAAGAGCTGTGGTTATGCTGAATTTGCAAAAGTAAATGCACATCTCTGTGCACCATCCTTGCCTCAATAGGGGAAACAGGAGATAAGAACTGACTTTCTCCAGTCCCATTTCTGTTGGACTGTGTGGAAAATTACAGAATTATGCATTTTAGTGACCAAGAGAGAGGCTGACAGACATTTTACTTTGCACCAACCTATTACCGACTCAGAACAGAAGAAATTCAAACAAAACCCCCCATAATTTCCATACCTGACTCCAGTAGGTGGGACTACTCTCAGTGAGGGGGTGGGAGACACTTAAAAACTTTTTTCTCTCCTCTTTTTCTTTCATTTACCTTGAACACCTCCCAGTCTCTCCTTTTACTCCTACTATGTGAACATGTAGGAGTTTGTTCGTAGAGGATGAACAAACTCTTTCCTGGAACTAACTCCACAGTTCCAGGGCTGACTTGCTTTAAGCCACGCCTTTCCTGAACGTGTTGAGGACTTTCAGAATCGTCTGAAGGATTCTTCCACATACAAAACTCCCTTCCACAGAGAAATCCTGTGCTATCAAAAATCTCTCCCAGGAATGTCCTCTAGGATTAGAACCTTGCCCACACTCACAGGAAAAGCTCTCAGAACAACTACTACTTAGTGACAACTTCATTGCAATAGAAATGAACCACTTCATGAAAATGCAAATTACAATTTCATGATGACAATGAAAATAAATGTAAGGATATTTTCTTTTCAATTCAATCTTGTACCAAGAGGGATGAAAAACACTTTTTGTGGTCTCAGGTTAGCATTTTGTTTCATACATTTTGTTTCAAACAATTTTTACACTGAACAGCACTCTAGGAATTGCCTGACCCAAGAAAGACAAATTCAGAGGTAAGAGCGTATAAAGAGCTCTGGTTACTCAGAATTTGCTTCACAGAACTCTATATCTCACCATTGAAAATAACAACAGAAATAAAATAATTATGATTATCAACTGTTTGGCCAGACTGTAGCAAGAACCCCAGTCAAGCTCTAATCAAGTTAACAGGAAGCATGGTGACAGGAAGAACGTTGGGAATGAGGAGAAATAAGTGAAATCTGGCTTTTTCTAGTGGGGGTCAATGAGCCAATGCGATTGCAGACAGATACACATTACCTTATGTGGAATAAATTCATTTTATCATCACATACATGTTTTAGTTTTCATAAATAGGCTTCCAGAGACAGCTTTGCTCTGGTGAGTGAAGGGCTCTTCTCTCAGGAATAGTTTTACCAGCATGGAGCCAAAATTCCTCACAAAGGGCCAGCTCAGAAATACTTTTTAAGTATTTAAAATTCACTCTCCTCCAAAATTCACTCTCAGAACTCAGGTGAGTTAGGCAGAAACTGCCCAAAGACACTGGCAGCCTGCAGAGCTCTCTGGGAAGATCAGCCCTACAAATCCAACAGTTTGGGTGGCACAAAACTTGGCTTATCCCAGCCCAGGTGCTTATTTCCTGATGAAGGACTCCTGGAGCCTCCCAAGACACACACCTGAAGGAACAGGAGTCACTGAATATCATCCTTCCTCTGTGAGATTATTTGCTGGTGGCCACAGGAGGGGAAAGCGAGCACTGGTCCCTGGGAGAGCTGCTCACCAAAAGCTGAATTTTGGAAATACTGTTGGAAGTATGGCCACTGTGAAATCCAGTTCCTTCCACAGCTCATGGAGACAACCCCCTTTGTGTGCAATGTCCATCAAGGAAACAGCCACTCTCCAGATTTCAGAAAGGTTTCCTCTGTTCTCACTCAATTACCATAAGAATTTTACCACAGGACTGAGGCACAGATTTTTTTTCCTCCCTCTTGACCTTAAGAAAACTTGTCATCTGCTCATATAAGTTAACTGCTAGAAAACATCTGTTAGGTTAGGGGGTAAAATAGTGATAAAAAAGCCCTAAGGATGACTTTGAAAGATATTTTCCTGAGGAAATTATGGAAATCCTCCTGATCTGAAGAGAAATGGAAATTAGCGGAACTCCATATTTCTGACAGCCTCAAAATCTCCTGTTGCTTTGTAAAACCTACCCTAAACCCAAGGCAGTCGTGCTCTGTGCTGCTCTTTATTTAATCTTTCAGCTCACCTTCACAACTGCCTTTAAAGTTTGGCTCTGAGAGGCCAATTTTGAGCCAGGCTGAGATTTACAGGAGTTGAATGGAAGGCACCAACCTGGAGCTGTGTGTCCCCACGTCCAGCATAAATCCCTCTGAAGCCACAGAGCCAATAAAAATGGAGTTAATTATAGCAGCTTCACCATGAATATGTAGGTTGTGCAACTCAGGAGAACTCAATAACCATTTTAATGGGGGTCATCGCTATTCACAGAGACATTGGAGAGAATGCTCCACGTGGCTTAATTGTTGAAATTAAAAGGTTTCTGCAATTTGCAAAGCTGATTTTTATGTTTTCTATAGAACAATGTGTCTTTGCTTCCGCGAAAACACAGGGGACAACAGAAAGCCACAGGCAGGAAGAGGAAAGCTCCTGCCATCACCTCCAGGCTCCCGCTGTGCACTGGGCATTTAAGCTGAAATGGCCTCTTTTCCCAAAGAGAATTTATTAGAATTAATCAATAGGCGGCTGGGGATCAAATCTTCAAAACCTGGCAGCACCCAGCAGCTCTCACCACGGTCTGAACGTCCACTTCAGCAGATGTTCAAGCAACTGGACCAATTTTGGGAATGGAGGTTGACCCCTTTTGCAGACAAAAGACAAAATGTTTTGTATAAGCATAATTTTTGTTCTCCCCCTACCATTATACTCTGGAGAAAGAGCATTCATGGTTCTTGGGCACTAAAAATAGGTTATTAAAACTTCAAACAGATCAAATTCCTTGCCTGGTGTTGTTTCAAATCCCCAGGGGTTGTGAGGGCCCATATTTTACAATCAGAATTGCAAGAGACATTGTTTCATTGTGAGGTTCTTATATTGCCACTCTCAAAGCACAGACTTTGAGGAAAAATGGAAATTTGGGAGATGAGTTTCCCAACCTCATGAAAATCTGACAGCAACAAGCCCCACACCTCAAAAAGCCCCCACACCCAAACCCAAAACACCAACTCAGCACCCTGGAAGTGCACAGGTGCTCAGGAAAGTCATCACAAAGCTCAGCTAAAATCTCCAAATATGACCGTTCTGGGATGGTGATGCACGTGGCAGTAGAAGGGCAAGGTGACAGAAGGAGAGGACAAAGGGCAGAAAGGGCCTGAGCAGGGAGATGGCACAGATTGTTCACACTGACCAAAGGTTCAGAGGCTCAGACTGAACTGTAAACAGAGAATATGTATTTATAGGGATAGTAACAAACTTCCAGATCTGTCAGTCTCCCAGAAACATAAACTAACACAGAGATAATCAATAAGGGAAAGCCCATAACTGACAAATTTAACCCGCAGGTGGTACTTTAGCAGCACACATTAACAAAAGGCATGATCCACAACCAGATCAAAATGGGCCAGAAAATTATGAGAGAAAATCCTCTGGAGCCAGGCTGGGACTGCTCTGGGGCTGCTCAGCCTGGACAAGAGAAGGTTGTGTGGGGACCTCACAGCTCCTTCCAGGGCCTGAAGGGATACAGGGAAGCGGGAGAGGGACCCCGCATCAGGAATTGGAGTGCCAGGACACAGGGAATGGCTTCCCACTGCCAGAGGGCAGGGATGGATGGGAGATTGGGAAGGAATTGTTCCCTGGGAGGGTGGGCAGGCCCTGGCACAGGGTGCCCAGAGCAGCTGTGGCTGCCCCTGGATCCCTGGCAGTGTCCAAGGCCAGGTTGGACTTTGGGGCTTTGAGCAACCTGGGATAATGGAAGGTGTCCCTGCCCATGGCAGGGGTGGCACTGGATGACCTTTAAGGTCCTTTCAACCCAAATCATCCTGGGATTTTTTGAAAACCTCTCATATATTTTAAAATATAAATTAATTAAATGATTTAAAATAAAAATGAAAAAAAGTCTGTAATTTTTTTTTTTTGCGCTATGGGAAATAAATGAATTATTTTCCCAGTATGTTTGGCACAAAGATCTCTGGGAAAGCTGGAATAGGTTTAAGCTTCTGAAATGTATCTGCTTCCAACAGTAGTTTATGTCCAATTTGCTTGCTATTCTCCATTTGTTTATTTAAAACTTAGTAATAAAAAATGGCACCAGAGAGGATCAAATTTGCAGTGTTCAGCTTTTACCTGGTCAGAAGCGCTTAGTCTGAATGTTAAATTAGAACCACCAATTAATATTAATTAAAACAATCCCTGAGGTGTAAAACCTGCCCTATTTAGGGGAAAGGTAACAAAGTCCTACTGGATTTTTAATTATCACATTTTGCTGTAATTGGTTCACCCAACCTGATTATGGCCTTGAGGACACGCACACTGGCAGCTCCATGGGCCCAGGGTCACTGGCTGGAATTTGGGAAGCGATTCCTTAATGTGGAAATAAAGGGGATGTGGACAGCAGGTTACAGAACAGGGGACCAGAACTGGGATTTTAAGAGGAAAAATTATACTGGCTTCTTCCCAGACATGCCTCCACATCTAACCCTGATGTTTGACACTTCTTTACAAAGGATTCATGCTTGGAAAGGGGGGAAAATGGAGCGATTTTGAGTCCTCTGGAAGATACTCGGGTCCACTGTTCCAGACAAAGAAATGTGTGGTGCTAATGTTCCACTGACTACCAAGAATCCTCCCTGACACATTACTCCACTTCTTTCATGGCTATTTTGATTCAAGTACTAAAAGCTCTGCAAAACTGGGGGAAAAAAAAAAAAAATCAATCAAAATTTAAACCCTGTAAAAGCAATTTTGCAGCTCAGGTCTTGAGGGAAGGACAAAAACTTTGGGCATTCAATAATTGAAGCTACATGAGCAATAGCAACTCGGAGGGTTACAGAGCAGAGCTTTTGACAGGCATTTCATGGAATTGCAGATGCTCCACCAGGCACAAAGAGGACTGGTTAAGTTCCCAATGCATTTTTTAAAGAGGGAATTAAAGCTATCCATTCCAGGTCATTATTCATGGAAGACAAGAAGACTTTCAGCTTCTCTAGTAGGTGGTTACTAAAGAACTCTCTCTTCCTCCTGGGGACACACTCCTTCTATTATTCCCTCCTCTCGAATTTAATTCTTCATAACTGAAAAAGAAACTTGATTATCAACTTACATTTCTGGCCTGCCCAGTGCATCTTTGCAATATTATTTTACCTCATTTGCACGGTCAGGAAATCCAATTTCCATGGGCTCGAAATCTCCCTTCACCTACTGCCTAACAGAATCCCAGAGCTGCTTGTTCATGGGGGTGTTTATTATTAGAATGTCTTGTGTAAAAAGAGGAGAAACATCCAAAACAGCTTCCAGCTACAGTTTTGCTCTGAAGTCACCCTGGCAGCAGGCAGCATTTAACACATCTGAATGTCATCACGCTGCTTTGCCCTAGAACATGGAATAGGGATGAGCAGGAGCACTGTGTTCTGAGGTGTGGATCTCCAACTTTCACCCTTGCCCAAAGAACAATTAGGTAATGTCAATGAGACTCCTACACTGTACCCCAAAATATTTTAACCTATGTTGCAGTGTCACTAAAAGACTGCATAAAAGGGAAGGCTTCTCCCAGCTCTGTTCTGCTGAGGTAAAGCTGAGTAATCTATGAAGTACTAGCTCCCTTCCCTTCCTGGGAAGATTTAGGCTGTATTTTAGGGGAAGGTTCTTCCCCTGTAGGTCATGGGGTGCTGAACAGGCTCCCCAGGGAATGGGCATGGCCCGAAGGCTGCCAGAGCTCCAGGATGACAGACACAGCACTGAGGTTCAGGTCATCCTGTGAGGGGAAAGGAATTGAACTTGATGATCCCTATGTGTCCTGTTCAAATGATTTTCTGATTCCAACAATCACAGCAGGGAAGTAGTGGAGGTGACTCACAGAAGAGTCACCAACAAGACAACTCAGGTACAAAGGTCCATCTGCTGTAGGAGAAGTCAGAGCGTGGAGAAAAGGAAAAGCCCAGAATACGACCCAGCTATTATACAGCAGATCAATTAATGCCTTGTCATTAAAGTAATAACGATGTCACAGTAAACAAGCTGCTAGGAACAAACAAAACCAGGTATATTCCTTGAAAAATGGTCTGTCAAGAAGTGAACTGCATATTTCAAAGAGTTTTTTTATGAAAAAAAAAATGTGTATGATGTTTACCATGCACACTACAGAGTAATACAGCCTTTAAGTATGATAACCCAGCACATTTCCACATTATTTTATAATGCCCTGGTGCTTCTACAGCTGTTGTTTAAAGAACCCATGGTTTCCTTCCCCCCTTGGAAATCCCAGTCTGCTCCTTATTTTTCCTTAGTCATGTCAGTTTACTCACCAGAACAACACCCCCAACTAAAGTATCTCAAATGCATCCATGCAAAATACTTTTTTTTTTTTTTTTTTTTTTTTGTTTTTGTTTTTGTTTTTGTTTTTGTTTTTGTTTAAAAAAGTGATGTTCTTGCTGGACTGTGAAGTTTGTGTCTTTGTTTAATTATAATTCAGTTCAACCAAAACTAATTATCTAAGCACATCTATCCAGGCATCCATCCTCCAAAATGCTTGAATATAAATTTCAAATTTGAAAACTTAAGTCTATCCCAGACCACTGCAACCTTACTTCTGCGGGTCACATTGGTTAAATGGAAAGAAAAAATTGCCTTGTTTGCTTTTGCATTGAAACTCTCTAAAGAAACCAATCAGGTAAATAATAATAATAATAATGACATTATTAGAGCAAACAAAAATCCCCCCCCAAATCTAAAGGCGAGACATGAAAAAAGCCAAGGAGAAGGCTACAAATACAGCATTCCCTAGAAAAATTGGGTTTTGGCAGGAAGTTTCTCTCGGGAGAAAGGGCAAGGCCAATTCTCAATGCAACACAACAATTTTCATTATCTATTAGAGAACGTATAGGAATGTTTGGGAATGCCACCTATCCCATGTTTGGATTGTGAATACCATTCCAAACCCTTGCATACCAGGAGAAATCTGGCCCAGCTGCAGGATGTTATTTCATCTCCACTGCCTGCTCACTGAAAAATTTATGTGCCCATTACTAGCTTTGATGATTATAACGATGTCATTTACTTGGTCTAAAGTGGATGTCAGAATATACCTGGTCTTGATGACAGCAATAAAGAAATTAAAAAAAAAAAATCACTCCATGGCAAAAAAAAATTGCTATGAAATTCCCATTACTGCTGGACTTCTGATAAAAATCGTGACCTTGGCAATCAGCACACTGAGGGAAGTATTAACAGGGCCACAGGTAGAAGGAAATCAACTCTAAAGTCAACAGGAAATCATCAAGAATTGGAGACTGATTACACTCCCATATTAGCCCCGTGGCAGTAGCACCATGACTTGGCCTGGACTTGCTAAGAACCAGGCTTTAAATGAGTTTGTCTGGGCCCATCTAACATCTGGGATTCTGCTGGTGACACATTTGCTTTTGTTGAGGGTGTTTCAGAGCTGCTGCAAAGCCTCATGCTACAGGGCATGGCCTGGGCACACCTTTCTCTTCTCTCTGACCCCAGCTGTTACACTTTTCCATGGAAAAATATCTCGGTTTTGTTCTTGCCCCAATGTAAAAATGAAAATTCAGCATTTCTGAAGCTGCCTCTAAAGACACAAAGCACATTAAATACATGCAGATTCCACAGCACTGACTGACCTATCTCCACAACAAAAATAAGTGGCATTTTCACAATTTTTTCTGGCCCCTATTTTCCCTGTTCTTAGTACAATACCCTCCTCTAAAAATCGACGTAACCTTTCAAGTTCCTGGTTTTAAAATAAGTTGATTGTACACAAAAAAGGTCACTTATTTCAGTAAAATGTAAACTCTGGACCTGTCTCCTCATGGAGCAGAGCCTGGGAGAGCAAAGCACTGAAAATTCCCATGGGAGGGACTTTAACCCCAAAGCTTTGTGTATTTGTGACTGTCCCTGTACCTCTCCTGGCCACAGGTTCCAGACAGAAGGAAAAACAGGGAAACAGAGACAGTAAACTACTGCAAAACCTCTTTGAGCTCTCAGCTATAAGGCAAACATTGCATAGGAAAGCGCCTTCTTGGCCTGAGTCTTTCTGCCTTTACAATTTAAAACCCTACATAACTACACAGGTATCACAACAAAGCAACAATTCCAGTCTAAACACAAAAGCAGCAATCCCAAAAACAGCTCTGAGAAGCTGTTTTACCTGTTTCTGTAAACTTATTCTCTAAGCACATATACCCAGGCATACATCCTCAAAAATGGTTGGATATAAATTGCAAATTTGAAAACTCAGGCTATCCCAGCCAGGAGAGCACTGCAACCTTGCAGGTAACACCCAAAAATTTAACAAAAGACGTGAAAACAGTCAAGGATTTGAAAGCTACAGAAACAGTGTTCCCTAGGAAAATATAACTTTGACAGTTAAATTTGTGGTTGAGCTGGAGACCAAGCGCATTTTGTTTAATCTTAGTTCAAGCACACACTAAGGTTAGGAAATATGGACTGAGAAACAGCAACATCAACACTGCAGCTCTAATTATCTCCACATGTATAATTTGAGAATATTTTGTGTCCATCTGCTGAGAAGTTGAGTTGATAACTTGGGCCCACTTGTCAGACTTCCACACCTGCATCCAGCTTATCTCCAACACTGGGGAAAAAGTTATCCACGGACACCAACGGACATAACACTGGCCTGCAGGGAAGCAGTCAACCATTTAATCTTTGGATGCTTAAAATGCACAGGCTTTTCTGCCTGCTTTCTGTAGTGACAGGATGGGAGGGAATGGCTTCAAACCCAAAGAGAGAAGGTTTAGATTGGGTATTAGGAAGGAATTGTTCCCTGGCAGGGTGGGCAGGCCCTGGCACAGGGTGCCCAGAGCAGCTGTGGCTGCCCCTGGATCCCTGGCACTGTCCAAGGCCAGGTTGGACACTGGGGCTTGGAACAGCCTGGGATAGTGGAAGGTGTCCCTGCCCATGGCAGGGGTGGGACTGGATGGGCTTTAAGGTCCCTCCCAACCCAAACCATTCTGGGAGTCCAGATCCCACCTAGAGGATGGGACTATGACTCCCACACTGCTCCCACGTTCACTGACCTCAAGAAGGCTGAAGCTGTCTCAAACTCTACAGGGAATCCAGCATATTTCTCATCCCAGTTAGGGCCTCTGGCCGCTGTGCTCTGGGCCTGGTGAAGCCCTAAACCTTACAAGTAAGGTCGTGCTCAGTCAAAAGTTGGGCTCGAGGACATTGGAGGTCTTTTCCAACCTCAATGGTTCTATGTTTCTGAGCAACAGGAAATTCCAGACAGAAATAAAAAAAAAACCCAGAAGCAACTCCAGATCCTTGAAGTGTGAGTGACTGCAGTGCTTGTGTGCTGGAGGTGCCCCCTGTGCAGGGTTTGGGCTGTGGTGGTGGCAGACAGGTGGGCAGAGAGCCTGGAACTCAGGCTGTGTCTGAGGCCAAGCTGCTCAGCAGCAAACAAAGCCCATGTGATGCTCTATGCTCTCTGGCCTTCTGCCCTTTATATTCTCCCCAAACTGAAGGGCCAAAGAGATTCAGGTTGATGCTCTCAAAGGGGTTTGTCTAAGATGTGGGAACACAAACTTTCCATGGATAAATGAAGAGCCTTTAGATGCTCAATCCTTACCCAGTCAGGCACGCCCTCTTGGAAAAGCCTTAAAGGCTTTTCAAACCAACAGCCACTTCCAGCTCATTATTCTGCACAGACACAGAACCCTGTATATGGGTGTCCTGATCTAGAATTTCATTTAATGGATAATTGTTCTCTGGAAAGCAGTAAGACAATGCCTGCCAGTACAACTACTTCTTAATAAAAGCTCATTTTTCATATTCCAGCTCCACGCTGGATGACCTGAACATTCAGAGCCTTCATTGATGCACACGTGAAGCATTTGTTAAACCCCTTGTTAAAGTCTTCTCCTGCAGGAAACATCTCCTCTCTTCTCAGCAAGATGCCAAGAGAGCCCCAAGGACACAACAGGATTTACACCATTGTTGCACAGTGTCAGAAGAGCTATTTCTTCTGTTGACATTCTGCTTGCATAGAAATAGAGAAAAAAACCCTTCCTTTAAGCTGGAATTTAAGCCATCTGATACATCAAGAGAGGTCTGAGGTACACAAATAAAGCCCTGTCTTCTTTTGAAAATTAAATATATTGAATATATGGGGACTGGGGCTATTAAAACACACAATTTAACCAATTAAAACACACAAATAAAGCCCTGCCTTCTTTTGAAAATCAAATATATTGAATATATGAGGGCTGGGGCTAGATGATGTTTAAGGTCCCTTCCAATTAAAACCTTTCTAGGATTTTTTTTTAGTTTATTTTCTAAGGTAAACAGAGTTGGTAACAGGGGTGTGAAAATGAGAAACTAGTCCAAGAATATGTTCTGGGACAGAGATCTGAAAGCGAGTTTTTTACCAGTTAGCCCTGGAGAGAAAGTAATGTACTTAATAAAAAATGTTTGAAATTTCTCTATTTTCTTCTACATAAAGTGACGAGTTCAAATTTCACATTTTGTCAAGAACAGATATCAGACCCACAAGCAACAGAGAAGCCCCCAGAAACCAAACCAATGCACAAGGCTCTTATGTCATGTCTGAAAGATCATATAAAGCTATCAGAAAGATTAATTCATCCAGCAGTAAAGAGGTTTAACCTTTAAGGTAAAAGCAATCCTGGGTTTTCTTTGCAATGTCAAACAGTGGAGCATCATCCTGAATCTAAAAGCTGAAATGAGATGAATGACATTTTATTAACCAGTGACTCCCCTGTTGTTAAGGAGAGTCAATCTGCCTGTGTAAGGCCCAGGCACCATTCAGGTGTGTGTCAAACTGCCACCCCCAGCCTGACATTTGGGATTTACCCCTGAGTGGTGGGAACACTCCTGCCCAGACTCACGGCTGGAGTGGACACTCCTGAAGGCAAATTCCACATCGGTCAAAGCCCTTCCCATGAACTGCAGAAATAATAACCTGAAATCTTCATCAACGGAGCTCAGTCCTCAGGTTACCTCATCCTATTTAAGCTTGTGGTCCCATAAAGAAATTGCAAGGGCATGTCCATCCCAAACGTGCTCTCATTTCTGACAGGCAACCTGCTAAAAGTAACAGAAATGCATTTGCTGCTGAGATGGGGAATAGGCACTATGGCATGTTGGGCCTACTCTTGTTCTGACAGATCCCATGGAAACACTTAGCACGGTGCCAGGAGTTAGAAAGGCTGTGCCAGAGCAGGCTGGAGGGCTTACAGAATAACCAGAATTGGAAAGGACCCACAGGGATCATGGGTCCAACTGCTAGCCCTGCACAGAAACTCCAACAGTCCCACCCTGTGCATCCCTGGGAGCTGTGTCCAAACGCTCCTGGAGCTCTGGCAGCCTCGGGGCCGTGCCCATTCCCTGGGGAGCCTGGGCAGTGCCCAGCAGCCTCTGGGGGAAGAACCTTTCCCTGAGATCCAGCCTAAACCTCTCCTGACCCAGCTCGAGCTGTTCCCTGAGTGCTGTCCCTGGCACAGAGAGCAGAGATCGGAGCTGCAGGCCATGATCAGCTCTGCCCTCAGGCTCCTCAGGCTCCAGCTGAACAAGCAAAGCAACCTCAGCCTCCCAGAACCAGGCAGGCAGCTTCTCCACCTCCAATCATATCAAAAGCACAAGCCAAGGCAATGGAACGAAGAAAGAAAAAAAACCCACAACCTCCTTGAACCTTTCTCCCCGTCCACCATTTCCAGACCAGGCCTTTATCAAGCCATGGTCAGTTCAGGTGCTCGGTAACTTGCCGTGGGTTTCTCCTCTGAAACCACATCTGCTCTTCCCTTTAGTGTGTGTGAACTTCCAGTATCCCCTGGAACTGTCCCAATAGGGTGAAAATCCTCCTCTTTGTGTTTAGTCCTGGCTCCTCAAGCTTCAGCAGAGGTCCTTAAAGCTGCAGTGAACAACTGATTTCTCTTTACTCTCCACACAGCATATTTTACATGCATTGGTTAATCTTGACTAGACATTTTCATGCAACCACCTACTGCAAATCCAGGCTCCTGCTCCCAAATGGCAACAATCAGATCAGAGACAAAATTACTTCTCTCTCATCCATCTTTTGCCAATTACACTGAATTTCACGTGGCATTTTAAGAGCAATCCCTCTCACAAGGTCCTGTGCAGATCTTCCTTGTCAGCTCTCACCTTCAGAACCCCCAAAGCAACTTAGTGGCATCACGAAATACCCTCATGTATCCACAGTAAGCCTGTTTTTCAGGATATACTGAACAACAAGAGATCCTGATGTGCTTCTCACTTCAGTGGTGAGCTCCTTCCCTCATGAGGACTGATGCCAGGCTTTTAACCTCCATTTCCTACTTTCTAATCCATGATTTGTCCATGCAAGGATTTCTTTGCTAAAGTTCCCCCTAACTTCTTTAAAACACTCTGGTGAGGATCTGAAGCCAAAAACTCCTGATACAGAATCCTTCTCCAAAACCTCCACCCACTGTCTGTTGCCCAAAACGCCACTTCAACCAAGAGAATTCATCCAAAGGCAGTGGGTGAATGGGTACAAATACACCAGATCTCTGTCATGAGAAGAGCTGGACAAGGGATATCGCTGTGTTCTGCAACAGCAACAAAATGTGTGCCCTCGAGTCTCTGACACGCTCCCAGGGTGAGATTTTTGTACAAAAATCTTCCTCTTAACTTCTATCAGAGTTGGTTATGGTTTTCTCAAGAAGTTTGCCAGTGGCTATCACAGAATCTTTTGATTACGTCTGAGACCCCACATCCAGGTTGAAGCCGACAGGTCTGGAATCCCAGAAACACAAAATTGACACTGCACAGGGCAAGGGCAGGTCAGTGCTGAGGGATTGCTTTTGGAAATATTTATTAGCAGTGACACCAACAGTCTGAATTAGAAAAAAAAATGCCATGGAAGACAACCTACAGCCTTTCAAGGTTTATAAGGCACCTAAAAGAAAGTTTATCTCTAAGCTGGTTTGGGGAGCTTTAGAGAGACTTGTATGTGGTCATAAGACACACACATCCAGTTTACGTTTTTCTGGCAAAATACCCAAATAAATCAAAGGCCATCAGGTTTCCCTCTCCTTATCATACAAATAAATCACAAGCATCAAGATTATTTTATTAAATTAATTACTAAATGCGTGACCATTATTATTAAATTTATTAATATTGTTATATGTTGTCTTTCTGATTACAGCATGCCACAATTGCTTTTCTGTTCTGCAGAATGAACACTGTCAAAAGAAATTTCTTCATGCAAGCCAGTCACAAAGAACATCAAAACCTTCAGTGAATACACAGCCAGTAGGGTTTCCAGAATAGATTTTTTTGTGCTAAATATTACTACTCTTATGTTTCAAGAAAAAAAAAAAAAAGTAGTTAAACCTTCCTTTTTCAAGCAAGAGTATTATTGCTAAGTAACAGCAACAATTGCTCTTGACAATTTAGATATCATACAGGAGACTGTGAGACATCCAGAGCTATCAGCCTCTAATCACTTTTCATTCAGTCTGACATGTGAAATCCACTACTTAAACACCACAGCTGCTTAAATAAAAGCAGGATTTTGAATATACTGTCCTGCTACTGATTATTTCAAGTACGCAAAGGCACACATTGTCAAACCAATTTGTTCACATGTGGATTCTTTCAGCTCAGGAAGACCTCGTTGCCTGAGCAACCCGAGAATCATCTACAGACTTGAACAAAAAATGGAAGGACTGAGTTTTTGTGAATGAGTCAAAAACTGGCCATGCCAGACTGGCTAACACTTGATCATTTTCAGCTGTCTCAAAGAGAAATCCTCGAAGTGTCTGAGGGATGGAATCCTCCTCAGGTTTTTTAACACCACTTTATCTGGTTACACCTGACTTGTTCTGTGTGACAGAGCAACCTTCCTAAAGGGAAGGTAAACCCAGATTATTCAGCCTTGGACAAGGGATGGAGGGACAGGACACAAGGAATGGCTTCCCACCGCCAGAGGGCAGGGATAGATGGGATATTGGGAAGGAATTGTTCCCTGGGAGGGTGGGGATGCCAGAGAAGCTGTGGCTGCCCCTGGATCCCTGGAAGTGTCCAAGGCCAGGCTTGGAGCAACCTAGGGTAGTGGAAGGTGTCTCTGCCCATGGCAGGAATGAAATGGCCTTCAAGATCCCTTCCAATCCATCCCATGATTCTATGAAAAGAAAAATGACCAAAAAAATATTCCCATATGCTGCAGTGAGTTCAGTGAATGTTCTCTTCCTGAATGAAGCCCACAACACACGACTAACAAGTGCCAGCACTTTGCTGCCTCCCTGACTTTGGGCAGCACTGAGCACCTGCTCCCTCTCCACCCCATCCCTTTTCTGAACCGTGCTTTTATTACATTCATGTATTGTCCAAGACAGACGTAACTGGAGTTCACTAAATAAATTTCCTTGAGAAATTTATACGGGGTTTGAAAGTTTAATGCAACTGCCAAAAGGTTTTTGGAGCACTGGGAGAATTAATCTTACTACTCATTACATTTATTGATTCCAATCAAGCTTCCAGACATCATCATAGGTGCCACTGCTAAGAAATAAAAAGTTTCCAGGAAATCTCTACATAAATCTTAAGTGACTGCCAGCTTTGGAGAAGGGGAAAAAAGCTAAAAAAGAGGTGTGTAATCTACATGCCAGTAACTACTGGACTAATAGGTGTTATCAGCCACCACTTGAGGAGCTTTCTCCAGTACTGCTTTTATAACCAGCTCAAGATGAGATTTCAGCCCTCAGGCCTGCATAAGGGCCAATATTCATGACAGTGTTTTCTCTTTCAACACTCTGTGAATTCAATTAGGGATGAAAAGCAAAAAGGCACTTCCACACATAAAGGTTGGGTTTTTTCTTTTCTTTTTTAATTAGAAGCTGAATGTGGTTAAAGGTAGAAGCTGGGCAGCCATACCATCATTCTGTACTAAATAAATAGAAAGAATAACTCCGTTACTATGTCTGACATCAAGAACAAGTGGAGGCTTTTCATTTGAAGATGGAAGAAAAGAGTGACAGCAAGTTTTGGAAATAATTTACCACATTTGCTCGAGCAAACCTGAGAGAAAAAGAGCATTTGTGAAGGGATGAAAAATAATGACACAAGTTTTTTGTTTTCTACAGCTCCTATTCCAGTCCTCCTCTAGGACTGGAGTGCAAACCAGAGCTCATGCTGAGGGAACACCACAATCCAGCCAGCATTTGAAGGAGTTTGGCTGACTACAGCATAAGAAAAGCTTCTTTTTTTTTTTATTTCCACCATTTAAAACTGATTTTAACATAACTGCCTTTCACCTGGTATGTTTTGTTTTTTGGGTTGTTTTTTTTGTGGGGTTTGTGGGGTTTTTGTATGTGTCTGTGTTTGTAGTATAGGCCATATAAGGCTACACTGGAAAACACCTGAGAAAAGAATTATTCCGAAAATTTGCTGCAACTCTGAGTTTCTGAAGTATCATTTTTACTTGTAGTGGTTGCAATAAGCAAGAGCAGTACTGAAAACAGGCCCATGTGAAAGACCTTTCTGCATCACCTGTGAGGTAAGAATTTCTTGAATTGGTTGGTTTGGCTCATATTATAATAGAATAAATATTTTAAAACTTTCATATTTCTCAACATTTTGCTTTCAATTTTAATTTATTAAGAGAACAACACCTGCAATGCTAAGTATAAAATGTCAATAACTTGCCAGAATTCCTTGATGTTTGACATTTTGCACAAATATAACCTGGATTTAGTTTAATCATGGTTAGGCCTTACAAAATTAAGTTAAATGTAAACTACAAAATAATGATCAGCCTGATCAGTTTGAATTTTCTGTTCTTCTGTGTCATCATATGTCTTTGTAAATGAGGGTGATTTTGGGACATGCTCTTAAACAGTGACATAAAAAGTAGCTTGGATCTTCCTGTCTAGGTTGATTGTAAACCTGTTGTCACCACAAAAAAGAAAAAAAAAAAAAAAGAATTTTCTGCCCAGATAACACCTAACCTAGCACAGGAACCTCTCAAGCAACAGGATCAACCTGTGGAATTTTGTGCGCAAGTTTTCATTAGCAGATGATGCTGGGAAGGTTTTGCTGACACAAATGAGAGTTTACTCCTGACAGATTATCTGACTACCCCTTGTCACTGAAAGCACAGGTACAACCTTACAAACCTCACAGCAATTTTATTCTCTATTAACTCAACCGCACCAGGCCTGTGGGACCCACCTTGGCAGAGAGAGTACCAGCTAGGAGAGAATGTGCTAAAACATATAATATTAAAAAAACAACCAAACAAAAAAAAGAAAAAATCAGAAATAAACTATTTTAGTGTTGCATTTTATGTATATTTAGAGATCTCACTGAGAATCACCAGCACAAATGTTAACTAACCAGGCTGGCTGATAAAGGAAACAGATGTGAGTACAGTATCCTCATGCACTGGAATTAATTACATCAAGTTTTAAGTGATGGCACAAATAAAGGTTAGGTTGTACTGCTGAGGTGATCAAGAACACAAACTGCAAATCTATTGCAACATTTAATAACCCCCGTTCCCCACAGGGCAAGAACCCTTTCAGGCAGCTGTGTGATGAGAAAAATACTTAAATGTCACACCTGGAAAATTACCCAACCTGCGCCTCCCACATCAGATGCTTCCCATTTAAAACCCAACAAGAGCATCTCTGTTCCTGATGCATGAAGACAATTCACACTCTCTTTCTAATTGCCACTAATTGCCAGCTACAATTTTATCCACAATTTCAACCCTGAAAAGGATGCTTTCCATCAGCTGCAAACAGATAACAAAAGGCTGGAAGGGAACATCACACTCATGTGTTTGGATATCCTCTGCAAATCCTGGTTAAGAATGTTTTATCCAGCCCCATGGTGACATTTCTTGAATTCTATAGAACTGTGATTATAAAGCATGGAGTAATGTGATAACTGATCTCATCTTCAAGCTACTTAAGAAAATTTCATTCTTACTCTCCATTTCCACTCTGTATTATCTGATTTCAGCCTCCTACAAGGATCTCATCCTGCTCCTGTCTGTCACTCCAGTCTGCCTCCAGAATTCAAGCATTTCATTCAATCTCAGCACCTCTAACCTATCAGGTAAGAGTCAGCTCCTTGGAAATTTTTATTCCCAGGACATTTGATCACCAGAACCAACCTAAAATTAAACATTAGGTAAACTTACTAAACTCAAGCAAATTAACACATGCAGTTCCACAGTTAACTTTTAAAAAGATACATATTAGAGACAAATCACAAGGTTGGATATCAGGAGGAATTTTTTTCATGGAAAGGGTAGTCAGGAATTGGAAGGGGGACATTGGTGGAGTCTCCATCTCCCCTTGGGGGTAACCAAGGAAGGCCTGGACATGGCACTCAGCGCTCTGGGCTCTGGACAAGATGGGGAGTGGGCACAGCTTAGACTCCATGGTCTGGGATGGCTTTTCCAGCCTCAGTGATTCTGGGATTGTTTTCTTTATTATTAAAAAAAAAGTGCATTCCCAGCATCTAACATCAAACCCAAAAATGAAATTTCAAAAAGCCCCTCACCTTTCAAACCCTGGGTGCATGTGGCTTCCAATAAAACCTCCAGCTGACTGCACTGTATCCCTTGTTCTCCTCTGGGCACTTTTCTTCCACAGCTCCCCCAGCCTTGCTTGTCAGCTGGACCTTATTCCACAGCCGTGCAGAAGCACCCGGGGCATCATCCCAGAGCAGCTCCCTCGTCCTCCCCCTGCAGTGGCTCAGCAGGCTCCTGGTGGTGCCGCAGGCAGCGAGAAGCCCATGCTCTGTGGGAGAGAAAGCCGGCATAAGAGAGGAGACAACTCAGAAGGCACAGCCAGACCTGGAGTGTGACACAGTCAGGAGGGTTGGGACGCAACAGCTGCTCTTCAGAGAATGATCCCAAGGGAAGTGCCTTCCAAAGCAGCTGTGGCTCTAAATATCAAAGAAAGGACTTGGCCCTTGTTCTCCTTCTCCCCCAGCCACTTTCTAGATACTTTAGACTGGCAATAAACAGCTACAAAAATCCCAGAATGTTTTGGGTTCAAACCAATCCCCTAAACCATCCCCAGAATGGTTTAGGTTGGAAGGGACCTTAAAGATCATCTGTTCCAAACCCTCCAGCAATATTTCCTAGAAAATAGTCCTGCTCAGTGCAGTGTTCCTCAGATGGGAAAAAAAGAGGCCCCAAACTCTTACTACTGTTCATTAATTACAGCTTAAAACTTTATGTGCCTTCAGAAAACCCCAAGTGATCTTAAAATGAGGTTCAAGAGCATTCACCAGAAAGCAGAAAACACAACAGGAATGTTTCTTATCTCTTCTCCTCAGAAGAATGGGGCACTTGAAATAAAGACAATTTTGTCAAGAGATTGCAAAAATCCTAAGGAAAATATAAAGTGCAAGGCTGATTTTTCAAATGAAAAGGCCAGTAAGGTATGAAAATTGTAAGCTTAAATTTCTTTAAAACATCACAAAAGCTTGCAATTTCACAACAGTAATAGGTTCTAGGAAAAACTAAGTGAAACTCACTAGAATGATGTTTTAATATCCAGTTAATGGGCAGAGGAGGATTTGCACAGAGCCACAGCACCTGCCTGGGGGGCTGCAGCCGGCACAGGAGCCTCGAGCTGAGCAGCAGAGCTGGAGCTGCTACACCAGCTAAGGTGGAAGCAGAGGCTGAGCTAAACCAACAGCTCTTGTCCTCAAATCACTTTTTCTTAATTAAAAAAAAAAATCATTTTCATAGATAAATAAGATAAAGTTTTGGTCCAAATTGCGAGAATAAAAAAGTCCGTGCAATGCCATGGCTGAAAGCCTCGGGAATGCAACCTATAGGATGAGTTTGGCTGGCAAGGAAGCAGGGCAGAACAGTGGAGTTCCTTTAACCATGCAGGAAATCACGGCTGAAACAAATCTTCGTCTTCCAAATTACAGCCACAAATACTCTAAAACTGCTATAAACGTTCTGGAGTGAATCAGAAATAAGTCCTTTAATTCTTTGTCACAGGGGTGAGTAGAGATGGTTGTGTAAGGAACTAGTGTTGAAGAATAATGATCCCCTTGGATGTGAAGGAACTTGGAGCCATTGACAACACACAACATCCCTCAGCCATGGGTCACATGCTTCAAATTATAATACTCATGAAATTGAGCAACACTCCAGGAGAAAACTAATCCTGCTCCAAAGTAGGAAATGCTCTGTCTGGTTTTCAGCCCTACAAACCTTTAGAATTTTTCTAAAGCTTCTGAAACAAAGTTACCTACAAAGAGCACGTGCAAGAAGTGAAGGTGTTGAAAACATCAGCATTGGGGTTACAGGGGCAGAATTAATTCACCTCTCATGCACAGATTTATCATGAAACCATCTGGCATCGCTCCTTTGCTCCACAAAGCTCCTGTGTTAGACTCAACACCAAAGGGGGAAGAATAATTTAAACGACACAGCCAGAACTTTTGAACGCTTGGATTCCTGACTTCCAAAAAGAATTCTTTGATTACAGCCTTTGTACAGAATGCACACATACACACACAGACATGGATCGCCCCGGTGTCAAAGGCTGCGCAGCTCAAAAAGAAAGATTCCTCCCCAAAACAAAGGCTGGCTTTCCAAGACTCACTTTCTATCACGAATATTCCCCACTCTCCTCCTCTGGTGACAAAAAGAAAGCAGCACCAATTGCACAGAAGCTGCTCTCAGACAAGTGACATTTAGCCCAGTGTTCCTCCCGTCGCTGGCAATCCTCCCCCGCTCCAGTGTGCTCACATTAATAAAGAATTCAGAGGTGAGCAAGAATGTGTCAAGGACTGGGGGAGAAAAGCAGAATTAGGGAGGAAAATCCATTAGAAAAATGAAAAACAAGATCAAGCCAACCATGAATCTCATATTGCAGGACTACCAAGTTGCCTTATTAAATTGCATGTAAGGAGAAAAATACAAGAAGGGAGTGAAATTAGGAGAAGCAGAGACCTACCCAGTACTGAAGCACCTGAAAATTTCCTGGAATTCAAACAACAATTAAAAAAAAAAATTTGATTACATTTCCAGGCATTTTCTCTATCAAATCTACATGTGAACGTGCTTTTCCTCTGTTTTCCATAGCAGTGAGCGTGGATGTAATGTGTATGGGAAGAAAGAGAGGCTCTAATATTAAGGCATTTGTTCCAAAAACTTCTCTTCTTCCCTGTTTTCACCTGTCAGACTTTCCTGTCTGATCCATCTTTCTCCTTCAAGGTTTAGGGTTCAGCAAGGAAGAGGCCAAGAAAATCCTTGAATACTCGCCCCAGAGCAAGAAATTTGGGCAGGAGATAAAAGGTTAAGCAACCTGCAAAGTGCAAAGGTTCAAAAGTCTCAGGTGCTCAACTAAATCCAGAGGTGCAACCTTAATTAAACCATCAAATTGCTTTATGACTCAGAATCAAAGTACAGCGTGTCCCATCCTCTCCTATTTCCATCAAATGCATGTCCAGGACATAAAGGGCTCCAGTTAATTAAGAAGGATTGCTGAAATCATGTAAAGCATCTGAAAAAACTCAGAGGTAGAGTCATTCATCGTAAAAGGGAGAATAAAAAATTAACAAAATCACTTTGCAGCACTCGAGGGGAAAAAAATTGAATTATGCCCATTCTTAACTTAAAATACTTTTCACTTTAAATTTTGCAGTCTGGGGTTCCCAAATGGGAAATACATGTGCTTTGGACCCCAGCAAATACAGCATAGAATGTTTCACTATGTGCCTGTTCATTAACATTTATGAACATGTTAATTAGAGCAATTCTTAACTGTGCTCACAGTACAGAAGCGCTCTATACATTTAAAATCAACTGAAAGCACATTAAAACTCTCCAATTTAAGGATGGGAATTTCCAAGGTTCAAAGAGTAGGGGATCAAAACAAGTGGCTAAAAAGTATTCAAAATAAACCAATCCAAACGTCAGGAGTTATTTTTCCCATACAAATTGACTGTATTAACGAAGGTGTTTCCTTATGAGAAGATATGCAATAATTTGAGTAATTTTAAAGTAAAAGGTTAATGAATATAAATTACAAAACCAATCCTTCACTGGTGGAGACAAATCATCTCATTAAGCCTGGTGACATTTTGGGATTCAGTTGTAACTGAACTGCACCAAACAGTGCTTCAGTAGCCTCTAATTGATTTGTTTTCTCAGCCATTAGCAAGTGTAAGAAGGAAGGAAAACTTCCCAATGCCAATGGATGAACCTCATCTGAGAAGGAACCCAGGGATGTTTTCAGATCAGGGAACCAGAGCCTTGTGAAGAGATTTCCTGAGATCAGAACAAACCATTGTTCTGCTCAGAAATGAGATGTGGACACCACCAGGAGCAGACTCTGGTGATGGGATCCAAATCCAAATGAAGAGTGGCAGCCACATGGGAAGAAACCCTCTCCAGGAGCACTTTCCTGACTCAGTTCCTACATCTCCTCTTTGTTCTCCTCTCCAAGCCTGTGTTCTGGCAAGAAATCTCCCTCCAAGAATGCTGCTCACATCTCATCACTGCTACTACATCTGCTTCAAGTCAAGGCTTTCTTCATCTTAATGTAAAGAGATTCATTAGCAGAAAAATGCCAAATGATCTATTTATTCTCAGAGGTGACCAAATCTTGATACTGGATTTCTTATTTAACTGATTCCATCTATAACAACTCCAGATTCCAGGCTCTCCCTGACATGATCTGTTCTTTCTTTGCTGCACCCCAGGACCCCCAAAAACCCAGAGCTAAACCTAAAGCTACAAATCTACTTTGTGATCTACTCCCTTGGAAGCAGAATCCTGTTCATACACATAGGAATTGTCTTCCCAATCTTCACATTTCTTAAAAGAATTCCTATTGGCAAAAATTTCATCTGGAAATTTCTGGAATTCCTCCGAGCACATCATACATTATGAAACTCTGTATGTGAGGAAATGGTTCAGTTCTGGCCCCAGCAGAAATTTGAATGCCTGGCCTATACTGTAAGCTTTTCAAAATACATGTGAATGCCCTGGGTCTGGTAAAAGGAATTTGGACACTTCCAGGGATCCAGGGGCAGCCACAGCTGTGCCAGGCCCTCCCCACCCTCCCAGGGAAGAGCAGAAAATGCAGTTCCATAATCAAGGCTGTCATGGTATTTAAATGTTTCATGGCAGTGGTTTTGCTCTAGACCCGTGCTGTGCAGTTTAGAAATAACCAGTTCCAGTTAGCCTATGAAGTTATTTAAGGCAAGGGCTAAGGATTTTCAGGTGCACCTGGTTTCAAATACCTTCCACACCTGAACACACGGCAGTATTTTAATTTAAATCCATTGCACATCATCTGTTTTATGCTTAGAAATTTTAGAGTTTTCCTTGAAGAATATTGAAATGAATTAAAAACTTTGAGATACAGACAAGGCAGGCTGAGTCATAACCCATTTTACAGACAAATCCAGAGCTGTGCAGCAATATACCCTGAAGTGAGAAGCTCACCTCTCCTCATGCCCTCAACAGAATTAAGAGCTGCACCTCAGACACCCCAGCAATTTTCTGCTTCACAAACAGCAATAAATGACAGTGTTTCCAAAGAGCACACATGGAGCCATGAGATGGCCTGTGTACATAAATATAGATACACTCGGTTTGCTCTGTGCCTGAACACCTGAAAAGCAGCAAGACAAGGAAAAAATAAGTTTTCAAGAACAGCATGAAATGCACCACAAGTATATTCAATATTTCCTCTGTTGAACATACTGTGTTCCACACAGAACACGAAACACCAAAGTTGTGCAAAGTTAAAATTTTTAAAGGAAATCTCGAAGTTGGACTCTACAATTTTTAATGCATTTTAACATTCTGAGTATGTTGCCTGCTTCTGATTTTTATCCAGAAAACGAGTTTAACCTGGAGGCAGGATTCCATTTAAAAAAAAACAACCCAAACCAACAAATAAAACAACTCAAAAAAACCACCAAAAACAGCAAAAAACCCAAACAAAACAAACACAAAAAACCAAACAAAAAACCCGAACAAACAACCAACTAAAAAAAAAAAAAAAAAACAAAAAAACCAACCCCAAAAAACCAACCCAACCAAACTGAAAATACTTAACCTTTTGCAAACTAACATAAAACTGTCCATTATATCTTTTCTTGTTGGAACTTTAAATCCAAGTTGCAATGAATTAAAATAAACATTGGAATTTCCCGCAGACACACCCCCAACATGCCCCATTCTGAGCTAAATTTGAAGGGTTTAAGTTTAGCTCACTTAAGTCAGTGCTCTGAAGGAAACAAAGTATTAAAGATTAAGAAGTCTCCTCCTATGGTGGCGGTGTTTATTCAGCTCATAAACACTTTTTAAAGTCAGTTGGGTGCAAAGGCAGAGAGAGTTTATCTCTAATGTGATATTTAACTTGAATTTTACTGGAAGCAATGATCAAAATTAAGATTATTGAAATCTCCATTAATCATGGGTGCACACCTAGACTTTCTCAATACTTCTGACTGTACCAGCAATTAGTATCTTCTATATTGAGTCTCTTCACCAGGTGGAGGGAATCTAAGAATACCCTGGTGCTAATAGTGCTGATTTCTCTGTCTGCTGCACAGGCAGCTTTTCTGCTCCTCATCTGCAGGGAATCCTCTGCCTGGTGCCTCCACATCCCATGTTCAAAGAGAGACTTCAGATAATGTCCTGGCATTTCTCCAGCATTAACTCTGACACAGTCAATTCAGCAGGGAATGCCAGGTTTCAGCGAGTTGCTGAGGGGGTGGGGTTAGCAGCGCTGTGCTGGTGCCCATCCCTCTCCCTGCTTTTATTGCAAATAATTTTCATGCACGTTTTCCTAACCAAATTTGATTTTGTGAACATATCCAGCGGGTTTACAATACAGGTATTGTTGCTGAAAATGTCAATGCTCTAAATGTGATTCCTGATGCAACCTCTCATAGGGTATTGAGAAAGAGCCAAGTAAATTTATTCTTTCTATCTAAATGTCAGTTTAGGTGTAAAAAACCCTAAATATCATGAAGAGAAGAGGCATATGCACTGTATATGTAATGTGATGACTCGAATAAGAAACAAAACTAAATCTGTTTTGTGTGAGAACACTGAACCCTACAGTGGAGGATGTCAACAGCCCCTCTGTAGAACGAAACGTATATTACAAATATAAATAATTTTACAAGACCCTTTTTATTGTAATCATAAAACCTCAAAAACATGATGGAATCAAAGCCATATTAGACTTTAAAATACCATAAACCAGAAGCTATTATATCCCTGGCATGCAGGATAATTTAAAGGAAGACATAGTCACTAAATCAAAATTTATCTTGCATCGGTAATACGAGAAATGTGTTTTTGTCATCAACTCCCCATCCAAGATCCTCCACAAAAGTCAACAATGCCTCCATTTATATAAAATATTGGAGGGAAGTTGGGGTGTTTGCATGGATAAATAACTGGTTATGAAGATGGGGACTGAAGGTAGGATGGAGAGAGGAGTGCGCAGGGCTCACCTGGGGAGCTCTGGGCCAGCCAAGCCAGGAGCTGTCCTGCCCAAAAAGCCAGAATTAGTCTGGGAAGGTGACATTATGTGGATGAGACAAAGAAATTCCAGACAGTAATGCTGAGGGCCACCTACAGAGGTCTGCAGATGGACCTTCCCTGTCTTGGTGTGTGAGCAATCACCGTGATGGATGGGAGGCTACAGGAAGAGATGTGGAGTCAGAGACCCCAGGGGAACGTCCTGGCTTTCCACACAAAATGATGGATACCTGCTGAATGTTGATATGCAGGAACAACCACATGGGGCCATAACTATCAATGCTGTGAGAAAATTGGTTCAGACTCCTTGACAGCCACTTAAAAAGCAAAATAAAAGAACAGAAAACAGAAAAAAAATAATAAAAAAAAAGTTTCTTCGTAAAATCCACAGTGCAAACTTGTTGCACATAATTCTGACTCCCCCACCTCAAGCAAGTGTATCAGGGATTTAGAAAGGGTTCAAGAAAGCTGAGACCTTCCAGTCAGGGAAGGGAGATGTCTCACAGAGGGATGAGAGAGGCGTGGCACACCCAGAGCAAAGAGTGACAAGCCCAACCTTGGGATCAGAGCATCCACAGCAAGTCCAGACAAACCAAAGGCTGTGGGCTTTCCTGCATGGTCCATAACTAGGCAGAGGATCTTTGCTCCATGACACCACGAGTTTCTATGGGCCTAAAAGGACTCTCAACATTTATGTGGAAGCCAGACCTCCTGGATATACCTCTGCCTTCCCAGCTGCCACAGCATGTGGAGTCTGGGAGAGTTTGCTGAAGAATTGGTATTATATGCTTGACCTAAACTCACACTGTCATGCTGCTTTCCAAGGGAAGAATCCTAAAAATGATAGAAAAACAGGAAAATTGAAGAGAAGAACCCTTCATCTTGAACTCAAAGTGGCAGTGAGGCAGCTGGAGCATTCCTGGAGATGTCAGAGTAGGAACGCTGGAAATGGAAAAGGAAAATGAAAACTCACACTCAGATTTGTGATTTTCCTTGGGCAGCCCCATCACTGGAGAGAACTGGAGAAGTTTGTGACTGCACTGGGGAATCCCACCAAGGCCCACTCAGATACTCCCCCAACCCAGCAGTGCCCCAGGCTGATGCTGTCCCAGACAGTTGTGATATCTGCCCCCAAAACCCTCCCCCAGTCTTCACTCCACACTTTTAGGACTGGCACACCCCCTCACTCCTCTTGCTCATCAAGACAATTTCATGATCCCATTAGCAACCCCTGGGCCAGAGCATCTCCACCCAAGTCAGCACCAAAAGTTGGTCAGTACACAGGCACATGAGAACAAATAACCACTGAGCCCATGGGAAACAGACACAGCTTGGATGGGGATGTCGGATCCTCCCTTGCAGGATCCCTGCCTCTCATAGCTCAGCATATAAAGTTGAGGCTAGAGGTTTCATTTGCTCAAGGTTACCCAGATATCTTCATCAGAGCTCTGAATCAGACTCCGGTCTCGTGTGAAATTTTAATTGCAAAGCTTTGTCTGCACAAACAGATTTATTTCTCTTGGTTGTACCCTACTGTAAATAATAAACCTCCCTCTATAACACCTGAAAGCTTATTATGTGCTTCAGTAAAACTGTTCACAATTATTCAGTTATGTGATTATGTTTGCCCTTTTGTGTATCTGACCACCTCAGAGACACAGAAGGTATTAAAGCATTTACAAACCAGGTAACTAATTTATTTTCACATCATTTTCCCTCCCATACTGCACATTACTTTATGCAATCAGTCACCTAAACTACAGGATGCCTCCACTGTCTGTATTTCTAAATGGCCAATAACATCAGCTGCAAGGAGGAGTTCTATTGAACACTGATATTCTTGTTGGGACATGAATACCCTGTGTCTGTGTGGATATAGATCCCCACAGAAGAAAAGCTTGTTCCCTGAGCACTGGATAAAACAAAAAACCATCAGAAACGCTTGCAAGGAGCCTGAGCGTGACTGATAAGGGAGCTGTATAAATCTCCAGCAGCCACTTGCCAACTCAATTCTGAAACATTCAGCTGATTCCAACTGCAGATTATGACTTTTCTCCAACCATCCCCATTTTCATCTTCTGCTAAAAATATTCACTTACCCAAAGCAGCAGAGAGGCAGCCCAGGACACCCAAACTTAGATAAATCACAGACATTGATTTAATCTCACGCAAGTGAAGCTTCCTGCTGTCCTTTTAAAACAAACAAGGAGGACTCAGAGGCCTGCACATAATCACTGAATTACAAAGAACAGATGTGAAACATTAACAAGGAAATGCTTATGCTGGCAAGGAGCAAGGACTATAAAACAGCACGCACTGTACCGAGCCAGATTGGCTTTTCAATGACTCATACTTATGAGATTACAAACAAGAAGGAACAAAAATTAAATGGTTCATTTGACTGGGCCTAATACACTTTAGTTACTTTAAATTAACTGGTAATTGTGCCATTTCTTTCCCTTGTTCTTTTCCTTCTGACTTCTTGGCTGGAATGCCTTGATGAAGGGGCAATTATTATAAACCCCACACAGCTCCTATCTATGCATTTACCCATCCCAAATTCATGATCAGTGCAAGTATTCCCTTTAAAACATGCACTCATTTCTCTGAAATGAAAACAGCTCTCTGTCAATTGCCTGTTCAGCCTGTTACTACACTACAAGTATGCAGAGGACTAATTTTATTTTTAAAATCAATTCAACAAAGATTTTATCCTGTTCATTCCATGATCAGCCTGGCATCGTGGAAGGCGTCCCTACCCGTGGCAGGAGGTTGGAGTGAGATGAGCTCTAAAGTTCCTTCCTACCCAAACCATTCCGAGATTCTGCAATATTGCCAGGCCTATTTCTCACCTGGCACTGACAGAGGGAGAGAAAAGAACTGCAGTCACCACTCACAGTGTTGATGAGGGTGGGTGCCCAAGCCTTATCATGAATAATCTCATATGGATAACAGAGATGAAGAATCAATCTGAAGTGCAGAGCAATGAAGGCTCAAATGCAAATAGCAGTTGAAATTCATTGCATTTTAATTAACATAAAAACCCCACTGCCTGCCTCTCATACATACATACTTTCTACTTCGATGCCTGTCCTACAAGCACACCTTCATCTTTCAAGCCAGTTCACGGTTTATTGATCCCATTACTTGGGTTGTAAGAAATTAAAAAGAACTTTCTCCCTGCACTATTTGATGGTCACAGCACATTTACAGGAGCTGGACATTGATGATCCCAGGGGATCCCTTCCAGCTCAGGATATTCGGTGATTCCAATAAAGGAACTTGTGTGGGAAGGGGAGATTGTTGCTCGTCTTCCCTGATGGTGCCAGGGGAAAAAAAAGGGTCCATTTCATACAAACAGATCCTTCCCACTTGTCTCTATCACAAGTACTTTAAGATGTTAATATTATCTCCTGTTGTTGCTAAAAAATACATAAAAATTAATGCCTTAACTACTTTGGTGGTAAGAACCCAAGCAAGATCTACACACTCAGTTTGAAAAGAATCATAACCTCGATGGGGCACGTTGGGAAACTTCTGCTCCAACTGCTGATGAATGGATCTACTTAGTTTTTTATTATTCTTTTTCTATTTCTCACAGAGATACTCATATGTTAAAGCAGAATTCCTCATCATGACCAACTTGGATTTTTGACAGCACTGGGGGCAGATTTGCTTCCTATTATCCAGTGGGAATGAGAAAGATGGAGGCAGTGAATGCCTTAATTTTGTGCAATGGCCACTAGTGGGGGAAGCAGCCCATCATCATTTGGTAAACTCTTGCAGTGATTATTTCAGCATAACTATTAAAAATTCAGGCTTTATTTGCAATCAGAGTCTCTCAAGTTCCCATTAAAGAGGCCTTCTTGTGCCTTCATCTCCCAGAGTGAGGAGTTCTTCAGCATCACATCATCTCTAAGCACTTGTGCCCACAGAAGTTGAATTAAATATTTTCGTGCCTTTTCCTTTCAGAAAAAAATGGACAATTCATTTTCGTCTTACAGCAAATCAAGCACCCTCAAATCGTTTCTGTGTCTCTTTCCACCACAATGTTGAAATTCCAGTCAGATTTTCCAGCCTAGGAATGATCTTGCCACTACTTCCTGTGGAAATACCCCCACTTGTGGGCCCAAGCTGATATTGCTCTGTATTTATTTGGTATTATTACACATATCCACATAGGCTTGCTCTTAAGACCACTAGAAAAATTACAGACAAATTTGATTGGTTGCAGCCTTTTAGACTGATAAATTTTGGGCAATAAGGTAATTAACAGATCATGATGTTTCTTACTCTTCATAAAGAAGAGCACTGGAGCAGTTGAGAATTGGAGGAAAACCCTCTTTACCAACCTGAGGGAGCAGCACAGGGAAGAGACAGAAGGTGATGCATAGAAAGGAGCAGCTGGGAAAAAATGCTGAAGTAAAAAAACCCTGTTTTGTTTCACTGTTAAATCACATTTATAGTTAAGAGTAAGAGCCAGCATCTCAGAGCCTAATTATGGCCCTAGTGAGGAACTCCACTGCCCATATTTCAGAAATGCTCCTTTACCCTTCCCAATCCAAATCCTGATATTCATAATCCTATTCGAACAGAGTTTTAAAATTCATGATTTGTGTTCAAATTCAGAAGAAATTTTGAAATAAAATGGCAAGAAAAAAATGCAAAAAGCAACCTCCCAGCTATGGTGGACTTTCCAGTCAATTTCAATGCCAAGTTTTTTAATTTGCTTCAGTCTAAGAGAGCCTGAACACTTCACATTTCAGTGCTTCTGCAGCTCCTTTCACACCTAAGCTGCAGTAAAATGCACAGAATGATGGTAGCACCTGTGTTATTCAGGGCACATTTTCCCTACTGGCACAAATGCACCATGCCATTCAAATTAAGACTTCATACCAAGATGGCAAATTTCCCAAATCACACTCAGTCTCTCCCATCCACTTGATAGAAAAGATAATTAAAACTCACTATTAAAACAGTAACAGAACATTCCACCTGTACAAGAAGAAGAATTGATGAACGAAGACCAGAGAGAAATGGAAAACATTAAAAAAAAAAATTAAAAAAATTAAAGTCCTCTACTAACAAATTGGTTTCTGCAGAGAGGTCTACAGGGCATTAACTTTCAGGGATCACAGCACTGATTTTCTCACAGGAGCCCAACAGGTACTTACAGTCATTGGGATCCTCCAGCACATTGAATTATGCAGCTGGCAAAGCACAAGACAGGACCAAGTAGATGCTGTGTCCATCAAAGCCATGGACATGACCCCCAAGCAATTCTTCCATTAGGTGTAAAATAATACAGCAGTTGAGACATTAAATATAAATATAATAATAAATATTCCTTTTTATTATAAAGTACCAGGGAGAATTACAAAACTCCTCATGAAATGACCCAGGACGTGTCCTAAATGTCTCACGTGACAATTCCTGAAGCAGAAAAGAGATGAAAACTTGTTTTGACTGTGTTACCCTGCAGAGTTTGAAAGAAAGGGCTCCTAAACCACCAGGCCAAGCAACATCTGCATGAACTACCTGGAGCGTAACCACAATAGGGGACATCACTTTCAGGCAGCCCAGAAAACAGTGCAGGGAACAGGAGAGAATCAAACTGGGTCACTCCTGTTAAAGCACCCTCTGTGGTTCCTTTATCTACCTTTTCCTGCTCTAGACCCCCAGATGGTTTCAGGAAAAGATGAATAATTTGGCTGACCACATGAACTTCGAGAGGAATAGCTGCTAATCCCATTCCCAGCATGGGGAGCACACGGCACAGATCCTCCACCCTGGGGACACGTTTAACACCAGGGAGCTGAAGGACACTGGTCTCTGGAAGCACCACTCTACCAGCCAACAACATCCATCTCACCAAAAAAAGCAGCTTAAGCCCAGACCTGACTGTTTCTGGGATATTATTCCCAGACAGCCGAAGGAGATGCACAGCAAGCAGCACAGCTGATGGACAATGCTGCATCAGGCTCTGAGAATTCAGCACTGTCTTACCCTTGCAGGTGTTTTCAAAGCAGTGACGTGTCCTGGGACAGCCAGGAGGGAGGACAGATTCTGTCACTTCAGGCTCAAGCCTCCCTGACACCAAAAATCATGTCACTTCCCAATGACCAGCTCCGAGGCCAAGACAAAACTGTTTCAGCAAGTACTCTTTTTAGAAGTGAGCAGCATGTTTCCTGCCGTGGCTGGAATATGTGGAATAATCAGTCACCCTTTGCCAAGGGTGATTTCCATGGTCTGAAAAGCAGTCTCCCAGTGAATTTTGTGGTTATCAGATTCTTCTTCGCCTATTTATGTTCATCTTTGTTTATTTATGGAGGAGCATTACTGGCATGAGTAATTCAGCAGAGCCGGGACAGGCGAGTCAGGCATGATGAGAAGGAATAACAGATAGGAATAACTGGTACAACAAACTGGCACAGTCCAGCTCCAATTCAGGCTATGCTGAGATCATGTCCATGCATCCCAAATTAAAGCAGTAGCCGAGCATCCCTGACTAACATCATCCCAGGGAACAAGAAAATGAGCATGAAGCTGTTTCTGTTTGCACCTGACTAGGCATAATACAAATTCTTGGGTAACTCAGGGCAGAAGCAGCCTTTAAATCCCACTGTCCACCCTGGCTGGGTGACACAGGTGGCCTTGGAATACCAGCTGCCCCTGTACCAGGATGCTCTGCCTGGAAATGTGGTCAAATAACTCCAGCTCTGTGCAAGGCTGTCAGTGGTGAGCTGAGAGGGGCATCGGGTGCTGCTTGTGGTGTTGAATTGTGCTAAAATCAGTCTGGTTTATCTTGACAGAGAGGCAAAGATGTGGCAGGTGTGGTGAAGTATTATCTAAAATTGGTAAGGTGGCTCGGCTGACCTGGAGACATGTGACAATCCTATAAAAGTCCAGTCCACTTTCCCTAGGGTAAGTTCTTTAGTATTCCTCATTGGAGTGTGTGGAGATTACTCCCTTGGGTTTTGGGGACAGTCCCCAAGGACACCCCTTGAGGCTGAGTGAAAGAGATTTGCCCATGAATTTTGGTCAGGAGGAGTTACATCAATCTCTGCTAATTTCTTCTTCTTGCTGATTTTAATATAATATTTAATATTATAATATTTAAAGCTTTAATATTGCTTTGCTGTTGTGCACTACCCAATCTTATACCATCATAACAGTTTTAACTTTTGTACCGTGTAGTAAATAATTCTGATCACAATCGTTTATCATAATCATTTTATATAAATAGATCTGATTTGTCATCATTAATCCTGCAGGACAAAGTGACTTAAACCATTGACAAAGCCTGGGTCTAGGGCTGGATCCAGCCACCCTAAGGCTCCTGTTGGAGGAGCAGTTTACAAAGCCAGGGGGGTCCTTTCTGTGCCTTGTGGCTCCCCAGGAGCTTCTCTCAAACTCTGAAGCTCCGACTCCACCCAGGACACCCCTCCTCACTGTTTCCCTCTGCTGCCAAACAATCACTGAAGAGACCAAAACCTTCCCTGCCCCGAGCAAGCTCAGGCAATGAACAAATCAAAATTTCTGTCAAGTTTGTTTGCAGTGACAAAGTGTTCCTTCTCTTCCTTCACAGGGAGTTTAAAAGGAAAAGGATGCACAGGATGCACCAGCTCCTCTGCCTGGCCCTGGCTCTGGGTGAGCATCAGGGGTGCAACACAGACTGGAGTTCTCCACATCTGCTTCTCTAGAATTCTCTCTCCTTTGCCCCTTTATGTCTGGATATAGGCCTGGAAAGATTTTCAAGTCAGAGATTTCTCATCTTGCCCAAGTGCCAGAAATCAGAGAGAATGTTTGAAGAACAGAATTTCACAGTGGACTGGTATTCATAATGCAAATACCAGGCAATAATTGTATTTATGTATTTATATCCACACACATACCCACTGCAACGAATTCTGCTCAGCTGAACAGCAGGCTCTGTTTGCCAGCTCAAATGTGGAGCCCAGCTGCAGCACTGGTCATGCTCCCACACCCAAGAGATGCACATCAAGTGTTTGGTATTCTCTGTGTTCTGCTTTTTTCTCTCTGAGGAGAAAGATGCTTCAGTTCTACAGCAATCAAAATAAGTTCAAGACTCCTAACAAACCTGAAAGGGCAATCAAAATATGTAACAGAAACTAAGAAAGAGCAAGATTAACACTTAATTCCAGAGGAAGAAAAGAACGAAACACACATCCCTTTCTGCGTATGGAAGTACAGGAATGCACAGAACTTGTATTGTCTACTTTAAAAAATGTTTATTATCTACAATCCTGCATTTTCCAGACCGGTTTGGGTTGAAAGGGACCTTAAAGCCCATCCAGTGCCACCCCAGCCATGGGCAGGGACACCTTCCACTGTCCCAGGCTGCTCCAAGCCCCAGTGTCCAACCTGGCCTTGGACACTTCCAGGGATCCAGGGGCAGCCACAGCTGCTCTGGGCACCCTGTGCCAGGGCCTGCCCACCCTCCCAGGGAACAATTCCTTCCCAATATCCCATCCATCCCTGCCCTCTGGCAGTGGGAAGCCATTCCCTGTCCTGTCACTCCAGGCTCTTGTGAACAGTCCCTCTCCAGCTCTCTTGGGACACCTTCAGGTACTTCAAACTCTCTTTGGAGGCTTGGCAAGGCTCAATAACACCTACCACTAGTAATAGTAACACCAATAACCCCAAACTTCCATCGTGAATAGAATGAACCAATGAAAGCAGTCTCCAAAATTTAATGTTTGCTGGGAAAACCTTCCCCACAAGATCATTAACAAAATGTTAATCTCCATCTAAGGATTTACAACATCAGCCATTAATAAATTATGTGTACATCAGGAATTAGCTTTAGCATCATAATCTCAAATGACACATACCATTCCCAAATATATCCAGCAATGGACTACTTAATTTGTTGAGGGGGGTAAGTTTTTCAATAGGATTGGTTTGTTACTGTTGGTTGATATTTTTGGGATCTTTTTTTGGTTGTTCGGGGTTTTTGAGGTTTGGGATGGGCCCACAGATATCCACGCTTTTGGAGAGCAAAGAGCCAATCTGATGAATTCTGTAATTTCTAATACTAGAAACCCTTTGGCATGAACAATTTTCACAAATTGATCTGAATTTAGCTAGGATAGCAACGACAGAAAGTGCATCTATTTTAAAATTAAATTCTAAATGCCATCAAGAGCTGTCTTTGAGGAAGAGCTACGAGCTAAACCAGCTCCAGGTCTGATCATGCCACACATATGGTTCTCATTCCTGGAAAATTATTCTTCTTTGCTAAAGCAGACACATATTTGAAAATGAAACATACATGCAAAGACTGCCACCCGAAAAAATCCTGCTTAGTGTCCATTCCTACCTCACAAGGTGTTTGAAGGCTTCCTGGTTGTGGGAGGCCTCAAGAAAGCTCTTTAGCCCATCTTGGTAATCAGCAAATCAAAATACTTCTTTATAACTCTCATTACTAAGACAGAAGAACTCTTTACCTGGGGACCTCTCCACACTAACTGCAATGGCCCCAGCTGTTACACGAAGGATTCATGCCTGTATGTGTTAAAAACAATGCAACTGATGCAATTAACACATTTAAATTAAGCTTTAATTTTTTAAGACACTTCAAGCAACACATTCAAATTTAGCTCTGATTTTTTAGGTAACATCAAGCAGCAGTGATGCTGCAATCACAGATTTAAGACCTGAAATACTCAATTCCTCTGGTTGCCACAGCAAGTCCCAAGCAGCAGGGAATTACAGCAGCAGGGAATTCTGCCATGAAGGTGAGGAAAGGTTCACCCGGGGTTGATCTCAGCTCCCACCCACTGGCCAGCAGCTCAGAACCTGTCAGATCATCTCCAGCTCCCTGCAGCCCTCCCTGCACACGCTGTGGGGTTCCAGGCATCTGTGGAGAGGTCATTCCCCACCACATGGATGGAGCAGAGCTTTTCCTGACACCTCAAAACACACAGAGGGGTTCCTCTTGCTTCTGTACCCACAGACAGCCTGTGGATGAAGAATCCTCCTAAACTGTGCCAGGTCTAAACAATTTGGCCACTGCACACAACAGGAGGAAGAAATTAAGGCAGCTCCAAGATTAAATTTTGCATGTGATATTAATAGCAAGCAATGCTGGCAGTTATTCACTGCAGCCTGTGGGGAAAATTTCTCTTGGGCAGTAACTCCAAACACTGCTGAAAAATCTGAAACATTGCACACAGCATGAAAATATTGAACTTGCCTCTCTTTCTGCCAACAGACTAAAAGGAATTATCAAGGAGTCCACTGGTGAGAAACAACAGTTTGTGATATGCAACGCCACAGAACACCAGGTAGTAACAGCAGAAGAAAAGGGAATCTGCTGCTTGCTTTCACTGCCTGCAGACTCAGAAGTCACTGATGAGAAAAAGTACTGGCAAAGTTAGCATTGGGTTTGTCCACAATGAATATTTTCATTAAAATAAATGAAAGCTCAGAATAGAGAAGACAGAATCCCAGAATCCCTGAAGCTGGAAAAGCCCTCCAGGATCTCCAAGTCCAAGCTGTGCCTGATGCCCACCTTGTCCCCAGCCCAGAGCACTGAGTGCCACCTCCAGCCCTTCCTTGGACACCTCCAGCCATGGGCACTCCAAACCTCCCTGGACAGCCCCTGCCAAGGCCTCAGCACCCTTTCCATGCAGAAATTCCTGCTGCTGTCCAAGCTGAGCCTCCTCTGGCACAGCTTGAGGCCGTTTCCCCTTGGCCTTTTCCTGTTCCCTGGGAGCAGAGCCCGACCCCTCCTGTCAGGTGGAAAGACATTGAGGAAGCCACCAGAGCCAGCAGCTGGACAGGGATGTCCAAGAGCACCCTCCAGGAAGAAGCCAACCAGAGGCTGGCTATGGGAAGGCTGTGGGCAATAAAAAAATAAAAGTAAGGAAAAAATACTGTAAGCTTTTGACTTTATCAAGACTGGGAGCAAGGAATAGAAGAACACAGAGCAATACCATCTAAATTTACTGAAAATTTGCCCACTGTTAAATCAGAAAATAAAATGTATTACTTATTATAGAAAAGTATGACTCAAAGTCCTCTAAGTGATCCTTCAAAGAAAAAAAAAAAGTTATAATCTGCTCTAGAAGAAGACCTGTCACTTGTTACATTCAACTCTCTGAAATTCTTTCTGGCTGAAAATTCTTATAAAAATGATACAGGATGGGGGTTTTTGGTCACTTGTAACAAGAAAATAACTTCACTTTTCAGACAGGTGAGAACAATTTTCCCATCTTTGCTGCAGCATCCCCAGATGCAGTGAATGGAAATTTTCAGCAGCATGCACTCAGCATAAAAAGCAAAATCATCCAATAAAACCAGACATTTAATGACAAAAGTGGTGGAGTATTAATTCCTCCATGCAAAGGTATGAAAGAGACTTTTTGCCTAGGAAAATGGTTCATTTCAGACAAGCAGACATGGAAATTTTGTGGACTAACAGATGTTTAACAGATCATAAAAACCAGACACGCTTTACTGCCATTGAAACCATCAATGCTTGAAAAGGCACTTCCATGGGGAATGATCCTTCCCAAACGTGGTGGGGGTTAATACCCACCTCCCCTCACTGCAATCCCAAATCCCACTGCCTGGGACGAGGACAAGCAGTTAGGAAGAAGCACAGTATTTTCCCCGGAGGCATCAATACAGGGGAGCTACAGAGCACCAAAGGATCCGCATTTATAACCTGTGAAGTCAGAATTAACTCCATGTCCTATGGAAACATCTGTGCCAGCCTCCCCGGTTTAACACAGCAGTTAAAACACAGAACTCACCCTGGCCAGAAGGATCAATTATACTTGTTAACTTGGCCTTTGGGATCTGTGAGATCAAACACACAGCTTGGGTCTGGCTCTTCCCACCTAAGGAGCACATCAAGGTAGGCAGAGCGAGCTGTGGGCTGGTGCTGAGTTAACCAGGTTTGAGGGGAGAGCAGAAATACTCCCTTTCAATGTGTGTACTTCCAAGCAGAGACAACCAGCAGGCTGCCAAGCGGAACCCGACTGACCAGGATGGGCCAGTGCCTCTCTGCCTCTTGGAACCTTTTTCCTGAGCAGAGTCTCAACCATGAGGTTGTCAAAATGATTCCCAGGCAGGTAGTCCTGCCGCAGAAATCCCCCAGGTAACCTGGCTCTGCATTCTCAGGCCCCGTGCTAGACAAGGGTCACACTCATGAAGGAGATCTGGAACCATTCCAAACACATTCCCTCTTCTGGGAGCAACTCCCTGAGGTCCCACAGCATTGGCCATAGGGACCCTTCTTGGCCTAATGAGGATTTTGACATTACTGATAACATCCGACTTTGATCATCACACCACCAGGGCAGGGTTTCAGGGCTTGCCAAAACAAGGTAGTGACAACTCAGCCTGAGAAATGTATTTTTAAGAAAACGTTGAGCATAAATCTTACACTGACTTCCACGGCACTAAACCAGCTGCATGTGCAGGAGAGAAAACAGTCAAGACTGAGCGTTAAAATCAGCTGGGGCTCTAACAGCATCCTCTTTGCCCTCATAAAACTCAGCAAATCCATTTTTTAAAATTTCTACCTTTCTGTCAGTTGTGGTTGGAACTGTTCAACAGATTCAGAATCTATCAGAGTGAGGGAGAGAAATGAAAACAGATAAGGACACACAGGATGCTGCATGATCATGTAAGTTGTATTTCCACAGTTAAATAGACCAGGAGACTGTTGAGGGAGGAAAAACAGAAAGACCACAGGGGAATAGACTGGACAGAAACTATCTTATTAAATCAGTTTTGTTATGAACAGGGTGAACTCGAGGCCTGCTGAAGTCTGAGACATATGCTATGGACTTATCTGAAATTGAGCCTGTGCAGCTGAAAGAGTAAATTTGAATGTTGTGGTTTGCCAGTCTAAAGAAATCACATTTTTTGGGCTTCAGATCCCAATGAACTTATATTGTTCACTGTCCAGCTCTATAGAAAAAAAATACATCAGAAGTCTGACAAAATTAGATAAGATCTTTAGGTCTCAATTAATGCTCAACTGAAATTTTTTTGTGAAGCCTTTTTGGCCAATTTTTCACATAAAATAACCCACAACATGGAGGATTGAAAAAAAATTTCATGACTTGGTGTTATGCCAAGCACAGCAGCAAGGATCAGGAGTCAGACTTTCCCAATCCAGCCAAATCAAATCCTCTCCTTTTTCGGCTCTCAAATGGAAGCCAATCTCCTCTTTCAGAAAAGTGTTGCTGCCACACACATAAATTAATGGTCACCCTGAGCCTGCTCCAGATTCCCCATGCTGAAGCCTTCAAGGAAATTACCAACTTTCCTTATCATGAGCACCTTCCTGCTCCAGAGGATGAAAAGAAGAAACAACTATTGGAAAACATAAAACAAAAACAAAAATAGTAGTATTATATCCTAAAACTAACAAATGCTCCCTTTCCTTTAATTGAGACCTTTTTCTTCTCCCCACAACAGAAAAAAATACTCAAAACATTCAGATCGGAGAAAAAGCTAAAAAGAAAACAAAGGAAAAATCCCAAATTTTTAATCATGGATCCATAGAGATCTCAGGAGAAATAGCAAGAAATGTAGCAATGGTTTATTGCTGTAACTTTCTTCCCCTCTTCTTCATGCTTCACTAAGCACATGAACACAGCCAGTTTTACTAAAAAAAGGAAAAAAATGAAACAAAACAACAATAAAACATGCGGAGTTTCCAGGAGCTTTTTATATACTGTTTCACTGGTTTTGACAATGTATCATATAAAAACGGGCACAGCTTATAGAAAAGGCCTCTAACGGTTACCAATATGACTCATCCTACTTGGTTAATAACTAATAATTATGATAACAGCAGCAATAATAACCACAATAATAATAGTAATAATAATAATATTCTTTCAACCTGTCTACAAATAATGAGGAAAGCCTACCAGCCTCCTCAAGAGAATAAACAAACCAGATTGCAAAAGACACCAGACATGCTTTCAGCACTTTCTTTTTGACAAAGTATCAGTTTAGCAAACACACTTTAAAAAATTATTCCACCAAAACAATAAATGATTGCTAATACCTGTGTCTATATAAATGCCCTGTGAGCAGATTTAACAAAAAGCAGGACACCCATTTTTTCCTCCAGGAAAAAAGGCTGCAATCTTTAGGATGACAGAAGTGACAGGAAATGGTGCAGGAGGTTATGTGGGCGTTAACGGTGATCCTCATTTCAAAACAGCCAAAATGGAGCTGAAATCATTTAAAGGCTCAGTAAAACAGGAGGAAAATGCCAGTGATGGACCAGTCAAACCCAGCAAAGTGACCTGAAAAGCATCACCAGGGCAGAAAGGGTTTGTGTTGGCTTTCCCCAGAAAGTTGATGATAAACACTTCACCAGGTGTTACAACCTTTCCCAAAATTACCTCCAGGAAAGTGTCCCTTCTGTCTCTGCCTTTGACCTGCCACATTGCTAACATCTGGAAAACATACATGTATTTCCAAAACAAAGGCAGGTTCAGAACACTGTAAACTCAGATTTATTTGGAAAAAATTGTGCCCAAGTGCTTCAGCAGTTCAAATTGCAGTTCTCTGAAATGCAGACATTCACCCAAAGCAGAGCTCTGCCAAAGAGTCTTTAAGCCTAATTGAAGAAATGCTGGGGTGCCCCCTCTGGTGCCACCTGGCCCTCTACACAACTCACCTCTGTTTTATTACAGTATATCCCTCTGCAAGGGAGCCAAGCCACCCTGCTTGGTTCCTAATCTCATTTTGATTTCTAATTTCAAAAACCCAATCCAAGACAATTCTTTGGTTCAGCTGTGCTGTTGGGTCTGGGTTCATGTTCCTTCCCTGCATTTTCTGTATGGCCTGGTATTTTTCTCCCCTGTATGGCCATTCAGGCTTTTTACCAAAGAAACAACAAAGACATCAATATGTGTAGAAAGCACAGGAATGATTTGTCGTTGAAGTGCAAGACACTTTTCCTAGATAACAATTTTTCCTCTTACACTGCCACCAGAACAACCTGGGGTGCTCAGATCAGTAGGCTCCCTCCAACAAAGAACATCAAAGCCTCAGCTCCACTCCACGCCCTGTTCAAGCCTTGATTGAAGAACAGAGGAGGACCCTGGGTCTCCATACTGCCCTGAGGCTGTTTCAGACTGGAGTCTGAGAGAAGGAGCACAAACAGCCCTTCAAGGCAGTCCTGGACCTTCAAAATGCCAAGGAGAAGGGCCTGGAAACAACATAGGAGAGAAAAATTACTGACACTGGAGAAGTATGGAGGAAGCTTTCCAAATGAGCTGTGATGTTGGTGGGAAACAGAAATTAATGGAGTTTGGGAGAGTTCTGTCATGGTTGTGATGCCTTAAGTTTCAGCTTTCATGTTTTTCAGGTTCTGTGCTGCCCAGGGGTGCAGTTCTGAGCCTCACATTCAGTGTCACTCAGCACTTCACAGAGTAGGGAGACAAAACAAATCCTTTTCCTGCTGAAGACCAAGGAGAACTTTCAGGCCCAAAAGCACAAACAATGGTGAGCTGAAGGGAGGAACAAGAAGCATGGGACCTCACAGCCTGAAGCTGTAACTGGACATTTAAACCCCAACATGCAAATGGACCAAAAATTATAAAAGTGTGAGACCTTGTGACCACTCAGCCATTTTGTAACCATTTTGGGTCCACCTTGGGTGTAGCCCTGGTCAGGCCCTGTCCTGCCCAAGGTGTACCCTAAAGGCCTTTCAATAAATATCTACTCTATTCTCTAGCTCTGCCCAGCCTCTGTACCAGGTCAGCCTTCCCAAGGCATCAGTTGTAACAGAGACCCAAGCACCTTCCCTCTATGGGTTTCAGCCTGGAGACACTTTCTGTCTCCTCATGAGGAAGGGGTGTGGATCCCATCACTAACACACCCAAAGTGCAAAAACCCCATTCCCATGTCCCCCTTTGAGCCAGCGCCAAGGCCAGAGGGCAGTGCACAAACAGCCCAGCCCTCAGTGCCACCACTTCCCATGACACTCGTGTGACTCCTGAAACTGAGACCTCTCACTGTCCCAAATCCTCCTTCAAACCAGTCCAAGTCCCCACTCCTACCACAAAACTCTTGACAGACTCCATCCTTTCCCCACCCATCTCCCAGTAATTTCAAAGATGCCTTTTTGGTCTTCTTTCTGCATAATGTGACCAAAATCCACCTGAAGCTCTTCAGATTCCCTGACCTTCCCTAATTGCAGTCTCCAGCCTTTGAAAGATGGGGTTTGGACCAGAACAGAACTCAGGAGATTCATCTGCTCTCCAGCTGGACTTTGGTCAAAGCTTTTAGGCACAAACTCACAAAATTCCTTTCCTGATGCACACTGCATCCTGCTTGTGTCACACATTCCATTTTAGGGCTCCAGGAATGCACAGAGCTTGCTCCCAGTTTCAGTTTAGGTGCCAACATCTGCCACAATAACATTTTTACTCGTGGTTCCAACTTCCTCTTCCTCAGGTTTAATTCACACTTTAAGTTAAAAAGGAGGCATTTGGTGTTAACTTGACAAACTCATTTGTTTTAAGGTTTGGATATAATTTTTGGGAGCTTCTCCTTTGCTTTGACAGCACTGGATCACAAAATTATTTAGTGTGGAAAAGACGTCTTAGGTCATCAAGGCCAACAATTAACCTAACACTGCCAAACTGAGATTTTACTTTCTTTAAGGAAATAGCCACTCTTAGCCAGTTTTCCAAGGATGCTCCTCTTAAATTCATATTTTCTTTAAACATCATTGACAATAAATATATGACCAAAAATGCCGTGCAAGGATTACTAACACAGGTAAGGAATGATACTGGGGAGAAAGAATGCTCAGTCTTTAGCTGTTTTACACTGCAGGGCTGCAGTCAGAATTTACCCATCAAAAATGGATGATGTTGTTACTGTGGGCTGTAATTCTCAGCTAAACTAAGTAAAGAAAGTGATTTTACTTTTGAGTCAAGATTTTCATGCATTATTTTTCCCTTCTTTAGTAAGGAGAAGCAGCCTTGTGAAGCAGTACATATTTTATAATTTCTTTTCTTCAAAAGAGACAAGAAAAATCAGGAAGGCCACCAGATTTCAGTCTACATTTCCATAGCTGTTGGCAAATTGTGATCTAGATGACATTAAAAAAAATAAAACAATTTCCTCACAGCAACTTCCTCAGTAACAACCAACAACACCAAAGCATTATTTTCACCATACTCATCAATTTCCTGGTTCTTCACTTGTGCACAGTGAAAAGAAACTCCAAACACCTAAGTAAAGGATGTAGCAGGAAAAGATTTGATGGTGAAAGACTTCTCAGCATTTCAGCATTGCTGGGATAGCGTAAAAAGTAAAAGGCTCAGATTGCAGATGACACGTCTGGGTTTGAATAATTCATTCTCTTGCCACGTGCTCTCTTAAGTTGATGTCAGACTCACAAAAACGTGAACAAACTGGAGTAGCAGCTCACTGTACTACTCGAGCACTGCAACACAGACCTGGTGTCATTGGCTTGACTAGTAAGGTTAAAGGTTACACCCCTAGAAAACCCAAAACTTCCATCTAGAAAATACCTAATATTAAACCTAAGAATGCTGATGCCCTCCTTCTACAAATGTTCAGCACAAATTGTTGCCTCGAGTTCAATTTCTCAACTTGCCAACGGCTTTTCTACAGTTTTTTTTCAGGGTTGGAAAAGGGGTGCAGATATCTAATTGTCATACCCACATTCCTAAATTTTGACATCTTCAAAACACACAATGCTTGGAGTGATTATTCTTCATTTAAAAATAAGGTAATTCAAAGTATAACTCAAAAGAGTTATACCCTCAAAATCAGCAGTCAAGTATTACTGGGAAGATCCATTATGTTATTCTTATAATCTTAAATGCCTTGCACGGCTTTTCCCCAAAAAAATAGGAAAACTGGTGTGGGGTTTGAAAAGGCCGTCAATAGCACAAAATAAAAGGCTGGAACAAATGGCCCAGGAAGCACCCCAGGATGTGTGTTCAGGTTTGTGTCATGCAACCCATTCCCAAAATAACCCAGAAAGGGGATGGGATGGTGAGATAGTAAATTTTGCATCAAAACATTGTTTGAGTTTACACACATTTGGAGCTGAATCACACAAAATCCTTCTAAGTTTCTACTCAAACCCTTAAAGATGTCAGAAATGGGGACAATTATGGGATAGCTGTGACATGCTGCCAGTGGCACTGGCATGATGGAAGGGGAGGGGAGCCCCCTTGGGTGGAAGAGGTTTCACCCATTTTTCTCAGAAAATCTTTCAGCTCTCCCTCCTGACAAGACATTCCTGAAGCCCCAAAACCCATCCCTAACCAGCTGCAGGAACACTTGGCTGGATGACTTGAACAGGACTTAGTAAGATCTCTGAAAAAGAGTTTGCTTTTTCTAAGGGAGAACAGCATTAAAAGACCTCCAGCCCAGTGAGACTGAAAAAACTACTTCTTTTCAAATCAAATGACAGCACCCACCTCCAAATAGATGCTCTTTTTTGGCTTTAATAATCTATTTGAAGGAAAACTCAAAAAGCACTTTCACTGAATGCATCTCTCAATAGGGAGAATGATTCACTTCATAACATGATAGAGATAAAAACCCATGGAGTTAAAAAACAATTCGTGGGTGCTCTGCCATTGCCCAGGTGGCAGATGCTGTCCTTGTTTTCAAGTTGCAGCGGGATTGATGTGCCCCTGTGATAGCTGGCCCAAAAAATGGGGCCCTGAGATCCAGCAGCATTTGTCATGCAGCTTTCAGAGTTAGGTTCTAAGCTAACACTGAATTAACAAGGCTCAAAATACTTTTTAAAGACTGAAAGACATTAACCTTTTTTTTATTCATAAAATCCTGGACTGGTTTGAGCTGGAAAGGACCTTAAAGCTCATCTCCTTCCACCCCTTGCCATGAGCAGGGACACCTTCCACTACCCCAGGCTGCTCCAAGCCCTGTCCAACCTGACCTTGGACACTTCCAGGGATCCAGGGGCAGCCAACTTTTCTGACTCTACTCTTACAATGAATTCAAAGCAAAATTTTCCCCTCATGCTCGGGCTCCCCACTACATCTCTGGGACACAGAATGTTTGCTGCCAGAATCCAGAATAAAACTCGTGTATTCTCCTGGCTTTATTTTGCAGTTTTACACCCCACAGCCTATAGCAAAATCATGACAATCCTAAAAGGAAAGACTGTTTTCTAGCAAGCCACGCTGAGGTTTGTCCCTTCAAGAAACAGACGTGTAGAGAGCAGGAACATTCTTGATCTGCATCCATGGAGGCTGCACTGTGCTCCTCAGCACAAACACATCTTGTTTAACATAATATATGTGTATAATCCTTGGGATTAGCCAGCAGCTTTCACAGAATCCCATCAAGGTTGGGAGAGACCTTCAAGGGGATCAAGTCCAACAATCATCACTCCTAAACCATGTCCTCAAGTACCACCTCCAGATACCTCTTGAGCACTTCCAGAGCTAGTGACTCCACCACTGAACCGGGAAACTCATTCCAATGCCTGACTTGTCTCCCAGGTATTTTTTTCCTAGTATCCAATCTTGGCAGCTTCCACATCATTTCTTCTTCAGAAAGGAAGAAGGATTTTATACCTCCAAAGCAAGCTAAGCTCTGTGATCTACTCCCCCTGAAGACATCCCTTCTTCCTGCCCTTTTCCCAGGAGACTCTGATTTATAAGAAAACAAACCAAGTATTTCTCACATTCCAGGAAAAGCACTCCTGCAGCTTCAAATCATGACATTACATTACCATTTATATATTGTAGTACTTTTTTGGGTTTTTTTTTTGTTTTAATTTTAACCATGACATGCTTACAGCCAGTTCTGTAAAAAAAACTGCTGCAGTCCATGTCACTAAAAAACCCTTGTGCTCAAACTTTCTAACACCAAGCCCTTCCAGGCTAAAGGGCAATAGAAAATAGAACCACTCATCAATGCTGATCACAGTATAAGATGCTATAGTGATTCAGATTTATATCAGCATATTTAAAAATATATAAATACAAATCATTACTGCTATAAAATAAAAATATGATCCTTATTTGCACATTTACCAAATGCCTAAACTCTATATTAATAGAACATGATCGATTTTTTTTTTCATTTATACTAAACTAACACAAAGGTAACACAGGGGCAATAGCCCAACTTGTATAAAAATAAATAATGCAAATCCCAGTATTAACCCAGTTAGATCCTGCTTTAGGCAGGCAGATTTAACACTGGACACCCACACTAAAAACATCTTAAAGAGTATACAAGAAACACAGTTCAACCCAACATCCCAAAATCTGATGCCCGAACCCAATATTTTGTTCCAAGGCAAGACTCTTTAATGCCTAGAACGTTTCACTGAGAAAGAAGCAGAAGGAGGATAAAGCTGCACACTTGTAAATCTGGGAAACACTGGACAATGGCATTTTCATGTGAGCCTTTCCCTCAGACAGGCCTTTACATAACCCCTCTGCAATTTATCTGAGTCCTTCCAGCTCAGAGGCATAATTTGGCCATTTGGAAGGAAACCCAGATAATCAGCAGACCAAGAAAATCTTATGGTATGAACACAAATGCACACAGAACAGGAAAAGGTTCTTCCCCCAGAGGCTGCTGGGCACTGCCCAGGCTCCCCAGGGAATGGGCACGGCCCCGAGGCTGCCAGAGCTCCAGAAGGGTTTGGACAACATTTCCAGGGATGCCCAGGGTGGGATTGTTGGGGTGCCTGTGCAGGGCCAGGGGCTGGACTGGATGATCCTGGTTGATTCCTCTCAGCTCAGGATATTCTGGGATTCTGTGATTCTAGAAATGGCACTGTTTTGTGCCATGTCTGCCCTCAGCCACTCACCTTCCTCAGGTATGTTTAACATAAACTATAAATCAGTGCCCTCTCTCGAAGTAGGGATGGCACAAAGTAATAAAACTTCCTAATAAATCAATACCTCATTGCACATATCAAAATTTACTGCTCCTACTTGCTAGATTGGGATGATTGAAGAAAATAAAGATTGCTCTGCAGCTGAAACATGTTCCAGAACAAATGAAATTAAGAGCTACAGTTTAAGTTCATTATACAGCATTTTCACTTGCAAAACTCTGCCTGCCCTTCCTTTCTTCAATTAATTCTGGATTACATGCTAATCAGAAGTGTCAACACCCTTTTGTTCAGAAAATCAGGAGGCACTGAAAGAACATTCCAACATATTTCATTCGTTCTTCAGCAATTATCATGTAATAATTAACTTCAAGAAGCAGTTATGTGTCTCATTACAAATCACTCAGACACCAGATTGCCACGCTCCTATTTCTGTGCATTCCTTTCCCTTTCTTCCTTGCAATTTTGTCACATAATCCACTGGCCAAGAAATTTATTATGACATTTTCCTTTACATGTATAAAGTGCATAACAGTAGACTGACTTTTTTTTTTTTTTTTACATATTAGGATCCTCTGCCTTCAGAGAAAGTCTAGCAGTGAATGAAAAAGTAGCCTAAGAGAATGGAATCTAAGAATCACCAGAGGTTTGCCAAAATATAAACAGGAACAGAATAAAAACAGGAGAACTGCAGAGCTATAAGGGACCTTCAGATATTTATTCCTTGCTCTTTAAAAGCAGGATAGGTTATATCCAAAAAACACCAACCCACAAATATTTTTCCAGTATGCTGTTTGAAAACACTGATAGTAGAGGTCCCACAGCCATGATCCTTCATTTCCACGCTCAGATCTGCCAACAGCCAGAACCCTTTTTCTTCAGCCCTTACCCATCCACCTTCTTTCTTCGCCAAAACATCAGAATTCTGCCTCCCAGGACAGCTTTACATCTCTAATTTCTTCTCTTTTCCCCTCTCTTTAGTACACACAATTCTTCCAGGTTTTCTAGATCTCTGAGAGTCTTGGCTGACATTTGTCTTTGGCAGCTGCTGGACCATTGACTTGCATGACTTTTCATTCACTGTATCTCCAAAGGTTGCTGCCTCAAACTGAGGCCTGGCAGCCTCTCCCCAAAAACATTTCTGTGGATTGTGTTTGCCAGACTTCAGTACCCTGCCCAGATCCCTCTTTAATTCGAGACTGTTTATTTCCAGGCTACTCTTAACTGGGGAAAATTCTCCTGATGTGGAAGCCACATCCTCAAAACACTTCTGTCTCTTTCTTCCTCAAGGCTCAGTGCTCAAAAAAAGCAGATTCCACTGGGAATGGCATTGACTGAAGCTGGATAGGACTGGATCAGAAAAAGACAACCTTCCCTCCATCTGGGTTGTGCATCAGCTGTGAACTTGTGGGAACTGCTCTGAACACCTTCCAAAAGCTGCAGGTTTGGGGGAGAGCCGAGGGCAGTTTCCACACTCCAGTGGTTTTCCACTCCATGCTTCCTTGCCACCAGTCAAGATCCACTCTGTCCTCCCCAATCCTCATTACATTAAAAAATGGGAGGAGAAAAATCTTTTCTGTCAATTACAAAGCTTCAGTGGTTAAAAACTCCTGAATTTATGAACATTAGAAAATTCTGGGGATACTGGAAACAAGCCAAAGGATAAAATAAGCAATGCTTAGTAGGGAAGATAAATAATCCCATCTGCCAGCCTGAAATGCTCACACTTTTTTAATGTCATTCGTCACAAATATTAGACGTGACAAAGTATTCAGGCCATCTTTAGAAGCTCAAAACCCAAAAAATGGGTGGGGAGGGGGAAAGCCCCAGCTGCAAAATATTAGGCTTATAAGAATTATTCAGATCAACAGGGTTAGGTCAAAGTTATTTTTCTTACCCTAGGGACTACCAGAAGCAAACTCCAAACAGAGAGGACTCAGGACGTCCCTAAGGGCTACAGAAGGATTATCTTGAAAATCAGAGGAAGAAGGACTCAAGGAATTGGAGATCAGTAAGCTTAACTTTGCTCCCCAGAAAGACATCAGAACATATTATTAATCAATTTAGAGGTACCTAGGGGATAATAAACAGACAGGAAACAGCCTGTGTGAATTTGTCAAGTTCAAATCATGTCAAGCCAACCTCATTTCCATCTCTGAAAGAGTAACCAGGGCATTAATATGAAAGGACTTCTCTAAAGGCCTCCACCAGTTTTCTTTTCGGAAATGTGAGCTAAGTTCTTCAGTTAGGTAAAAAGGCACAAGAGTAGTTTTTAAAATGTTCTCTTTTAACCTGAAGGATGTTTCAAGTACAGTTCTGAAGAGATACGTCCTGTGTTCTCTAATACCTTCACTAATGATTTAGAGAATGAATTCTAGAGGAGATTTACAAAAATATGCAGACGACGATGATGAAAACAGTAAAAATAACTCTGTAAAAAAAAATCGAAAATTGAAGATAAAGTTATCTTGGGAAACTGGAAGAGAAATGCAAAACTGATTAAACAAGCCAGGAGAGGTTACTGAGCGTGGAGTTCAGGCAAAACTTTCAGTGCTCAAGGGCAAGCACAGCCCCAGCACGAGGCACCTGGGGAGTTCACAAATCTCTTCCATCAGAGCAAATTCAGGCAAACATCTGTCAGTGTCTGTGTTCCTGCCTCGGGACAGGAGGGAGGCCAACCCTGCTGAACTCCCCAGGAGCCTTCCAGCCCTAACTCAGCTAACACTCCATGGTACAGGAGGACCTGCTTCCAAAGAAAGAGAACACACCAGGGGAATACCTTCAGGGACTCAGGAGAAGCCAGCTAAGCCCCATCTTGCCAAGCACAGTGACTCTTGAACTGATACCCAAAGGAAAAACACAGGGAAAAGTCATCAGCAGCATCACTGGAAATGCTTGTCTTGATTAAAGCTTTTACTCTGTATCTTCTAACAACAGAAATGTTATAATATATATAATATTATATAGGGCAATATAAATGTACTGAACACATTGTAGAAGTAGCTACAAGGGGTTTTTTGTTTGTTTTTCTTCTGTAACTGTGGTAGAAACACAAGTCCTAGAGAAGATGTGCAGTTCCTGTTATCAGTTAGAATGTGTTCAATGCTTCAGGTCATTTTAACCAGCTGCAAGAACTCACTGGCCTTGCTGCTGTTCCAACAGAGATTTTCTATCCTCCCTTTTTCTCAGAAGATGAAAGACAATCAATGACATTCTCACAGTGCACTGGGTCGTTTTTAATAATAGTATCTCAAAATAAAGGTTGAAAACACTGAATTTTGATAATTCACAACACCTTGAGGAGTTCATCTATCAAAAAAACCCCAAACAAACAAACAGAATCTCAGTACCTCATTAACCAGCTCTTTCCTCAGCCCCAATAAGTTTGAGTTGATTTCCAAGTCCTTATTAGCACCCACATGCAGTCTGGCTGAGTGCTGTTCTTATCTTCAGATGCAAACACGCATCTTGTGCAATTTGATTTGGACCAGAACAGGAGCTTTAAACGCCATACTTTTTACTCATGGATGTTTACAGGGAACTCCTTTCCTCCCCAAATGCAGGACATAACATCAGCTGGGTTATGTACAAGCATAGTCTGACAGAGTCACTCTGAGGGCTGCTTTCATAGTTTCCACATTATCTTTGCTTTTGAAAATGCTGAAGAACTGTAGCTGCAGCATGAATTCCTTTCAGAGCCATCTAATATATCAGAGTTAATTTTAAATACAAAGCAAAAGTAGGAAAATCAAGGGGGTTTGAGTTATTCTTGTCCCTGACTTCCTTCAGCTTAAGGCCATTCCTCCTTGTCCTGTCACTCCAGGGCCTTGTCCCAAGTCCCTCTCCCTGTCACTCTTGGAGCCCCTTTAGACACTGCAAGGGATTTAAGGGTCTTCCTGGAGACTTTCCTTTTCCAGGCTGGACAACCCCAATTAAGGGAAATTTCCATTTTATTCTCATCCCTAATTCAACTCTACATTGTTTAAACAGACAGATTTGTATCAGCTTCTTTTTTCTTCCTTTCCAAAGAGGTGAGGAGCTCCTCCTAATTCCAGGAAGAAATTGTCTGTACAACATAAGCACTGACCCAGTTTGGTTCCCAGCACAATGATTAACAAAATACATCCATTCAAATTCCCCTGGCTCCAAACCCCCAGAGGTCCCAGGAACCAAGAGGCTTCCTTAAAACCCAGCAATAGCTCTGGGCCATGCTGGACTCAGGGAACTGCTCCAAGCAAACAGGCAGGAGAAGAAGGAAATGTGGGAAACACAAAGAAAATGGCCCGTTGGAAGGAAAATTTCAGATGGAAGAGATGGATCAGCTTCCAGACCAGTTCACACATTCCAGAAACACTTTGCCCTACTGTGTTTTGTCAAGAAAAGAAATAACTGTGCCTTTCAACATCAGCCTCTCTAGGCAAAGAGGAACCGGTGAAATAAGCCCAGGACAGGTAAAACAAAATATTTCAGTCACCCAACATGATACTGGGGCAGAAAAATTCCAATTCCAATGAAAAATGGATCTGTTTCTACACCAGTGGCAGGATTAATACAGTTATTTTGACATGTACAAAATGGGTCTTCTTTCAACATAAAAAAATAGTTGAACTTTTTACTGAAAAAAATTATATTCATATCAAAAGCCACTGCAAACAGTTTCTCTCTGCATTGATCACAAATCTTCCAATGTAGGGATTTCTCAAGTAAAGCAGGTATTTGGCACAGCAGAAAAAAAGAAAGCGGTTCCATTCCCCAGCTGTGCTGTGCCCACCAATGTATTTTTACATTTTTATTAATTTTAGGCCACTTCAAAAATATTCCATCCTCACAATGAGAATTCCATACATTAAATTAGTAAAATGTAATAGGATTTGAGAGGAAAAGAACAAAACTATCAGTTTAAAGATTTAAAAAAAAAAAAAATATTGTATTCCATTTAGTTTCCCAGAGCATGTCCCACACTGTTTAATCCCAGAATAATCACTGAGGTTGGAAGAGACCTTCAAGATTACTGAGACCCATTGCCAACCCATACGTACCCCTAAACCATGTCCCCAAGTGCCACCTCTTCAAGGGAAGACCACAGCCCTGCCTGGAAGAATGATCCCTTTATTGCCAAATATCTTTGTGAGTACATCATGCTACAGGACCAGCCATGAGCAGGCAGCATAAAGAGATTTTTAGGGCCTTCTTTGTTTGAAATAAGGTTGAATTCACACACAGAGCTCCCTGGGCCTTGCTCTGAACACTATTTCAAATCCTGTCACTCAGGCACCACAGAAGAGACTGCTCCTAACAGGCAGAACTTTCCTGATTAACTCAGCATTATTTCTTTGCCAGGTCCTGTCATCATTTCTCATTAAAAATCATTTCATTGCACAGCTGTCCTATTGACTTATAAAGTACTAAAGGATGTCAAAACCTGGCACAGTGTGGCTCTTGCAGACAAAAATACAACTGCTGGAACTCAATCATTAATTTCCACCTCTTTTAGGAGGCTGTGTGTTACCTGTCAAAGAGATACTACTGGAAACTGCACTGTGACCATTACACAGACTGACAGTGACACCAATCACCTCAGGTTAGCAAACATCAGACACATGGCAGGAGGAATAGATTCAGCAGAGATTTTGGGCTAAGATGGAACTGATGGGGAAACGCCAGAGGGGACATTCTGGTGACAGAATGTCACCAAGCTGGTGCTTGGGGAAACCCCTGGGATCAATCCAGGCTGAGGATGAGCAGCTGGAGCAGCCCTGGGAGAAGGACCTGGGGGTGTTGGGGGTGAGAGCTGGGACCCAGAACCCCCCGTGCCCTGGGCAGAGCCCCAGCATGGGCAGCAGGGGAGGGGGGATTCTGCCCCTGTGCCCCTGAGCTCAGGTGAGACCCCACCTGCAGAGCTGCCCCAGCCCTGGGGCCCAGCACAGGAGGGACCTGGAGCTGCTGGAGAGAGGCCAGGGGAGGCACCAGGATGAGCAGTGGGATGGAGCAGCTCTGCTGGGAGGAAAGGCTGGGAGAGCTGGGATTGTTCAGCCTGGAGAGGAGAAGCTTTGGGGTGACCTCATTGTGGCCTTCCAGGATCTGAAGGGGCTCCAGGAGAGCTGGAGAGGGACTTGGGACATCATCCTGGAGTGACAGGACAGGGGAGAATGGCTTCCCACAGCCAGAGGGCAGGGTCAGATAGGATAGTGGGAAGGAATTGTTTCCTATGAAGCTAGGGAATCCCTGGCACAGGGTGCCCAGAGCAGCTGTGGCTGCCCCTAGATCCCTGGCAGTGTCCAAGGCCAGGCTGGACACTAAGGCTTGGAGCAGCCTGGGACAGTGGAAGGTGTCCCTGCTCATGGCAGGGAGTGGAATAGGATGAGCTTCAAGGTCCCTTCCAACCCAAATAACTCCAGGATTCTACAAGAGGAGTCAGTTCATTACACTGGTAAAAGGTTTGAGAGGCACCTTCAGTGGAAGCCAGGAAACAGCCACAATTTTACCTGATGAAAATAATTTGAGTTCTAAGTTACACTACACAAATTCAGATAATTTTACATTAGCAGTAAAGAAGGATTCTGGAACAAAACAGTACCCTTGCAGCATGGGTAGATACATTCTCAACTGAAAATATTACAGAGCTTTCACTGAAAGTGAACGTCCAAGTTTAAATACAGCAGCTATTCTGTCCAGAAAGTAAATTCCCCATCAGTGTTGTTTAGGGTAATGTTTCATTCTTGGTACAAGCCCTTCTTCTGTTTAATTGCTATGCAATTTAAAATGCATTAGTAGTATTTAAAACATTAGTATTAACCATATTAATTTTCAGCTAGGAGAGTTACCTTGCAGTGTAGGCTCCTTGGACAGTTTTAAATCCCATCATTAAATCTCATCTGGAGGCCAAACCTGAGCAGAACGTGGTATTGCAACCAAAGCAAAATGAACAGGCACAGCAGGAAATTTTGAATGATTTAAATTACCCTATCCCAAAGCAGCCAGCTAAACAGGAAGGATCAGAGCATTCCCCTTCAGCTCCAGAAAGCATCTTGTGGTCTCCTGATCCTGGAGAGGGAAATCCAACCCGTGGGTGAGTGGCTTTGCAGTTTCAGCAGCAATCAAAGTCAGTTTGCTGCAGGTGGAGCTCCCGAAAGGTGTGAATGCAAAGAACACATGGAGCAGGCCATCTCCTCCCAAAGTGCTCTGTATCAGATTCCTGTCCTGTGGAGGTTGGCCCAGGTCCCAGCCAGCAGCACACTATGGGGACAGTGCCAGGACATGACAGCCTCAGCAACTCACCAGCTGTGGCCCTGCTGGGAAAAAGGGGGCACGGCACACTCAGCCGAAAACGCAGCAGAGCAGAAGGGAACAACAGCTGCTCAGGAATTTTCAATTGTTCCCACAAGCTGGCAGAGAAGCTCAGTCACTGTCATCCTTGCCACCCTTCCCTACCCCACCAGGACCCCACAGCAGCCTCCAGCTCACTGTTTTTTTTTTTGTTCCCATGGTCTGTCACCTTCCCCCAAACAGTCCTTTGTGCCACACAGGCCTGTGGGCACTGAGCCCCAGCCACTGATGGAAAAGGACAAGGCTGCAGGGCCTGATTATTTAATTCATTTTAGCCTCAATCAGATGCCCTCAGCACTTGTGCCCCAGATGAACCCAACAAGCTCCAAGACAAGAAACAAGACCGTGAGGGAGGGAGCCTCCAGAAAGCTGAGACAAGGATGGCCAGCCCTCAATTCAACCTCTGGATTCCTCAGCACACCTTCTAGGACAATTCCCCAGCAAGGTGGCACAAACCAAACTCATCCCCTCTGTAAACAGAACAAAGCTGAGGTCAGCAAGCTCGGAGAGGCCAGGTACCACCAGGGGTGTATTTAAGATTTTGTAGACAGCAAATCGGACATTTTTGGAGAACAATGATGAAAAAGAACCACATTTTATCATTTAACTTTCTTCCTCCAGTCCTCGTATCCACCTACATCCACTAGCGCTGACTTCCATCAAAAAGTATGGGGAACTTCAGACTCCATGGGACTGTTCACTTCTACCTGAAAACCCATGCAATTCCTGTTCCCTTTTCCCAAATCTGACAGTTTGCTGGCAGGGTAAGAAGGGAAGCTACCCCTGCCTGAAAAAAATACTCTCCAAAAAGGCAGGAGGCTACATAAAAATGGATACAATTATGTAAAGTCTCACATTCAATTTACTCTGACGCACATTTTAAGTAAATAAATCTCTTTCCATAAATTACTGCTCTGTGCTACTGGACACAGCTGCCATTGGGTTGTTTTTGTGTTTTTTTTTTTCTTTTTTTTTTTTTTACAGACTTCTCACAAAAAAAATAAAAAAATTTATTTGACAGTTCCAAGTTAAAAGAATAGTAAGTTTTCTTTTGATTATGTGCTTTGAAATGACATTCACACACTGTCCCCATCACAGGCATCTGGCATGCCAGGAAAAGCAGTCTGATGCATACTGGCAGCCAAAAGGCTTTGTTTATGCCCACTCCAGCTCTCATGTGGGGATTTTGGTGGGGGGAGTTCTGTTTGTTCCATTTTTATTTTCTTTTATGAAATCAGCAGGAGGATTTGCTCCCTGTGGAGGAACTAGTACACAGAAAGCCACTCATACCATTCCAGATATTTTGCTGCCATTCCAGTTCCACCCATCAACCAACACACGTAGATTTTCAGATATGCACAACAGAAAACAAACTCACTTTTCTGATGCATCAGTTGAGGTTTGGGGCCATGGAAGTCTGGCAGCAACTCTCTTGTTAGAAGGCAGAAGTCAGCCAAGGCACAGACTTCTTGTTGATCACAGCATGAAAAGGCTCCTGGTTTACTCCTCTTCACAGCTCAGCCATCCTGACTCCAACTATTTAACTGACTCAGGCTCCTACTGGAGGTTTCCATTGCAGCCTCTGACTGCAGGTTCCAACAACAGCTCTAACTGCACACCAAGACCAACCTCACAGCAATGATTCTCTCTCCCCAGAATCCTGCTTCATGAGTCTCTGTTTCATGCTCCTTAAGGTTCCTCTTCCATGAGGATACTCCCCGCCCCAGCTCACCGCCCCTTTTATCCCCCTCACCCTTATTGGACACAGCTGTGACTCATCAGGGGTGAGGCTGTATTGTTAATTAACACAGCTGGTACTTATCAGGGGCGAGGTCACCTGTATTCCCTTCTCCTACATGAAAGCCCTAAAAGTCGGTAGCATCTCCCCTCTAGGTGGGCTGAAGGCACAAAATTCTGAGGCATATTTATGTTATTCATCCTTCATTATATCCTCTCACTTTGGAAATATATTTACTGAGAAAAAGCTCCCGTATAATTCTGAAATTCTAGCACTAGACTTCATCTTGGAAAACCTGGATTACAGAAGTTAATTATTTTAGGGGCAGAGAGTTCTGAGGGAAATTTCTTTGTCAAATGCAATAAAGCTGGGAAGTCTCCCCCAGTTGTCTTTAATAACCCTGCCTGTAAGTCCCCTGTCACTCAGCATCATATTATTGCATCATATTCTGACACCACCATGTCCCTGTCAGACTGTCAGGATGATGCAACAGAGTTTATTTGTGGCTCCACTTTCAGACAAAAAGGATATTTTAATCTCATTATCTCCCCAGTAAATGATGGTAACAGAGGCCCTGAGTCAGATCAGGCAGCGCTACATCCCTCAGGTGTCCTGTACAAATACATGAAATATTAAGGAAAAATTAAGGCTTTGAGACTTAAAAAACCAGAAACCAAACCTTATGAGAGTGCTGGGAGATAAATATCATCACTACGCGTAGCAGTAATTATGATGCAGCCCTGCTTTTTAAATTTTATTGTGGTTCCTGCAATTAGCTAGATACAGCTATTGACATAAATCATGTAATAGCTTCATCATAGTCAAAAATCCATTACCCATTGGGCCACTTTATGAAAGCCATTACAGGATTTTCAAATGCTTGTTTTGTTTATTTTTCTCCCCCAGCTGACAGTTTGTGTCACTACTGTCACCCCTCACTCCTCCAATTGCAACCACAAGCAGTCAATTCCCACACAATACCCGCTAGCACACTCTTCCCTCAATAAATCTTAACATTTGGTGTCCTTCCTGCAGTTTTTATTGCATGGCCTTTTCACTAATCCAGGACTTAATAAGAGGAGCTGGCAGGTATTTTGCAGTTTTCTGGACAAGAGCATAACTTTTCTCTTGTACCCACTTTACCTGTTATTTAAAATTACATTGATGCTACTTTGCAAATTCACAAGAAGTGAATTGTCACTCCTTTCATTACGCATTTTTTTTCCTAAGCCTACACCCTCAGCAATAACTGGTTTTCCATTAAAACAGTATCACATCAATTAGGGACAATCCTAAAAATACCTGCCAGAAGAAGTCTTTACACCTCCTTTCTACTAGAAAGCAAAGAAAGAACAGGATCTGCTTATTTTTAAGGGTCCTCTTCACTTTTAATCTTTTGCCTTTTCTTGGGACACTAAAAATAGGTAGGAACTGTAAATCGCTCAGTGATCGATCCAAAATCAGATCCTAGAATTGCACAGGAGCCTGGGACACCCTTTCCCACTAAATCACGAGTTACCCATTCAGCAGCAGCTCCTTGCAACATTGAGCTACAGCCACTGATGGCAACCAAAAATCTCAGTGTCCTGCAGCCTTCTTGATCGACATCAGAGCCAAGGAACCTCACAGGATCAACTGCTGAGACAGGTGAGAGAAACTAGGACATCCTGCTGTCCAACCTGAGCCTCCCCTGGCACAGCTTAAGGCCATTTCCCCTTGTCCTCTCTCTGTTCCTTGGGAGCAGAGCCCAACACCCCCTGCTCCTTCTGTCAGACAGTTGTGGAGAGCCACAAGGTCCCCCTTGAGCCTCCTTTTCTCCAGGCAAAACAATCTACACTTCCCATCCTTTTCTTCCTCTCAGTCCCAAATTTCTGGGCACCATTATTTTATTTCCCTTCTCAACCACATTCTCTCACATCCAAAAATCCTCTGACTCGGTGTCAGTGTGGCACGACGTGAAAAGGTGGCAGTATGGGGACAGTGAAGGGGACAGTGACATGTTCCAGCAGGTTATGTACACCAGTCTTTCCCTGGGAACAGGGAGAGGCAGAGGGTGCGACGCCCCATGACCAACAGTCATGAACTTGCTAAGTGACCAGTGAAGCACAAAAGCAACCAGTGAACTGTTCCAAAGAGGGAGTGAGATGAAAAAGAGATGTCCCACTGAGAAACACCACTGTTTAGGACAACAAAAAACAGGGCAAAATATCATTTTTCCCTTTTTTTCTTCTTCCCAGGTTTTACAACCAAGAGCATCAGATCCATCTGCAGGCTGAGTGCCCCAGACCTGCAGCAATGGAAAATCCTGTAACCTGCTTTACCTGTGCTGAAATGTGCTACCTCCTGTGTTGATACAGCAACTGTTGTGTCCATTGTGCTTTGTGCTCCTGCATTTCAACAGTCTCCCTAAATTTAAAGGACTCAGTCACAGGTAATTTTTGGCACATGGAATCAGACTCACAGAAGGGTTTGGGTTGGAAGGGACCTTAAAGCCCACCCAGTGCCACCACTGCCATTGGCAGTGACACCTCCCACTGTCCCAGGCTGCTCCAAGCCCCACCCAACCTGGCCTTGGACACTTCCAGGGATCCAGGGGCAGCCACAGCTGCTCTGGGCACCCTGTGCCAGGGCCTGCCTACCCACATAAGGAGGAATTTCTTCCTAAAAAACAACAAACATGCACTTAATACTCAAGGAGGGATCTTCTTCAACAGATAACATAGGGGAACATATAATGGACTTCAGTGTGTAAGAGGAGCTCCCCTGCACTGTGCAAGGCCTGTCAGAGTAAAAGCAGTTCCAATCAATTTTAAATTACAGAAATACTACTGTGTATTACACTTTGTAAGCATTGTGCTCCCTCCAGGAGAACACGAAAACATTTGTTTTCTCAAGAAATTTTTTTGCACTGCTGATTTTATGGTGCTCAAAAATATCCCAAACACATCATATAACCCTTGGGGGACAGGAACAAATTTTAATGACTTTTTCCTTGTGAAGAGAACTTTCAAAAACAGTCTCTGAAATGGATCAAAATACCTAATGTTGGAAAAAGGATCAAGAGACTTGACTGCTTCTTTCCCTCAGGATCTCAGGGCCCCTTCTCTCCAACATATATGTGACATAAAGTGTGCAGGTACTGAACAGTGTGCCAACAATTCCTACTGAGAATCTCCCCTTTGCATCACACAGGACCTCTGGCACACCTTGGGGCAACAGGGAAAACTGATCCTGCTGCTGGTACCACAGGAGGAGCAGGAGAGGAGCACTTGTAGACACTGCAGCACCTGAAATATTTGAGTTTTGTGACTGAGAAAGTGCCCATGAGGCTTCATCTCTGTTCCTGCAGTCTCTGCTCCTGGGGAAGTGGCAGAGGAGTCCTTTGTGCTGAAAACCAACACACCCACGATTTCAAACACAAGGCTGATGAGTCTTTTCTACAAACAACCAATATTTGCTGCTCATGCTGCAAACACTGCTTTGACTTCTGCTCTGCCTGGGCAATTCCCGCTGTCCTCAGATGCTCCTGGCCGTGGCAGGCACATTGCATCACCCAAACTTCCCTGCAAAACCCTCTCAGAGAGATTTGGCAGGACTGTAACTGCTAAATGAGCAGCAATCAAGTAGTTCACCCAATCAGTTTTCTAATTCACCACAACTGCTATAAATACGACCCATTATTACTGAATGTAGCTTTTAGGGGGGAAAAAATACATGCAAACTTCCTGCTGAAGCTAATCTATGGGAAAATTATACAGAACATCACATTAAAGTCTAAGTAAACACTTTGGCACCCTCCTAATGTATGTGCATAGATTACTGGGGTGTGCTTGCAGGATAAGTGCCATTTGATGTTCAAATTATTGGTGGATATTTAAAGTTGATTACCCTAGAGGTAAGATATAATTGGTAAACAAGGAATATATACAGAACAACAACATAATACCCACAAGTTGTATTTATTTCACAATTCATTCCCACAATCAGGACAATAGTTCAATCAAGTTCCTAACTCTATTTTCAAGCTAACAAAATGAAATCAGAAATACCAAAGGCATCTTTTTCCTTGGTGATTGGGAGGTGAATGGAAAACCTTACTGGACTTCATTTTCACATCCCCACAAAATGGACATAGAAAATAAGAGAAGAAACATAGAGGAGACAGTGGTGTGCTCCCTAAATTCCTGAAGAGATCCATCTCCTCACAGGTGTGATGGTGGAACATGTTCACTTGGATGACACATATATTTAATTACCCACAGTATTTCTCCTTCCCAGTGTAGGCACCTTGATTAGACTGTTTGATTACCCCTATCTGTAATCAGCCTCTGGCTTTTCTCTCTCTTTTGACTTGAGATGCCTTTCACTCCACAAAATGGTGTGATTCCTCTCTCCTCCCATGTGTTTCCTCTTTATCTCTGTGAAACACCAACAAATTGCTGTGGTTTGGGCTTTCCTATGGATGACCTGAATGTGCCACCACAGACACCGCAGTGCCACCATGCTCCCTGATGGAGTTGCAGAGTTTTCTGTGGAAAACAGGAACCCTCATTCCCTTCAACACCTGATGTTACATCTGGAAGCCAAAGGGATTCTCCAAATCCAAACCTTAGGGAGAAGACCTTCCATGTTGAAAACATGATTGAGTAATGTGGATAATGATAACCAAAATCTAAATAAATAAATATCATCATCATCAAAACAAAGGAAGGCTATTTAGACCGTGCCTTAGTCAGCTGCTCATGCTTAGTGTGTCTGTCAATAAATGCACAGCCTGGCTGGATTTGTGTTCAAGGCTTGGAGCAAACTGGCCTAGGGGAAGTGTCCCTGCCCACTGCAGGGTGGAGGAACAAGATGGTTCTTCAGGCCCTTTCCAACCCCACCCATTCCATGACTCCATGATTTGTACATAGGACACATCAGGGGCTCCCCCATGAGACTACCAGCACACATCAAACTGGTTTGAAGCACCAAGCAATGATCTTCTAGGGGGAAGCAAATATCTTATTCCTTGCTAGAAGACAAGGGGAAAACCTCACAGTCAATTTTCTGCACTAAAAGGCCTTGGAGCAGCAGTCTGAGCCTTCCTCACAAAGGAGGAGATTCCAGCAGTCAGGCAGATGATGCAGTAAAACACTCAGGAAGAGGAGCTGGGTCCTGCTGATTCTACCCAGAGCAGGCAGAGAGGACCCCACTCCAGCACCAACAGCAGCAGTGGGAACAACCAGATGCAGCTGGGAAGTATGGAAATTTATTCAGCTAAGCCATCACATTAAAATGGGAGCAGGGGAAAAGCCGTTAGCTGGAAGAGTGTGGAGAAAAAGAAAAAAGCCACAAGATGTAGAATAGCAAGGCTCAAGAGCACCACAGCAAGAACAAAATGTTTCACAACGTATCTTTGAAAAAAAAAATAGTAGCATATTCCAGGCTTATGTTCAAAAATGTGGCATCACTTTTATGGGATCAGACTCTCAGAATGGTTTGGGCTGGAAGAGACATTAAAGCCCATCCAGTGCCACCCCTTGCCACGGGCAGGGGCACCTTCCACTAGCCCAGGCTGCTCCAAGCCCTGTCCAGCCTGGCCTTGGACACTTCCAGGGATCCAGGGGCAGCCACAACAATTTCTGGAAGATTTGTTGCCCACAGGCACATCTTGAGACCAGCCCTGCCAGCAGTGCCCTAAGGTGGTCCCCTCTCCACCGCCAACCTTCTGCCCCCACATCTCCCCACAGAATCCACTGCTCTGTCCTTGGAGTGTCTCTCATTTCAGAAAACCACTGTCCTTATGGATTGTGAAGTACTTTTAGAGCAAAGGAATTAAAAAAACTCCTGCCTGACAGGGTAGGCAGGGTCAGGTTTCCCACCTCCAGTTAAAAATGCAGATGTCCAATGCAGAAAAAGTCAATTTACAAAGAATAAAAAGCCTTACACTTTTATATGCCAGGAATGCAACTCTGCAAACTAAAAATAGAAAAAAAGAAAAAAAGGAAAAAAAAAAACACACACACAAAAAACCCACACCAAAAAACCCCAAAAATACCAACAAAACAAAACAGGTCCAAAAAAACCAACTAGGATTTAGAACTGGAGAAAAAACCATTAAATTGTACTTGAATCACCTGAAACAACAAAAGACCTAAACCAGGAGTAATTATTTTTTAATAGGGACTCATTTTAACAACTTCGAGCATCTCATGCACTCTTTTGTCTTCTCATTATTTTGATTTCATATGGTATTTAATACAACTTTACGTGCTTTACTATATGGAGAAGAAAATTGTTTTTATTAAGCATTAATTCCTTTATTTTGATGGCAGCAAACATCTCTGCCATCTGTCTTAAGAGCTGCTGGTTCTGCACTACAGCAGCATTAGAGACACAGGCACACTGCTTTCATCATTACTTGCTTTTCAAGGCAGCCAAAAGAACTGTGCTCCAGGTAACAAAGGTTCCTGAAAACCCTGTAAACAGTTAAATAAGAGAGATTTGGAATTCAAGCATGAAAATCCTAAACTCACTTAGTGCCTCCATGGCTTAACTTCGCCAGTTGCGATTTCTGAATTCTTCCACTAAAGATGCATTAAAAAAAAAAAAAAAAATCCCTCCCTAACACAGCTTTGCCAGGAGCTCAGGCTTTCAAATTACTTGAAATTATATCACAAATCGAGAGCTTGCAAAGAAATATGGAGAGATTTGCTGGTAAGTACATGACAGAGATAATGAAAACCAATGTAATCCAGAAAATCCAGTTCTGCTGAAAGTAAGAAAGTGAGGACAGTTGTCTTCCCAGGGAGATAAAAACTGACAGCTCAAGAAAGAACTAAGGGGGGAAAAAAAGTCTTTATCACAAAAGAAGAGTTTTCTGATGTATTTCAAGAACTGAAAAATCTAGGATCAGCTTAACAGCTCTGCTGGCAGATCTCAGCCACAGAACTCAGAAAGATTACAGGAGGTAGTGTCTATCAGTTCACTTTTTTTGCATAAAACCCATGCTAGTCCATGTCTGAGCATGGGAAAGGTGTCCTGGTGGTGTTAAAAAAGGTACAATCCCCACCCTTTTACCCTGTCACTGAACCAGAGACACTGTTCATGCTGCAGCTCAGCTCATCGGGGCCTGGGAGGTGCTGAGGATGGTTGCCCCTGAACAGAACCCCAAACCGCCACTGCAGGTCCCTGTGACTTTGTGCAGGCTGACAGAGCAGGCAAATGCACCTCAGGCTGAGGCAGAGGAAAACAGGATTGCCCAGGGAAATGACTCCTGGGTTCGTGAAATGATCAGGCCTAACTAGTAACCAGGGAACACCTCACAGCATCACTGTCAGCCCACCTGCATTTTCACTCTTAGTTTTAACAGCAGTTTGCCATGGAATTGTCACAATCGGGGGAAAAAAAAAAAAAAAAAACAAAAACAAAACAAAACAAAACAACCAACCAAAACAAAACCCCAAACCACATTCTGTTTACAATACATGATAGTTGTTTTCAGCAATCAAAACCATTAGAGTATCCTGCTCAAAATAATATTCTTAGGTTATCTTTGTGGGTTTCCTCAGCTCTTTTGCTGAGAGGGGCAAGAGCCTGGGCAAGCATAGCAAGAAACAAAAGTGGGATTAGAGAGCCCAGAGAGGCTCAGCATAGCTTCCTTGAGAGCATCCTTCCATGATGCTCATCCAAAATCCCTCCTCTTTTCCATAGCAAGGATTCAGTCAGAAGGAGGGACCCTCCATCTCATCGTCTCCGCCTGCTACTGCTCCCCAGTTCTCCACACAACAAAAAATCCTCTCTCTTTTTTTTGCTATTTGGCAAACAGGTTACTGAAATCAGTATTTTAGCTGGTGCTGGGTGTAAAAGATGATGTGCCAAGAGAAGTGCTGTGACACTCCCAGACTTCCTCTGAGTTTTCTGTGTGCACACTATGGTTGTCGCTCTGCCAAAGGGCAACTCTGGAATTTAAGGAGATATTGCTGTGGAGACCAAAGGCACAGCAGCACGGATATCATTACACAGAACCCATGTCTCGGGTTAGCCAAGGCAATCATTCAAAGCAGCAGCTCATCAAAAAGACCCTCAAGAAGCCTCCAAAGCTCTGTAGCTCCTGTCAACAAGATCCTGCAGGGAAAAACACAAGTGACGAAGAAAAAAAAGTCTCTAACTTTTAGCAGCAGATCAATGAAATACATCAGTACATCTCATCCCTTAGCAGACAACATTTGTCCTCGTGGAACGTGCTATTAGACAAAATTGGCAGGAAAACCTCTCCAAAGCACAGGCCCGTCACAGCAACAGCTCCAGAGATAAAACTGTGAGTTCTGATACAGAAGATGTAAAGGTGGCTGACAGAATAACAGCTCTGCAGCTGAGGTTTGCATTTCTCCCCCCATCACAAGCCTAAGAGCTCCTTCATGTCTGAAAAGCAAGTGAGAGTGATGCAGAAATATGTTAATTGTAAATAGGTTTTATTTACAGCATACTTGTCTTGTGTCTAATTAAAATTAAAGGAGAAACTGAATTTGGATGGTTTGGAAAGAAGGGAAACGAAACAGGTTTGTTCCAGTGGGCCATCACATGCTCCTAATGGAGCTGAGGGATTTCAGAGGAACAAGATCGTTTTGATTACATACGGATGTTAAACATGTTGTGCTGCAATCAAATATGTGTCCTATGGAAAAAGGAATTTCTTTCCAGGTTTCCTAGAGAGGGCAGGGCCCTGGAAAAAGCCCTGCCTGCCCCTGGCTCCCTGTGCAGCTGGTCCTGCATGGAGCCAGAGACTTGCATAGCACCCAGCACAAGCACCAGGATGTGCCTCCACCCAAACACCAGCACTACTCCAGCAGCATCTGCCCATTTATTCATCTGCCAAACATCAGCAAAGACAATGACCTCAGGAGCCCTGCCTCCCATTTCAGATGACTTCTCTGTGACCAAACCCTTCACCTCCCTCTGGTGAAGGAGGTGTGAGGATTTCCAGGATGGAGCACACTGTGCTTTGTGGCCAGGTGAAAGGCTGCCTCCCCCACCTGCAGGCACAGCAGCCTTCGCTCTGTGCCCTCAGGGAAATGCAGAAAGGATTCAGAGGTGTGCACACATTTATAAATATTCCACTTCCCACCCACCAGTCTCCAGAAGTGCTGTTCAGGATGACTTCAGGGGTGCAAAGCAAAGGAAAACAGTGCTCTGGCTGTAACAGCACTGGCCAGGTGAAACAGAGACATTGCCTTAAGGAAGGAACCAAAAGCTTTCTGCAATCATGAGACAGTCACAGCTTTTGGCTTGCTGGCTTAGGAGCAGCTCTGACACCTGGACGCAGAGAGATTCCAACACCAGGGAATCAATGAACACTGCTCACTCCTCACCTCCCACACTTAGTTAAGCACTGCTTACTCCAAGTTCCATTTCTCTCCCCCAGCACAAGCTTTAGGTGATATAATCCATTATCCATCCTCATGGATTTCATACACAAAAATAGCTTTATTTAAAGAAGAAACCTCTTCATGGGAGTGGTAAAACACACTCTGGGTACATCACTATAACGCAATCAGAGTGGGATTTTGTTTGACAGTTTGGAACATAAAATTATATTGGATGAGGGGAGAAAGGTTTTCATGCAGTAATAAAAGCTACAATCCTAAAATATTCTCTCCACTTGAATACACCCTCAAAATGTATTCTCATTTAATGCTGCTGGAATACAGGGAATTCTTCCTCTGTGCTAGATAATGTCAGGTGATCAGATTAATAATTTTCGATTTTCACCTCTTCCTCCCACTTTGAACCCAGCAGTAACATATCCCATTATCTGTTTCACACTAATTAGCAACAACAAAATGCAAGCTGTTTTAACGCAGAGCCTCTTTTTGTGTTACACAATGTAAATTGAATGGGCAACACAACTAAAAGGGTGGAAAGGGAGCGGGGGAGAGAGAAAAAACCCTGTAAGATGAGAAAAATCACTTTAAATTCTGAGTGGAGGCAAATTTCATAGAATCATGAAGGTTGAAGAAGACAGCCAAGACCATTGAGTCCAACTTCTAACCTTCCACCACATTTGAAAAAGATATTGACTATTATTGCCTTGCAAAATCAAATAATTTGCCTAATTACATTAAAAAGTGCTGTCTATGCAGAAAAAGACTAACAGAAAAGACTAATGATTAATTAACACAACTTCTTGAGTGAAACCCTAGAATAAGTGTTCCACCAGACCTGCCAAACAGTACAAGTAGCATAGTTAATATTAAGAAAAAATCTTAGCACAATTCCCTTTCAGAATCCAAAAACTTTTGTAATCACAGGCACTTTTTGAAACATAAATAAGAAAATACCAGGTCAGAGCAGTATGGAAGGCTCACCTTTCTTTCTCTCTGGAATAAGTTTTCCTCTGAATTCCCCCTGTGGCACTTCCTCCATCACTGGTTTGAGCCAAATCTTCCCAGTTGTGGTTTTGGTGGCCTTTCCACCCCCCCAAGGCATCAACACTCCCTATAAAACATATCACGCTTAATTTCTGCCCAGAATTCAACAGCCGCAAAGTGGTGCAGTGCTGTGAATATTCACTTTCGTAGAGGGCTTTCCAGAAAACTGGCTCCTCATTAGTAAAACAAATGTTAAATTAATATTTTCAACTAACCGCCCAAGTCCCAGCAGTTTGGGATTGCAGGCTGTGCCCTGAGCTTGGCTCCTCTGCAGCAGTGAGCAGAAGGCTGCTCTGGCAGGGGAAAAGGGAGAAAAGCTCTGTTTTGTGGTCAGATCCAGCAAATCCCTTCCCAAGTGCTATTGAGGGTGGATCAAAGAGTGAGGGCATCACACAGGTGAAACAGACACACATGCAGTGACATGCATGTTCAAATTCCAAGCAAAAAAAATGTCCTGTTCACAGGAATATAATCCAGGGGAAGATACAGAAACAAAGGCAGCTGGGGTGCCCCACCACACCAGTATGGGCTGCACTCCTGAGGCTGAGGGACAAAGTCCTGCCCCAGGGTAAAAGGAATTCCAAGTGAAGGACCTTTAACAGCCCCTGTGCCCATTGACAAATAAACTGCCAACCTTTAAACTGCCAGAAAAAGCTGAACAGGAATTTCATAAAATATCTCAAGGAGGGAGGAAAAAAAATATTACCAATGCAAAGCCGTTCAATGGTACTTAAAAGCATCTCTGTTCACATCAGCAGCCAAAAGCAGAGCAACAAAGCAGGACCAGCCAGTTTAGTGCATACAGAACGAAGAGAATACTAAAAGACTTGTGCTGTTATTAAGCTACATCCCCTGGCATTCATGAGCATGAGACAGTTCAGACAAGAATCAATTTCCCTTCACACTCTTTGACTTAAAAAGCAAGCGAATGTTTTCCAAGTGATGGAAAAATATGAATACCAGACTTTAGGGACCTGCTCCAGCTGTCCCCTGAAATATCACCAACTTCCCTCACAATGCCCATGAATTCATCCAATACACATTTATAACCTCCCCTCTCCTCAGTTCCCTCAGTGTAACCAGCACTCTTAGCTCCTTCTGACATACAGAAATTACCCCCTGTTAGAGGTGGCATAAAGTGTGGCTGATTCCAAGTGGTCAGAAGAAAGAAATACAGCCAGGAACTGTGGAACTCACAGCACAGTTTCTCTCTCACTGAAGATAATTTCAGTTTATTTCCTATAGCCAGATGCAGTTTTCCTTCAAAACTAAGTAAACAAGCCATGGGAGCTCTACTCCTGTGTCAGAGTTGATCAGAAATACATTATGGGGTCAAAAACCACTGCAGAGATGCTGACAAATGAGAAGGGAAATATAAAAAAAAAAAAGCATTTAAGCCTGCAATGGGACTAAAAAACGTTGCCTGTGCCATGACCAACAACTTTGTTCTTGATTCAGCACAGCAGGGAGGGATCATCTGAGGTTTCAAAGCCTGACAATCTCCAATATCTGTGTTCTTCTAGGCTCTTCCCTTTCAAGCCATCCACTGAGTATTTTCTGAGGGTAGGAAGGGAGGCATCACAGCACTGCCCAACACCAGCCTGTTCTGAGCTGGCTGCCAAGGAGCAAATATTAGACTCTGAAAGATGCCAGTGATGTCTTTATTTGCAACCCTGAAACAGATCCAAGAACATCAACTGGAGCATTGATAACTTTGGAGCCCTCAGCAGGCCCTGCAGATGTGTACAGAGAAAAGCTTTGTTTCTCAGGGACTGAGGATGTTGTTCCAACAACCACAGGCTCTCAGATGTGTTTTCCTTCATTCCCTTCATTGCGGCACCACAGGAACACACAGTTGGCATTGCAAGACCTCTGGACTGGAAGGGCAGAGGAGGCTGGGCAAGAGGAAATCAGCCTCCTGCACAGGAGCTTTTGTGGCACATTGCAGTCCTGAGCGGGGTCAACATAACGGCTCACAAAAATAAAGGTCATGGCATAAGGGCAACGTGTCCTGACTCGTATTTTGGGCTTTACAGACAGCAGACACTTCCCAAAGCCACTGTAGTTCTAAGAACTGAAATAGAATCCAGTTCTAAGGGCTGAAACCTCCATGCAAGTTTCAAGATTTATCAAGATGCAACAGCAACAACATTAATCCATACTTGCAATTTAATCTATGATTAGCTTATACATCTTACAGGGTTCAAACAGGAGATGAATGTGAAATATCTACTGCCTGAAGTGCTGAAAGAAACTCAGTTGTTGATGCCACTGAGAAACAACACCTGGAGTTGAGCTGCCACAGACTTTGGTGTCCAACCCACTTCTCACAAGAACCACAGCTCACCTGTTTCACAGAAAATACTGTGTCAGCATTGATTGTTCTTTCAGTCTATAAATTAATCCTAGATCTAATCCTAGGTCTTCACAGCTGGCACTTAGCAGCAGCTGCTTTTCTCCCCTCAGCAGCTGGCAGACCAAAGGTATCCTGTGACATTCCCCTCCCAGCACCGCTGAGGGGTGAATTTGTGTTCTTGAGGAGCTGTTTGCACAGCTTTTGTGCCACAAGGGCTGTCCTGTCTACCATCAACTGCTTTGGTAAGTAATGCAGTCCTAGAACAGAAACAAATGAAGGGCAAGAGCAGCCAACATTCTGCACTGCCTACCAAGGTGGGCCTTCATCCTCCTCATGACTTCAAGGCACTGCAGTGGAATAAATTCCTGAAATTTGAGGTTGTTCACTGCTGCAAAGCACATCAGTCAAACTTTTCTGGTTTTTTCCTTCCCTTACAGTAGGAAGATAATAGTACCAGCTAGACCAACGGCACAGCAGTGTAGAAAGGATTAATTAGCTAATATTTCTACAGTCTTAAGCATGCAGAACATCACAGATGCACAGCGTAATTACTGTTATTAGGTAAGTGATTTCTTTGACTCGTTGGGACAACACACATTTTATCTGTCATCTTTTCATGGCACAGACGTCTGCCACAAAATACTCTCAGCTAAAAAGAAACCTGAATATCATGGCCTAAATTATCCAAGACAGTTTTTTTTACTGGGGGGGGGAGGGTAATTTTTTTCAAGCTCTTATTTCTCATTAGAAATAAGGGTTAAAAATTCTGCTGATAGCCACGAAGCCCTAAAGCTGGCCACAAATGAAGGCCAACACAAAAGCTGCTGACCTATTTGCAAAGTACGGTATCCTCCTAAAAACCATGGTGCAAATTAAACTCTGCTGGGTCTGTTTCCCCTGACTTCCAGCAATGTCCAGAAAGGCTTTAGCCGCTGACCAAACCTGATCGAGAGCTATTAATGGGATAAGCTCTCTTCCTCAGGTTGTCCTGATGGGGCTGGGATCAGTCAGGGCACTGGAGATTGCAGGTACTGTACAAGGACAAGTAAGACAAGGTAAACTACAAGAAAGGAGGTGAGAATTCAGGTTTTTGTGGAAGTTCCAGGGGAAGACTTCAGCACAAAGAAGGCAATAGGAGTGTGAAAGAACTGGAAGCTGGACTTGCGTGCATGTGTCAAGGGTGATGCTAATCCAATGTTAGTAACTTCATACTGCGAATAACAGACTATTCCAGGATGTTGATATCCCCTCTCTCAAGCATAAAAACCAATGCTTTTCATGGAAATTTAGGTCAGCACACAACCACAGACACAAGCCTGATGAACACGTTAAGGAACAGTTTAAAGCGATGCTAAACCAAACAGCTGAAGAAATACAGGGTGTAAAGATGTCATCAAAGGGCACAGAAAATTCACTCTGGGAGATTTACACTGCCATTAATCCTTGGTGTTCTGTAGGAAAAGAAAGGAATAGACAAAATGCCAGGATGGCTGAGGCTGCAGGGAGCTGGGTGGGCACCTGGTGCCACCTCCGTGCTCCAGCAGGGCCATCCCAGAGCCCAGGGCACAGCATTGTGCGCACACAGCTCTGCCACAGCCCCAGGGAGGAGCCCCCCAGGCCGTGTGGACAATGTGTTCAGGGCCGGGCACTGCCCAGGGAAGAAGTTGTGCCTCCTGTGCAGGGGGAATTGCTGGGCTCAGGCCCTGCCCGTGGCTCTGGGGCCATTGCTGGGCCCTGCTGGGAGCCCTCCCTGCACACAGGGACACCCAGGGCTCGGGGCCCCTCTCAGCTGGGGCTCCTCTCCAGGCTGAACAGCCCCGGCTCCCTCAGCCTTTCCTGGCCATTTCCCACGTGCTCCAGGCCCTTCCTCAGCTGCGCAGCCTCCGCTGGCCCCGCTCCAGGAGCTCCCTGGCCCTGCTGTGCTGAGGATCCAGAGCTGGACACGGCACTCCAGAGGTGCCTCCAGGGCTGCCCACGGGGCCACCATCCATCCCTCCCTGCCCTGCTGCCAAGGCTCTTCCTGCTGCCCCCAGGATCCCTTTGGCCTCCTTGGCCCCAGGACACTCTGCTGCCTCGGACAGCTCCATGTCCATTAGGAACTACTCAAAGCAACACAACATCTCTAGGCACTCACCTGCTTAAATTGGGCTTGGGTCCTTACCTTACCTTACCTATAGTCCAACTCAACAAAGAGCTCTGAGGTTGAGGGATTCGGGGAATCCCAAGGAACACCACCTGGCAAATTTTCATTTCCCAGGGATACACACCAGTCTGGGTCACATGGAATTCTCTTGCAGGCTCACAGATAATGTGTCTGGTAACAGCCAGCTGGGATCATTTAAATACACTTTAAGGATAACACCACTGTGTAAAGCAGGAGAGCACAGCACTGTTCTCCCAGCTTCCTACTTTTCCCAATCTGTCAGCCCCAAAGAGCTGCTCCCAGAGCTGATCAGTCACAGCTCCAATTCCATCCCTGCATTATTAGCCAGCATTAGGAAAGCCAAATCAATGGCTTGATTGCAGATTTGCCAAACAGAAGGGCAATGTGCATGCATTAGAATGATGAGGCAATTTGCAACTTCATTACCTCCTTCAGAGACACGTGAGCTTTTACCCTGAAAGTGGCACATGGATTTTAAATCATGCTGAACCCTAGAGCTGCCCTAGTTTACCCCACAGGAGCCTGGAGGATTAACAGCTGACACACTGAGGCCAAGCCTGTGCCAGCCTCCATGACAGCCTTGAAAAGGTAAAAAAGTCATCATGAGTTCCTTCCGAGGGAGCAGAAGGCCTCACCTGCAGAATAGACCATCCTTAGGGAAGTCTCCTGCCCCCCTGGGGCTTGGGATGAAGATGAGAAGAGAAAGGTTCCTACTGCAGTACAGCCCTCAGATTATTATCCATGATTGATTTCTCAAAGGGGAAGCAGTGAAGTTGGAACCGGTGGTCTGAAGGCAATCCAGAGAATTCAGTCTTGGAATGACCGATTAAGGGATCAGAAGCAGAAGCAATGTTCTCCTCCATCATTCCAGTTTCAGGAAAAGCAGATTGACACCTGTCTGTGAGCTTGGTGTCACCTGTAGATTTCCAGGGTCTTTGATCAGAGGTTGATTTACACAAAACCCATTCAGGCTTGAGATCCTCCCGGCCAGAAAGCCCTGGAGGGGCTGGAGCATGTCCAGGGAAGGGAAGGGAGCTGGGGAAGGGGCTGGAGCCCCAGGAGAGGCTGAGGGAGCTGGGAAAGGGGCTCAGCCTGGAGAAAAGGAGGCTCAGGGGGGACCTTGTGGCTCTGCACAACTCCTGACAGGAGGGGACAGCCAGGGGGGTCGGGCTCTGCTCCCAGGGAACAGGGACAGGACAAGGGTAAACAGCCTCAGGCTGTGCCAGGGAAGGCTCAGATTGGGCAGCAGCAGGAATTTCTGCATGGAAAAGGTGCTGAGGCTTTGGCAGGGGCTGCCCAGGGAGTTACCATTCCTGGAAGGGTTTTCAAGACACCTAAATGCGGCCCTTGGGGACATGGGTTAGTGGAGGGCTTGGCAATGTCAGCATAGCTGTTGGACTCCATGATCTTAAATGTTCTTTCTGACCTAAATGATTCTCCCAGGACAACAGACGCTCTCCGGAGTGAGAAATTGGGTGTGTCAGAGTCTGTTGATCACCAGCAAACAAAAATATACACAAGGGAGGTGTGCATCCCAACAAACAGCCCCTTAGGAATCCTATCCTCACTCATAGCTCACTGACTCCATGGAAGCAAAGTGCACAGCTACAGAGAGACCAGTATTTTCAGCTAAAGCACCGAACTTTTGGGAAACTAAAAGCAGTTTTTGCAGACGGAAAATTATTATTCTTACTCAGCACTTGTGAGGTGAAAATGAGCAGTTACGTTCCATTCCAGCCACTGCACGGTTGTTTAGAAGGAACCTCTGGCTTTTACTTTATGTAAAATCCATGGAAGAATTGAGACAAGACTGGAATCTGTCTCCAGTTTGAGCAGCAACCTGCATTTTACTCAACCACTGTGCTTACATTTTTAATGACAGCTCTCCTGTGTATCCTCCTTAAACTGTTGTTCCACAAAAGCCAGTGAAATTCCTGATGTGCCATATAATGGAGCAGACCCGTTGCCACTCGTCACTGTGAAAATTCAGATTGTCTGCTGTTAAAGTAGCCAAAATTACAGCTTTAACACCTAATGCAAAGTAAAAAACATCCATCTAGTTTAAATACTTTAATGGAGAGAAAACCAAGCACTTCCCCACAAAACAACTTGCAAATAACACAGCAGTGACCTACAACCTCTTAACAGAGTCTTAACTAAAAGCAAAACTAAGAATACAAAGCAAGCCTGTGCAAGGAGTGCCCTGCATTTAAACACCTGCCTGTGTATTGCTGAGGAATAACTTATTTAGAAAAAAAGAAAATCCAGAAAATCATGTTAAACCCCAGAAGAATACGTGTTACCCAGGTTCTACTCCCCCAGTTCATTGATGCCTATCTGTAAATAAAAGATTGTAATCCATCTTGTTGCAATTAGGTATCATTATCCTGCTCTGTTTTATGATTTTCTTCACTAATGAGCTGAAGTGATTTCAGATATCGATAATTACAGTGCCTGAAAATTTTAACAAAAAGCTCCACAATAAAACAATAATTCAATATTTCAAGCTAAGAAAGCCTGACCAAAATCTCTCTTAGGAATAAATCACCAATTAAGTACCAAGGGAAAGATTTGAATACAACTTTGTAATAATTGTTTTCAAATTAGCAATAGAAGGAAGCAGGAACTCAAACTCCAACACCTGGGGGCTTGTTTGAAAAATTAAGGAAGTAACTTAGGCAATTGATGCTTTCCATCTGACAGCTTAAAAATCAAGTTAATGTACATGAAAGGTCTGTGGTTTGGAACTGCACTTAATCCCAGCACAGAGCTGTCAGGCTGAACACACCTGCACAACTTCTACATTAAACAGGATTTACTCAGCCACGATATTGATAATTCAAGGTCAGGTCACACTGGATCACACACAGACATCTACTCCTCTTGTGTTACCTCATTTCTCCATGTCTTCTGAAAATTCAAACCCACAAGTTCTGTCTCTGCCAACTGCTACAGTCAAGCAGATATTAAAAAACAGGCACTGAGAAGAGGCAGAAAAGTTATTATTTGTTACCGCAGTATGAAATGGGCTTCCTATAATATATCCACATAAGATTGTTGGAAGAATGAGGCTCTTACTGCTGCTGATGTGGAAGATAACAAGAAACAAAGCAGCCCAATGATATTGGATAGATGCCGGCATTGATTTTATTCTTGTATGTGTTTGAAACACTTCTAGGACCTTAGGAGACAGACAGGTGTCTCAGGCACCAGCTGGAACATCTGCAGAAGCAGGAGGAAGGTCACCATCATCTCTGGCACAAGTGGGTGACTGCTGGGGCAAATCAGCCCTAGAGAAACACCTCTGAACAAATGAATGCTAAGTTCAAACACACTGGCAGGTCAGATTTCCAGCTGCAGGTTAATTTGGCACATTATGATGGTGAATTACTATGATCATAACTTTGGGACAGGTTATAGACAGGTATTACAGCTGAGCTGAAATCTAAATTGTCAGGCAGAGCAGGGATGCTCCTTCAAGGATGGGGTTTAAAAGAGAATTTGAAGAGGTATTAAATCAAATGCTAAGTGAATAAATAAAGTCATAACTGTAGAAAAAAAAAAAAAAACAACCCAAGGAAGATCTGAGCATTTTCTTGTGACATATTACATACAAAAAAATCTTTCAGAAAACTTTCAGGGTTCATTTTTGGGCTTTTTCCCTTCCTGTGGAATTAGAGGTGTTTATGAACACCTTCAGTTATTTGGCTTGATTCAACTGTAGCAGCACTGGTTGGAAGGGACATTTCTAAACCAACCTCCACCACAGGAGCACCAAACTGGGTCAATTTTTCCCCTTTTTCTGGAAAAGTCCCTCTCCCTTGGCTCTGCCTGAACCAATCACTCTTGGACTGGGACAAGGTCTGGTTTGTGCCTCCTGGCACAAGACAGAGAGCAAAGCATCCAACACTAATTTGCTTTCCTTGCTGTGGTGAGTGAAAGCTTCAGTGAATTGCAGCCATCACACTTTTGACCTGATAAATCATCTGCTTCCAAAAATACCCCTTGCATCTCATATTCAAGGTTTGCCTGTGTTGAAAGCTGTTTAGGAATGGGTCTGTGATTGGGTTTGAATAACACAAAGTAATGTTTATTGCTTTCAATACCTATAAGGCAATAAATAACTATTTCCTAAATAAAACCAGCCAGTGACCATGTCTAATAAACTTACCGAGGCTGAACATTTCCATTTGTCACAGGTCATACAATGGAAATATTCTGATACCTTTTTCAAACACACATATAACAATTTGAGTGAGGCGTTATTAGTGCTGGCCCCTTAATTAAAAAATGAATTAAAATAAGCCAAAAGATTTTTTTTTCCAGAGTCCAAGAGATCTTCCTAATTCTATACGTGGAAAGCAGCAGAATGGCACAGGCTGACGGATTAAACAAAGCCTGATTTTTTAATGGCCTGACAAGTAACTGCAGTCAAGGAGCAGTTAGATAACATGCACATGATATCAACCAGAGGAGTCCTGAAATATTTCTCTTTCCAAGTGGTAGTCAATGGCTTATTAAAGAAACAGACCCATCTAGTGGTAACACTGCTTTTATGCTAATGCCTGTGGGAGGCACAAGCAGGGAGGAGTGGGGATAAATGAATTATACCACCAGGAAGAGCAGTGGCAACCAAAGCTTCGCTCCAAGTCAAGTAGGGAGAACTTTTCCTCAGGTAAAGGTGCTGAACAAGCCCTTTCAAATAATTTGGTTTACAAAATATTAGCACTTATCTTCAGAAAAGACCAAGCCTCACCACTCAAACCTGTCAGTCAGGATCAATGGCACCCCGTGGCAGGGAAAGCTCCAATGCACCAGGCAAGGACACTGCTGGAATGGTCTCCAGAAACCATCATTTCAGTTTGAAATATCCTAAACTACTTGAAAAATTTGTTTTTGTAATGTAATGACTTTGAGTACATCTGTGCCTAAACAACCCTCTGTGTTGAGCAACAGAGTGTTCTGCTCATTTGATCCGGTGTCATTGCATGTGACAATTCTGAGTGGGAATGGTCCCAGGGGACGAGAGGGGAAAAAAAAACACACAATGTGCCAAAATCTGAAAGCCATGCAATTTTAGGCTTGTCAGAGCATTCCTAGCAAAAAGTGCTAGAAAAGCTAATAAGGGCTCATCTAATAATGAATCGAAAATGACAGTAAAATTAGCATCACTGGTCACGATTTCATGGTAAATAGATCTTGTCAAAATAAATCATTCTGCTGTTTTTCAGTGGGAATCTCAGGCTTGGGCACTTGGTGCCTCAAGCCATCTTGATTAAAAACAAAAGCATTGCCATGAAATAATAAATGGACTAAAAGCTGTGATGGGTCCCAACAGGCAGCTGGAAAGGAAGACAAAATGCACATATTGCTCCAGGGAATGTTTCCCACCTTGTTCCAAATCCTCCTCTGCCCACAACTCTGCCAAGGCAGTAGAGAAAACTCAAAATGATCAAAGGTAGCAAACAAAATAGACAGCAATGCTCACACACAGGCAGCTCGAAGAGAAAAGAGGGCCTTGGCCTCACCTGGTATGGCAGCCAATTCCCAAATTTAACTCAATCCTGAAATCCCTACAGATACACAAAGCAGATGGCAAAAAAGAATTGGGAAGTAACAGGGATGGAGAGGTGCACATGGGATAGAAAAGGGAGCAGCCAGCAGTGGTTTCAGTGAGAATTTCTAAGAGCAAGGTCTTCCTTGGCCTGAGGGAGAGAAAAATCAAAGGAAAGGGAAGCAGCAGCAAATCCATGTCTCCACACATGACCCTTTCTCCCCTGGGTCTCCACCAGGGTTCAACACAGAACTGTCTTTTCCTGTTTGGCAAAGAAAGCAAGGATTAGTGGGTCATCTCTCAGACAGCAAAATCCTCCAAGGATTTTAGAGCAAAGGTCCAACCATTTCCTGACTCTATGGCAGGAAAAGAACTTCTCCACATTTGTAATCTCTGAACCACGGTTTTTTCCCTTGTCCTCAGAGTCCTGGGCCTGGGCAGTCTGGCAGTGGTAAAGGACAAGCCCTCTGCTATCCCCAAGGTCTCTGAGAAACTCATTTCCACTGGAAACACCCCTGCTCTTCCATCGTGCACATGAACACTGTGAGTCACCACTTCACCGTTCTCTACTGGACTAACATGATTTGGTCATGTCTCAGATGAAGAAAATGGCCAAAACCCAGAGCCCTCCACAAAGGAAGGATGTGGAGATGCTGGAGTGAATCCAGAGGAGGTCACGGAGATGCTCCCAGGGCTGGAGCCAGGCTGGGAGAGCTGGGGATATTCACCTGGAGAAGAGACGGCTCCAGGGAGAGCTCAGAGCCCCTGCCAGGGCCTGAAGGGGCTCCAGGAGAGCTGGAGAAGAACAAGGGACATGGGATGGAGGGACAGGAAGAGGAGAATGGCTTCAAACTGACTAAGGGCAGGATTAGATTCCCAATGGAAGGAATTCCTGTCTCTGAAAGTGGTGAGGCTCTGGTACAGGGGACCCAGAGAAGCTGTGGCTGTCCCTGGATCCCTAGAAGTGTCCAAGGCCAGGCTGGACAAGTCTTGGAGCACCCTGGGATAGTGGAAGGTGTTCCTGCCCATGACAGGGGTGGAATAGGAGGTCTTTAAGGCCTATCGAACCCAAACCATTCCATTTTAAAGAATCCCCTCATCTGGGAATGTGAATGGCCTCACAGCAGCTACATTCCAGGTGAGCAGCATCCCCACCCCTACCTGGTGCTGTAATTCCTTGATTCCCAGCCCAGACAAGACCCACTTCCCACAAAGCCCTGTTCTGGTACCTGACAGACCAGGAAACTTTTTGGAGAGGGAGCTGCCTCATCACTGGGGTCTCACAGATTAAATCTAAACACACCCATTTAAATGCATCCTGTCAGTGGCAGGGACACAACTCCCAGCTCTCTCCTCCCAATCCTCCCAGGCAGGGAGCAGGATTTTGTCTTTGCTCCAAGGCTCCCCTCCCTGCCCACATGTTCAGTAAATCCTTTGATTTGCTGCGATGAGCCCCAGTAAGTGCAAGATCTAAAGGACTAAATCACAAATAACAACCTGGTACCTAGCTCAAGGACTCTGTATCCTGCGCCTTTTGGTGTGAAGTTACAACTTTAATTACTGCAGGGAACCACATCCCCAGTCAGCTGGGATTTTGCTTTAGAAGATTAGGCTTCTCCTAGAGAGCTTCTCTCCAGGCAAAGGCAGCAGTAAGGAAGTCAGTCCCAACCCCGGAGCACTCTTGTGGTCCCTGGGACTGTCTAAAAAGAATAGAAAAAGCCTCCAGGAAAGTCATTTGAGAGTAGGAAGAGAAAGGCTCCTGTAAAATATTATCTGACAAATAATTTGTTTGCTACAGAAATATTCCGGTGGAGTCCTGGAGATAAATTAAGTCCTCAAATGATGCACAAAAGGAAATAAAAATGAAATTGAGGAATTGAAAGTAGAACAATTATTTCAGTCGTACTTTTTAGCAAAGACTGCTGAAATCTACTGCCAAAAGGACTGTTTCTACGAGTTTTCCTCTCAGTTAAAGGTGGTGCAAGGCAGCACCGCTGGAATCAGCAGTGCTGAGTTGTTTATTCCTACAGAGGTAATTCCCACTATGCAAAACAGAAACTAGAATCTCAGTGTCATGGCAGTTTTTTAAATGACTAATTATAGACTCGGCTTCCATACTTGAACAAGAGCATCTGAGCATTCAAGTCTGGATTTTTTTTTTTATTCAATGTTTGCTCCACTTTAATTTTTAAACATCTTTTATAGGAGTACCCCTGGACAAGGGGCCAGCATTTTTATATTTACATGTCATTTTTCCGTGCCAAGAGATGCAACAATTATGGAGAGGTGGACTGCGCCATTGCACCAATGAGCAGCCGTCAAGGATAACTTAAACCACTCCAGATTATAATAAGCCTACTAAAATTTCTGCAAACAGACAACTGTTTAGTGCAGACCTTTAATATTTCAGAGAAAACGGGATTTCTTTCTTTCATGTACTTCATGCGAAATAGAACCAGCAGAGAAAGGACCACAGAAATGACACTAAAACATGACAATAACACCACAAACTTTCTCACGCCTGCAATTATGCATGATAGAGTCAAATGAAAAATGGATTGAACATGGCTGTAAGTGGTGCTGCACTGGGAGTCTTGCATAGCTTTGGAAGGAAACTGATGGTGCTGATTAAATTAAATCAAAACCTGGAGCACTTCAATGACAACAAAGGAAAAAACAGCCTTATAATTCAGCATGAGAACAACTGAGCTGCTGAAGGGAACCACTGAGCTGCAAATTGATTGGCACAAGCTGGTGCAAAGCACTGCTGGGTCAGTCACCCTCTGCTCCAGGAGTCTGGAAGCACATTTGGTGTCTGACTGTAGCTATTCCCCTACACAGCATCCGAGCGGCTCTGCTGCTGACACTGCCCTAAGTGGCTATATCCACAGGTCTGGGAAATTCAGGACAAGAAAGCAACAACAAGAGCATGACAAAAGCCATCCTTTGGCACAGCTGCTGTTGACATGGGAGATCAGCAGAATGGTAACCAGCTATGGCAGGCACAGGCTCTCCCAGCACACTATCCCTGGAATGGGGTTCTCGGGCACATCCGACCTTCACGCTCCAGCACAGCACAGAGCAGAACGTGTTGGCTGCCAAAATTCAGCCACTGCTCACAGGTGAGGGAACAGGAGGGGCTTGAGAGCTGGGAAACTACAGCTAGTGCTGTATAAATTTCATGTACTAGAAAGAAATTGTTCCCTGTGAGGGTGGGGAGGCTCTGGCACAGGATTCCCAGAGCAGCTGTGGCTGCCCCTGGATGCCTGGAAGTGTCCAAGGCAAGGCTGGATGAGCTTGGAGCAGCCTGGGATAGTGGAAGGTGTCCCTGCCCATGGCAGGAGTGGCACTGAATGAACTTTAGGTCCCTTCCAATCCCAACCATTCCATGATTCCATAATAACTACAAATGCACACAGATGTTTCCACACACACAGTAAGTCAGGTGCACCAGAGGCACTGGGAAGAGCTGCTTCCAGTTGTTCCTTCTGTTCTCCTTTTGCCTATACAGCAACTGCTGCTGCGCTTCTGGATTCAATAATTATATTTTGATGTACATGGAGGGTTGCTTAAAATATCTGTGAACTTGAGTAATAGGGATAACAACATATCAGATTGCCAGGTTTGGGTTTTGTTGGATCTTTTCAAACATACTGATCAATTGTTATGAAGCAATCTCTGATTTACAGGAACCTCAAAAACACTACATTCGCCATTTCTCTGAGCTCTGCAGGCAGATTCAACAAGCAGAAATCAGGCCCCATGTTGTTCCTACAGCTGAGCAGAGGGATCACTCTGATTACACTCTGTGCTTCCCTGCAGCAGGGTGATGAAGAGATGGCACTGATGTGCAGAGAACCGTTTCCTTCCTCTGCTATTGAGCTGATATCCGTACCTGATATGAATTCTGGGGGCAGCAAGGTGTGTGTGCATGCAGCTGTGAGGAATTCTGCTGTGGAAGCAAATGGTGTTCTTTAAGAAACAGATAATGAATTAGTGCAGCACCTCAATTTTTCCTTGAGCCCGTTGCCAGCTCCAGCACCTGCCCCTCCATGGCCAGCCCTAGGAACCCCTGGAAGCATCAGCTTCCAGGATCAAGGAGCCTTTAGTAAAGAACACGTGTCTTCACTTGTTCTGCTGCAGCTCTAGCTCTGCCAGGGCCATTCTATCAGTGCTTATTTATTGCCGTTTGATCTCTGAATGAAGGATTAAATGGACTGGGGTTTAATCACCATCTTCAGGATTTAATGACACTCAGCAGAAACCCTGAACTGAAAAGTGCTTGGGAATGCTGAGAAGAAATGTTGTCACGTAATTCAGGTATTTCTTTTAGTCCTACTTAACTTCACCTAAGCACAAAACAAGATTTCACTTCGCCTGAAAGATTCATAGGCACACAGGGCCTCAAGAGGCATTACTTCAGGATTCTTAATTTTGAAGAGATTTCCAGAAAGCTTCTTGAGAGAGCACACACTTGTGTACACAGAGACGGTGTAAGTGGCATCTGTCAGAGCAGGGATGACTTGCAAGCAAAAGTTCTGCATATTCCTCCCAAAGAGGATTGTGTTCTCCTCCCCCTGCTTTTCCTTTCTGCTCCAGTGAGCCAGGAGGAAAACATCAACTGTCCATGTTCACACTTGGATTTGTCTCTGGTGAGAAAAATCCCCAGGGAAGAGCAGATCCTAATTCCCATGGCTGGGCAGTCCCTCCAGGGGAGAATTCCTGTCCTTACAGCACCTCCAGGCTCAGACTTGTGCACTGCACTGGGATCAAGCTTTACCCTAAAAAAGAGAGGTGGCATCCCAGGGAAAGCATCTCCCAGCAGGATCACATCCTGGGTTTAGCAGTTCCTCTGCCCTTGTTGAGCTGATTTGCCCAGCTCTGTGCCCTTACAGATCTGCACTGTGTCAACTGAATCCACCTTGATTTCCCAGAGTTCCTTCCCTTCTTTTCTGGGCTAAACAAAGGATAATGCTGCACTGTAAAAAGTGTGTTACAAGGAAAATGGGGAAGAAAAAACAATGAATACCACAGCACCATTTCTTTTCATCTTTAAAAAAAAAAAGTTTAAAACCATTCAAGGACAACACAATACTCTTCACTCGGTATGGGAAAAAAAAAAAAAATTTGCCATCTCCAAGCTACAGGGATGAAGTTCTCCTTCAGCATTACTCAGACAAACTCTCTCCATCACATGTTGCTGCTAGCTTCACTGAAATCCAGCTCCTTTGGAATTTAGGAGTATAAAAATTTAGATGTACACTAGAAATTAGAATTCATACATCCAAAGTATCCTTCACTGGATGTTTACCAATACCTGTCACTTACTCTGCTTTCCAAGTTAGATTGTCTACTGAGAGCATATTCAGCAGTGCTTTGCTACCTCTTATTTACCTATTGTGTATTTTTGTGTGTGGTTGGGGTTTTTTGTGTGCTTTGAGGGTTTTTTTTAATGAGAATTCGTTCAATAAATAAATAAAAATGGAGCCTTTAAAGTTGCTATTAGTGAACTTTGAGCATCCAAATAGATTGAACAGTAATGTCTCCAACCACCTAAATCCAGGGATAAACTGTATTTCCTCACACCCTCATCTAAGTTAAAGAACAAATTATTAATAATCAGAGCTTTCAGCTGTAATACACTCTGGTCTTGCATTTTTCTCTAAGCAATACTCCTGTTGATCATCTTTTGAATCTCCATGATGTAGATCTTTCCGTTAAAAAACTTTAAGAACAAACTTTGACCCTTTGTCTGCTCAAGCATCCTTAAAACACCAGCACCCCCCACACTGATCAGTCTAAGCATTTACAAGAAATCCCACAATGTCCTGAAGAATTTTTTTAAGTAACCATTCTGTCTTTTGCACCTAGAGAAACACCATCTCCTCTTTGCTGCAGGAGGTTCAATGTACAGGAAGGCCAGATCCCACTCAGAAAACGGGAAACACTCGGAAAGTTGCTGGGAAGCAAACTCACAACAGCCACAAATATTTATTTATCAAGATTTCCAGGAGGAAATAATTAATTTGGATGTCAAAGTCTTCAGAAAGCCACTTCTTTTCACTGACCAGGCTGGGGATAACCCACAATTACAAGTCCCTGTTGAAACTTTCACACTCAAATTTCCCTGATGGCAAAAACCCCTGACCAAAGGGAAAACCAGAGACATGAGGACTGTTCGACTCTAATCCATTTAAACGAGCTGCTCTATGTTAAACTTAAATTTTTTGTCACAACACCACTACAAGCATGTGGCATTTCCCAGTTCCTTCAAGAAACAATACAGTGCACCCCACAAGCTTCCAAAGGAAATGAGTCTACATCACACATAGGGGTATGGAAGTGAAGAACCCAAGGGCACCAATAAGGTTGAGATTATTCTTCACTCTTCTCTTCCAGTTCCTCTCCCCAAAAGGCTGAGACTCTTTTAGAGGAGACTGAAAGAAGCAGAACATTCTTCCCCTGTCTCAAACACATAAAAATCACCCCAAAAGTGAGCACACCTTCCCCAAGAGTGAAATTTTCCACCTCTCTGCTCATAAGGACAAGGAGAGGCAGGGAGGGACCTGGGGCTTCTGAAGAAACAGAAAACACAATGAAGGCACCTCCCAAAAAGGGGCTAAAACCCAGACAACTCTTTGAAATTTTTTTCACAAGAACTCCAGTGGAAATGATTTGGGGAAAGTGCAAGTTTCTGTTCCAGGGACAGCTGAAGAAAGGACCACCAAACATCAGTGAGCATCCTGTCAGAGATTACTTCTTTATCACCTTGGACTCGCTTGAGAGCATCTGTCAATCTCTCAGCAGCCTTCATCCCCCACAAAAGGATCTTCACATCCCTCCAGCACAGAGTTATCACTGGGTGCTCCTGCCCTGTCATCCCTTCAGGCTTCCTGCTGCCTATCCTTCCAAATTTTACATTCCAAAGGGAAGCTGAGAGCGCTGATGCAGGATCAGTCTGAAAACAGGATGTTAGCCCAGGACTGGGAACTGCACACAGGGTTTGGGGTGAAGGTTCCCCTCTGTCCCCAAAGGTGATCTGCTGAAAAGGCTGCACGTGGCATCCACCAGCTTAGAAAAAAAATTATTATCTGTGGTTTTCTATTACCTTTGCAGGATCACAGAAAACAAATGGGATACGTGATTTCATCTTCACTTATGCATCAGAAGATTAAAAAACAACCCCAAATATTAACATAATGTTTGCTGGTCAGAGGGGGGGGATTCAAAATTTCTAAAAAGAACCCCCCAAACAAATCAACAATAACAACAAAAACAACAACACCCTAAAAAAACCCCACACAGAAACCCCTCTCAAAAATCAAAACCCAGCAACACACAAAAGCTAGAAAGTCATGCAGGTCCTGACTTCTCTCCCAAGAAAAAGACAGTTTGTACATCATCCTGCCTTCTCTGAGATTACATTAAATTCTTAATTCTGAAAACTACAAAAAACCCTAACCAAACCCTCTCCCCATTCCATATAAAACCCGATAACTCCTCACAGTGTGTTAATAAGTCTGGCACTCTGGTAGCTGATCCTGAGGTTCAAAAAGAGACGTATGACTCATATTTATTTTTATTCCCTGTGGTCAAGAACAGAGACCACATAAATGACAAATTAAATGGCCTGATCAACAAACTCCTGGATGCCAAGTGCAAGAAAAGACACAGACCAGACCAAAGATCCAGTTCTGTCATGTCAGGGAAAGAATCCCACCAGGACTCAAAGCCCAAGAGCAGAGACCATGATTACAGATGGAAAAGTATAGGATCAAAGCCACAAGAAGGGGAAAGAGTTACTAGAAATATCTCAAACTTCTGGATCAGGACCTGTGATCTGGTTTTGCACACACAAACATTTGTTGAGGTTCAGCTCAACAAGAAAAGCTCTTCAGATAATTATGTAGCTATTGAAAGAGCTGGTTGTTTTGGAACCAAAAAAATCAACCAACGAAACAAACAACCAAAAACCACCCAAGACATGTTTTGTTCAACTGCCAATGAAAACCAGTCCAAAGGTTTGGGGAATTTCTTTTCATTGTTTTACTTTTTTATTTGGGAAAGTAGCTGGAAAAATTCTGTAGGATGTCTTCTGCCTGTGTCCTTGGCTCAGAGTTCCCACCAAGAAAGAAACCATTACTTCAATGGTATTAATTAAGATAGGAAATGCAGGCCACTGCCACAAGAAAGAAAATAAAATAAATACATTAAAACTAGAGTAGGACGTAGCAGATATAAGAAGCCAGAGCTGGCACCTCTCCTTCACCACACACTTTTTGGTTGTGTGTCCTGATTACAGGAGATTTCCATCTCTCTTGAACTACTGCAATTTCTCTAATTTATTCCAGGAATATATGGAAGAAATAATCAATGTCAAATACTCACCCTTTTAAGAAGCCAAATGTTCTCCTTTACAAACAAAACAAAAAACCCAAAAAAACAAAAAAAAACCCACCCAAAACAAAACAAAACCAAAAATAAAGGAATGACATTTTTAAGGAGAGCATAAACACAAGATCACAAGATGGTCATTTTCATACGGCTGGGCCAAGGCAATTACACAAAAGAAAATGGTAATTAAATGAAAAAGCAGAATGTAAAGCACTTCATTGTTTTCTCTCAATTTCTTCATCTCCTGGCACTTGAAACCCCGAGGTGTCATGCTCCATTAACAATCCTGGTGTTCAGCTGGAGAGAGAGCCTTTATTTTGGCAACCTAGCAGGAATAACCCAAGCAGCACACCACAGAACCACACTAATGTATGGTTTCCCTGTCCTCTTTCACATTGTCACTTCATTGATTTGCTTACTGACTTCACTAAGATTAAAGATCCATGTGCAGCCCCACACAGTCCTCTGCAATGAACTACTGGCACAATAATAATATGTATCAAAGGAGAAAAGAAGACATAAACCTTGTGGAAGAAAAATTGCTTTCATTTTGAAAAAACAGAAAGAGCCAGGCTCTTTTACATTTTACTGTCATTTGTCAGTCTTTCAGTGAGATGTAAGAGATTTTATTCACTAATAACTTTTCATAAAATAATAAAAAACATTTAGCAGAGGGGCATAAAATATCTCTTGAGTTACTTCATGGAACTGTGGCTACATGCCACAGATCCATCATCAGTTGAGGAATGCAACCATTTGATAATTCATTTGCCAACCCCAATGGTATCATTCCCAAGTTTTCTCAGAAAATTTGTCAGGATAATAGGATGTTACAGATTTTAACTCTAATGCTCATTGCCAAGTTTAGAACAAGAAGTCCAAAAAATTATTTTACTTTTGGTATTTATGCTAGTACTTAATCACCAGCCTTGGAATCCCGTTTCAAATCTCACATGTCTCCAGCCCCTGAGCTTCCTTCAGGTGACACCTGACAAAATAACATTGTCTACTTGGAGAGGATAGGAAAAGAAACACTTCTATTTTGAGGAGGCCAGGTAGGCAGACCAGTGAAATGGCACTGAATTCCAGAGAAAAATATATAATTGTCAGTTCAGGGAAGTTTCAAATCTAATTTTTTCTTTAAACTTAGTTTCAAACTACTACGGAGGGGAAGAATGGGTTCTACCGTCAGCTGCATTTTCAATTTTAACCGGTTTATATTTGACCCACGCAAAATCTAAAAGTACCTGTCAAATCCTGGTTTAAGATACACTTTCTCCCATTAAAGTAACACCCATGCAATGGAAAACACCTTGCAATTCTGTAAAATTTCTACAGAAACAAGTAAAGTGCCAAAGGAAAAAAGTCCTAATTGTAGAAGTGAGAGGAATGGGCAGAACAAAGAGCATTAATTGAAACTTTGGATGAAAGCCACTGGTTTGGAAGGTAAAGAATAGCACAAAAATGCAAGTACAAGCAAATCAGCATTTCATAAGCCAAGTGAGAAAAAAAACCACAAATGAGTTACTACCTGTGCTATTTATAGCCCAGTCTTCCTGCAGGTGGCAAACCAAAGGAGAATGTTTAAAAGGCGAAATCTAAACCAAGAGCTCTCCTGTGGATATTTATGGGGAGAGTTTTCCAAAGCTTGTGGGGCAGAAAGAGCTTTCTCAGAGGGGGAAGCCCAGCACCATAAAGGACTGAGGCAGCCTTCCTTTACTTGTACCATGGGAAGCCCTGATTTATTTTCTCCAATACATAACAGTGCTGATGTAATTGATAAGTTAAAATATTTCACATCCAAACACAAGTTATTTACAGTGGATGAGTTTAAAAAGCCCAGTCCTTAGAACAAAAGTCTGCACATGTTTCACAAAGGACCAGGTTCTTGTTGAGAAGGTAGACATTAGAAATAAAATAAAAAATAAAAATATAAACAACAAGCAACAACACCCATTATTTGTTACAGCACAAGAAGACAAAGCACCATAAGAGGAGAGTTCCTCAGATCTTCATTACACCCGAAATCCATGCAGGTTCACATGCTCTTTCTCTGGTTCAACAGAACAGTTGTACCCTATTTCTCATCTATTTATGTAATTCCAGCATAAGCAGCCTTTTGGAAGACACAGAAGTAGGAGCACTCAGGCATCAGAATTTCTAGGAACTGAACTCCCTGATAAAACAGGCACCAGACTGCTCATTCCCATAGAGGAAGCCAATTTCTCCCCTCCAACCATCAACACCTTCCATATGCTCAGCTTTGATAACATCAATAGTTGCAACTTAAACTAATAGAAAGTTTATTTTTTACTCACAAACCCTTCAAATGCTCTCAACTCTTTATAAATAAGCACCTTCTACAGGCTCAGGAAATTCAGACTGTTAATGTGAATAACCACCATCGCAGTATCTGCAAGGCAGAGGGATCCCTGGCAGGTTGTTATTATTTACAACTCTTCCATCAAAATCAAGTTCAAAGCCTCAATATTTCAAGACAATTCATTGTGTATGCCAACAAGCCCTGTGCTGAGAAATATTTCCCAAGCTGCAGTATAGATCCGGGGCTCTCAAAATGCCAGCAAAAAGCAGGAAATCCACAGATCATGGAATGGTTTAGGTTGGAAGGGACCTCAGAGATCAGAGAGTATGAAAGACACCCTCAGGTTTAGGGAAGTTTAAAGTCAAAGAGAACTCCCTACCATCAGCCTGAAGGTGTTCACTTCTCTGCTACTGCCTTTTCCTTCAGATGTCAGTGACAAAGCAGGGCACTGGCTTGGTCCTTAATTACATCCCAATTCTTGAGAGGATTCCTGCACACATCTCCCTCACCTGGGAGCCCTCATGCCATCCCCAAGCACACCAATAGGAATGGAATGGTGATTAGGGAATTTTAATTTGATTTAAAACACCCTTTACCCCTAAATTAATCTATCAGAAGCTTAACTCGCACAATAGCCTGCTGGAAGGACTTTCACAAGCCCCCCACTTGGAGCCCAGCTTCCCAGCAGAGTCCAGTAACCACCAGTGACTCACTCCACCTCAGGGACAAAGCTGAAAAATTAGCGTGTGTTTCACTGTTTAGCATATCAAGGGTTTGGCCCTAAACGCACTCTCCTCAGTACCCAAAATAAGGTCTATATTCTTCCTAATACAAAAGGTTAGTCAACCATTTCAGGAGAACAGTCAATTGGATTTTCTCCCCTTCAGTTTTGGTGCAAAGTGATGCAAATTTGCACTCAGGCTCATAACAGAGCTCAGGTCAACTCCCCTATTCTTGAACAGAACTCACCTGTGGTCTCCAAAACATATTTTGGAACAGCAGCAATTTCATTAAACTCCCAATGCAGTCTCCTACATCAATAGACCTGAAGAGAATAATTTATTACTTGTCCAACTTGAGCAGGGCACAGAGCAGTGCAGGGCTCTCAGGAGCCACCAAACTGCCAGGACTGGGTTTCTCAGCTCCCATTAGAACCAATAGAGAAAAGGAAAGGTTTTCACTCAGTGGTCTAAAAAGAAACTGAACTTCAGTTATTTGTGGGCACCTTTCATTAACCTGTCATTTATCAATAGCACACATTCTTCTGAGTTAGAAGGGTTTTATTCAAAGCAGAAGTGTCTTGGTAGGATGTGTCAAAGTGCCCCCAGTGTCTTGGGTTGCAATATATAACCAGAAGCATGTATTCCACTCCCAATCTTTTGAAACCAGTTGAAGAGGATTTTTTTTTCTTTTAACTCCAGAGTTAAAAGAAAGAGAGAGGGGACATTAATGCCTTCTGTTAATGGACCATCTGTTAAAACCAGGTGGGGCAGTGTTCTTTACCTCTTCCACCACCCATCCTCCCTCTAGGGCATATCTGCTGTTAATGGGCCATCGAGGCTCACTGCATGACTGATAAAATTATAGCATTCCACTGGGAGATGAACCATTCTTACCTAGATAAAAGCTGAAATTCAGCACAGCAGGACAGCCTGTTTGCACTGGATTCCCAGAGGAAAGACTGGACCCTTCTACAGGATCATCTCTATTCCAACAGAACCACATCTGTCACTTCAGGAGGACTTGGACTGCTCCCAACAACCTAACCAGCGTGTCAGGTCATATTCTGACTCTGTCAGTGTTTCCAGGATTTTTGTTTTGTGATTGTTTCTTTGTTTGCTTTACTACATTTTTTTTAAATATTCCTAGTAAATAAATGTTACTCCTATTGCCATATCTTTTCCTGAAGGCCATTAATTGCAAAATTATAGTAATTTGGAGGGAGGGGATTTACATTCTTCATTCCAAGGGAAGCTCCAGCTTTCCCTGACAGACACCTGTCTTTCCAAACCAAGACACCCAGTGACGCTCCCAGTGCAGGAACAATCACTCATCTCTGACCTGCCATCTGCTCCCAAAAGCCAGCTGGAGAACATCATCTGGAAACAGGGTTAATAAGCAAAATAGTTGCATGGGAAGATCCTGGAAGCAGCTGAGGAAGATCAGTGGCTCTGACACAAACCCAGACACCAGACTGGGAGCAGACAACAACTCTGAGCTGTATTGGTTTGACGAAACCTGAGTCTACCAGTGCAGCATGCAAATCAAAGAGGGCACCACCAGCCCGTTCTGAACCTGGGTCTCAGCCTGCTTCTGCCAGTTACTCACAGCTTCAATAAACTTCTTTTTTCTTTTAAATTTTATTGAGGTAAACCTGTTTTTCATGGCCACAGGTTAAGTTTGGGCATGCAGATTTCAAACACCCAACCAACCAGCTCTCAAATCACCACTCACACAAAGATTGGAAAAATGAGCAATTACAGTAAAAAAAACCAAAACAAAACAAAAATAAAATAAAAATTAAATAACCCAAGGCATTCTATACTAGAACTGAGCATTTCGGGAGAGTTTGAACTGTGAGACGTATTCCAGCTACAAAAGCAAAGGACACTGAGCGTTTCATAGCACTTCCAGAACTCAGTATTTGTAGGAAGGTGTATTATTTAATTTCATGCTGCTGATTTTTTCACTGACTTGTCCCAACTGTAGCAGTACTGTGAGAATTGCATTGCCCAACTCTGCTTTGGATGTAAGAGTCAGCTGTTACTTTAATGGACTTATTTGCATTAACTGGCAGCATAACCATTTTAAAATTATTTATATTTCTTGGAGTCGTGTTCCCAAATCTACAACAGACCACGAGTAATCTCAATTTATAAATCTTGAAGCTGCTTGGGCCTGCCCCCAAGTGCTGATTATCCACTGGGCCTCCATACTTCAGACTTGTAAAACTCTCGGTACAATGCACAGCAAAAATGGAAAAAAAGCCAGCATGTGGAAGAACAAGAGGAAAAGATCACTCTGAGCTCAGTAGGATCATAAAGGTCTTCTAGTCCAGTCCCCTTCCACTATCCCAGGCTGCTCCAAGCCCTGTCCAACCAGGCCTTGGACACTTCCAGGGATCCAGGGACAGCCACAGCTTCTCTGGGCACCCTGTGCCAGGGCCTCCTCATCCTCACCATAGTGGCTTTTCTTACCACCACTGTTCCTGATGGAATAGGACTAAATGGGCTAAAAGAGGATTGTCCAAGCAAGCACCAAATTTGGCATCTATTTAAAAAAAAGATAAACTATGTCAGCATCAGAGCTGATAAACCTTGAGGTATTTTAATATTTGGGGGTTTTGTTGGTGTTTTTTTTTTAGTTGAACTGTGATCTACTGAGAAAACATGACAGCAACTGCAAACCCAAGATGAGTTTAGCCAAACACTGATAATTTCGGCAAAATTAAACCCAGTCAGGAGTTCATGAACCCCCAGGTGTCTAGGAACCATATCTTCAGCGTGAGGGCTGATTTGGAAGCCTAAATTTAGATGTTGTAAAGTTACTATATTTACCTTCAGTAATAAAAGCTAATTTGGGCCTTATTTTGGGGAAAGCTCTCTTCAAATTTAGATTTAGAAGCTCGATGCAAATGACTGTTCTTTGTTAAGAAGTTCCAGTAACTGCCAATTCCCTTTTGCCTGCTGATACCCACAAAGCACTGTGAGAGAAAATTAGCTGGCTTTGAAATTCCTTCCTTGCTTCCTAGCTCGGCATGCCCAGGAACTTGTAGGCATCTCTGTCCCTACCAAGTCCTGCCTGTGCCCCAGATGAGACACAAACAAGAGCCTTATCAGAGCAGGGCAATGAATGGGCCCTGGCAAAGAGGGACACTTTGCATTCAGCTGGCAAAGGAACAGCCCAAACCAGCTTTAAAGCTTTCAGAATAGCAACAAAGGGGGCAAAAAAACCCCAAAAACACCTTAAAAATAAAAGTACAGAACTTAAACAGAGATGCTGGCCTGTAAGGGTAACACAGTTATGGCCCTGCTGCCAAATTAAATCAAGCTTATGTGCTCAAAGAAAGGGCCAAAATCCAATTCACTCTTGCATTTTCTTAGTGGAGACAAAAGGAATATTTGCTTTTAGCTCCTCTGTTTAGTGCTATAAACTCTGGTTGTTCCATTCTACTGGGACAGGCCCAAATTTACAACATGAAGAGGCAAGAGGGCAGAAAGGGCTCAAGGAACAAAGTCCCTCTGGAGGAAGAGAACATCTCTACCTGCTCAGCACTGGTCAGTGGATGGTGCCTCTGGTGCTCTACTGAAGCATTTATACAGGCAGTGCTCTTAGAACTGTCTTATTACACATTCTGTCATGGCACATATTTACATTCTATATGTTGGTTAGTCCAATCCCAAACCTGGAGCTCCAATAAACCTGGATCTGGATCATGCATAGCCCCTATGGAATGGCAGCAGAGCCTGCAACTCTCTGCTCAGGCAACAGTCTCTGCACTCCACCAGAATTCTGGTACTGAATTAGCTTTAATCAGAAATTCAGCCACTCCCCAGCCCTGCTGATCTCTGAGCAGCAGCTGAAACAAACACGGGCTTATTTTCTTCTGAATTTCAATATCACCAGCCAGAAGGATCGAGTCAGGATGCAGACAGACAACATCAGCCATTCTGCATCATCTCATGACCTTCTTCAGGGTTCTGCACCTGAGCAGGAACAGCCTGAGGCACCAGCACAGGCTGGGGGGAACCTGCTGGAGCTGCTCTGTGGGGGAAGACCTGGGGACACGGAGCTGTCCCTGAGGCAGCAGAGTGTCCTGGGGCCAAGGAGGCCAAAGGGATCCCGCGGGCAGCAGGAAGAGCCTTGGCAGCAGGGCAGGGAGGGATGGATGGTGGCCCCGTGGGCAGCCCTGGAGGCACCTCTGGAGTGCCGTGTCCAGCTCTGGATCCTCAGCACAGCAGGGCCAGGGAGCTCCTGGAGCGGGGCCAGCGGAGGCTGCGCAGCTGAGGAAGGGCCTGGAGCATGTGGGAAATGGGCAGGAAAGGCTGAGGGAGCCGGGGCTGTTCAGCCTGGAGAGGAGCCCCAGCTGAGAGGGGCCCCGAGCCCTGGGTGTCCCTGTGTGCAGGGAGGGCTCCCAGCAGGGCCCAGGCTCTGCTGCGGGGGCCCAGCAATGGCCCCAGAGCCACGGGCAGGGCCTGAGCCCAGCAATTCCCCCTGCACAGGAGGCACAACTTCTTCCCTGGGCAGTGCCCGGCCCTGAACACATTGTCCACACGGCCTGGGGGGCTCCTCCCTGGGGCTGTGGCAGAGCTGTGTGCGCACAATGCTGTGCCCTGGGCTCTGGGATGGCCCTGCTGGAGCACGGAGGTGGCACCACGTGCCCACTGAATTCCCTTCACCCTCAGCCATCCTGGGATCCTGTGATTCCCACACCCTCTCCTCTTCTAAAGCTTGAGAGGCAAACTTCATCATGCTCACTGCTGGATGCCCAAGTCGCACATCAAGCAGCTCACATTAAGTCTCACCTCATTCCATGATGCAGCCTGCTCTGATTCCAGCATAATTCACACACACCAAAGCTGTTTTTCCAGCAGGTCCCTGTTCCCCTTCTATCTCCAGTGTACTCCACTTCCACTTTGGGTTAAAGGAAGTCTTTTACTAATCTGGTTTACCAGCCCTGTTCGCTTCTCCCACGAGGATTTTCCTTTCAGAGCCTCATCAAAGCAAGGAAGAGCTGAGCACTCCTGCATCCCGCACTCTGAGCGGTGTTCTGGTCACTGCATCACATCTTTCTCTGGGCATCATTTTGTGGCTGCGCTCCAGCCCTGGCAGTGCCAGGCTTCAACTCAACCACCACTCCCATGGAGCTGCTTCTCAAGCACAGATCCTTTTTTCCAAATGCTGATCAGTTTGGATTTTTTCTTAAATGTGCATAAAAAGACCCCAAGCATGATCCTGTCTGCTAAGGCAGACAATTCTGATCTGAGGACAAAAGCAAACAACTCTGGTTTCATTGCTTAACCTTCCATAACTTCATCCTTATTCCAACTACAGTATGATTATAAATGCATTTTGGACAAGAAGATTACTATTGAGCTTACATCTCTTAATTATGTTTCTCTTTTCATATACACAGCTTTGGTCTGGCTCTTGGCTGTGAAAATTACAGATCTGCTTGGACTTCAAACTGAAAGTACTTACATTCATTTCCATGGGAGATTTTAATTCTTTTCCAAGTAATTTCAGCATTTGAAATCTAAGCCCTTCAATGCTGAGAAATACACTCTAAATATCAACACAAGTATTTTAAAAGTCATTTAAAGAACCACTAATCCTCAATTTCTACCTCTTTTCATCCTAACCATTCATATAATGTCCCAATCTCTATTTCTATTGTATGTGTGAACTGTAACTCCAAAGTCTAAGGAAGATTAACACCAGAAAGTGAATCTCTTCTGCAGAGAGCTGAAGAATAACAACACTTCATTTTCCTGTTTTGAGTTCTTTCAGCATTTGATTATAACATAACCCCAGTCACTCCAATCACTGGAGTTTTATTCAGTTTTTGGTTCATTTTATGTGAATCACATTATGGAGGTAATCTGTGTCATTTCACTCAAGGAAACAGATACTTCTTTTAAGATATTCTTGGAGCAAAAGCAACATTCAAATCAGTGACTTCAACCAGATCCTTCAGCAGGTATCAAACAACCACAGGGAGAATTAAAGTTTTTCACAATTGAAGACCTTAGAGCAGGCATGAAAAACAAAATAAAGATTTATCCACCATCAGTATAATACAGATACCTCCCTGTAGGTAAGAAGAGAACACTGGCAGTTTATGCAATTAAAATCTCCTCACAGGCATTTAGAAAAGAATAAAAAAAAAAACCAGCTATCAAAGCCAATATTTTTCTAGTTATTTCATGGTTTTATAAAGGTGTAGCAATGCTGCAGTACCTCAAGTGAAGCTGTTCAGTCACCACCACTGCCCCCATGGTTCTGCTCAAACGGGTAACCTTTGAAATATCTGCTCTTGTCTGAGTGGTCACACCAAACCTCCCTGCAGATCTGCCCTTTCCAGGCTCCCTAGAATGCAGCAGGATAGGGATACAGAGACATGCACCCACTCAGCTTTGAAAATTCTATTCAAGGGATTAGAGAGAATAAAAGAAATAAACTCACGGCTTGAAATTTACATCTACAGAAGGAATAAGATGCATGAGCAGAACTGACACCACAGAAATGGGTCCTGTAGTACCCAGCTACAGGTTTCCATCACTCCAACAGATCAATTTTTACTTCTGGGTTGATGTTTTTAGGGCTTCATAGCATTTTGTAGAGGCGCCAAGGGGAAAGTAAGGTATACCAGCTGACTTCAGAAAGCTCTGGATCACAGCAGAGGTTTGCTGTGCCCAAATCCCCACCCCAAGCTGCTCAGACAGACCCAAAAGCAAAACAAAAAAGACCACATAGATTTGTTCTCTGAGAGCCTGCTCTCCTCACGCCAATCTCTCCTGAGTGCTCTCTTCTGCACAAGGCACACAATATCGAGCCCCAGTGACAACACCTCAGGGGAATGAGCAAATGCCTTTCTCTACAAACTCTCAGTTCTTTATAGGTCCCCATAGCAGAATTGCCAGCTGCTTTATTCCAGATTAGTCCAATAGATTTGTTGGACACAGCAGACCACTTAAATGCAAACTAGAATTTTTTCTCCTGAGGAAAAAAAGAAGAAATGTCCCATTGCACCTTTCCTTCATACAAAGAACATTAAAAAAATCCATTATATTGAGCCAGCAAATGTCTAAATTCCTTCTCCACTTCAGCAGAATGTGACTTTACCAGGAAGGGGACAATACTGAGCTATAAACACCATGAAAGCAATTTCCCAACATATCTCACCGATTTGGGACAACTTCATCCAGCCAAACCTCAGCAACCATTTTTTAGAGGAGGCAACACCTCAAGAAAAGGTGACTGGGTGATCATAGAGTGTTCAAATTCCGCAGGGGCACGATGCCCCCAGCACTGCCCCTCCAGCAGCAGCAGCAGCAGGGCAGAGCACAGGCACTCCCTGAGAAAGGATCATTCAGAAATCTCCCCTTAAAAAATAAAGGATTGTACAGAAAAACCAGGGAAAACCAACCCAAACAAACCCTCCCCAAAGCACCCAAAAAGTGCACATGTGAGAATACACAAAGGAAGGTTGATTGATTCTGTCCCTTCCCAGCCAGCAAGAAACAAAGCTCAAGGTCCCTTTTCTGTCCTGTCCTCCGTTATTTTAGCTGCCCTTATCCAATTTGGTTCCCATGCACAACAGTTTTCCACAAGAACAGAGAAGTGACAGAAAATACAAGATTTTACATCTATGGAAAATGATTTGGGCCTCCTCAATAAACATAAAAATTGTTCAATAAAAAAATTATTTAAGAACTACCTCTGATGTCACATGACTCCATATCACTGGCCTTTGCTTTCACCTATAGACAGTGTGAATGGAAGATACCCATGAATATCTGAATTAATTCCTGCAAACAGCATTTTTTGTTTCTTTTTCAGAAATTTAAATATTTTCACAAGAGTTTGGTGAAGACAAGCCTTTTCTGGAGCATGGACTTGAGAAAAAACTCATTTCCACTGAGCCTGAAGGAGCTTAAATATGTGCAAGTGCTGCTCTGCCAAGACCTGCAAAGCAGCTGAGGGAGGGAGTAAAATTAGGTCTTCACTCCATACATACATTTATAAAATGATATAGATTTTTCATCAACATATATCACAGGGTTGCAAAGCCATAACTGCATTCCCACCAAAGGTTTAATGAGCAGCAGTTCCTACCTAAAACAGAAAGGAACAGAACTGCAAGAGCAATGCTACCTTGAGTGAAGAGGTATTAATGCCTGAAGGAAAACAAAACAAAAGAAAATACCACAAACTGTGTCAAGGAAAAAAACTTGGTTTTGCCTTGACTACCCAAACTCACCTACTTGAGGAGTAAAAACCAAGGCCCTCAAGTCCAAACTGACAACTTAAATTCAGTGCTGGAACCAAAAGTTTTGTTATTGTCTGCCAAAATCATCATTGGAAACAGCAGTCATTTTCCCTTCCTTTACCCCAGGAAAAAAGAATCTGATGCTATGCTGATCTTCCACACCTACTGCAAGGCTGAGGCTAAATTTTGAACAACCCCCCCAGCAAGAAAGCAGCCCAGAGGCCAAGATTGTTACCATGTTGCTCTAAACTATTAAAAGTTTCTACACACACATCATTTTTCACTGATCTCTGTTCCACATACACAAAAGAAATTAAACTCATCACCTGAAAATAGGACTAAACCCTCAATTGTTCCATTCTGAAGGGGTTTTGTTAGGACCTGTTGATTTGCTTGTTCTCCATCCAGCCATAGCCCACAGAGGAGTTTCCTATTCCAGGTATCTGTCACCTAATGTCACTTAAATATCTCTCTAGTGGTGGAAGCACAGTTCTACACAATAGAAATGTTCAGGACAATGTCCCAGTTTGGGATAAAAAGGCAGATAACTCTCAGTTAAAAACACATCAGGAATCCAGAGAGAACAGGAACACTAAGCCCTATTTTGGTCAATGCCACCCAAATTTTGAAGGACCAAACTAGCTCCAACCACACAGATATGTATCTATATCTCAATTGGAAGGGGCTGGAGGAACTCCATAATTATATGGTGTCACAATGAAAGCAGCCTTCCTAATCAGCTTCATCTATCTTCTTTCCTGACAAGTTAATTGTTACTTGCTTCTAGAAAAGACCTTTGTGCAGTGATTCTACAAAGATAAGATGAATTCTGTGCCCAGCACACACTGGGAAATTGGTTACAAATTTTTATTACAGCTTGTTGATTCAGCCTGGAACTACTGAATACAAAAGTTGTAACAGGAGAGGGGTTTTCTTTGTTTGTTTTTAACAGTTTATTTATTTTATCCACTCAGGCTATAGGCAACTGAAACTCTTCTCCAAAGCCAGGTCATAGAAGATAAACAGTTTTAACTGAAAAACGCAGGAGATTTTGCTTGACATCTCAAGAATTAAATCTTTCCACTTTTCAGGGACACCACGCAGCAGCTTGCAGTCCACCTTTTCCCTTTCATTTTCCAGGATGGGCATAGTAAAATAAACAAGGGTAGGAAAAAATGTTAGAAAATCCTTTCCTTCTGTTCTGAATCTCATACTGGGACTTCACTGTCAGCAGTAAAGAGAATGGAGAATATTATTCATGCAGTAATCTGCCCTGTCTCCCATCTCATCTTTTATTTCCAAACCCTTTGAAGCTCCCTTGCCCAGGTGAGTGCATTGGTACAAAGCCCCTTCTGAACTGCTCCACCTTTTTTTCCTGTAAGAGCCCCCTATTATTCCTGGCCCCTTCTTGACCCTCGTAATGGCCATATCCAAGTTTTTATTTCCCCCATGTATTGTATCAGTAAAAGATTCATAGCAGAAACTTCACCTTGCTGAGAGCATCTGAGCTCTTCCCACACAGCTGGGCAGCCCTGCCCTGACTTGGCTCGAGATGGCCTTTGCACTCCTCTGATGCCAGAGGTTATCATGCAGGTGTTGTTCCACCAGCAGCACCCTGAGGTTTTATATTAAATTGTTTAATCCTCCAGCAATGTGCCTTGCAGCAGGGGAAGGGAGCAGCACTGCAGGGCTGACAATGATTTGGGCACAGAAACCATGGCAGAATTGTGTTCTTCCTTTCCAGCAGAAATAAAATATTCATTTAAGCATCTTGCTCTTTTTTCTCTCTCTCTTTTTTTTTTTTTTTAACGATATTCCAAATATAGAAGGTTATTTACAAGAACAAATTTTAAAGGAGTTTCTCATGAGATGCCTGATGTTTTCATTAGGAGAGTCTGGAAAAAAAAAAACCTACTAAACTTGATACTGTTACTGTGGAGTGAAGGATCCCCGGAGGACATCCCACATTCAGTTCCTTAATTAGCCAAGGCAGCAGTACTACAACATTCCAAGGGATTTTGGGAAGCAAAAAACGCCACTGTTTTCTACCTGTTCCAGCCATCTTCCCTTGCATCAGTTCTTGGAGATTAACTATGCCAAACAGGAACCCCAGGAAAACTCCCAAAAGTTGCCTAGGAGGGTACACTAAATATTACTGCTACTTATTTGAGTTACATTCTCAAGTCTTCTTGGGTTTTCAGACTTCATTGTCATTTGCACTCAAGCAGCGTGTATTTAACAACTAACCAGGGAAAACTTATTTTTTAATAAATTTCTGACATTTTAGACCTGCCAAGTCACATTTCCATACCGAGGCACTTCTGAGTCAAACAAAAGCCATGGTCAATGCGACCCACAAAAATGAAACCCAGAAAATAAGTATAAAATATTAAATACAATTTAAAATAATTGAAACCATAAAAATCCTTAAACAACACTAGAATCTAAACTAGGAAACTCCAGTAGAAACCTTAGGCACTGCCAAGCTTTTATTTCCATCAATGCAAAGCCACTCTTAACCTGCAACCAAGTCAAGAAACTCAACACAATTCTACCGTCCTCACATAACAGCTACAAAACACAAGAAAGATTTAGGAGATGGTGTTTCATGGTCATTCCTCCTCACCATTAATACACATTCCTTTTTTTTTTTTTTTTTGTGCCTTTTGGGGGTGTTTTTTGTGGTGTGTTTTCCTCATCAAGTGGGGTCATTCTATAAATTGTAGTGCAAAAAGAGGCTCCCTGCAGTGTCCTGCTGAGACCCATCACAGCAGAGTCACAGTGGAAGTGCTGCTTTGTGTGCTGGAGCACATTTCAGTGAAAAGTCATCTCTCCCCCTGCCTGACCTGAAGGAATATGAGCAACTTCCCTCTCCCCAGGGGAGGTTCTCATTCACCTCTGCTGTGTCCTGTCTTGCTAAAGTCTGTAAGACATCCTCCAAGTGAAAATACATAATTCATCCCCATGATTATTTTATTAACTTACATAGCTTTAGCACAGTGTTCTACCATGCTCAAAAAGTACCTTTTTTTTTCTTTTTATTCTTCACAAATCATGAATAAATTTCTGTTCTGTACAGACATCAAGAATTCTTTGTCTCCAGCACAATGCCAGAGTAAAGACTCACAGTTTGGGTCCTTTCCTTCTGCTGTAGGTTCTTCTTGCCAATAGATAAATCTTAAAGTAAGATAAGGAGAATGTTTAAGAGCAAGTGTCAGGAGGAAAAAGCAAGTCAGGAAAGCTGTGAAAAGCAAGTGGGGAAAGTAGAGCAAGTTTTCACCATCATTATTTTTTTCTTTGTTTGTTTCAAAATGAAAACTATGTTCCAAATTAAACCATGCTGTGCAGGTGGGAGAAGGGAAGGGTGGGGATCACAGTATTTTGAAATGTATTTTCCTCTTTTGAAGATTCCAAATAACTTCCAAACTGGGGTTCCTTGTTCTCAGCAAGAATGGATGCCCTTTGTCACTATTTCTAGGTGATTTAAGATCCAGCCTAAAAATAAGCCAGGTTGGACACAGCTGCACCAGAGTTAAGAGTTAAAGGTACACAGCTCACCTGAGTTACTCTTACTTTCACAACTTATGTCTAACACTAAACCCCAGGTACTCCCTTGGGTTGAACACTTGACCAAAACTGATTTAAATCTGGATATGTGCAAAGATATCAGGTCATACCAGAGATCTCTGTAGCCTTTTCTTCCAGACTGCAGCAGTGACCAAGAGCAGGTGGACGAGTCCCTCAGTCAGACTAACTCTGTGTTCCTGACTTCCCAGGGCTCCTAAGTCTTCAGACCCTGCAGCTCATGTGCTTTGACCACGGGGAATGTCTGCAATTGACAACTTTCCACATGCACAGGAGAAGCGTTCACTCCTTTTATCTCTCCTAGCCTTCACAGGGTGTGCACAACCAAGTGAGGAACCTCACTGAAAAGAACTCAATTCTCTGCTCCCCTTCTCCGCAGCACTGAGAACACCACAGAGCTCTTCCCCTCCTCTGTCCCTGCTCCCTTCCAGACTGACAAGTACATATTCCTATTGAGCTGCGCTGCACTGACTCCATTCTGTGTCCAGCTGCTGCCTTTCAGCTGTCCCTGAACCGCTTCTATTGCTGCTCTCCAGGCTGGAAGGATGATAGCTGTGCAAAGATCCAGGCAACACATGGATTTATGTGGTCATAGAATCCTCCCTTCTGTTTTCTATCCCTTTCCTAATAATTCCTATCCCTTCAGCGAGCTTCTTGGCAGCTGCCAAGCACCCAGCTGACATTTCATAGAATTCCCTAAAATTTTAACACAAAGATCTCACTCCTGATTCATAACAGTCAGCTCAGAGCTCAGGCTTCATATGAAAATTAGGATCCCTACGTACATCACTCCACATTTATCTGGAGTGAATCTCATCTGCCTTTTTATTATCCAACCACTCAATACTCCAAGGCCCTTTTGCAGCTCCTCTCATCTCTCTTTCTTGACTGGTGATCATCAACATACCAATATTCCTTTTTTTCCAACGCACAAGGAGTAGCAGAACAACGCAGGTCTGCTCCCAGCTTCCCTGCACTGTGAGAGCTGACTCTCATTTCCTACTTTTCACAGTCACCTTTTGTCACTGCAAGCACCTTTGTTCCTGTTCCCCCATGTTCCTTAATGCCCTCTAAGCTGATCCTTTCAAAGGCTCCAATAATTGCATTAGCATCAGCTTCCCACTGGAAAAGTCACATTGATTCTTCCCTATTTTGTTGTTTCCATGCATCAGCTACCTCTAGGCCTTATTAGCTTTACCCAGCTGGCCCACTATTGACACGAGGCCCTTGGCTCTGTGCTGTCATCCAACAGTCCTGAACTACTCCAAGAGCCATTTCTCATCCCTCAATTGCCTCTCCCTTATGTTAGTGCTCCCCTTTTGAGTGCCAAGCCCAGCTGCCTCAGATTCTTGGCTCCAACTCCTACAAACAAGTACAGGATGGTCAATGCAAGCAGGGCTCTGGCAGCAACTACAGGAATCACAGTCCCAGCCCTTCTCAGAGCTGCGGCTCCTGGGGGGCTCCCCAGGAAGCTACTCCTGGTAGCAGCTGGAGCATTTAAGGCTCCTCACTCCTTTCTTAGACTGAGGTCTCACCTGTCCCTGTGCACATTCCATCATACCCTCTTCAACCAGACAACACTTCTGTTCAAATTTCAGTGTTTCCTCTGAGTTTTACAACATCTGCCAGATTTTCTTCTGCTGGATGAAGCTTTAAACCACCTCAGTCTTGCCACTGCATCTGGGAGGGTGTGAGAAGTGTCTGGATGTGGCTTTTGGGAACATGGTTTAGGAATGGTCCTGAGGTGATAATCTTGAAGGGTTTTTTTCCAAACCTCCTGATTCTGTAACTTTGGGTTACACACTTTCAGACACTTCCCACCATTTCTTCTTTTACGCTTCACCACCATTTCTTCTTTAAGCAGTGACAAAATCATCTAAACCTGCCATGCAGGTGCCCTCTGTTTCAGACATTTTCCCCATTTCTCATCACCTTATATCATTTTTCAACCACTGCTCTTCTCTTTCCTTGTCCTGTGCACAGCACAGCGAGTGTTTCAGTGGACACTACTACTGAAGCCCCAATCCCACTCTGTTGAGACCCCAGGTCCTAAACTACCAACACAAACATGAACCACACCCACTGGCTCATCCCTAGCCCCAAGAAAGCCCATGAGGTCTAACATCTTTGTCACTTGCCAGTCATGCTGTGATTTCCAAAAATGCAAGTAGTCATACAGATGAGAATTCTCTTGGGAAGAGATACACACGCCTGTGGCTGAAGGGGTGATTTTGATGCCAAAGCACACCCATGGTGTGGCAGGACCATTCCTGCTCTGGCTGCACTGAGGATCCCCTGCGCAGTGCTTTTCCCCTCCTCAGCAGCTCTGCCTGGGAGCCTGGAGATGAGATTGTCTCACCCAGGAGCTGAAGAGCAAAGTTAACAGTGCATGGAGGCACGAGATTGAAGTTCTGAATCAATTTCCTCCATGTCAAGTTGGTCAGTTTTTTTAACTGCAGTTTGCAATTACCAAATCAACACCAGAAAGCTATAAAGGGAACAGGCTCAAGACCTTTATGCTGTTAATTTGTGTCTATCAAGCCATAATTTAAAACCAGTGGCTGTGTCACAAAGATACTGCTGCAGCCATCGTTTATCAAGGAGAGAACAGAGATGGAGAGAGGGATCACCCCCCAAGATGCTCAAACCAGCAAACCATGAGCTGAGCTCAGCACACACATCTTAGTTTTCTTATTCCTAAGAGCTCCAGGCCCAGGCTTTACTCCTATCTGCACACTCTAAAGCAGATAAATCAAATTCCCCACACTGCATAATCTCATAAAACTGTTCCCCGTAGCAAAGAAGGGATTGTCTTGCACAAATCTTGAATCACAGAAGATACAACAGTTTCCCCAACAACATTTTGACATTAATGTTACCTTTATTCATAAAGACACTGAAACGAAGAAGCAGTAGCAAGAACAATATGAAACACAAAGAAAGTGGGGTTTAAAGTGTAGTTCTCACTATTATTCGTAGACAGAAAGTAGATTGCCTGCACAAATATAAGAAATCTTTGCCTCACGAACATGTATGTGAAATATTATGCTGATGGAGAAAAATCTCCTTTCAAATTAAGACAGTTAAGATTACTGCCTAATTGAAAAAATCTCCACAAGAAAGTGAACAAGTTTTCAAATTGCAAGGTCATGGACCATCCAAATGCAGCATGACAGTGCATGTATCTATACAGAGATATAAAATACAGATATTTACATAATCACTGCAGGGGTGAGAGCAGCTTTTGAAAAGAGCTTTCTGAGGAATAAAACTTGAGACAAAGGGAATAAAACCAAGCAAGAAGAGAAGAGATGCTTCTCCCTGGAGGAGAGCAAGTGGGGGGAAGAATAATCAAACTGCTGGACAGAATTATGGAATGGGATGTCCCTAGACCCACCAGCCTGGCAGAGTTTATTTATTTTATTGTCTCTGCCAATTCATCTCCCCCCACACACGCAAAGCAGCAGAGCTCTCAGCCAGGCAAACTCCTGAGCAGTGCAGGGTTCGCCTCCCAGGACATTCCAATGATCCAACACACATGGACCGAAGACAGCTGGTTTATGGTGGGGTTTTGCTGGTTTGCTTAACATTGTGCCTCCTCTGGAGAGGATTCTAAGTAATGCTGTCTTGGAACATAATTCCCAACTAAAACGGTGTAGGTAGAAACCAATGACAGCTATTGCTGCTGCCTCCCACAAAACACCTGGGATATTACACCAGCAGGTGCAGCACCTCTTCTTGTCTTCTGCACATGAGCACGTGCAGGCAACCAAACCATCTGGGATTGAAACACCCAGCCATGTTCTAGGAGGAATCTGCAACCCTTCAGACCTCCAGAATCACTTTTTCCAGGCTGGATAGGGCTCTGAGCAAACTGGTCCTTGCCCACAGCAGAGAGGTTGCAATGAGAAGACCTTTAAGGTCTCCTACAACCCATATCAGTCCACAATTCCATTAAATCAGTGCCTCTGACACAACAAATTAAGAAAAAAAACGTACTGAGCCTTCACAGAAAAAGTGCAACCCTGCAGCTCTCAGCTTGCACAGGAGGGATCTGTGCCATATGTAAGACCACATCACATCTGGATCAAGAGTCAGAAAAGAATTTCGATGAACTCTTTGCACCCAGCTTGAAGCTGCTGGTGAGAGCCCAGCCAGTCCCTCTGGTTCCTGTACCTCATCCCCAAGTGAGGGAGGTACCATCACAGCTCCCTTCAAGTCACATTTTGCTGTTCCAACAGTGATTGAACACTTCAGACAAACCTAACCTCTCCTCCTTTAGGACAGCCCTCCATCATTCCCAGGACATTCATTAATTCCCCAGCACCCAGCTCAGTTACACACACCTTAATTTACTTCTTTAGTCATCCCACCTTCTGTTTCAGTGCTGTTGCAAAGGGAAAAGATGTAAAATGTGAGAGGGCTGCATGTTGGACTGCAACAGCAAAGCTTCACCTCCAGGACCATCCTGTTCCTCAAACAAGGCCCCAGAGCACAGGTATGACTGCCCAGGTGTGCTGTGATACACACTGCCTGGGAAAGCCTTCTATGATAAATTTAACCACTGCTGTCCAGCCTTCAGCCTGATTTCAGTGAGTGATTGAACAGCACTGATGCAGTTGGGATTCTTAGCAGGCTCAACCATTAGAACAGGGTTGTCTCCCCTCCCCACGTTAAGGAGTAACAAGGTATGAAGAACACCTGGAGCTGCACGGTGGCTTCACCTACAGCTGTACTGCACTGCTTCCCTGCCCTAATTCATGCAGAATATGTAAGTTTGGGCACAAAGTGAAACAACAAAAGCCAGGTGTTTCGAAGCACGATCAGAACTGCTTTTCATATAGATATTTTTTTCTTTACAAAAAGGAAAGTTGCTCTCAGTGAAGCACTGCCCAGGTTCTGCAGCCACCATAACTCAGCGACACAAGCAGAGCAAGGCCTGGAGCAGCTCTTCCCCCCAAGTGCTGAAGAGCCAGCCCTGCACAGAGGGCTGCACTCATTCATTCCTTGTCCCCGGATAACAGCCCGTGCCGGGGGAGCTGGACAAACATGCCTGTACACACCATGTCCCCCAAAGCACACAGAGGTCGTGACACTGTGTCTGACAAGTGTCAGGCCACCAGCACTATGGGAAATACTCTGCACCAGGGGAAAGGAATAGAATCCCAGGATAGTTTGGGATGGAAGGGACCTTAAAGCCCATTAAGTGTCACCTCTGCCAGGGTTAGGGACGCCTTCCACTATCCCAGGCTGCTCCAAGCCCTAAAGTCCAACCTGGCCTTGGACATTTCCAGGGGTCCAGGGGCAGCCACAGCTGCTCTGGGCACCCTGCGCCAGGGCCTGCCCACCCTCACAGGGAGCAATTCCTGCCCAATATCCCATCTATCCCTGTGTCCTGTCCCTCCATCCCTTGTCCCCAGTTCCTCTGCAGCTCTCCTGGAGCCCCTTTAGGCCCTGGCAGGGGCTCTGAGCTCTCCCTGGAGCCTTCTCTTCTCCAGGTGAACACCCCCAGCTCTCCCAGCCTGGCTCCAGGGCAGAGGGGCTCCAGCCCTGGGAGCATCTCTGTGTCCTCCTCTGTACACATTGCAGTAGTTTCATGTCCTTTCTGTGCTGGGAACCCCAGAATTGGATGCAGAGCTCCGTGTGTGGTGTCAAGAGCAGAGTAGAGGGGCAGAATCAACTCCCTCGAGCTGCTGCTCACACTTCTTTTGATGCAGGCCAGCAATCATCCTTCTGCATGCAATGGCCTCTGGTCTCTCAAGTGACAGAGCTGTGATTTGGCCTGACCCCAGACCCCGGGGCTGGACCTTGGGAAACACACAGAACTGCTTGAACACACCTTCTGTCCCTCTGTTCCGTGGCAGACAACAAGTACCAATGCCTTGGACAAAAAACACCAATAAAATGCCCCCTTCCACAGGGGAAAGGGGTGCGTGACACACTGGGTGTTCACAAATGCACGTTCTCAGGGGCCCTCGTGGAGGCAAGAGACAAAACAGCGTCACAAGGCCCCATCCCATGTGGGTGGATGAGCACAGGTGGGTGGCTGCCCCCGGTGATCCAGACTCCAGGCTTGGTGTTCCACGCTGAGCAGCCAAGGAAGCTGAACAGCACACAGCAGGCTGGGCCAAGATGCTCTGCAAACTGTGAATTTCAACCCCTCTGCCAGCTCCTCAGACTGATCCCCCTCTTCTGCTCAAGATCAGCCACTTCCCATTCTCTGGACGGGACCCCCAGACTGGAAGCATATGGTCTCTATGCTAATTAAGGCTATCAGGCTTCCCAAATTTTTTGTGGAACGCCTGAGTTCTGTCACATTCATGCCCTAGCAGCAACACCCCCTCAGGGATGAAAACTTCAGGGGCAGCAGGGAGCAACAGCAAGGAGAAATAAATAAAATATGGCATCAACTTCTGGCATGGCAAACATTACACCTGGTGGATCAACAATTTAACAACAATTTATCTAGCCAGGATTTATCTATAAAACAGAATCAGCCTAGAATATATCAGATGTTATGTGTTCTGCCTCACTCCACCCAAACACTGCACAGATTCCAATCAATCCAATTTTAAGAACACTTCCCTCTGAAGGGAGGTGCTACCCACCCAGTAAACAGCTCAACCATTTACCAGCATTGTTAATTTACATAATTCTTAATAGCAACACCACACAACCATCAAATCATTAAGGTTTGAAAAGACCTTTTAGGATGATTAAGTCCAACCTTGAAGATCAACCAGCACCCCCACCCTGTTCTCAAGTGCCACCTCCATATGTTTTTTGAACACTTCCAGGGATGAGGACTCCACAATGCCACTTCTCACAACCCACCACCAAACAACACATTCCTCACCCCAAAATCAAAGGGCCAACTCCCTTTAGACGCACTCTGCTCAACGCTAACACGCATTTGCCAGCATATTGTAGGAAATTCTCCTTTCTTTCTCATAGGTATTCCTGTGTACTTGTTTCCCTCTAGTTCAGTCTGAGTCAGTTCACAGCTCCAAACACATTCCAAAAGCATCTTATTTAGAAAGGTCCAAATATCCATTTCATACAGTCCATTTCATCAGAACATCGTAACAATTTCATCTGCTTCAACCCGAATAAGAAACTATTCCCCACATCCTTTAAACAGAGAAGCTCATGTCAAAGAAAATAGCTTTCAGATGTTTTACAACTCTTTCATCCACAAAGGAATGCTTGGGGCTTATGAAAATATACACCTGCTCATTTGAAAACATGTCTTTCCCCCCAGTGGGAGGAAAACAAGAAAAGCACAGCTAATGCAACAGTTCTGCCCTCCACACTGAAAAGGCAGCCAGGTACAGGGCCTGCTGCCACAGTGGGAAAAGCTGAGTGAAACCACATCTTCAAACACTCCTGAGCTCTGAGGTTTCTGCCCTGGGGTACAGCTGGTTCCCCTGCCACAGCCCCCAGGCTCTCCCAGTGCCCTCCAGTGTCTTACCTGGTCTGGCAATGCAAACCCACGAGTTCAGAATCAAACTCTTCCCAACACACCTGGAAGCCCACAGGAAACATTGCCGTGCTCCTGGAACTGGGACGTGTCAACAATGCATGTCCCAGGATCATTTACATCCCTAATACACAACCCTGGTACCTACTAGTCAGCTGCGATGCTCAGTGCAACATAAGCAGGTTCTTTTCACAGCAAACAAATACTCCCAGCCATCAGCAGATTTGTATCATTAACTGATATAAGTGCAAGAGAACAGATATTTTTTTCTGTGGGTCTTGCAGCAAAGTAATCTTTGTTATAGGCTGCTCTCTGCAGAGGAATGATTGAGAGGCCCACAGTTTGCAATTTGGCACCAAGTCTAACTCCTATTTCAGTTGACTTCAGCACAATTTGCTCTTATTTCCCAGTACAAGTTTCATTGCTGCAGACATGTAGATATTCCTCCCTCAAAGGGCACAGAGCATAACTGAGACCCCAAAAATTCAAATCACCTACTTGCCCTCCTGCAGCCTGGAGAAATTCTTTCCAAGAAGACAGGGCCTGCACACAGAGAGGAGCTGCCACTGCATCAAACCGCAAAACCATCAGTTGTGGGTAATCACAGCACTGGGAATATGCAGGATTTCCTCCTGGTCTCCACTTAGAGCAGCACTGGCCAAACCCCCAGACAGAGTAGGTACAGGAGAGAGCTGGAGAACAGTTCAGAATCAGCACTTCCAGTGGGTCAAACAAAACGTTTCTCAACCAGGGCCACGTCAAACCTGACGTCACACCTGAGCCTTAATGAAAATGGAAAAACCAGGATCGTTTACTGCTCTGTAACAGGAGAGCACAGCTAATGGGGCGGGGGAGGGCAGCGAGACCCTGCAGGCTGATAGTCCTGGGAGCTGCAGGGACCTGCTTGGGGAGCTGGGGACAAGTCCCCACGAGGCTCAGGGTGAGCACAGCCCCACAGACAGGGCTCTTGGCAGACTCACCAAGGGGGGAAGAGACCCATAAGGTCACAAACCCTCTCCCCAGCACCACCACCATCACTCCCAAATCACACCCCCAAGGGCCACATCCAGACATCTCTTGAACCATGACTCCACCAACACCCTGGGCAACTCATTCCAGTGCCTGACCGCTCTCTTCTAGTGTTCTTTTTCCCCCCCCCCCCAGTATTTGATCAGAACATCTCCTGTTGTATCCCCCCCTAAAGCCATTTCCTCTCATCCTTTTACAAGACACAACAGAAGAGCCTGACCCCATCTCACCACAGGCAGTTGCAGAGATCACCCAAAACTGCCCAGCCGAGGTGCCAAGAGGTGCCTGGAAATCCCAGCACAGCTCAAGAAGCACAGCAGGATAGACATCCCTGACTTCCCAATGCGCACAGCTAGAAAAAGTCACTGCAAAATTCATCTGCATCCCTGCTGTAGCTGTTTGCTCTAGTTGTCCAGAGACACAAGTATTTCTCAAAATAGAATGCTCAATACCACCATTCTCAAAAGCTCTTATTGATTTCTGCCCAGACTTAACAAGATATTTGACTTTCTGAAGCTGTACTTAATTTCTTTGTCGCTACATTACGTTTCCCTGAGCTGTGGTCCCTCCTAACACTTGGCAGCATCATTTTTCCCTCTTTCTCTGAACCACCTAAGAAGGTGGAAGTGTCCCACACCTAGCATGGAGAAACAAGTCTCTTCCCAATTATTTTGCAAAGGAACATCCTGAAATAGAGAGATCAGTAAGGAGAGAACTCACCAGTAATAGGCCACTTCTTTAAAAAGCCTATTTTTATAGAACCCTCAAATGGTTTGGGTGGGAAGGGACTTTAACAGCCCATCCTGTCCCACCCTTCCCAGGGCCAGGGACACCTTCCATAGACCAACCTCAGCAACTTTGGATAATTTCTAATTATTTCATTGTCAAAGACCAGGATTTTTTTTTTTTTTTTTTTAAGTTCAAAACACTGTACTCTACCAGCACCCAGAGTTTTGTATAAACTATACCAACACAACTTGGGGAAAAAAGTAAATGCAATCCTAAGAATTAGTTTATTTAAAAAACATTTAGCCTGCAATTAAAGCATGCCTTTGAATAAATGATGTAGAAAACATGACTGACAAGTCAAACCAAAGTGGGCCTTGCAGGATTTACACTATTTTCTGCAGAGTTTCTCCAGAATCTGTCCTCTAACCCAGTATTAAGACAAGAATGTGCTTTGGGAACAGGTTGATGTGGAAAGAGAGGCTTGAACATCATTTGGATTTCACATACAATGTAAGAAAGGCATCAAAACCACCCAGTGCTGGAACTGGGAACAGAGACAGAGGGAGAAGCTGATTCTGCTTTAGCACAGACATCATAAAACTATTCTGCTCCAATTCCTACCTAAAAAAAAAAAAAACATTTAAAAAAAAAAAAAAAAAAACCAAAAAAACACACAATGCAGCAGCAAAAAGTTTAAATTTAAGGTTATTTTTTTATATACATTTTTCCTCCAAAACAATATTTTAGTCACAAGAGACGTTAAGGGTAAAGTTATATCCTGCAAGGATAAATGAATCTGAAATTGCTTTTAAGGAATAAGTATTCGTCTGAGCTCAGAAAAGGCAATGCATCAAAAAAAAGAAGGCAAGCAGCCTATTTCAGGGCATTTTACCAGTGCATTTACTGATGGTTTATCCTCTTCCACTTTATTCTTCAATTTAGACAGCATTATTCACTGTTACTGTTAATTTATATCTTTTTGTTTTCCTAATGTCACACAGATAAAATGAAGGTCAGGACAAATTCATGACTGTTTTAAAATCCAGAAATCCCAATGAAGTACCCACATGAAACTGCTTGATTTAAAAAAAAAAAAGAAAAAAAAAAAAAAGAAAAAAGGAAATTTATCCTCATACACAAACATGGGATAAATTCTGCCTGTTTTCTCAGAGATGGAACATACCAGAAAGGTGCCACTGAAGGGAAAGAAACACCTTTGGGGGGAAGAAAAGGAGAACTGTTGAACTCAGCTCTTCATTTTCTTCATGGGTGAAAGAAGAGATTAAAAAAAGATGTTCCAATGAAAAGCAGGGGAATTTCTGGCATTTAAAGAACACATAGAGAGAGGCAATGCATCAATGCCTGAGCAGCAGAATCCCGGCAGTTCATCTTCTCCTCACTCGGGCGTTCTGTGAGTAAACAGCCGGCACAGCTGAAGGGAGAGCACAAAGGATTCAAGGGAGAAACACAACCGGAGCTAAGGAAATCGATACCTCCAGCACACAAGTTCCGCTCCTCATTAGTCCAGAGCCGAGGTGTTAATGGTCCTTCTCATCGGTGCTTCTTCGGGGTTTTGAAAATATGGAGAAAATTAAAAGGCTGTAAAAATGCTCAGCTCTTGGAAGCAATAACTGAGAAAAGCTGAGAAGTGTCCAGGTAACCCTGCTGCTAACCGGTAACATAATTTAAAGAGGAGGGATCTGTGGCTGCTGGATTCCTCAATCTGTCCTATTTGCCAGGCTGGAATTGCCAGCCTAGAGCAGTGAGGAAAGCCTGCATTTGGACGCAGCTGTCAGGGAAGAGCTTTTTAAATTCAGATTCTCCCCAAAATTGTTGAGCTGCCAGCATTGTTCTCCATACACAGCTCCCAGTAGCATGGGGGAAACAAAAGTCATTTTCATGTACATTTGCTTTTAAAATTTCAATTCCTCCTTCTCTCATTAGATGCAATCCCCCGGAGCAAAATGAAAATAAGTGGTGATAGCCATATAATAGTCCAGGGGGAGGAACGTGTACCAAAACACTCCTACACTTCTGTGGTGTTACCACCAGGAGACATTGGCTTCCCTCCCCTCCTCCTTGGTCTGAAGGGAAGGGTGTCACCATGGCCTGCAGCAAAAGGCTGAGGTGGGAGCAAAAGGAGCTGTTAAGCCTGAAGAGCAGCAGACACAGAGCTGAGCTCTCGTTTCCTTACTCTGCCAAATATTCCAGCCAGAGGAGGAATGGAGCCGTGTGGCAGAAGAGGGAAAAGCAGAGTCTCAAAAACAGAATTCCCCAAAAACTGGGGGGAATCCTTATGAAGTATGTACACTTCTTAAGCCAGAAATTGAGGGTACACAGGTGGTAGAGGGCAACCATTCCAGGGAAGAAAAAAATGAACAAATTCAAGGTGTTGGAAGTGGCAGAGCCAAATTTGCCACAGCTTCAGAAGGTTACACCATTCCCATTGCATATCCTGCAGCTTCAGGACATTCAAGTGTTTCAAGACATGAATGATATAATTGGTCACAGCATAGGAAATACCCTTTTTAGTTGGGAAAAAAAGGGTGAAAAAAATTGAGTGGCTATGTTTGAATGCCTGAATCCCATTCACACAGAGTTTTGGAAGCAAAGACCATGGTAAAAGATGCACAGGTCAGTGAAGAACTGGCAAACCTGAGAGGAATGCAGTGCCCAAGACACACAGGCATCCAGCAAACACAACAGCTTCTCAAAATATTTCCACTGAGGCAGCAATAAATAAAGCTGATGTGATGTCTCTCCCCTCATTGGAACTGTAGCAATGTATTTGGTACAACATCCTAAGGGGAACATATTCCTGAGAAAACAGAACTTGAAGGACTGGTGTGAGGGGAAAGGGAATGGAAATGCAAAGGAATAGGGCTGGGGGAGGCTCCAGCACAGCTCCCCCAGCCTGCAGAAACACCCTGGGCAGTGTGAAGCAGAGTAGCCGGTGCATGTCCACCCAAATAAAAAGTCATATCTGAGCTTGCTCCTCTAGAGCTTCCCAGCTGTGCCTGCCCCCGGGTGCTGGAGGTTCTAGAAAAGCTCATTACCCACACACCACCCTAGCTGGCTCTGTGTGCTCCAGCGAAGCCAGCAGGATCCTGCAGGAGAGCACCAGGAAAAAAGGCACAATGCCAAGTGCTGCATCTGGAAAGGCTGATCCCGATATAAGCAGCCTTCAGCTCCAGCCTCAGCCCTGACCACGAGGGACTCTTGCTGAGAGCTCAGCAGAATATTTCTAAATAATGCTGCACGTGACCTCAAATCAGGAGAAGGTTTCCTGCCAGGTCAGACATCCCCCCAGCCGTGCACTCGTGGCACCACAGCCAACACAACCAGGCCTGCTCAGAACCAGACATGCCCTGGAAACTCTCCCATGAGCCCAGCAGATATGGAGCTGTGCCCAAGGCAGCAAACCCCGCAGAATGATGATGAGACACTGGCACAGCTGGACTGAGTGCACGGGTCACACCGCCAGCTCAGGCTCTGCTCCACACAAAAGCATTTAAACTGCCCCGACTGAGGCAAGGCTGCAGTGTAACTGGTCCTACCTCTTTTAGCCAAGGGGGGACACAGATTTTGGGGTGGCTAGGGCAGGAGAGTTGCCCAGCTGTTCCATGAAATGCCTACACTATACACGCTGTTTGGAGAGAAAGCAAAGGGAAGATATCAGGTCTTCTCAGCATTTCCCCAAGCAGCACTTTGGAATCATGGAATGGTTTGGGTAGGAAAACACCTTAAAGCCCATCCAGTCCCACTCCTTGCCATGGGCAGGGACACCTTCCACTATCCCAGGCTGCTCCAAGCCCTGTCCAGCCTGGCCTTGGACACTGCCAGGGATCCAGGGGCAGCCACAGCTTCTCTGGGCACCCTGTGTGGGTGGTGAGGAACTGGAAGAACTTCCTGCTAATATCTGATCTAGACCTACTCTCAGTTTGAATCCATTCTCTCCTGCCCTACCTCTGCAGTTCCTGCTGAACTCTCCTCTGACAATGCTCCCCCAACCCTCAGAAGCCACACTTTCCTCACTACAAATGTTAGGGGAAATCGTTTAGTTTAATCCTTGGGAATAACACATTTGCATACTGCCCACACAGGTCCAAAACACTGAGGGGTTTTTTTTTGTTTGGTTGGTTTTTTTTAATTTAACAAGTCCTTAAATGCAGAAAATCCTCAAGCCCCAGATGAAACCTCAGCTCACACCTTTTGATGACGCCGGAAGCAAAGCAAGTCTCACAAGAGGGTGGTTGCTCACTCTGGGAAACCACGGGCAAAAAAAAAGGCAACATAATCCCTCTCTCCAGAACATATTGTAGAAGCAGGGGACACCAAAGAGGGCAAGAAACTACTTCAGCAAAAGGACAACGATGGCACAATAACAAATGCGAAAATATGGGTCTTAAATAAGCATAAATTGTAAGAGATAGGCAGAGTAATTTGAGCAATCAGCCTTTGGCTAAGAAGAGGGAATATTACCCGTGACATGCTTTGTTTTTGTGAGAGGGAATGTTCAGCCAGGCAGGCTCAATGGTCCCCTCAAGCACTAAATTCCCATGAGAATTTTAACAACAAAGCCACTTGTTTATTTGAGCACTTGAAGGACAGGATTTTCTAAATGACCACTGGAGAGGCAGAAAGGAGACAGAGCTCACCAAGGAGCAGGGCACAGGTGATCAGAGCAGAGCCTTCCAAAATGCCTTTGGAGGAACCCAGGACAGGAGGCTGGCTGATAAGGGATCTCTTGGAAAGACCCTGTCAAGGCTTCTGCTGTCACAGGCCAGTGCTCCACATTTTCTTTTTTATCATCTTGTTTCAAAAACTGCAGAAAGTCTTGGTTTTCTTCATTTATTTTTTTTTTCTTTTTTAAGCCCAAGAAAAAATTCAGGTTTTTATACAAAAGCAAAACAAGAAGCTAAAGCCTTCATTACTTGAAAAAGCAGAACAACTCTTTGAAAAAGCAGGGATGTCACAGAACACAGGGAACAAGACTTTGGACCACTACCTAAGAACACATTTGAAGAGAGATCCAGTTTTTACCTCCTGCTGCCTAATTCCATCCATTTCCAAAGGAGCCAGGATGCACATCAACCCCAGCAGATTAAAATCTAATGACCAATCTTTTGCCATTAGACATGCCTGCCTACCCTGGAGTCAACATCCATCCTCGCAGGTGAGAACCCCTGGGTTTGCTTCTAACAGTTCTCAAAAATAATTTTCCAGGTTCTGAGTCCCTCATTATAACTGATTTCAGAGTCCTAAATTCATTAGTTGTGCTTCACCACCTCCCAACTGACATCACTGCACAATGCAGCCAATTCCTTGCAGCTCTGACACTTCTAAGTATACAAAGGTGGTTTTATTTTTTTACTTTCTGTGGAAGGAGATATAACAGCAATGGAACAACACACTTGCTATGTGTTGCAATGGGATTGAAAAGAGGGAGAAAAAAGGATAAAATGATTACCTATCTTGAGACCTACCAGCAAAGCTCACTTCCTTTTCTTAACAAAATTTCAAGTTCATGGCCTGCCTGAAATTATATAAGGATGGGTCAGCTAAAATGTCTAAATGATTCCATACTAACCACAGGAGAACAAGCCACTGCCAACAACTCTAGACCCTGTGATCTGGGAAACATATGGATTTTTATTTTTAAGTAGCTTCATTTGGATGCATTTTTTTTAAAGTTGAGGTGCTGCTAATTCATCCTCTAAATCCACCTGACAGACATGATATTGTTATGATGGAATTACAAACAAGACTGAATCATATACACAGTTATTAAAAAACATACAGGAGGGCAAGGTTGGCATAGAGCTCCCCAGAAAGGCTGTACCCATCACACTGGGGAAATAGAAACATCTGAAAATAAAGCTTTATCTTATATGGCAATGTAGATTAATCCTTCTGAGCCTGGTATTGGTGATGCTCAGGGCAGCTGCACTCCTTCAAGTGCCTGTTTCAGATTTCACATCCAAACTTCCACGTTTCCATGTCCTTCCTCCTTTGCATGCAACAAGACATCTCCAGCAGAGGAATGCCTCCCATTTTCCATGCATACCATTCCACTCCTGCATGCCCATGGAACACACACCCCTCTATCAGGTCTGAACTGAGCAGAGCCAAAGCTAAAAGTGACTCCATGGCTTTTAGAAGGCTCTGGAGAGCATTTAGGCACTCACAGTGGATATAGCTGTAAAACCAGGTAAAATGGGAAGTGCTGTTGGAGCTCCCGTTGTTCCTCAACACTGTGAGCAACACATTGCCCGTGGCTCATCCCTGCCCCCTTCCAAGGTCTCCAGTCAGCTGAGCATCATCCACCCTCATCCTTCCCTGAGCCTCATCCCAGGTTTCCAGCTCCTTCTCAAATTCTTGAGCCCCACAGCCTCATCCAAATCCATACCACCAGCAAGCAGCATGTTATTCCTAATGCTGCAAAATTCCTTCCACTAAAAGCAACAAGGGGTCCACGACCAGGTAATCTGTTGGATAATGCCACAAAACCTGCCACCAATTCATGGGTTAAAGCCTTTTCCCCACCCCTCCAGAAGGCTAAAATAGTTGTAGCCAGCCTGGAGAGCACAACCAATTTATTACAGTGATCTTTTCCTGCTGGGCTCCCTTCTCCAATCCCTCTCACTGCTTCCAGCAGAATGTTAACTCTGAGAAAACGGAGCAGTGGGGAAAAGGAAACAGTGTTCCTACAGATGTGAATGTCATGTAAATGTCAAACCTCCTGTTAAAATTTGATCAGGAGACTGAGTGAAAGGGAAAGAGCGTTTCTGTGAGTAAACCAGCACATTAACAAGAGTTTCAGCCTGTCTGCTGCTCACAACAGGACCTCAGTGATGGATTTCATTACTCTTAATTTCCCATGTAATATTAAGCTGCAAGTGATTTTGCTAAAAGATCATATATAGCAGTACAAGAACTGCAAACAAATGTTGGTTGACTAGATTGATCTACATTGGTCTTAAAATTAAAACCTGTGTGCACCTTTTCTACAACAACACTTAATCAAAAAATACTCATTTCTTTTGCAGTACAAATAAATGCCCCTCTACTCAGACAGACCTGGAGCATGTGCACGCATTCACCTGTATCAGGAGACAGAAGGTAGTTTCCCACTAAATCCCAAAAAGCAGAATTCCAGCAGATATTATAGGGAAACAGATAATTGCAATGAACCACCTCCAAAGTTTTTGTCTTGGAAAGGAACTGTTTTTTCCAAGATTGCACAGTCCCACTGGACACATTTCTCGGTGAACCTCAGGTAGATGTTCCTGTCTCAGGGACCCTCTCCTTGCTGAGTGACCGAAGTTCTGCCGTTTCAGGACCCTGGACATCTCCCAGAGTACCTCAAGCATTCCATCAGCGAGGTGAAGATGTTACTGTCACGGGGAAAGAGATGTTTGAGTGCAGAGACAGGAGCAGGGCATTAGATTAGATGGAATTTTAGGAAGGAAATGCTGGTGGGCAGACCCTTGCACAGGGTGCCCACAGCAGCTGTGGCTGCCCCTGGATCCCTGGAAGTCCAAGGCCAGGTTGGACACTGGGGCTTGGAGCAGCCTGGGATAGTGTGTCCCTGCCCATGGCACTGGATGGGTTTTAAGGTCCCTTCCAACCCAAACCATTCTGGGATTCCATGAACTGTAGCTGTTGGTTTTAACACCAAGTTAAAGACTTGCTTCACTCTAAAACACACAGACAGAAGAATTCTACAGCAACATTCAGGTTACTCAATGCAAATTTAGGATTGGAAAAATTTTCCAGCAACGTGACACTTTCTCTTCAGCTTTGCACGTCCCCACCAAACCACCACCTCTTCTCAGCACACAGGGACTAAACTCTGGCACCACCAGTGCCAGCATCATTTCAGTTCAGAATTTTTTTCAAACCAGTCCAACAATTGCCCTGAACAGATCCTTTTCTATCCAAAAAGTCCCAACTTTTATCACATGTGCATGGCTCAAAAGACTGAGTTCATTTTGCAGTAGCCTGGGCATCACTGTTACCTGCTGTGCCACCAAAACACCCGCTCATTTCTTTCACAGGAGTTACACAAGGATATCCTTGGAAAGAACTTGGAATTTCATGCCCTCAATGACATCCTCTGTGGCTGGCAGCCCAAGTCATAAACTTGTCACCATCCTGAAAATTGTGGGAGGGCAAGAGGACGTAACATCCATATTTCTGATGGATGAATCCCTTTAGTTTGAGACTCCCTTAGTAGCTGGAGGATTTTTTTTTTTTTTTTGTAATCTGCCTTCAAAGATATTAGAATAGGAACATTGTCAAAAACTCTAAGGGAGATCATTGTAAACTCCCCCAAAAAGAGGGTTTTTAAGGTATTACAATAATCCTCTGCCCTTTCCTTTCAATGAGGCCATGCTGGCACTGTCCTGCACTGCCTCACTGCTGTTCGAAGTTATGATCAGGAAGAAATAAAGCCCAAAGGGAAGTGAGTTGCAGTGCCAGTGGACAAAGCTTCCATCTATTATGAATTTCATGAGCAGCCTGATTCATCTATTCAGTACTTTCAGTCCCCACAGCTTCCTTCCCAGATGAGAAAAGGCCACAAGGGTGGCCAGCTTTCCTATCCTGCTCTAGTTGCCATATTGCTGAATTTCCCTCATCCACAGAAACCTCTGGATAAATCCAGTGCAACAGCAGAAAGGAGAAACATCACCCACCAGAAGCCTTTCCCCTCTCCCTCCTCTGCTTCCCAAGGGGGCTGCCAGGTACAAGGACACCACAGAGGCTGCTGAGGAATTCCCGGGGGCTGTGCACTTCTACTCCAACTTTGTTTTCATGCCCTGGAGTTTCTCAAAATACGAAGTGATTTTTACAAGGCCCATGGTTCACCAGTCATGAATTGTATTTTATTCAAGGCTGTACAGCCTCAAAAACCAAAACCATCTGAAACTCACTGGGTGCGTTTATCCAGATCTTCCTCAGGTATAAGGACTTATGCAAATAACCTTGTTTCACATTAAATGTTAAAAGATTTTTTTTTCTGAACTCCAAGTTTTATTCCAATGAAAGGCATTGCTCTCAGAAAGTAAAAAAAAAAAAATGTGAAAAAGTAGTAAAGGAAGGCTGCTGAATAAGATTATCATCTGCTCTATGATTGATCTGGGCACCTAAAAAGGAAAAAGTCCAGCAACTTTAGCAAAATGAGAGTCCTGGAAAGCTCCTTGACTATCAAAACTGCAGCAATTTCATCATTATGAACAAATTCATTCTAGTGGACATCTGAGTAACAGAGTTCAGACTGCTCTTGAGAGATTTAAAGATCCTATTTGTGAATGTTAAATAACTTGAAACTCCATAAGCTAAATGGATTCAGAAACCAGTCAGTGCTTCTTTGAATTTATCTTGTGCTCACACATCTATCTCCCTCCCCTTTCTTTGACAGGAAATGAAAAAAAAAAAAAATTCAAAGGCAATCTATTTCTGCATCAAGTTGTTCATTTTTCCTTGTCATCCACATGGCACTAAAGTGTCACAACCTAATTCCATTAGAGTGCGGGTTTCATTTCTAGTTTGCACTCATTCTAGATGCAACAAGTTAAATTAAATACACCATATTCTAATTATTTCCACTGTGCTGCCTCACAGTTTCCTCAAACTTGCAATCTCTGTTTGCAGACAAAAGCAGAAAAGAAAGCTACAAGTTATTCTGTGTTGTTGAACACACCACCAGAAACCAAAGGTTCCCAAGTTATTTCAAGCTTGGATATTACCCAAGTGTAAAAACTGGAAGAAAAAAACCCAGAGAAGTTCATAATCCATGAATTCAGTTTTCTGGGTGAAGCACAGTTCTGTTCAGGGGAGAATCTTGGGAATAAGGATCTACCATAGTGCTCAAGAATGTAACCATGGAGTGTAGCCACACTCAAATATTTGCTGTTTAGAGGAATCACTCAATAAAGAGTTTAATGAAAGCTCAACCAAAACCACATCAACAATGTTTGCCTTTTCTCCCACTCCCAAAAGGCCATAATGGATTTCTCTCTCTAGAAAAAGATTCCTTTTCTCCACAATCATGACAGCAATCACGACCATAGAATCCTGGTTGGAAAAGACCTCCAAGATCAAAATCTAGCTGCAAATCCAACCCTGCCAAGCCGACTTCCAACCCATAATCCAAGTGCCACCTGCCCAGTGCTGTAAAATCCATCCCTGAAGTGTGAACAGCTCCTGTGATGGGAGCAGGGGAAGGGGTGTTTGCTTGACTGGGGAAACAGCTCTGTAAACAGGCCAAGTTCACACCCAGATCTGTAAGGAGGGAGCACAAAGCTGCCTGATTTCACCCCAGCAGTGTTTGGAGCTGCCAGTCCAAGGAATGTCCTGACATCTCAGTAGAACTGTTGGCTTTGAATGATGCTGTTTCCCATAACATGGATACCAGAGAAAACTGGAGTTATACACTCACACAGTGCTAGGAGATGGCACAGAGGTCACAATATCCATGTGGAGCATTCCCATGGGCTAATTCCCAGCACACCCAGATCATCAGATCACAAGAGTTCTCTCCCTGTTGCCAAAATCAACCATGGAAGTGCCCAGTGGGAGACAACACCCACTGAGGCAGGAGCACTGCTTCTCCAGGTACAGAGGGGGAAACTGAAAATGCTGCAATCAGCCATTTAAATTACTCTTCACACTGGGATTAGTATTCATGTTTCGTGAAAAGCACCACATGAAATGCAACGTTACAGATTGCAGTTGTATCTCTCACCCAAAAAAAAAAAAAAAAAAAAAAAAAATCACTAAAACCCCCCAATGGCTGGATACTGAAACACAATTTGAATGGGAATAAAAGGAGTATTTTTATCTGTTTAAAATATGTAAGAAGGAACCACATGAATGAAGTAAATACAGCAGTCAGCACATGAACAAAGTGAATTCAACAACCTGGCTGTGCAGGAAGATTCCCCAGTTACAATCAGAAATTTGGAAAATGGACATATCATAGCACCAACCCTTATCACACAGCCCTCCCAGCTCTTCAGGCACTGCTATTCACACCTTCCTTCTTACAACCTGGGTCCTAAGCCATTAAATACAGAATTATTTGGACTGGTTTTAAGTAGAAATGCATGCTAATGTGTACTTCTGGAAAAACAAAGCTATTTTTGGCACAAACTCTTATCCAAATCTGACTGCCCAACCACCAAATTAATAACAAGCACTGGTAAAAGCAGTGGTTGTATGCTTGTCACCCACTAATTAAATCACTTCAACCAGAGCAGCATTTCAGCTCTTAAGCATAATCTTTACTTTCGAAAGGACTCTATCCTCTTACTAAGATGGCTCCTCAAAATGCTTTTACCAGGAGTATTTTTCTCCTTGTATCTTTCCCAAACAGCTCCCAGAAATCCTTCTACCAGCTTTAATCAGTCAGCTTTGCTTTTTTACCTCACTTCTCTCAATACCTCAAATGGTTTGTTCGGGTTAGAAAATGAAGCATATGAACTAAACTAAAAAAAAAAAAAAATAAGGGTGCATTTCAGTGACAGAAAACAGCTGCAGCCTTTGTGGCACTTCCCTTTGAACCTCCCTCTGTTGCTCTTTTTTCCTTGCCCTTCAGACTGCACTATTCCAGGGAATTTATTTGAACCAGAACTGTCTTTTTTCTGTGTTGCAGGGCACTGTTTCATGACAGACAAAGCAGAGTGGAGAAGGACAGCAGTCCACGGCCCTTCCTCAGGCAAACATCCAGGACAGGCAAGCTTGGTTTGTTTGGAGTTCCAAGGAAAACTGGAAGACAGCCCAGAATTCCTCTGTTCACCTTTAGGCTATGATTGCAATCTTGATGCCACTGATGCAAATTCCCTCTGGAGTGTTATTTCCCAGTGGTAATTCCCAGTATGAACCAGCACAGCTCAGGCAAGGGGTTCATCCACAGGCTGGGAGAGTACGACTGACACCTGGCTCATCCCAGCTCTGCTGTCACAGCAGCTGCAGCTTCCTAATTGAGGCCCACCACTCATCTGTTTGGGCCTCTAACTGCTTGCTAAAGTCCCTGCAAGAGGTTCCCAGCAGAGACAAAGTTCCTCCAGTGCAGCTCAAACAAACAAAAATTGACACCTTCCCCTGCCTTTCCCACAGTCAGAGAGCAGAGGAGTGCCCTTGCTCATCCCAGTTCAGCAGTGCTGGGGTTTGCTGCACCCTGGAACCTCTAAAGTAGCTCCTTAACTTTTTGTGGCTGCCCCTGAATCCCTGGAAGGATCCAAGGCCAGGTTGGACAGGGCTTGGAGCAAGCTGGGATAGTGGAAGATATCCCTGCCCACAGCATAGGGTGGGACTGGATAGGCTTTAAGGTCTCTTCCAACCCAGACCATTTTGGGATTCTGGGATCAACCAAGGATTGAGCGCAATCACACTAACAAGGTCGAATTTCTGCCAACAGGGGAATGCACAGGGATGCAAGGCAGCTTCAACCCCACTCCAGCTGCAGATCACCCTTCTCCCTACTGGCTGTCCCTTCCCAAGTGAATCCAGGGAGAACACCCTTCTCCCTCTCACACACAAAGCTGTGAGTTTTGGGCATACAGAGGGGCCACAAGGAGGTCAGATCAGTAGATTTAGATGTACAAAACAGACATTCGTTTAAGTGAGTTTAGTTCTTCCTCCAGAGGTTTGCTACCAGAATTACTTGTTCTACATTCTTTGGAGCTACAGCCTGATAAAAGTCCAGCCAGATATGCAGTGGTCCAAGAACAGCCTGTCATCCTAGCCCGAACAGCTCAGGAACACCCCAAGCCACTGCCAGGGGTCACACCCACTGCCTGAACTGCCAAAAACAAACTACTTCCCACCACTGCTGAGTTAGTGCTGATTGTCAAGCCTCTTGTAATAAATCACCTAAGCATGCAAAGCTGCAGGAGCATCTCCTCTCCCAGAAGCCTGCTCTGCTGTGCTTGCACAAGCTTTTTAGGCACTCAACGTCTCTTCCCCCAAAAGACTTCACATCAACAAATGCCTCACATAGAATCCTCTGGTAGCAGCAAAATTAATATATACCTGCAAGGCACTTTTTTTCTCTTCATCAATCAGTTGATTAGTTATTTTTAATTAAAACAGCAAGCTCTGATTGCAGGATTTTAAGCAATAATCCTTGCCACTTTAACTACTGTTTTCTGTGGTTCAGACACTGAATTCATAAACCATTAATAGGACAGAACAAGCAAATTCAGGTTTAATTCTCAAGCAGCATTTTGGCTTGATCCAGATTTCAAGTTTCCATTATTCAGTTATGCCTCTGCATGTTTCAAGTATCAAGAAGTAAATAATAATTTGCTAACAGATCAGTTTTCATCTGTGTACTCTGAGTTTAAGAGAAAAACAGCTGGTTCACACACAAAAAAAACTCCAATGCTTCATTTTGCCAGAAGTCCGTTAAGTTTACTTCAAGCTTGGACGAAGAGGATCAAAAAACAACCTTTATGGCTAAAAAGGTTCTCTTTGCCAAACCAATGGTTTTACATCAGACTTACTGTTAAAACTGAACTAAGACCACATTTTACTTTCCTATTTTCAGATTTTGGCTGGACAGAGGCCCATATGCAGACACAAATATATATATGAAGAAAAAAAAAAGGAAAGAAAAAAAAAGGGAAAGCTACTGTTCATGTTATTTTCCTGTTTACTAAAGCCATGAAAGGAAAAGTGCACAGCTACTGGTTTCATTTCCTTTACCAAGTTGCTAACCATGATCAGTTTTAACAACTTACATCCCACGTTTGAAGCTGTTAACCAAGTACTTAAATCCCAGGGTCCAGGGGTAAATCTTCATTTCAGGCTGCTAAGGCATGGGAAGAAGGAAAGGAGAAGAAAACAAGGGAGACCACGTTTTCAGGATATGTCCCTAAAAGTAAAAATGTGGTTTGTGAAGTGTCCAGGGGCCAGTAGCAATACATAAGGAATTTTTGGAAGTTTATTTGGAAACTGAGGGAAAAGAAGCCAAGTTCAACTCCTGTCTGATATCCATACCCTTCTGTCAGCCCCGGCAAAGCTCCATATCTCTTAATCAGTCCTGTAGCAGCTTCTGAAGGACAAGGCTTCATCTGCAGCAGATGCCCACCCAGCACTGCAGTGGAGCTGTCCCAAACAGCCACCAGCTCCAAGCTCTCCCACACATCCATACCTGGGATACACAGCAGCAACTCAACACTTTGTGCTTCAGGCTTCCATTTCTGGACAGAAAGTCAGAGCCCGGCTCTGAAAAGTTCATTCACACAGCTGATATGATGCTTCATTGGGGGAGGAATGAGTGATAACCATGGTCTCACAAAGCTGACTGTACCATTTCACCAGCAACGCACACACCAAACCAGCACTCACTTTTGAAGGTGTTTAGCAGGTTGCTCTACCAACCACTCCCATTTTGCCAGAGGAATTAGGTACTCTTAACACTTTTCCAGATTTGTGCACATGTTGCCATTGGGAAGTTACAGAAAAAGCAGGATGTGAAAGGCACATGAAACTTCAAACAAAAACACAAGCAAGCCTGATTTAAGCATCCCTTTACCTGTCCACGGCCATTCCCTTGAAAATGAAGCACGTGTCACCTACAGTCACTCTGCCTTCCAGAGGGGGACATGAGGGGGCCTGCCACATCCACAGCAGCTGAAGCAAGAGGGGAGAGCCACTATTCCCCGATTTGGGAGCAGCCTGCCTCAAGTTTAGCAAAGCTTTGGCACACAGAAAGGTGAAAGCAGGGTGGGCTCCCACGCCCCTGCTGCAGGTGCCGGGTGACGCGTGTGACAAGGCTGTCACTCCCGCGGCAGCGCCAGCTCGCTCCCGTTGCCCTCCAGGGCGCTGGGAAAAGCACTCTCATCCCCCTTCCGTGATCCATGCAAACCGGGCTTTGCCGGGAGGCGGGAGGAGATCGCGTCTTTTCAGGGAGAGCAGAATTTGGAAAAGTTACACGGCAGGAACAGTTTGCATTCATCCCCAGCTTGTTACGTGGGATCTCGGGAACATTTGCTTTGCCACTCCAGCTACACAGTCTGATTTTATTTTTAAATGTCTCTTTTTTTCCCCAGTTTCCACTCATCAGAGAGCAAAACTGTTCTCAGTCGAAGTGAGAAACGTATTTGCTTAACACGCAGACAGCCCAAAGAGCAGTCTGAGAAATTTATATGTCACGAACCTCCTCCCGTCGGGGGGTGGGTGGGAACAGACGCGGAAATGTTTCCACCTTAACTTTTGATGATGGGAGTGGGAGCTACCCGCCTTGCAAACACAAGGGCTTCCCCCCACACCTCGGCGGGGCCCAAATGAGTCAATTGACTTGCATCCAAAAAGCCCTTCGGCTACCACACCCCTCCCTCCGAATTAACATCCAATCATAATTAATGGCCACTGCCGAAACGCGCAGAGAGGGGCTGGAAAGCCGGCACCTGCTTCTCCCGGCGTGTGCCCCCAGATGACACCACTCACACACCTCTGTCTTGCTCATCCCAAGGTAATATCCGTGCTCAGGCTCCAGCCCCCACGGCTGACCTCACCGCGCATCCCTCGAGTTCTCACAACATTTCAAACACAGGACTCGCATCAGCCACAGGGATAGATAAAAATCACCGGGGTGTGTAAGAGGTAGGCAGCAGAGTCTCGTCACCTATCAGGAGCCGGGCACCGGGGTTACCCTGCTGGTTCCTGCCATGATCCCACTCCCAAAGCGTTCCCGGGGCTTTCCGAGCCCGAGAAGGTGTCTCTCCGCAGCTTTGCGGTTGCAAGGCGAGGAGCTCCCTGTCTCCCCTCCGCAGGACTCCCCCGGTGCCTGAAGGGCTGAGGCGCTCGGGAGAAGGCAGCAGGGAAGGCACCCAGCACCACTCCGCTCCCCCCAAAGGAGCTCGGAAATGAGATGGAGCAGCAGCCTCTCCCGCGCCAAGTATCACAGGAGCGGAATACTAACGGGTTCCTTTATTTTACCCATCACCATATGCAGATATTAAAAGACCGAGCGCTGCATTTCTGCCACTACTGGCCCTCGCAAATTAACCCCGCATCTCAAAGCGACACCACAATAGTTGAGGTCACCGTCTCTCCTCCGCTCGGCGACAGGGACCGATGGGGAAGAGGAGGCGGAGATGGGTGTTTGCCCTCGCTGGATGAGGCTCTCCCGCTCCGGCCGCGCAGCCCTGCCCTCACCCCAGCAGGGTGGGAGCCTCCGGGCTGAGGCAGCCCCAAGGAGCCGCGGCAGGGCAGGTCCCGCATCATCCCCCCCCACCTGCGCATCCCTCCGTCGCCCCTCGACTTACCCCCTTTTCCGCCGGGAAACTTTCGGCCGCGACGGGTAGCGGGACGGGCCGGGGGCCGCCGCCCTCTGAGGCAGCGAGGCCCGCGGGGTCCGTGCGAGCGCGGGGGCAGCGGCGGCTCCGCTCCGCCCGCCGGGGCCAGCGCGGCTGCGGCGGTGGCTGCGCAGGGGCGGGGGGAGCGCGGGAGCGGGGCCTCCGCTGCCCCCCCGGCGCGGCCGCGGCTCCCGGCGCGGGGAAAGCGCTGCTGCGCTGCGGAGCCGCTGCTCGTGCCCGCCTCCCCGCATCGGCGAAAGGGAGAAAAAAAAAAAAAAAAAAAAAAGGAGGGAGGAGGGGTGGGGGGAGAAAGAAGACAGCAAGCGTTTCGCGAGGGCTCCGGGCATCCCTGCCTCGGCAGCCGGCGCTCCTCCGGGATAGCGCACCCAACTCCCCGGCAGCCCCACCGCCCGTCTTGTTCCCCGGCCACGGGCACAGCCAGGGCGGGCAGCGCATGGCAGAGCGGGCCAGGGGCTCGGGGCGCGCTCCTTCCCTCCCTCCTTCCCTCCCGCCGCGGCTGCGCTGCGCTCCCACCCCGCGCCCCCCGCCCTGCCCGAGCGGGAGATGCTCCGCGGCGCCGGGGAAGGAACCACCGGCAAAGACGCTCCCGGCACTTACTGAGCCCAACTCCGGACCGGAGCGCGCCCACTGCCGAGGCTGCGCTCGCTGCTGATGCCTGATCCCCAAATGCCACCTGTAGGCCTGTTTCCGCGGAGGCTGACTGTCTCAGGGCTGCCGCCCGTCTGAATCCGGCGTGCGAAGTTTCAGGTGGCGAATCAACACCGCGGGGACCTGTTGGCGGCCCGATGTGCGCGGCGGGTCAGCCCCGCCGCCGGCTCCCGCTGCTCCCCGAGAACATCCCGCACAAACCCGGGCCAGTAGCACTCACTGCTGGGCCAAGAGAGACCCCGAGGGGGCAAACCTCCGGGGGTTACCCTAAAGCAGCGCAAACCTTCATTTCCCAATAAACAAACTCCGCGTCGGTCCAGCCATTTGTGGCCGATGCGAGGAAAGGACCCCTCAAAAGTGAGCGGCAGCTAAAGCGCTGCTGGTTTCAAAAGCAAATGTTCACCTCTTCACCCTACCAGCCCGGGGCAGGACAGGTTCTCTCTCCTGGGAGAGAGAGCTCTTCCTTAGCTAAATGAATAGAGAACGAGAATCTGCCCGTTTAATTACACCGGACTCCCCTCCCTTCTCGCCTTTAAATCCCTTTATTCGGTTTACCTGTGCTCCTCCCTCATACTTCTGCGGGCAACTCCATCAGCAAAACCACCAGCACCTGTCTGTAAAACCTTTTAGAAAGGAAAATAATCACTCCTGACCTTGCACGTGAAAATGACCATGTAAATCTCGAGTGTCTCAATATCCTCTCAGATCCAAACGTCAACGCAGACTTAGGAACCACAAATTTTCTGCACGAAAGCCGAGTATAATCTGTTCTTCCCCAAATATTTTCAGAGGACCCCGCTAATTCCTTCGGAATCCTAATAACCAATCCCAGCCTTCAGAAGAACTCGCACCGGATTTAGCGTCCCGAGCAGCTCTAACACTCGGGATATCAGACGAGGAGCACAGAGTTTGACCCAAGGGGAGCGGGATGTTGCCAAGAAGCTTACATTCCAGTGCATTTCCCTTGGACGGCGCCACGGAGCAGCACCCACGGCTCAGAGACCCTCACTGCGGTCCAAGTCACAGTCAGGAGCCACTGGGTCGAGCGGCTTGGGGCGAGTGGCTTCGCTCCCTCCCGCACCCACTCAGCACGGGGCCGCGGCTCCCGCAGCTCGGGCGGCCTCACTGTTATGGCGGGGGTCCCCCATCCCATCTCATGCCATCCCCCGGTTCCCCGCGTCCTCACCTCCGCCTCGGGCCCCGGCTGTCTCCGCCTTGCCCCGCTCCGGGAGCGGCGCGGAGCCGCGCTCGCCAAACGCGGGCGGAGTGTGCCCCCGCCGCGGTTCGGAGGGACGGCGAACTGCAGCCGCAGGCACCGGCCGCCCGCTCTCCTGCCTGCCTTCCTTCTCTCCCTACTGCCCGCCTCGCCTCGCTCCTGCCCTCCCCGGCCCGTCCGACATCGCCCCCAGGACCTCACCTCTGCGCTCCCCGCACCTGCGGAGGCTCCACTTGCGAGGGAGGAAAAAAACCCGCAAACTTCACTGAAACAGAGAGGAACTGCGGAGCGCCGGACCCCGCGTGGACTCCGAGAGCGGGATTAGCTCGGGGATGCCTGGTGTGGAGTGATTTCCGTGAAGTAAGAATGAATATTAATTACAGCGGCTGAAGGGGAAATATGGTGTGTCCTGGTGCTGGCATAGAGTCAGCTCATTAGCAGAAGTGGTGTTTAGGCTTCCAGCAGTTGTCCTTGCACATTTGTCTTTACAAACAAGAGATACTTGTAAAGATCCTCGTGCACTTCTATAGAGGCCCACAAGCTTCCCTGTTAATTTGCTTTAAATATAAGCATTTCCTGAATATGTGAGCTTCGCAGCTTAATGAGAGATTTTTGGTGAACTATCTCAATAAAAATCTGAAACAGGCAGGATCAGCAGCCTGTGGAATCAGGGACTTAGCCATTATTCATTTTTTACTTCAATTTTTGTGTACAACACTGCACATACACTGAAACTTCCCCTGCCTCTGCCCCCAGAGTTTAAAAGCTTAAGCCCAGACCAATGCAGTAGCTCAGACCAGACTCCTCCACTCAGAACAGGATGCAAAGAACAATTATTTAACAATCAAACCCCAAAGAAGACGGAGGTTGTCTGGAGATCTCAAATCCCGACCCCACTGCTGCTGCTGTTCCCACCACCGCTGCTCACACGAATACCCAAGCAGGGCTCAGAAAATGAGTTCTGCCCAGTTGGTTGCCCTGCCACCAAAAGTTCCAAGTTCCTCTTAGCCTCACAGCAACTTCACTTGACCCAGTTCAACTCACTAAATCAGCAGGAAACTCACCTGGCAGAAACAGACAGCATTTCCTTCATCTTTAACAAGCCAAGGGGGATCACTGAGGAGTCAGAGAAGCAGCAAAGCCATTCCTGAGCAGGTCTGGGATGAGCAGACCTTGCAGGGGGTGCAGAACCATCCCCCTTCAGCTGCCAGTTGTTCTTACACTTGCTCAGCCACCTGGTGACCCCTTCTTCTCCATTCCACCTCTGTAAATCCAGATTAAATCCCCCAGCTGAACCTGAGACTGAAATTTCTTCCCTCACCTTCTCTGAAGGCAAAAGCAAAAGTCATTTTGATTCAGATGGGGCCTTCTTGTGTTTCTCTCCCATCCAAAAGCAGTGAGAGCAGGTATGTTAACCCCTGTGGTAGCCAGGTGCTTTACAGGTACACTGTAAATATTTGAATGGCAATGTGCACTCTGCAAATCAGCTCACAGCTCATGCCTCAGCATCATTTGTAAGCACACAGGTGAACAAAAACCTCTCTTCTCTTCCTTCCCTTTCCTCATGCTTCTTAAACATCCAAATTCTTCAGATTAACTCCTAGAGGAAGGAAAGGAAGCCGAAGGAGGTTAAGCATGAGGGCAATGCTGCTCAGCATCTCAGGTGTTGCCCTGGCCAGGTATTTCTTCCCACCACCATTAGATGAGTCACAGATTCTAGCAAAGAATCTTGTTCGCTTATACAGAAGACCAACAGACCTGAGAGCTCTGGAGCTTCTGTGCTAATGCAGAATCCAGTGGATTTTGTTATAGTGCACAATCATATTTGAAAATGATGCTTTTAATTAGAGAAAAATTTAATTTCTACTTCAAAATTTGGTGGATGATTTTAATAAGAGTATAGGAATTACAAGCAAAAGTGTCAAGACTCCACTGATCAAATATTTACACATAATTTAAATGACTCTGCCATTTACTTAATTTTAAAATTCAGACTGAAAGAGCAGAATTGCCACTGTTTGTTTAGGTATGGCTACATTCACTAAGCTCATGCCTTAAGCCTTTACTTAATCTGTTTTACTACTCAGAATAATTGCAAACAGGGCCATAATTTCTATTACGTCCCTACCTTCTCTTCTCTTTTAAAGAACAGTTAATCACAGGAAGAACACGCAGAGGCATTTGTAAAGTTCTGATTTTTCTTTTTCAATGGCCAGCTGTACTGAGAATTTGTTCAAGGATCAATGTGCATTTTATATGAATACAATTAAAGTTGTGAATATCATTCCCCAAAGCCCCAAATTAAGTTCTCCTAATCCATCATCTCCTGTGAGCATTGAAATGGATGGAAATTTTATTGATTTTAGTGGAAGCAGGTGTAGCTCCTTTGCGTGCTGGTCCATCTCAAGCCATCTGTACCTATATGAATGTGATGTGTACACTGTGTGCACTATAGATCTGTACCTCAATACCACCCACAATCTGCTGCACATGGAAAAAGTTATTAATTCCACATGCTATTGCAGGAAATTATAGCCAGGAACGTCTAACACTCTTTAATTAATTTACATTTACTGCAAGTTGTGTTCAAAACAGACACAAACAATCCAAACCAGCCCTGATGCAAATCATTTGCAGATGAAAGGTTGGCACGCAGAACCTGTTGTTGTCCCCATGTCCAGACATCCATCCCACTCTTCGTTAATTTGGGGAATGCTGAGTGACCACACTGCCCATCGATTTCATTTGCAGCTCTGAGTGCTCAGCACTTCTCTACATTAAGCCTGAGGGTGCAGGAGGTGAGAGAGTGAACAGCCCACAAAAGCTGTTTTGGCTGAAGGGGCTTGCTCAGCAACACACACAGAGATAAAGGAGAGTTCTTCTCTTCCACCTGCCCCCAGCACAGGTCAGCCTTTCTCCTTCAGCAATCCTCTGTGTTGTTCTCTTCTACAGGCACCTTGGGAATTCCACACACAAGCTGGGAATCTTCCTGACACACCCTCAGGTGCACTTACCCCAGGTAAGTGAGAAAGCTGGCAGAGTTCAGTGCTGCAGTTAAAGGTGATACCCCAATCTCAGAACCAGTGATGCTGGAAGCCCTCCAAGATCACTTATTTTTTGAACCCTCCAGGTGTGGTGACTACACCACTTCCCCAGGCCACCTTTCCAGTACTTGACCATCATTTTGGTGAAGGAATTTCCCCGATATCCAACCTGAGCCTCCCCTGCACAGCTTAAGGCGGTTTCCCCTTGGCCTGTCCCTGTTCCCTGGGAGCAGAGCCCGACCCCCCCTGGCTGTCCCCTCCTGTCAGGGAGTTGTGCAGAGCCACAGAGTCCCCCCTGAGCCTCCTTTTCTCCAGGCTCAGCCCCTTTCCCAGCTCCCTCAGCCTCTCCTGGGGCTCCAGCTCCTTCCCCAGCTCCCTTCCCTGGACACATTCCAGCCCCTTCAGGGATCTCTGGCTGAACTGACAAAGGATTTGTGGTCCCTGCCCAGTGCCCAGAGATGCTGAATTAAAAGGTGACACCATGGCTGGCTATTCATAACTTTTGAGTTCCTGACACTGCAACTAAAACAACTTAAAATACAAGAAAACCACTGTAAAGAGGAGAGGGCTGCTGTATTCATGCGAGAACAAGCAGAAAGAGAAATCTCAGCAGGTCCCAGTCACCTTTCACCACCTCTGTTCACACAACAAACTTTATCTCCTGCCAAAGAGAGATCTTGATTGGGAAGTGGAGCATCAAGGTTATTTTTTTGTTAACTTACTAGAATTGGTGAGACAGCATTGCATTACCAGTCCAGTGTAGCCCAAATCCTTTCTCAGCGTTCCCTGAGGAACCCATGTCTCTGCCAGTGCCACCTGCCATGGTCCACAGTGACACAGTGTGCCAGGCTACACCATTTATGTTTTGACAAACTGCCAGAATTTTGCTAAGAAACCAAGTGCTAAAAAGAGAAATGAGCGAGTTTACATCTCAGGCAAAACTGAACAGAATTTCATAGAGTAAGAAGTACTTTTCTTGGTTTCTAGAGGCGTATTTCCCTGCTAAGTTCCAAAGACTCATGGAAAACAATGTAGGTGCTCCAGCCTCTAAAAAAAACACATGGCATGAGTTTCTTACCAGGGTAAACCCTAATAATCTGAAATAAACCCACACTGCTCAGAAAGCATCATGGCTTTAACCAGAAAATGAGACCGGATAATAGCAAACATAAAGCCTTTTGTACTAGGAAGAACATATTTATGACTCTTAACAAGCACAGCACACAGTTCAACTTTTCCAAACTGGGATACTGAACAGATTAAGGGTTTGGAAAGTTCATCTTACATGCACTTCACTCAGAGCTTCTGATCCCTCTCCCAGAAAAAGAGCTGATTTACACCACTGACCATCACTTCTCTGTAGAGCCTGGAAACTGTTGCAGCAGCCCTCTCGTTAGAGGGCAGAAATCAGCCAAGGCACAGACTTCTTGTTTACCACAGCAAGAAAAGGATCCTGGTTTATTCCTCTTCACAGCTCAGCCATCCTGACTCCAACTATTTAACTGACTCTGGCTGCAGCAAGCTCCTACTGGAGGTTTCCATTGCAGCCTCTGACTGCAGGTGTCAGTTTGCAGACTGTGACTGCAACTTTTACCCAACTAGACCGTGGCTGCCGGTTCCAACAACAGGCTCTAACTGAATATCCAGACTCACCTCACAGCAGGGATTCTCTCCTTCATGCTCCTCAATGTTCCTCCTCCATGAGGATCCCCCCCACCTCACAGCCTCTTTTATCCCACTCATCCTTAATGGCCAGAGCTGTGACTCACCTGGGGCGAGGCTGTATTTGTTAATTAACACAGCTGTTACTTATCAGGGGTGGGGTCATATGTATTCCCTTCTCCTACAGGAAACAGCTGTCAGAATCAGGTGGACTTCTTGAAGAGTTGACACTAATAAGGGTTCTGTTGGTATGCACAGAAAATCCTGAAGAGCTGAACATCTCTGACGGGTACTACAGCTAATAACAGCTAAGGATAATTAGCAGCTCCCAGAATACACTCAGCAGCTTTTGTTACAACTTAGTTGTGAACACATCCATCAAAAGTGATTATACCTCACCAGTAACTAAATTACAAAGCTAAAACAAATGAAGACTGAGTACAATAACAACAATTCAAAAGCCTCTGTATTCTCCGAAGTCAATAAGTTTTGTCCTTGCATCGTTTCACCCAGTTAGGAACTCTTCTGTATCTGTGGTTTAAAACATTTTTGAATAGCTTTTTAAATTACCTGCTTGCAAATAAAACAAAGAATTTGGGAAAATATTAACCCTTGTTTATTTAATATTTTGAAATTTGTATTTAGTGGCTTAGAACAATGTCTAGAAGCTCTCATGTTCCACTACTGAAGTAACAATTTTCCTTGCACATGGCAGGGGGTTGAAATTAGATGATTTTTAAGGTCCCTTTAAACGAAAACCATTCTCTATTTCTGTGATTTCATATTTCTTTTGATTTCTCTGTTAGCAAACCCAATGGCAGGTAGATTGAGCTTGGGGAAGGAATCCACATTCATGTCTCCCCTACCTTTAAATGCAGCACAAGTTCTCTGAGTTGTGACACGTGAACAATAATGAATGCAAATTCAAAATGTGTATTTTCACTCACCCAATGAGAATTTACTTCAGTTTAACCAAAATATCATTGCTTCTCATAATTAGAAGAGTCCTATATGGACTGGAAAGAGAATTTCGCTCATTATAATCAGAATCGTAGAAAGGTTTGGGGTGGAAGGGTCCCAACAGCCCTGCCATAGGCAGGGACACTTTCCACTATTCCAGGCTGCTCCGTGTCCAGCCTGGCCTTGAACACTTCCAGGGATCCAAGGGCAACCACAGCTTCTCTGGGCAACCTGTTCTCAATTTTTTGCTATTTTGATGTGTCAATATCAAGCTACAAAGGAAAATCACATTGGTTTGCAATCTTTGTATTTCTGTGTTGAAGTAGGACAAAAAAAGGGTCGACCCACTCTTGCCCAGTTCCATGTGAAGCCATCTGTGTTCATTCCCAAGTTAAGGAATTGTTCATAAAATCCTACTATGGTTCCAGGATGGCAGCTGTCTGCATTCCCTTATTCCGTGGGGACACTTCAGCATAGGGCACAGTGCCTGGTGCTGGGGAAACCTGAAACAATATCAGATCCTCTATGTGACAAACAGGATTGAAGCTGAGGAATCTCTGAGCTGGGAGAAGAAATCCCAGAGCCCCTGGGTGAGTGTTGTGGAGTGCACATCTGGAGCCATCCAGCACAGAGCCCTCACCCCCAACACCTCAGAGGGCACAGATGGGAATAAAGTCAAGCTTTAACTCTGCTGGAATTTCTGGTTTAACTGAGGGGGAAGTGTCAGGGAAGTGACTTTTCCAGATGTGAAACACAGAGCTATAAAAGGTCTAACAGATACAGGACAAGTCTTTGAGGTGGACGAATGGGCATCCCATTAAAGTTGAAATGGTTTCCAAAAATATCCCACTAAAGACCTCATCAAAGCCACTTTTCCAGTAGCTGTAAATGTCACACAACCACTTCTAGGTAGCTGTTGAGTACAGGAAGGGGACACTGCCTTAGCCACTAGCAGAAGCAACAGAGGAACCAGGCAGAACACAATTATTGCAAATGGATTCCTGCCAGCCCCATACAGTTAATAACCTTTACTCTGAGCAAAATGTAACATTTAATGGTCCAAATGGTGAGTGTTGCTCCCCTGGAGACTTCTTTCCATAGCCTGAGGGAGAAGAGCAGCCATTGGCACTCATCACATCCCTCCCAAATATGCCAGCTACTCCAGTCCACCCCAGCCATTCTTTAACCGCACTCCCTGAGTGTCTTCCATGATTACATCTCAGTTTTTGAGTGCTGACCACCCTTGACACAGACACTGGAAACAAGCCATGGCATTTTCCCATTAGGGACTGATGGTCAGTTTGGTGCTAATCTGTGTTTGCATCAGTATTGAACAAGAGTCCTCACTGAAGTTACACTTGATTTATGTGGGTGCCACAGAGATAAGAGCCCAGACCAAAAATCTAAAAAGGCCATTTATTTTTCTTAATCGTGAGAAACACAGATGGGATTTTAGGTGGATACAACAATTTAAACAATGAATTAATTTTTGAAACTAGTTTTTACTGCCTGAAGAATCTTTTATCACCACCACTGACAATTGACTATGTCCCTGAAGGACCTTTATTCAATAATCTTCTTAAACTAACTCATTGTCATTGTCTCTGAGGCCTACAGAGCTGGCAGGTCTATTTGTGTCACTTGGGTATTTGCAGCAGAAGATGGATTTTCAATGCTATGAGACTGACCTTTGAAGACTTATATGGGGTATTGATGGGCTACAAAACTGGGTTGACCAAAAGAATTGAGCAAATCCTGACTAACTCAAGTGTTAACGTCCTGCCAATGCAGTGAGGTGTTTGGACAAACTCAATTTTTATCATCAGCTCATCGCGTCTCAGGTAAGTTTGGACTGGCAGATATTGTTAGGGAACAGCTGTTCCCACGCATTTCTTTTACAGACAAATTAGCTGGAAAATCTGCCTCTGTTTAGCACAGAGAGAAAAATATTTACACAGACCATGGGGCCTTCTGTGCCTTACAGGGCTTAGGAGCCTAAAAATGCAGTGCAAGTTGTCCTCTCCTTACCTACCTATATGTATTATCTACCTCTAGACATGTAAGTGTTGGTGGGGAGGGGAGCTCTATTTTATGTCTTTGCAATGAAATCAGACTGAATACCTCAAATTTTAGCCTTAGTAAGACATTACATGTCTGATTAAACTCAGCAAGGTGGTGTAATTATTGTCATAATTTCTGGTCACTCTCCATTAAAGAAAGAGCAGGCAATGATACAGCAGTGAAACTTTTCACAGATATAATGTAGGAAGAATGGCAGGCTGGAAATATTTAGCTAAAAGAAGAGGGAAATACAGGGAAAACAAAGATATAAAAGCTAATGAATGGCGTGAAAACAGAATGAGTCATTACAAGATACCATTCTCATAGCAAGGGATGGCTGGAAGCAATTCATGTGAAAGTGGTATAAGAGAACATTTTATACAACAAAATTAGCCCGAGGATCTATCTCACAGCTGAAAGACATTCATGAAAAGAAGTTGGCCAGCTCTTTTGCTCAAGTTACACTTCCAGGGGAATGAAGTCACTTAAGATCCTAACAAAACTGCAAACATGAGGACACACTTCTGCAGGCTCCAGGATGAAATAACCTACGTACCACCAAGCAGCAGGTGGAGAATGGACAAATTACCTAGAGCAGGGCTTCCTGCATCACTCTTAAAGGCGTCTGAGCCAGCAAACTGCCTGAGACAGGGTGCTGGGCTAGTGTTAGTGTGATGTAATCACAATCCCCAAACGTTGGATAATTTGAGCCCAAAATGAGAAGTACCTGAACTGTGATACAAAAGCAAGCATGTTCACTGGGAAACTTTCCCCTGCTCCCCATGTTATTATACTTCGTGGGTAAAGCATGCAACTCTATTTATTTTTGAAATTAAGCAGAACTTTTACACTGTGCCAATGGAATATCCCCCACTGCAATGCTAAATGATGAGCGCAGAACCAGCCCAGAATTAAGTGGGATGTGTGATGAGGCCTAGAAGTTGGGTAATTGGGAAGAATCACTCAATATCAGAAAAACAAAGTGAAAAGTCAATTTAAAAAACCCAAAACACAATAGGAATTCAAAATTTAGAGAAACATGTTATCATCAAAAGTGCCCTACTGCACTGGTAAACTCTTTGTTAATTGACTGTTTTGTTAAGGTTCATTAAGGGCTGGTGTTGTAGCCAATAAATCTGGTTGTACAGCTAAAATTCTGTTTTGTTTCAAGAGTCGGAAATTCCAGCCCAGAACAGATTCCTTTCAGCCTGTGATGCCTGGAATTGTGTTTATTGCTTTCAGCCATCAGCTATTTTTGGGTTTATTTCAGTTCTTTTAATCACTCAGAACTGTAGTCGTGCTCTGCACACTGGAAATATCTGTACAATATTCCTGTAACCTGCTGGGGCCACAGAGATCACAGCTACAGCTTCTCTGTTTGGAGCATTTAACTCACGTTGCAGTAATTTAACATTGCTTTATTTCCTGTTCTCATCCCAGTTTGGCAGCTCTGTCTCTAGAACATCAAATACTTTGTAGAACGCACTATGTTTCACTCTGTGTAGTAATGTGAAGCTCTTTTCTATTCAGAAATGGGATGTTTTATTAGGAGAAGCAAACCCTGTCAACTTTTAGCAACATCCCCATAAATTTCACTGGAATTAGGCACATAAATATTGTAAGGAAGCTTATGATATGTAACTTTCCCATAGCTATGGGTAAGCATTAAATAATTATTAATAATCCCCCCCAGAAAATGAAGGTAGTATTATTCTTTACAAAGTATACTGTATATATATTTATCAAAATCTAGTTTATTGAGTGTGGTAAATCAATAGAAGCATGTATTATCAACTAAAAGCATATATAGGAAAATCTGAATAAAAAATTATATATAAGAAGGAGTAAAATAATCAGCAGCATTCCGAAGCCCATGGAAACAGAAAAGAAACAGACTTGGGCAGGAGATATGTCCCAATTGTCAGGTCCTTTTTATCCCATTTGAAAACCATCCCTCCCAGTTTGGCCCAGTGAACACTAAAATCTTGCTTTCATCCTCAGAGAAGTTGATGTGGATCAAGTATCAATGGATCCAGCACTTTCTGGCACACCTGGGTTGATGCCTGGCACAGGTACACTTGAGTATGAGCCTTTTGGAATATCTTATTAAAATAAATACTGGACAGGAGTCAGTACTTCCCAGGACACCAGGCCACCTTCCACTGCTCTGATTAATTTGCTCTGATTAATTCTCTCCATTTGACCAAATAAAGCTTCTAAAACCCATTTACATTCTTAGACTGAAAGCTAGCATACCTCAAGGGTATTTTTGTTTTTTGCTGAGGCTTCTCTGTGTAGGGAAAAATAAAATTTTACTCGTCTAATGAAGAATGGCAACTGAGTGATGAGATGCAAATACATCAAGTGCAGCTCCCTGGACTGAGTGAATATCTGGAGCCAAACACCTTTATCAACTACCTCTGAAACCCAGTGGGTAAAGCTGGGTTGAAAATTAGCAAAAGGCTTTACCTGTTGAACCCAATCTGTAAGAAATTCAGCTACTTAATAATAATTCCTCTTTTTGCATCGCCCAAACAGAAACCTCTTCCACTAGAGCTTTTTTTTTTACTCCTTGCTGCTGTTCTCTAAATTGTGTCCACTTTTCTGACTGGTAGGGGAGCAAGCTATGCCCTTGTTCTGCAGGGGGAGAGGTTAATTTTAGCCTTCATAATTCCAAACACTCCTTGGCCTTCTCCAGGCTGCCATCGGGCCGTGAGAAGCTGGAATTAACCCGCACACCTCCCGAGCTCCACAGCAGCCCATCCAAAAATGACACTGGAGGCCGTGGCTTAGCTGCTGGGGGTCAGCACAGCTCAGGGCACGGCCATGGCTGATCCAGACACATGAGGAGCCCCTGAGGATGGAATTTTCCAACTCGTGCTGAGCATTTCAGTGATCAAATCCTTCCATGTGTGTCTTCACGCGCTGGGTTCTTTATGATCTGTCAGCAGCAGATTATACTCAGAGCAGGAGGGATGAAGGAGCAGTCCCTGATTTTAGGGCTGTGCAGAGAGAAACAGAAAATCCTGTTAAAAAATAAAAATGACCCCTGAATTCTGACACCCTCATAGCTGCCTTAAGAGGCAAAATATCCTGATTTTGGAGAATGCCGTCATCATCACAGCATCAGCACATACCAGCTCCGACTTCATCTTACACTGCTTTGGTTTATTCCAGACAGGATTACAACAGCTCTTCTGCTTTCATTAATCCAGTGCATCCGGTGATCTCCTTTTTCTTCCAGTTTCAAAGTCTTCCAGGAATTTGGGGGTTTGGCAGTACACCTTTAGTGCGGAAGCTTCCATTAAGGGGAAAATTTGGGGAAATTTTCCTTTTTCCCTAAATAAATGAAGCTATACCTTGTTCTGAACGAAGTCTGTATTTTCTAATTAGCCAGTACAATAATCAACCCAATACTGAGCAATGGCATTAAAGAAGTTAATTCAGAACATCTATTTGGACATTCAGACACGCTGCCTGCTGTACTTTCCTAGGCAGGGAAAGGTAGTGTGGGGAACTCTATGGCCTAGAAATACTAAATGCCAATAGCTTAATTTAAAAGAGAATTGGGGTCCATGCTGAGCTGTGCAGTCACATCTCTGCTCTGCAGCTGGATACCTGGAGAGATAGCTATAGACTGAAAACAGCACAGTTTTCTTAAACAACACAAGCACCATCCCCAGTCCTGGAGTGTAACTTCCATCTCTTCCTGGTAAAGCACTGAAATAGCAAATGTCTGCTTAAAAAATCAAGTTCAAGTCTCTACATCATTCAGGCAGTAACTCAATGGGTTACATCAAGGTGCTCAAGTTTACATCAACTCTTGCAGATCTCATTTCACACTGGCTTACAAACAGTCATAGAATCACAGAGTGGTTTGGGTTTGAAAGGACCTTAAAGCTCATCCTGTTCCACCTCCTGCCATGAGCAGGGGCACCTCCCACTATCCCAGGGTGCTCCAAACCCTGTCCAACCTGGCCTTGGACACTGCCAGGGAACAAGGGACAGCCACAGCTTCTCCGTGCACCCTATGCCAGGGCCTGCCCACCTTTCCTCACAGGGAATAAGTTATTCCTAATGTGCAATCTAAACCTACTCTCAGTTTGAATCCACTCCCCCCTGTGCTGTCACTCCATGCCCTGTCCAAGGTCCCCCTCCATCTTCTGTCTCCACAGAATCCCGGAGGCTGGAAAATCCCTCCCAGCCCATGGAGTCCCAGCTGTGCCCGATGCCCACCTTGTCCCCAGCCCAGAGCACTCAGTGTCACCTCCAGCCCTTCCCTGGACACCTCCAGCCATGGGCACTCCAAACCTCCCTGGGCAGCCCCTGCCAAGGCCTCAGCACCCTTTCCATGCAGAAATTCCTGCTGCTGTCCAAGCTGAGCCTCCCCTGGCACAGCCTGGGGCTTTTTCCTCTTGTCCTGTCCTGCTTTCCCTGAGAGGGGAGGCCACCCCCCAATATCTTTCCAAATCTCTTCAGGGACTGGAAGGCCACAGTTAGGTCACCCCAAAGTTTCTCTTCTCCATGTTGAATTATCCCAGTTTTCCCAGCATTTCCTCACAGCAGAGCTGCTCCATCCCTCTGATCATCTTGACTTGCTCCGACAGGTCCATCTATGTCCTTCCTGTGCTGGGGACTTAGTGCTAACGGAGCAATATGAGTTTTAAATGGAAACCTGCCACTGCTGGTTTATTTTCAACACATCACACTCATAGGGAAGACCAATAAGCAGCAGAAAATGGGCTGAAGAAGTGAAGTTTGTAAGAGAAAAAGAGAGAATAACCAAAAAAAGGACTTAGCCTGTGAACATGAAACCCAGGAATTATTAAGAGCCATCTTTTATTCACATAGGATGCTAGGGTTTTTAAGACTGAAGGTCCAAGGCAGTAACTTAGCACATTTTAAAGCTGTCTACACCAATGGGTATTGCAGTAAATTACTGCCATCTCAAAATACAGCGTATGCACCTACCTATATGATTACTCATAAAATGTTGTATTTTAACCTAAACTAAATATATCAAATCTTATTAGGCCATAAATCTAGGTATATTTATGTTTGTAAATTACTTAGATCATTTATTCAGAAAAAAGAAATTATTTAAGACATGCAGTATAGTGTGATATCATTCAAAAGCAGCAAGGCTATAGCACTGTGTGTTTCTGGCAAAATACAACAAAGACGTATAGACACGGAAATAAAACGCTTGTATTTACTATTAATGTTCTTCCCTCTACATTGACTATCAATCATCAAGGTATTAACATCACTCAAGAAATGGCATGCTGTGAGAAAATTATGATAATTCATTCTGTAATCCATATTTCTATGAATATATGAAAAAAAAATGGCAGCAATTTAGGTGGGTTCCCTCCCCCCTGCCTAGAAAATTTTATGGGTTATTTTCAGGAGGGAAATCTATACTGCCTTGAAAATGTGTAACTAAATTCACAATGAATGAATAATCTTCCATTGATGTGGAAACCCCCCTCCCTCCCCGACACATTCCTGAGTTTTCCAGTCGCACTTTGCAAATGGATTTGCTAAGTACTCGTCTTACAGGAATCGTTTCCAGCTCCTCAGGGGAGAGAGACAGCGAAGGTTTGCTGCACACAACAGCAACATGCAGGAGTTAGTGAGGAGTGAGAGAAAGAAGGATTCTTTGGGATTGCCAAGGGAGTTTGAAGTGTGCAGCCTGACTATCAAAAGTCAAATCGGGCCCAAATCAGGAAGTTGATATTCTTCAATTACTCTAGCTTGGGTAATAGCAACATGGAAGACCCAAATATATCCTTGTATCATCTTTTATAGGATTATGCAAAAGTGAGAAACAGGGAGCATGTGGAGCAATGTCTGGAAAACAAGACAGAAATGGCCTTGAAGATGCTACCCCAAGTTTTGTTGGAATTCTTCATCATCCCTCATTCAGAGGATGTTGGGATGAAATGCTTGATGGAACCGCTCTTCTTCCCTTGGTAAGGGTTTCTAGAGCATTGAGGCTTCACAGTTGGGCACAGGGAGACTTTGCTTTCACTGAAAAGCATTTGGCGAGATAATCTGGACTAAAGTAGAGCTTTGGGTTTGGCAATAGAGCCCTCTTACTCTTTCCATCCTGTTTTCCAGAAAAAAAATTGAAAGAAACAAGACATTTAGTGTTCCATACAGTAAAAAAGGTAAGACATGAATCACGTGAGTCAACATATTACAAAATATAAAATATAATCAACATTTTTGATGCTGGAGCACTAAGAAGTGCCTCCACCTTGGCTTCAGACCAGCTGCAGGCCAGGTGCTTTCAGAGAAGGGGAAATATGCCCATAAACTCTGCAGTGCTTAAGAAATTAATCTCTCTTCTTAATGAGCAATTAGAAATAGGTATTTAACCAAGTAACAGACCTCAGCTTCCAAATCCCCTGGTGTTTAAATAATACCTTGAGTAGAATGCTCCTTTCAGACTAATTTCCCCTGTGACACTTTACCTCCCAAGAAGAGCACCTAGTGACTCTCTGAAGCCCCAAGGTGTCCCTCCAAGGCAGAACCTTCAGTGCCTGGGCAGTCCTGGGGACCATTTCTGTCCGAGAGCTTTCAAGCACACTCCTGGAAATACGCTGGTTTTTAACTGCACACTCTGTGAGAAGGAAAACACCCCCTTCCCAGCAGTTCATGGACAAGCAGGTCTCACCATCCACTGGGACACACTTAAAGGGACACCCGTGACTGGGAATTCTGGTTCTGCTTAGTGCAGGGTTATTTCCCACCAAAAAAAAAAGAGAATCCCAGAATACTTTGGGTAGGAAGGGACCTTAACGCTTATCCTGTTCCACCCCCTGCCATGGGCAGGGACACCTTCCACTATCCCAGGCTGCTCCAAGCCCTGTCCAGCCTGACCTTGGACACTTCCAGGGATCCAGGGGCAGCCACAGCTGCTCTGGCCACCCTGTGCCAGGGCCTCCCCACCCTCCCAGGGAGCAATTCCTTCCCAATGTCCCACCCATCCCTGTCCTCTGGCAGTGGGAAGCCATTCCCTGTGTCCTGTCCCTCCATCCCTTGTCCCCAGTCCCTCTCCAGCTCTCCTGGATCCCCTTTAGGCTCTGGCAGGGGCTCTGAGCTCTCCCTGGAGCCTTCTCTTCTCCAGGTGAACACCCCCAGCTCTCCCAGCCTGGCTGCAGAGCAGAGGGGCTCCAGCTCTGGAGCATCTCCATGGTCTCTTCTGGACTGGCTCCAACAGGTTAACTTCCTCCATGCGTTGAGGCCCCACACTGGACAGAGTCCTCCAGGTGGAGACATTTGGTGAGTTCTGACACAGCTACAGCCTTGTGCTTCCTATTTCTCTTTGGAGGCTGCAGAACACCCCTATAATTTATATCACCAGAGTTACTGAGGCGTGGTGGCTGAGCTGAAAACTCTCCACACAGGAGAACAGCACTGGAAGTTCCTTCAAGGCCTCCAGAGTGTTGGCAAGAGCTCCCTTCACAGCACAGCAGTGCCCTGGGGGGATTCTTCAAGGAAAACATCTCCACTTTTAAATTGGAAGTATCTAAACACTTTGTTTCTCCAGATTTAGTGTCCTCCCTGGCCTTTTTGCTCTCTCTGTCCCTGCTCCAAGTGATGCTCTCCTGTATGTGCACATGGAGAGGGGGTAACAGGGAAAGGGTTTTCTGGGAGAGCCCACTGTACCACGAGCTTCTCTTTCCACTTTTCCTGCCTCAACTCTGTGGAGACTCAGACTGGGTACTAAATACTCAAATCTAATCCATTCCAGCAGAAAGAACATGGCTGGACAGGAAAATACCAAAGATTTAAAGGTGTATTTATTTGCTGTATACTTGAAATGAAGACAGGTTTGTCAGATAATGTAGTATTTTAAAGCAATTTTTAAAAAATCAGTCTTACAAAAATTATTTTTTCTTCAAATGTAGCATGAGCTACATTACTTCTGTCCACACAATTTCTTCGGAATCTTTATTTTGATTTAAATATACAAAATTTAAGCAGTACCTTAGATTTTTTCCACCTCCAGAAGTTGTTCGTATGTTCCTTCGTGGATTTTAAAAGGCTCATTTTAAAAATTAACACATCAAACTTCAATTTTTTCCCCCAGTGGGTTTGGCTAATCTAAACCAGTTGATATTGCTGTAAAGTGTTGAGCTCATTTTGCAATGTGATATGAAATATGAAAAAATACAAAAAATTATGCCATTAATCTAATTCAAGCTTTGCTGATACTCACTAGATATTTTACTGGTGTTTGCCTGAAAAATGATCTTTGTTCTCCTTATTGCAATAGATCTTATTGAAACATCTATCAGGAAGCTTTTTTTTTCAGTAACAGGGAAATAATAGCAAATAATACAGTAAAAATCTGTCAGATATATATATATACTGCATTTAAAACATTTTAAACACTGCATCTCCTTCATTTTCTTCCTAACAACTCCATTTTAACTTTGGCCATATGAAAAAAAAAAATGATAAAAATTGAGAGGCACAGCTACCTTTGGTGCAGACCTGGGCTGTCACGTGTTTGATCTGGTCAGTCAGACTGGACATGCCAAATGTACATCTGGAAAAGGATTCCACATGTGCACATTCTGGAATTTAACTTCTCAAGTTTTGGCCGCAGAAGTTCCCTCTACATCTGCAAAATTGTTGCCCTCATCCAGCAGTGCCATAACTCCAGCTCAGCTGGTGGAAGTGGCTCAGCCAAGAACCCCTGCAATGCCCAGCCCAGGCATTCCTACAAGCTAAATACTGGGAGGAGCAAGGCTTTGCTACCTATAAAATACAGGAAATCTGCCTTAAAAACAACACACATGTTCAATGGCAATTTTCTGGCGTTGACCCCACTCCTGTCAAACTCCGGAAGTGGAGCAGGGTGCTCTGCCTGGAGTGGGGGCAGAACAAGTCCAGTAATGCCCCATTTTTAGAGCTGTCAGTGGCAGACGGAGAAGTGGACATCATCCTGGCTTTGGGATGAATAGAGCTGAAAGCAGCTTGACTCATCAATCCTGAAGTGAAAAATCCTGATAGCGAGCTGAAGATATGGCAGAGCTGATAAGGGAACAAAGAAGTCATCCCACTGATACCTTATCTAAATCTGCTCCCTGACACCACTGGCCTGGGGACACCTGACTGACAGGAGGTTTCTTTAGACTGCAGAAACCCAGACCCACTTTTTAATGGGGGGATCTTCTAATAAACCCCTTCCTGGGGTGTGTGTGGAATGCCTCCCTGGAGTGAGGATATCCCTCAAGGTCACTCCTACAGGCTGAGCCAAAGAAATATACCCAGAGTCCTTGGTCTGGGTGAGTGACATCAATCTCTACCTACTAATTGGTTTTGTTGGCTTTAATATCACTGCATCAATATTGTCTTAACAATAGTGCACTGTGCTGATAGTTATAGCTCCTGTACTGTGCAATAAATCATTCTGATTAACACCTTTTAGTCTAATCATTATCATAACATATCATAATACTTATATGTTTTTCCTTTAAAAAGCAAAATTTTTCAATTTGCTGTAATAGAAGCACTGGAGTACCAGGCTAATGACTGTGATTCTAAATGACTCTACACATGTAGCATTATCATGAACAAGCAAATATTGATTCTCAGAGAATAGAAACAGTTCAATAAAGTATTCTTCAGCATCAGTAATAAGGCATGTCCAATAAAAATTAATTATTTTAAGGATAATTTACTAAATATGTACTTGTTTATTTGAAGCTCATTTGGCAATTTGCTTCCCAAGCAGCAAAATTAGACAAAGTTAATTTTTATTACAGTAATGTCAACCAGTATCAGAAAACTGAGATCAGATGGGTTTTTGGCAGTCAAAGCCCTCCTTTGAGAAATTATAACGAACAAACATATTTTGGCAGATGGGACTACAACATCTCCCACGGGCAGAATTTGGGTACTTTTTGTGAGGTTAAACATTCAGTGTTTCAAAGTAGAGTAAATTATTTTCCTGTGTGTTCCTTTTGCCTGCCACCCACCCACATCCCTCACTATAAACAGCAGAAACATGCAGGGGTGGTGGTGCAGAGATAGCCACATGCAATCTCTACGCACACTTCCAGCAAAAGGATCCAGGAAATCTTCCAGAAAATCTTCCAGAAAACCTTTCATGAAAGACTTTGGTGGACAGAGAGATAACGGGGGGACACTCTAGCACACGTGGGGTCCTGTGGCAGAGAAGTGGGTAGGGGACACTGGAAGGAGGGGATGTTGTGCAAGCTCAGAGAGACAAGTGAATGCTCCAGAGTCCAGTGTATTGTTCAGAAAGAAATCCTAAAAAAGTTTTTAAATGCCATTACACCCACAGAATCATACAATCTAAAGGCTGGAAGGGACCTTCCAGATCATGCAGTCCATGCACCATCCATCCAGCACTGCCAGTGGACCCCTAAACCACATCACCCAGCAACAGATCAAGACATGTCTTGGACACCTCCAGGAGTGGTGACTCCACCACTTCCCTGGGCAGCCCCTTCTAATGCCTGACAACCCAAACAGTGAAAATTGGGGTTTTTAATATCTAATCTGAATCACCCCTGTCTCAGCTTCAGGCCATTTCCTCTGCTCCTGTCACTGAAGGCACAGCAAGAGACAAGCCCCACCTCACTCCACCCTCCTGTCAGGGAGTTTGGAGAGTGAAGAGGGGCCCCCTGAGCCTCCTCTTCTCCAGACTGAACAGCTCCCTCAGCCATTCATCAGACTTGCTTTGTGAACCTTTCATGAGCTTTGTTGCCCTTCACTGGACACACTCCAGAACCCAAATGTCCTTTTAAAGTGAGGGGCCCAGAGCTGGATGCGGCGCTCGAGGTGTGGCCTCACCAGTGCCCAGTACAGGGGGACGGTCACTGCCCTGGTCCTGCTGGCCACACTATTGCTGATACAGGTCCAGATGATGCTCTTGGCCTCCTTGGCCCCCTGGGCACACTGTTGGCTCATGTCCAGCTGCTGTTGACCATCAGGGCCCATAGATTTGTGAGTGTCTGTTTGGCAGAGCAGGTCACCAACCATCATCGGGATTGTGGGATACATTCAGCTCCCCATCACTAACTTCTGGCTCTGGGGGCTGGATACCCTGAGGTCAACTGGTCCTGATATTGAAGACTGAGGCAAATAAAACATTAAATACCTCTGCCTTTTGCTTATCCCCTGTCACTGCACTCCCCTCTTCATTCAACAAATGAGCAAGGCTCTCCTTGACCCTGCTTTTGCTCTCAAGGCATTTATAGAAACTTCTTTTGTTGTTTTTAACTGCAGGCCAAATCAAGTTCTAGTTGGATTCTGGTCCTTCTAATCTTTTCCCTACACAACCTTCCAACATCCTTATGGTCCTCCCAAGTTGCCTGATCCTCATTCCAGAGCTGATAGATTCTCTTTTTTCCCTAAGTTCCAGCCCAAATTCTCTGTTTAACCAGGCTGGTCTTTTTCCCTGATAACAACACATGGGGACAGCCTGCTCTCAAATATTTAACAATTCCTTTTCAAAGTACATCTGGCCTTCCTGGAATCCTTTGCCTTTCAGGACTAACTCCAAAGGAACCCTGTCAATCTCGCTGTGCACTGGCCACTTCATCCCACAAACCTGGCTGAGGGGATTTAGTGTCTCTTGATTTCATTTTTTAAAAAAATCTTAATGCAAATGAATAAGTTTCAATGAAAACCTACAATAACCCTTACATCCTAATGCTTAAAAGAACTTTCAAATTTTAATTTCACAGAGTTCTATAGTTCTGGCTCAAATTTCACAAAATCACACAAGAGAAGGAACTTACACAGATCTCTTCCAGAGGCGATCAGCAAGTTTGTATCACACAGAAATTATAAAAACTGACATTTTTCGATGGGAAGTTCATTTCTGTCAATGAGAAGCATGTTCCAGAATTCAGGACAGCTTCTTCCATTTTGCTGGAACTCTGTCCTTAACTGTGCTATCAACCTCAAGGAAATTCAAGTTACAGCTCTTCTGTTCATGAGGGAATATCAACTTCCAAATTACATTATTCCTCCCAAAAACAAACTCTCCCTCACTAGAAGTAAGATATTTTACCAGGAATGACAGAAAGCCTCTTAAGTCCACTGCCCTTGCTGATGGACCATTCTAAGGAGCAAACTGTGTTCAGGGAATAAAAGAGCATTCCAGAAGTCTGTCATTTACAGATGGTTCCAGGGATTGCTGTTGTCTCCGTGTGTTATGATTTATTGTTTAATCACTTAGCACTGACAGCTCCTGGAAAGCAATAACGTTAAAGGGCACAGGTTAACTTGTACTGTGTTGCCAAACACTTTTTATACTGTTAAAACTTTTGTTAAACGTGTAAATTCTTTTGAGCTTGTAAATGTCAGGACTTCAGAATTCCTGTACTACAGCCTGTGCAGCAGCTGGGGAAAGTATCAGGTTTTCCCACATGCATCCCCATGTAGCAAAATATAAAACCTTGTAATTCATTAGGTGACAGATAAAATACATGAAATATTCATTCTATTATATGCAACAGCTCAAAGCGACATTATAATTTTCTTAAAACCTGAACACAGGCAATTTTGAGAAGAGAAAGCCTGTACAGCAGAGCTTTCAATAATCACTGTGGAACTCCTCTGGAGTTTATTGGTGTTTCACTGAGCTGGATGTAGTGAACTGAGCAGAAACGTGTGAGCAACCTTGAAAACTGTCTGTGAATCTCCTCCTAGAGATTAAGGTCACACATAAAATTTAGGGACAACTGCATTAGCAAGCAAATAATAAGCCAGAGTCAATTTAAAAAGCCTTTCATGATGAGTGTAAAACCAGCCACAGGGTAGAGTTATGGCTGAGAGCACAGGAACTGCCATTTCGCACACACCCATCTTTAACTTGCCCTCACAGGATGGGAAAAAGGTTCTGATGAAAGCAAAAACTTCTCAATCAGTGGGGGAAGGTGGAAGAACCCCCTTGCCATTGCTCAAATCCTTCTAGGGAGATGTGTGTTAAACTTATGTTTATCAAAAGATGGGTGGATGACACAGAGCTGTTTTTCTTTATAAACAAGCACGTTGACACTCCTTGGTCACCTTCAAACCTTAAAATATCCTTCTGCCTCACAGTTTAAATACAGCTTCCCGACAGTTCCCATGACAGAACAGTTACACTTGATCATCTTGTGTTTGCCTTGATCTAGTTTTGATCACACCCAAATGCTGTGACTCATGAGGAAACCAGGCCAAAGCTCCCAGGATGGACTAGCTCAGAAGAGCCCAAGACAAAGCCAGGAAAAGGGGTGGGCACTCAGCAGGTGTTCAAAGCACAGCTAAACCCTCAATGAGCTCTAGTAAAGGTATTTACACCTCCCAGCCTTCCCGAAGTAAAACAACAGAGTGAAAGCCTCTGGCACTCACAATGGATTTAATACGGGCAAGTTTTGCTAGCAAGTTCCACACTCCCTCCCTCTATGTTAACTACAAGGAATGTGTTTCCAGCAAAAGAAACCAAGAAACTTTTCTTGATTACATAAGCAAAACTGTTACCCAAGTTTAAATACCACTACCCAAAATAAACAGTCGCCCATAATCAAGTCTCTGGGTAGCTAATGTAAGTTCTGTGAATACTGAATTTATGCACTGGTCAAGTGTCACAGCTGTAGCAGTTTTATAACTGGTGCATAATTCCAGTCTTACAGGAGGATATTCCTACCTTACTGGCTGTCTGACAACACATGTGACAGAAAGGCCAGTTCTCACCAGACAGTGCCTGAAAGGTACGACAATACAGAAATAAATCAGTATGGATCCTGCTGTACACAATGCATTGCATGGGCAGATCCCTAAATGGTGTAAATGAAAACAAACCCACCTGGCTTAATTAACTGTAAAGTGCGAATGCATTTGGGATTGAGGAAGGTGCAAAAATATAGGGCCTCCTGAAGCTAAGCAGGTCCTGCTGTGCTCCCTTTTCGAGGGCTCACAGTCTTGAAATAGGTGTTAAATGAGTCCAGGAAGCCCTTTCCTAATCTTGCTGATGCTCCTGTTACTTCGTCGAGGTAGAATTTGCCTTCACTACCCATTTAGGGGGAGATCGTGATAGTGTTATGTAGTTTGGGCATTAAAAGTCCTTTCCCTCCTGAAAATGCCCCAGGAAGAGATCCTGAAAATACCAACACTTTGAGTGTGACATGTTCTGGGATGAAACATCATTGCTACATACCAGCATCGTACATAACCTCACGTTTCACACCACACCAGTGCATTTTTTGTCTCTGCTGTTTTACTTTATTTCCTAACCCACCACCTCTTTAAATGTGGTTGGGGGTTTTTTTAACTATTCAATCAATATAAAATAAATGCATTCAAGCAATGGAAACTCTTCCCTTGTTTTGTTCTCCAGGTGAAGAAGAGAATTGAAACCTGAGAATTTGAGGTCATGTTAGAATAACCAAAAAGATCTTATACCTACATGTTTTTGCTAGAGGTTAACTCTGCCTTTGCAAGCACAAGTTCTGTGCTCAAAGGTGTTTTTAGAAGGTGTTAAAAATGGTACTTCTACATTTTTTAGCTTTTCTTTACACTACACTTTACTACAGAGCGTAGTGCATGTGACTGTTACCGATAACGATTGACATAAGGAAGAGTTGAGAATTTTGAAGGTAAATGTAATAAATTAGTGTTTGAGAATATGAGAGGTAGTGATTAAACACTGAAGAAGTGAACTTCTTGAATGTAAAATGGGACATCTGTTCCTTTGCTTTCCAGTCTGCTTGGTTGGGGTTTTTTCTGTCATTTTGTAGCATTTTCTCCATTCCATCTACAGCATCCCAGTTTTTCTCCCTTCAACTCCCTGCAACTATTTCAGCTCAGCAACCTTCTGCCTTCCTGTCTTAGAGCACATTTTCACATTGCTTGCCTAATAAATGACAGTGTGGCATTGTTTCTGCATGTTCCAAAATACCACTTCTCTCTTCCTATTTCCTCTTTTAATAGGGATTCCACGTGTGCTCAGGGACCACTGTGAGCTCCTTAAATTTACTCAGCAAAAGCAGTATCAGCACATCAGCCTGTGCCATGTATGAAAGGTGTGCTGGAGCAGGGGCATGTAGAGATTTATCTGCCTCAGCTGGTCTCCCCTATCCAGGGAACACCTCACGCTCCTTGGACACCAAATTTGGTTTGGCATCACAGCGATCACTGGGATTGCTGGATGGTCATTAAAGACACTGTGTGAGGCTACTACACACAGGAGGGCACCAAGCAAAAAGATCTAAGGGAAACTGGCCCCTGAATAAGATGAAATCACAGAATCCCAGGATCACTGAGGCTGGAAAAAGCTACCAGGATCACCAAGTCCCAGCTGTGCCTGATGGCAACATTGTCCCCAGCCCAGAGCACTGAGTGCCACCTCCAGCCCTTCCTTGGACACCTCCAGCCATGGGCACTCCAAACCTCCCTGGGCAGCCCCTGCCAAGGCCTCAGCACCCTTTCCATGCAGAAATTCCTGCTGCTGTCCAAGCTGAGCCTCCCCTGGCACAGCCTGAGGCCGTTTCCCCTTGTCCTGTCCCTGTTCCCTGGGAGCAGAGCCCGACCCCCCCTGGCTGTCCCCTCCTGTCAGGAGTTGTGCAGAGCCACAAGGTCCCCCCTGAGCCTCCTTTTCTCCAGGCTGAGCCCCTTTCCCAGCTCCCTCAGCCTCTCCTGGGGCTCCAGCCCCTTCCCCAGCTCCCTTCCCTTCCCTGGACACGCTCCAGCCCCTCCGGGGCTCCCTGGCCAGGAGGGACAGCACTGGGCACAGCCCTGGAGGTCCCTCGGCAGGGCCAGCCCAGGGGACGGGCCCTGCCCTGGGCCTGTGGCCACCCCATGGCTGGCACAGCCCAGGGGCCATTGGCCCGGTGCCCCCCCGGGCACCCCTGGGCTCCTGTCCAGCCGCTGGCACAGCACCCCCAGGGCCTTTCCCCACGGGCCCTTTCCAGCCCCTGTGCCCCAGCCTGGAGCTGCAGGGCCCGGGCTGAGCCCAGGGCAGGACCCGGCACTCGGCCTTGCTGACCCTCAGCCCATGGATCCAGCCTGATCCCTCTGCAGAGCCTCCTGCCCTCCTGCACACCCACACGCCCAGCTGGCTCCGTGTTCTTTGAGAAGTTACTGAGGGTGCCCTCAATCGCTTCATCCAGATCATCAGTGGAGACATTAAACAGAAGTAAATGACACAGTGCCCCAAGCGTCCTGGAAAGGACTGGTTGGGTGATGGGAACATCCAATTCCACAGCACATCTGAACCACATAAACCCCCATCACCTTTGTTTGCCTTGCTCACTCTTCCTCCCAGCAGAGTTTACCTACCTGGCTCAAAATTCAAGACTTGACATTCCAACAGTTATAAAATCTGATTCAGAGCTCCCATCAATAACCACAAGAGAATGCAACAGAAGGTGCTGTAAAAACAATGAAAAAGAAACAGACTGGGGGCTTTTGAAATCAAAATCCGTAGTTATGACAAGTCTGTAAACAAATTAAAGGAGGAGAGAGAGGTATGTAGCGAAGAGACAATAGTTATGAATAATTTTACTGCTCCCCATGTTCAAACTGGCCCCAGTTTATCTATCCAAAGTCAAGGCTGGATAACAATGGATTGCAGACATCAGAGACAGGTTTTAAAGGGGGACTATGAACTAGAGAAGGAATGACATGGAACAAAGATGTTTGTAGGACAGAAATTCACACTCCCAAAGCAGCTACTTATAAAAAAAGACATAGAAGTGATGGTGTGAAATGTGTGGGGCGGGATCGATGATTAAGGCAAACAGTATGGGCACAGTAAAACTCACAACAGTGATCTTAGGATGGGACTTACAGAATTCCTCATGCCAATGGCTCAGAAAGGTGAAAACCAACAAAAACAAACAAACAAACAGAAACACCCCCCCCCCCCCCCCCCCCCCCCCCAAAAAAAAGAAACTTGTGTTTTTATATGAGAAAGGAATCAGAGGAGAGATTTAAACCAGGTGAGGTGGTGAAACCAATCACAGGTTGTGCTGTTAAGTCTTATTGGGAGATAACTAATGATCTATTATGTACAATTTACATTTCTGAGGTAAGTTGTATTTAAGAGAACAAAATGTTCCAAAAGCAGAATAAATACTGTGTGCCATTCACTAGTGACACAAACTCAAACAGATGTCTTATCTCTAATTAACACATATCCTCTAAAATTATTCACATGTGCTCCTTCCCGGGATTGTTTTCAAAGAACAGGTGAATGATGTCTCAGATTAAACAGTTTCACTTAACATCCTCTTCTTTCTGTACTCTCAGGCACACTCACCATCTCCTCTTAGTTATGCTCCTCTTTATACTGGCAAATCAATCAAAATCAATTAAATGCTTATAAAATCTTAACCTTGACACAAACATGTTGAAGGACTTAACTAAAAACCCAATTTGCATAATTTTCATCCGAGAAATAAGTTAATAATAGCACAGAACAGAAAACCTTCTAATAAAGAAAGAAAAAATTGCTGTTACCACTACTTAAGAATTTTCACTGTTGCAGTATTTAAACCAAAGCTTTGTTATAAAGGTAATGCCCAAGTTGGACAGGTTTCAGTAAGTACCAAAAAGGTAATTTAATAGCAATATTTTAGGACAGGTCTCATTATTATACTGTGAAAAGGAAGTCAGGGTTCTCCACCTAGATCATAAATCAAGGTAGCCAATTAAAAGATACCAACTGAATATCTGATGTAATTTAAATTTGGTGACCTTAAAACACTAAACACTGTTAACTGAAAAAATGCTGCAGGGATAAGAGGCTTTGTTATGAGCCTGAGACCAACATTTTATTTTAGCTTTCTTTGCAGACATTCCCAAGTCTGCTTTCCCTGTGAGACATGATAACATTTTGTTACATGGGCAGAAGCAAAAAGCCATTTGAATTGTCCATTTCCCCAATTAAAGTTATTTGTCTTTTGCTGACTGACTGGCTGTGTGAAAACAATCTCTTTTTACATTTACCCAAGGGGAAAGTCAGCCTTCTCCCACTCTGCTTGAGATTTTCCCAGAAGCTGTAAAAAGGGAAACATTGTCCCCATCTCTACAGTGGCGGAAAGGAGGAGCCTGGGAACCACTGCCCTGTCAGCCTCCCCTCTGTGCTGGGAAGATCCAGGGACAGCCCCTCCTGGAAGCTCTGCTGAGGCTCACAGAGCACAGGGACGGGATTTGGGACAGCCAGCACGGCCTCACCAAGGGAAAATCCTCCTGACTGACCCCGTGGCCTCTGGTGGAGGGACTCCATCAGTGGGCAAGGGAAGGGCCACGGATCTCATTTATCTGGAATTCTCTAAAGCCTCTGACAAGGGTCCCCACAGCATCCTTCTCTCTGGGCTGGAGACAGCTGGATTTGATGGATGGACTGATGGATGGGGAAGGAAGTGGTGGCACAGTCACAGCCAGAGGGTTGTGGTCAAGGGCTCAGAGTCCTGATGGATGTCAGGGATCAGTGGAGGCCCCCAGGGGTCTGTCCTGGGACCAGTGGGTGTTCTGTAACTTCATTAACAGATGAAGGAATCCAGTGCACCCTCAGCAGGTTTGCAGGGGACACCGATCTGAGGGTGCAGGCACACCCCTGAGGGATGAGGCCATCCACAGGGACCTGGACCAGCTGAAGCAGTGGGAATCTCAGGAGGTTTAACAACGCCAAGTGCTGGGGCTGCACCTGGGGTGGGGCAACCCCAGGATCAATCTAGGCTGGGGATGAGCAGACACAGCAGCTCTGGGGAGAACCCTTGGGCATTGTTGTGGTTTAACCCCAGGTGGCAACAAAGCTCCACAGAGCCACTTGCTGAACCCCTGCATCCTCCTGAGGAATGGGGAGGAAAACCAAAAGTAAAGCTTGCTGGCTGAGATAAGGACAGTTTAAAAATTGAGACAAATTTTAACTATTGCTAATATAATAACAATATTAAAAACAAACAAACAAACAAACAAAACTCCAAAAAAACACACAGCACAATTGCTCACCATCCACTGATAAATGGCAGACCCAATCCCTGAACCCTGATTCAGGTAACTCCCCAGTATATATACTGGGCAGGACATTTGATAGTGGGGAATATCCCTTTGACCAGTTCAGGTCACCCGTTCCAGCTGAGCTCCCTCCCAGCTTTGTTTTGTGTACCTCCTCACAGGTACAGAGCAAGAGACACAAAAAGTTGTTGACTTAGGATAAACACAACTTAGCAACAACCAAAACATGAGCATGTTGTCAGGATTGCTCTGTACTGAATTCAAAACACAGCCCTAGACCAGATCCTAAGAAGATATGAACTCTATCTCAGCCCATAGCAGGACAATATCTGCTCCTTATTCCATACCACTATTCCATTTATGTCATGCCAAGTGTCACACTCCTCGACACTCCATCCACTCCCTATTTGATAGAGAAATACAGACATCATTCCCTGAGTCCATGGAGCACTTCTGTAAAAATTCTATAAAGTGTCCACAAAAATGTCTGTGGAAATCCTTTAGCCCATGACCTTGGTCTCTATCCCTGATCATGGTATTTTAGGAAGGAAAGATGGTGTAAGGTGTTGGGCTGTTGCCGGTTGCACATGGAAATCAGTGCTGGTTCTGGTATAGCTGTGCTTGTTCAGATTTATTAATTACATTTTCCATTGGAGCAATGATCAGAGGCTCACATTCCCAGAACGCCTTAGATAACATGGATGCTGTCAGGTGCTCAGAGAGTTATGCACGAGTAGCCACCACAGAAGTGTTATATAATTATTAACCTCACACAGTTTAATTCCATGGCTATTTGCACCCAAAATCAAATGCCCCAGAGGCACACACTGGAATTCCACATCCTCCCAAGCCACCAAGGCACTGGTGAGTGAGTGTTGGCCATGCCTTGGCCCCCAGATCTCCCGTGCGTGCCCTGGGCTGAGCCCCAGCGTGGGCAGCAGGGGAGGGGAGATTCTGCCCCTCTGCCCCTGAGCTCAGGTGAGACCCCACCTGCAGAGGTGCCCCAGCCCTGGGGCCCAGCACAGGAGGGACCTGGAGCTGCTGGAGAGAGGCCAGGGGAGGCACCAGGATGATCCCAGGGATGGAGCAGCTCTGCTGGGAGGAAAGGCTGGGAGAGCTGGGGATGTTCAGCCCGGAGAGGAGAAGCTTTGGGGTGATTTAATTATGGCCTTCCAGGGCCTGAAGGAGCCGACAGGAAAGATGGAGAGAGACTCTTTCCAAAGGATGGAGGGACAGGACACTGGGAATGGCTTCCCACTGCCAGAGGGCAGGGATAGATGGGGTATTGGGAAGGAATTGTTCCCTGGGAGGGTGGGCAGGCCCTGGCACAGGGTGCCCAGAGCAGCTGTGGCTGCCCCTGGATCCCTGGAAGTGTCCAGGGCCAGGCTGGACAGGGCTTGGAGCAAGCTGAGATAGTGGAAGTTGTCCCTGCCCATAGCAGGGGCTTGTAGTGGAATGGGCTTTAAGATCCCATTCAACCCAAACTCTGCTAGGATTCTGCTGATTCTCAAGGTGCAAGCAGAGAACGCCAGGACCCCCTGCCCTCTGCAAAGTCCTGCTGCACTGACCTGGCATGCACAGAACGCCTCAGGCTGCCCTATTTGCTCAGAGTAGAACGCCTAAATCCAGGGATTTGTGACCTAACCTGGTTGTGTTTTAAGGGTTCAGGTACAGGAGGAGGGGCAGAATCTTTGCTCCCACAGAAAAGCAGCACCTCCTGCCAAGGTGTTTGTTTCCTGCTTTACTTCATTCAGTTGGAACAGGTTAATCCAATGCTCACTTATTAAAAGTGCCTTTCTTGGGTTCCTTCAGGCTGTTTGAGTTTTCAACTTTATTCCTTCCTCTATATAAATAATGTTTCCTATTTATCCTAAACCACAGCTTATTCTGCTCCTCAGCTTTGCAAGCTGTCACTTGCAAACACTAACACAAAGCCCAGCCTCAGAGAGGTTTAAAATAAAGATCCTGGAGAGCTGCAGATGAGCCATGATGCACCTCCCAAGGCTCTGCAGAATTTTCCAGTGAAAATTAACACTTCACTTGCTGAGAAAGCTTGGTGGAAAACCCTGCCACTGGTGCTCCTGCCACATCCACTGCCTCACCACAGACTAAAACCCTGGGGAGCTCCATCCCACTTGGTGGGATTGAATTGAGAAATTTCAGTGGATGGAAAAGGCTCACGTGGCTGAACAAGATTCCCACCTGGTGGAAGGCTTTAATTAAACTTGCCCTGACAAAGTCAGACATGGTAAAACAGTTTGGGTTTTTAAAATAAAATATGGCATCAACAGCAGTGACTGTTACAGACTTAAGGAGAAAATTACTTGGATGAGCTGGAACATGAGGAATTATTCTAATGAGGATCAACACTTCACTGAGGGGTTTTTCCCATCCGGGCACTTCATCTTCCCAAGGCTACAAGGACACAATAAACACCTAGTGCACCTGCTCCACACAAGCACTGCACCTGCCTAAGTTTTGTGGATATCACAAAGCCCAGACTCAAACAAAGACATAGCCCAGAACAAGCCTCTCAGGCCTCAAAAAAGCAGCTTCAGGTGGACCAAAAGTAATTTGGAGTATTTTATATTTTGCAAAAAAACCCTAAAAAATGTGAAAAAAAAGCAAAATAATTTAGCTTTCCAATTCCAATCCTGTCCCAAAACCTAGTTTCAGTTAGAAATTGGAAGTTTATTTCATTTTTGAAGTCTAGGCATATCAAAAGCAACCCCATGAAGATATTCTTCATGTTTTTCTGTAGGTGAATGGGAAGAGAAGAAAAAGAAAGGCAGGGTAGTTGTTAGGAATATAAAGTTCAGAGTTTCTTTTTCTGGTATAGTCATCAATTTGGGGGAAAAAAAAAAAGGCAACAAAAACACCAAATCAATTATCTCAATTTACAGTTTGATTTTTGATCACAGACTCTGAGAGTAGAATTCAGATATTATATAGAAAAATAAAAGTTACTAACTACCAGAAAATAGGACCTTTGCATATAAGACAAGCACAGTTATTAAAATGTGAAAACAGCCACAGGAACAGGCTAAGAGTTTATTCCCCTTGCCCACTTGCAATCCTTGTCACGTGGAGGGGTTGTTTTCATCCCATGTTTCAGTTTTTGCTGCAGTGGAAGGTATCTGAATATTAATCCCCACCTTGTGCCTGAACCACAGGGGCTCTGAAGGGTTGCTCTGACCTTTTCAATATTCTGCATTCACCCTTTCAGCTCCCCCATTAAAAACCATCAGCCACAGTTGAGGCAAGGAATGGACAGTGAGAGCTGGAAATGCACCCCAGGAAAATCTACTGAAGAAGGAATATCCAATCCATTTCTGTGACAAAGTTGAAGGAAAACTGGAAAATGTCACTAAACTACTTCATTCTCCTGAGAAAGCCAATGAGGAAAAAAAAATGTACCTAGTTAGACTCCTCTGCTTGTAACTCCCATAGACCTGCCTTGGATTCTCCAATGAAACCACCAGAATTTGCAGCCTTTGGAAAAAGCTACTTGTAAATCAGCCAGGCTTATGATGAATTTCAAGGATTTTAAGTTACTGCTCAAGAAGAACAAAGTATGACAAACAAATGCACTTCTCCCTCCAACATACCCCTCCTCACTGACATAGAACAAAATATTCTGTAGGACAAAGAGGTTGGGGAATAATGACCTAATCAAGGCAGCTTCTCCTTTCTCTGGCAGGGCCCTGCTCCCTGGGGTGCCATTTTCTCACTGTTTCTGAATATCTGTGAATTTTAGGTTCTCCTGTTTGCCTTGGCAGTTTGAGATGCAAGGGGTCCCCATTCCAACCATTCTCATCGTCAGCAGAGCTGACACATCTTGCCCCTGTGCTGAAACAGGAATTCATCTCTCCAAAAGGTGTAAGAATTTTGCATTTCCAAATCACCTTTCTACGATGCTTTTTCTGTTTCCTGGGATTAAAGAGGGATGGTGCTGTAGGGGTGATCAACTTCTGTAAGAATGCAACATGTAGTCCTGGCTTGAGATCCCATTTTCTTTTTAAAGACATGGCAAAATCCCTTTTAAAATCATGATAGAAATATTTTTTCACAAATGAAAGCGAGCCCAAACAATAATGTGCCAATAAGATACAGCTTTCCTGAGAGCAGTTCCCAAATTAATGAAAAAAACCCCCCCATTTTTACTCATCTAAACATTACAATTTTTCATCTGCCACACCTATTATAACTGGTCACAGTTAGAAGGTCAAGAATGTCAGTGTCATTATTAAGTCTAAGGCTGAAAACAAGAAAAGGTGAGCTTATTTAATTGTTTTTTACACTCTTCAGTGCTTGATAAATTAGTATTTTCCTTCCAAGCAGTAATTTCTGTGCAGATCCAAAGCAGCCAGATCCCGGGCTGACATGTCAGACCTGCACAAGTTGAAGTGGTGTGGTTCTTGCTGCTTTAGAACTGTGTGACCCAGAGCTGTCATTGACTGAAGATGTTCCTCTCAGAGGTGACACACAGTCTGTCTCCCCAGAGCAGGGCTTTGGGCCAGCAAGTGACAGCACTCAGGGAGCAAGACATCCTGCCCAGGTGTGTGGGAGGACAGGTGAAGTCTGTAATAGTGGGGCTGAACAAGTCAGCCAAATACGTGCCAGAATCAGCAGGACACATAATGAATCTTTATGCTTTGCATTTGCTGAAGCCACACTTTTGAATCTGACTCACCAGCTCCTGCCTGTGCTAACCCCTGTGTGAGAAGCCATAGTTTCCTCATAACCACTTAGCAATAGGCAGTGTTTATCCCCTTGTCCATCCCATCTCCACAAAACACATCCATGCTCACTGCCACTGGTCCCACCTGCTCTCCCCACTGCTTTGTGCTCCAAGGGACATCAAAGACCTGGGGGGGGGGGAGTATTCTCCACTCTGTTAACCCACAGTGCCCTCCATCCTTCTCTCTCTGGGACAAGCCAAGAATCTGACATCAAGAGATATTTCTGCTAGGCTCGTCCCTCTCAAGGCTGCTCAGAAAATGAGCTGACCCCTCACTAACACCTTCTGGACTCGCTTACTCTGCTCCTTCCCTTGCAGATCCAGGCCTGGCATGGGGAAAAACAGTGATTCAGATCATTCATGCACCTTCTGAAATCCCTGTCCTTAATGCTGTGCTTCAGGCTGGTCTGACTCAGCATAAGGACCAAATGATTCAGCCCATCCCAGGGAATCCCACCCACCACATTGCCCTGAAAGGAGCTATATTCTGTTATACAGCTTCATGAGAGAATATTTTTAATACTTTAAACCTAGCCTTAGGTGTACAGCAGGAGTAACATGTCCAGCTAGACCATCTCCATCTTAAATTGATCAGCTGTCCCAAAAATACAACTCCTTTTACTTGAGAACTGTTCTCAGCTCTTAATTTACACATTTCTAGTGAATTCTCATCCTCCCCTTCAAAATCTCATCCAGAGGCATTTTCCCTTTTTGTTAACAATGTTATTGTCTATTTACATCTTGTTTGCAGCCAAATTTCTGTTCCAGAAGGGTTAAAAAGCCTCCATTGCAGCCCTTATTGTTTTTCCAACCTTCCTGTTCTTTCTCACTTTTCTTTGAAGCTCTTATCCTTCATAGCTCAACAAACAAGACTCATTTTCAAAAATCCCAGGTGCTTCAGTCTGTCAACCCAGTCCTTTGCAATAGCAAGAGCTGAGTGCCCTAATGAAAGGCCATCCTAACTACAGCAAATCAGACTGGAAAGGGGGAAGAAGCAGCCACACAGCCCTCACCACAGGATCCTCATCCCTCTCCTTGTTTTCTGAGTTGTAGTTGCTTCCCCTCTCTCCTCCTTCTTTGCATGCCTCTTCCAGCCCTCTCACTTCAAAATACCCAGCTGAGCCCCTGTCTACGGATGTCCTTTACAACTGTGCCTGTGGCTTTTCCGTGCAGAGGCAGTAATTTTAATTATCTGCTTTCTCTCACTGATTTGCAGAGCCTAATGACCATCACTGGGTCAGTAATACACACACACAAGTAAGTGTCAAAAAAAATTCTCTAGTGCACAGCACACATTTTCCCTGTGAGTATTTTGTTTCTTTGGGGATTTGTTTCTGTGTTCTCCTGCAGGAGCCTCATGCAACTCCGGTTGTCCTGGTTTTCAGTCAGTCAATACTGGAATCAATATGACACTGTGGCAGGAAGAGCCAAGTGGCATGTGGAAGTGGAGTGAATATCAAATTGGTCTCCTTCCTGAATCCAGGGGTATAGAAAGCCTGTAAGGGATGTAACACCCCAGACTCACAGAGGGCAAAGTGCTCTGCTGCCTCCTCACGTCTCGTGTCAGCTCATGTGCGCTTTGTGGCTCCAGCCTGTGAAATAAAAGAAATGCCAGTTAGAAACTGTTAATACAGAACCAGTCTGATTAGAAACATCATCCTGCTGGAATAGATGCACTTAGCATGAGCCAAAATCCCTGCAATATAACCAAAGCCCTCTTTCAACCTCAGGTAAGGGAGGAATAACAAGACACAAGAGCTGCCTTCAGAGACATCATTCCCTCAACTTTCATCCGAGTCCAAAAATTCCAATGATACTGACTAAATTTTTTTCCATATTGACGGTTTTTTTCTTTTCCAACACAACTGGAAGAGAAATCCCGTGGCAGACACCAGAGATCCTGGCTGAAGAAGAGGTCTGGTTACTGTGAGCATCAAAGAGAAATGATTTTAAAAAGATGAAAACAGTCTAAATAATTCTCCTTTTTTTCTTTGTCAAATATAGAACAATTTATTAAGGCGACCTTATATGCATTTAATGATCTGAACAGTTGTCTTTTTCTTTTGGGAAAAAAAAAAAAAAAAAAAAGAAATGCAGTATTCTAATCCCTAACCAAAATCTCCTGCAGTTCACTTCCAAATGCAGAGCAAAACAACCTTTATGCTTTCCTGGCTGATGTTCATCACACCCATCCTTTGGCCCACTGGAGTTTCAGCAGAAAATGCCACTGAAGAACTTTCCAGAAGACAGGTTCAGGAAGCTTTCTGGGCTCTAACGCAAACTGTCATCATCCTATACAAACATTACAGTAAAGATATAAAGCTCAGCCAAACCAGACTCCAAAGACACTTTTTCTTTCAGTATCATTTTCACTCCTTCAAGAAATGTAATTGACTTTTTCCAGACCAGTTTATTCTTTGTTATCAATTTTATACCATGCCAGGTATGACAGTTTGTTCAAAAGAGATAAATTGAGATGTCAACATATTTTCCATTTTTGAGAGCGTAAAATGTAAATATTTAATGAGCACATTTAGAAACTCCTACATCTGTGCTTGATTTATTTGCTAATGTTGTCAATACATTTTTCTCATTCTTTATATTTATGTATTGAGCATACTCCCCCACTCTTTTCTCTCCAAATTTCTTCAGCTTGCCAACGCCAGGACTGAGACACCTCAACTGCAAAGTCACAGGCAATGGCCAAGAGCTTCATTTTTATCTTCCCAGGATAAAATATACCTGGGGATGTCTTGGAGTACCACAACTGAAATGTGCGCAGCTGCAATAAAGCAGAAATTACCGAATGTAACAAAGTAAAAGGGAATCTTCAAATTTTTATTTTAGCATTAGCACAGAAAAGCCCCACCTTTTCCAGGGTCAGATCACCAGCTCAGCCCCAAAATCTTCCAGGTTCATTATAGTTGCATTAAAAAAAAAGTCAGATCCTCAAAATTTAGGTTATGGATATTTTGGGACTCTTGGAAACAGGGTGCATGTTTGATATTTTAATTAGTTGGTTAATGGAAGATATCTGTTCAAAATTTATTTGCTTAACTGCACAAAATATTTAAACAAAGTATTTAGTTGCTTGCAATACCTGCTAAAAGAGATGACACAATCTCCTTTTGAACCCTAAAACACAAAAAGGGAGCAATTGAAGCTCTCCATCAATTACTAGCTCAAAATCCCTTCAGAAAGACTTTCTTCTCATCTCCAGCAGTATCTTTTATGTAATCTTCTTTGTGCAAGTTTAAATATATTTTAAGTGGCGCATCAGCAACTCCTACTTCCAACAACTCAACTCACCAGGCAGAAAAATACCTTTGAGATCTGAAAAGCATTTGCTAAGGTGGATGTGCATACACGTGAAGAACACTTCTGTAGGAGACATAAATATATATAATTATTTAATGAGTGATAGGACACACACCCACACGGATTCTAGAGGACAAAGCACTGGAAACTGGAGACAGTGCACTGGAAAGTGCTGCAGGCACCAAGGACACCTTTCCTCTGCCTATTAGCACTAAAAAGGGAATTGAGGCAGTCAGATATAATCCTAAAAGCCATTTCCCAAGTCCCTACACCCAGATTCAGTTTCAATTCAATCCTTAGAGTGAAATTCTAGAACTGAAAGGTCAATGGAACTACTTTCCCTTGGCTTCAGGAGCAGCAAAGCCTCCCCCTACATCATTAATCCAGAGTATCATTGATCATCATCCCGATTCAGAACAACTTGTCAGGAAATGGGAACAAAGCCTATAAACACCTTTCATGTTACTTCCATGTTCTTCACTGCAGCAATACATGAGTGATCCATGTGGTAGGAACAGAGCATGTACAAAATGGGGGAAGAAAAAAGACCAAGAGAAAAGGGGGAAAGAAGCTTCACATTTGCTATTTTACACTATTATGCAAGTGATGAGTAAAGAAAATGGCTAGGAGTATTCAACAAGCAGTTATTTGGGTAGTGTTTTGGACTGGCATGGAGACAGGAAGTGGAAAACAGGCCATCTCCAATTTTTAGACACACAGAGTTCATTTTTTTTTTTTTCTGAAGTGAGCCCTGAAGAATATAAAGAATATTCACAGAGCATTGTAAAGGTCTCTTTACAGTGCAACACAAAGCAGAGTCCCACCCCAAACAAGCAAGGACATGCAGGCAACTTCTTCCAGAGTGAGTCACTGGACTCATTAGGAAACAAATTATCCCCATCACCATCAAGCAGATGGTTTGGATGACCATCAGACCATTCTCATCAGGAGGAATCACCACGAGACTCCACAAGGCTGGGGTGTTTGTGTTTTGTTATCATCAGGGACCTGGGGCTGGAAAACCAAATAAACAATGACAGAGTTTGAGAATGGCACACAAAGCGGTGGAACAGCAAATATCAGCAGCTAGGTGTGAGCTGAGGACAGGAAACAGCAGCAGAACGATACAGGCAAGTATTAAGTCAAACAAAGATCAAAAAAGGATGCCTGACATCCAGAATGGAGGATTCTATCTGGAGAAGCTTTGATAACACCCTGAGAAGAGTGTTGCAAGGGCACAGGATTTGAGTACTTATTTTTAGATAAGTGGTCCAAGAAACAAACAAAACCTTGCTCAGCTGGACTCACAATACTAATTTAAACACAAATAATCTACCTTTGTATTCTTCAGGTTTTTGTGTTTGTCTTTTTATTTTTTAATATTAGGTTGATCTCAAAATGCAAATGACCTTTTAAAAAATCCCCACCTTAAACCTGGTCCTGTCACCTCTTTTTCATCTGTACTATTTCCTAAATTTATCTTTTGTATAAATTGTATAAATTTATTTTTACATTTATTTATGTATTTGCAGAGTTTTAGTGCTTTAAACTCTCTCCATTCAATTAATAATGGCCTTAGATAAAGAATACTATTTGCTATTCATTCCCTTAACTCATCAGTAAGAGGGGGAGCATATGGGAACCAAAATACAGGCCAAGGATGTGGAAAAGAGCCTTCGGAATGAGCTCTTCAGCCTGGAGGAGCAGCTGATGCACCCTCATGAAATGTCTCTGAAGAGCAGACAACAGCACTAATGGGATAGAACTGCTGAGAACGGCTCTCCTCCCTCCCCAGCACACATCTGCTGAAGAACACACAGCATTCCTCCCCTTGTACTTGAATTCATCACACAGGAGCTGAGGGTGGCTTGAGATCTCCCTCTGCTTGTTCCTTTGGTTTGGTCTTGGCTGTGCTCTCTGATCTGTGTCCCATTTCCCAAATGAACAGAACCATTCTTTTCTTCTCATCCCCTATTTCTTTCATACAGAACCTGCTCTGTTACTGGGTCATTGTACTTCCTGCTCCTGATGGGATAGTTCCTTATCCTCCAATGCAGTTCTTCCCTTAGGAGATGCTCCACACTGCTCCTCCTTTCTTGCAAAGTTCCTTTCCTCCTCTCCTTCCTTCTGAAATAATTTCATTTACCTCCTTCCCCACTCATCTCCCCTTCCTTCCTTCCTAAGGACTCCTGCTCGTCATAGGCAGGATCGACCAGGACTGAACCAGGATTTTCCTCCTAGCTCTCCTGCCAGGCTCCACCTTCACCTGTGCTCTCCAGAGAGTGAAAGAGCAAAACTGCCAAGGAATCTTTTGAATTCTGGATGCCTTCATAACCAAGAGGGTGTTTTGATACAGCTGAGATTTAAATTTCAGGGATGCTGACAGCCCTTCCATTCCTCTAAGCAAGCACTTCATTTTCTGGATCATATACAGACAGAAAAGAGGAAGAAAATGATGATTTATTTTTCATGAGCAAAACACAACTACTGGCGTGTGAGATACAACTGAAGTAATAAGTTTCTTTCTCATATATTTATGAACTGGCACTTGTTCGTGGCAAGAGAAATACATTCTGTAGGCAAAACGACGAGGCATTCAAAGCATCAGTCCCAGCTTTGCCAGCCAAAGAGGAGCAAAGGATACAAACTGTGCAGACAAGGAAGCTGCTTCCTCCCTCACAGCTGCTTCACCTGAAACAGCAGACACAACAGGTTTGCATGAGAGCCTCCTTCAGCTCCCCTCAGATCCTTCCTTGAGGATTGTCCCTGGGCTGAAGGTTGCCAAGGATGAAGTAAAAGCAAGGTGGCATTTTGAGCAGCAGGTCTGCCCTAGAAGACCTGGTAGAAGAGCAGTGTCAGACTGAAGCAAATCTTAGTAGAAGCCCAAATAATATAATAAAGTTACATTCATAGAATCACAGAGTTAGAAGGAACATTTTAAGGATCATCACGCCCTGCCATGGGCAGGGATACCTTCCACTCTCCCAGGCTGCTCTGAGCCCCAGAGTCCCACCTGGCCTTGAACACTTCCAGGGATCCAGGAGCAGCCACAGCCGCTCTGGTCACCCTTTGCCAGGGCCTGCCCACCCTCCCAGGGAACAATTCCTTCCCTATACTCAATCCAAACACACTCTTTGTCAGTGGGAGGCCATTCCCCCTTGTCCTAGCACTCCAGGCTCTTGTAAAGAGTCTCTCTCCGTGCTTCTTGTCAGCTCCTTCAGGTCATGGAAAACTACAATGAGGTCACCCCGAAACTTCTCTCCAGGCTGAACAACCCCAGCTCTCCCAGCCTTTCCTCCCAGCAGAGCTGCTCCATCCCTCTGCTCATCCTGGTGCCTCCCCTGGCCTCTCTCCAGCAGCTCCAGGTCCCTCCTGTGCTGGGCCCCAGGGCTGGGGCAGCTCTGCAGGTGGGGTCTCACCTGAGCTCAGGGGCAGAGGGGCAGAATCTCCCCTCCCTCAAATTGCTGCCCACTCTTAATTACAGAAAAATAAGAGGAAAAAAGCTAAATTTTGAAATCCAGGGTATGTGTAGCAACTTAGAGGCAGAATGTTGCATAGGAAAACCCTTTCTTACCCTCTCCTGTTCTGCTGCAGATAAAAACTTCAGAGGCATCGTTTGTCACCAAAGGCAGACAAAACATGGCTATCACAAGCCAGAAGCACCACAATCTGCATCCAAATCAACAATTCAACTTATTACTGCTTGGTGATTCTGTTGTCCACTCTGTTTTAACATCCAGAGACTTGAATTCAGCTGGAATGTGGCTGCACTGGGTGTGTACAAACACTCAGAGAATGTTTAACCCCATGAGCTGAAATAGTCCCTTGGCTGGAATCAAGGACAAAATGAAGTCTGGGGTGGTTTCAGTGGTTGCTTTTCACAGCAGTGTTTTTGCACAGAGTTGGAAAAAACCAAAATCTGTTTTTTGAGGTGTTGGAAGGTCCCCACCAAGAAACTCTCTGCCCACACTGGGCTATTTTCAATGCTGATTCCTAGGGCATGTTTGGAAATCCCAAATTCGGCTGTGGTATTAACCCCCCTCCTACACAGAGTGACACAAACAAACAAACAAAACTAAACAAACCCCTTTAGTTTAAAAGCAGCATATCTGGAAAGGACACAAAATGATGAAATTGGAAAAATCAACTACAGGCTGCCTCAGCATCTCATGGGAAAACATAGTTCAGCTTAATAGGCTTTATTAATGATTTTTTTAGGAATTTAATATTAAGCTTTAAATTTTTAATTACAAGAAATATGGAGAAGTCAGATCTGCAGGTAATAAGAATTCACAGCCAGAAAGTATCCATTTTTCACTTCTCCTCGTAGTTTGTCTCAAAGCTTCTCAAACTCTTGTGATTTGCCCACTGCTGACACACAGCTCCAGGACAAATACTCGGGTTTGTCATTTGAAAATCCTGTCGATAGCACAGGAAGTCCAGTGAAAACTGGTCAATAAAAAATCTGCAAGAGTTTCAGGCATTTTCTGCACATTGTAAATGTTGTTTGAAATGCTGCCTTGAAGGTCTGGCTTATTGAACACCACTTTTTAAGTGTTCTGTTCTGGTTTTAGCTTATCAAATTAGGCACATTTGCTGTTAAAAAAGTGCCAGCAGTAGCACTTTAGTGTTGGAGGATCTGTGGCATCACAGAACTGTGGTGTTGGGAGAGACTTTGCTACACCATCTAACTCATTTTCCCACCCAGGACAAGCCAACCTGCATCTTTTCTGACTGATGCTCTCCTCAAAGAGATCCAGCCTCTGAAGGATACAGATTTAATATCACCTGGCCCAAACTACAGGAACTGCAGCTGGCTGCATAAAGTGCTCTGAAAGGCACTCAGCTTTTGCCATCTGCATATTTACTGGCAATGCCATCATGCTTTATTCAAAAGGATTAATACAGACAAGGCACAGCCCTGGGAACAGACCCTTCAAAGGGAAGTCATGTGTGGTTCAGTCACACATGTTGTAACAGTCTAAACACACAATGGCAGTGCCAGTACTTTTCTCATCTATGTTTGTAATCACCTGAAAACCTACCCCCAATTCTGAGACAGTGTTTTTTCCCACAAAGCTTTTGATTGGCATGAATCATCTCTCCTGCTGTTTCAAAGGAGAATTTCAGCATTAAAGTATTGGTACTTCCTACCCTGGGTGTCTGTCCCAGCCAGTTTCCCAGCAGTGAGCTGAAGCCCTGCTATGGCAGTGAAGTTCTGTGTGCCAAACCAGAGCTCCCTGTGTGGAAACAGGAATATCCATAGGTTTAACAGTAGGGGCAGAGCCATCATAATGACACCTTATCTAAACACAGGCTGTAGAGTCACTGATGCAGCTTTCCCTATCAATGCATAAAATCTTTTTAAAAATACCTATTTGACAGAAGACGGTGTTAAATTCCCTGCCACACCAACATCTCTGCAGGCAGATCCAGAGGGATGTGCTGGTTTTGTTTCCTCATGCAGCGAGTTGCCATGGCTGGTCTTGTTTCCCCATGCAGTGAGCTGAGAGCAGAGGTCTCTGACAGACATTGCTGCTGTAACATCACTCCAGCTCAACATTTTGCCTTTCATTCTCACAAGGCTGTTTCCTTTCTGACACAGCTTTGGCAGACACTTGGGAATGCTGCAAGGCACTGATTTGGCTTTCATCTGTCTGACACTGGCCTGGAGCAGACCTGATGACATCAGGGTTGTTGGATCAAGACAATCTGAAGGTGTTTTTAAAACAGTTCAAGTTCTCCAGCATTGATATAATTGATTTTTAACTGGAAGAAGAGAAGAGCAATTGTTTAAACTACTCTAGCTTGACACAAAGCCAGGGGTGGATTTGCTGAGGTCAGGGCAGTGGAGAAAGGGTGAAGGAACAGGGATGGAATGACAGGGCCAGGAGCAGCAGCTCCTCTGTGGTCAGGGCTGGTGCAAGAGCAGCTGCTGAAGCAGCCACAGCACTGGATGGCCGAGGCCCCAGGATCACAGCACACATCCCAACACACTCACCAGCAAACTGTCCCCTCACACTGGAGAACAAAGGCCCCTGAAACTGCCCACAGTGGGATTTGGATCAGGCATCAAACCACACACTCACAGAATCGTTCAGTTTGGAAAAGACCTTTAAAATCATCAAGTCAAACCATCAGCTCAGCACCACCATCCTGTTCACCATCAAACCATGTCCCCATATCAAGACATTTTTTGAACACTTCCAGGTATGACTCCACCACTGCCTTGGGCAGTCTTCTCCAGTGCTTTACAACCCCTTGCATGAAGGAATTTTCCTAATATCCAATCTAAATTTCTCCTGGCACAACCTGAGGCTGTTTCCTCTTATTCTGCTGCTTGTTAAAGACACCAAAATAAACTCTGAGGAAAAAATGAAGAGTAATAAAAAGTAAAGATTTGGGTTGAATGCACAAGTAATCCATTGTGGCTTCTATTGAAACTAGAAGAACATAAGAGAAAGAAGATCATTTGTGGGCTAGTAACAGAGTATTGCATAAAGGCTGACTTTTCAGGAAAGGAAACATTCTGAAAGTGAAGAACAGTCTGTCTCTACAGGGGAAAATACTTAGTCTGTGTTATTTCTGATACCATTGTCTGCTTTGGCTTTTAGGAAATGCATTTTCCTATGTTTATGAATTTTAGAGCTTTGCAGTATTTAAATACATGGAAAAGCATCTTGAACTACTGATCTCTAAAAGCATAATTATTCTCTTGACTGAACAACTTTTATGTATGTTACTGAGCTTCTAAAATCTTCCAGTCTCTCACCCGTGCATTCTTGAAGGAAAAGTCAGTTGGTTTACAGCGGCTCACGTCCAAATGCCTCTTCCTTCAGTCACATCCCCTCTCATTCCCCACATCCCTCCTATTCTTCCCACTCACCACCATTTTCCTCTTGTCCTCAGCAAAACACATTGCTACACACTCTCCCTTCTCTCCATGGATATGAAGGAAAATTGGCTTTTTTTGTTGAGGTTTCTTTTTTTTAATACCCTTGTCAAAGACACAGCAACACAATTCCAGTGGCTGCTTGACATTAGTTAATCCCATCATCTAATTAGACTCAACTGTAATATGAAAGAACAGAATTTATTCATTAATCTTCCCATTCCCTTGACAAGCAAAAAATCTGAAATCAATACCAATGGTGAAAAGCTTTGTGTAGAATACTAAAAATATCAAGGCATGCCAATATTTTTTGATCAACCTGTACAAATTAGAGCCAAAATAGTTGGCTGTGCCCCATATTCACGTGTGAACAGGCAGCTGATTTTTAAAAAAGTAAAAGATTTCTACTTCTACATCATTCAAATGCAGATGTTAAATACTTTATAGCAGACAGTGGGATCTTTGTCGGAGTCCTTGTTATAGCCTCTGTTTTTAACATTTTTCTCATGGTTTATGCAAACAGCCAGGCACACACAAGTCATTCCAAAACCTTGTCTTGAGTGTAGGTGTGTTTGGGTTGGGTTAGATTCAGCAGATCAAAATGAAGAAAAACATCTCCAGTGACATTCTTCACAGGAGCACAGAACAGGAACGGGCGAACATCAAAGACAGAAAGAAAGATCCTGGGATTATATTTTTAACCACAAAGCCCTAAACCAGATATGCTGGGGAGACTATGGGATTTCTGTCTTCCTCTCAGGACTAAAATCTGCTGGACAGATCTGGCATGGAGATGACTTAGAAAATCTCTTTGTAGGTACTGCTCTTCCACAACCGCACAAATGTCTACATCAAAAGGGGTGTGAAGGAACAGTGCTTGCAGGACAAGAAGCCTGCCAGGGATCTAAGCTTCTAAAATACATAGAACACAGAAGTTTTTAATTTCTGCAGTTTCCTTTTCATTCTCTGGAGTTTTCCACCTTTACAGGACAGTGTCTCACAGCTCGGTCTAGAAATTATATGAGACCAAAGGCATTTCACGAGGGTCTGTGTGTTTGTAACGCAGTCTCTGTCATTCTGGTTTCCAAAGATACAGCCAGTTTTCAGAGGAGTACTTAGAAGAAAGGCAGTGTTTGTTAATATAATTCCATGGCAAAGATGCCTTCTCATGTTTATACATTAAATCATGAAAACGACAGCTACATATGGCATCCAAGAGAACTGAACAAATTAAATTTCTTGTTTTGACATATTTTTGGTGTGAAAAGAAGGAACCAGTATCTTCACAGGAAACAATCTGAAGTCAAGAGCTACCCACCACTAAGAACTCAATCCTACTGTCTTTGCATTCCCAGTGCCTCCTTTGAAGCTTCCATTCACCTTTGAAATTTCTATATCAAAGAAAAGTTTGTATTTTAAAAGACCTTCAATTATTCTGAAACTTAGTTAATAGAATCACCCTCTCCTTCCATCAGCCAAGCACAGAGACTGACAATGCTGTGGCACAGCAGGAGTTTAAGGATTGCTGGAACAAAATTACTGTCCTAATGATGATTACTTTGCTGTTATGTCTGTTACAAAAGGAGAATTTGGAGAGGCTGTTGATCCTTGAAATTTGTTCTTTCATTGTTACAGGAGTTACCCACAAAGATTTCTGCGTGCGGGGTTATTTGTCACTATTACTCATAAACAAAACTCATGTCTGAAGTTATACAAGAAAAAAAGGCAGGTAGGAACCTCAGTACACCATGATGTCTGAGTGATGTGGATATTCAGAATCAAGTGCTTCTCAAAACTCTCACCTCCAAAACAAAACCAATCTCAAAGTACTGCTCTAAGACTTCAAGAGTCGAGCTAAATGAAAAAATATGGAGTGCTGTGCCTCATCACAAAGTGATAACAAGCAGCTTGTTTTACACCTCCAACCTGAGGGACAGGGCTTCCGCCTGCTCTGGCTGCCCAGTTCACTCTGCCACTCTCCAGAGCTCTGCTCCCCCTCATTTTCAGGACTGATTCTCCAAGCTGCATGCCAGCACATTCCAAGTCTTGCTGCAGCCTTTCAATGATGGTAGCAATGCCTGGACATTCCCAAATACTCTTTGCTGTGGTCACCTCACTGCTGGAAACAATTCCTCTCATACTCAGACCTTTTTGTTTTTAATGCTGGAGGTGGGTGGGCTTTGTGCCCCAGCCCAAGGAGAAGTCCCACGTGGGAATTCCCATTGCCACACGTCACCAGCAACATGGACACCCCAGTGCCTGGAGCTGACTCAGCAGGGAACTCCCCCCTTAAGAATTCTGGCCCAGCATGAGAAGCTGGAGTGGGCTGAATATTCCCTGTGAGTCCGCTGTGCAGCTCCCTGCCCTAGGTATGGATGTGGCAGGTCAAGATGAAAAGAGGGAAGGTCCTGCTCTGCAATAATAAGGGAAAGGAGCCACCACAAAAGGACAAAACCAGTTCCAGCTGAGGGGCTAGGGATTCCTGTGTGGATCACCACCTGCATTTAACCTGGGGCTGACCAAGCAGCTGTCTTTTTGTCTGGATGTCTGCGCAGTTGGGAAAGAAGGGTGTGGAGGGGGAAAATCTCCTTTTCTACTTCATCCAGAAAAGGTGTCTTAGGCCATCATCAAAATACCATTCATTAACTTACTGAGGAGACAACTCCTCTAACCAGGGATGGGGATGCAACACGTAAATACATGACCAACCTGAGCCAGAACAGGAGACTTTTCATGGATAAAAGGGCTGGACCATCCCTGGGTTTGACGCTGCTGGCAGTGCTGGTGCTGGGCTACCAGGCTGGCCAGGATCTGATCTCCAGGGGAAGGGGAAACAATGGGCATGCTAAGACCAGCACAGTCTTACTGGGAGCTGGGAAGGACCACACTCTTCTACCTGAACATTCAGCATGAGATTACAGGCTGTTTTTCCAAGCTGTCTGGGCTCCTGGTTTCAGAGATGTCTGAGAAAGGCCACGGGACTGTACTCAGCTGACACAAAATAAGGTGGCTGCTACTCCAGAACCCTTGGAGGTGTTGCTTCTGCCCTGAAGTGCTCTTTTATTTCTGCCACAGCATCCAGGTGGCACTTAGATGTTGCAGGAGTGTGACACTCACCTTCCAGCACCTGGTGCAGGGGGCTGAGGTCCCCCAGGGCAGAGCATGAAGAAAGAGGAAGGCTCTGAGGTTTTACCTCTTGACAGAAAGCAGACTGTGCCTCTGCCCTGAGCGTGGGAAGGTGTGGGATAATCCCAACCACACACCCACAGGGGCTGCAGGACAGCCAGAGGGCTGGGGACAGGGAGAAACTGCACCAATCCTGCCGTGGGCAGCTGAGTGGGAGCAGGGAAGGAGGTGTGAGGGGTCACAGCCTCTGGCAGCCAGGAGCTCACCTGGGCTGAAACACCAAACAGGACCTGCCTGACTTGGATTTTGGAGGGGTTCCAGTCTCACCTGGAGGAAGAGGAGGAAAGGCACTCCCTCACCAGTGAGCTGCTGATTAATTAGGGGAGACTAGTGCCAGCCCTGCTGCTGTAGTGAGGAGAGGCATCTTCGAGCACTTTCCTCACACACTTGACACTTCCCATGGCACTTAACCTGACAGGTCACAGGCTCACTCCGCTTCTGCAGAGCAAACATCAATACAGATTAACACCTCCCAAAGCTGTCAGGCACCAATACCAGATACAGTGTTCTCCCTCCTGACCTCTATGAGAAACAAGCTTCTAAAACATCCTATCTTGTTGGATTTTAAGAGGAGATAGAAATTAAAGCTATAAATACGCTGCTAAGTACAAACACAAAAAGGGAAAGTGTGAAAAACCTTAATGCTGATAGAAGTTAAGGCAAAAATGAAGATCAGGATGACAGGAAGGAAATATTTAAAGACAGAGAAGGGTCGAAAGGGCGATTGTTGAATCCTGAAGCATAAAACATGATAAGGATTTTTCAAACAATCTTAATATAAAGATAAAGGAAATTTTCCAGATTGCAGTGGAAGCTCTTGCCTGTAGAACAATGTGTCCACAGTGAGATACTTTTAGAATTTTTTTTTTCTGAAACTAAAAGACTAAAAGATAATTAATACTCTATTGTGAAAGATAGAAGGTACACTTCAAAAACAACCTCTTCTTTCCTCTATCAGCTGACTTCCTGGAGTGCTCCATTTGTCTTTAAGTGGACTCTTGGAGAATCCTGTTGAAGACTTAAGAGCCCTCAGTAGCACCTTTTCATCTGCTTACCCTGCTGCCTGCTTTAGGCATCTGCAGCAGAGTCACATGCTTGAACTAAAATGTCATCCCCCTGCTCCTCCTCCTCAGCACTCAGTTGACTTCTCCCGTGGCACAGCTCTCATACAGTCAGGATTTACAACCTAAAGTGTGAGAGGGTTTTTTTTTCTTTTCTTTTTCTACACAACAAACAAAGCAACCAAGATCTTCTCACTCCTTCCAGCCACTTCTGGACCTTACTTTTTTCACCCTGTCTTTCCCTCCCCACTGTTGTGCTCACAAGGAATAGGGAAGAGAAATATTGGGATGGGGAGATAAGGCAGGGACAGGAGCCAACCTGATGAGTGGGAGAAAAGCACCAGGCTAATTTTACCTTGGTGAAGTGACAGGGCCAGAAGCAAATTTAGGAAAGACCTCCCTGGACTCACCCCTACCACACTGCTTCAAGACAGCCCTGCAGAAGGGAGCAGCTATTCAGCTACAAGAGGTTCTTTATTTTCCCTGTCTGTTTAAATGATATTTATGACTCTGGCCTAAAAGGAACCATTCCATTATCTAATCCCTGACTGCAGAAACAGCCACAGGTGCTGAGGGTAGGGCTGGGCTCTGTGAAGCTCAGCTAAAGAGAAGGGCGTGCAATTCTTTCAGGCATTGACTGTTCCATTTACATCACTGATTGGCTATTTTATTCTTCAAAGCAATTCATCTTTCTCATGCTTATTGATTAAGAAAATGTAGAGTCCCGGACAGTGACATTGTTGCTGACCTTGGGAATTGTTTTGTAGTTGCCAAAAAGGCAAGATAAGCCCCACTCCCTATAACTGTCACATTTGACTGCCATGCTTCAAGTTTTTTGATTTTCCATGATGACATGGAAAAACAATTTGTGTGGCTGGCACAGCACAGCCAGAGCAGCTAGAACCCCTTGCTCTGTTTCCAGGTGAGTATTCCTGTGAACCACCTTGAAATAAATGGAGTTGCCTGCTGTGTCAGAGATGTTTATCTCTAAGGAATGTTGCACTTATTGGAAAAGCTGAGTGAAAAGAGCTCTCTCATGAATCTGAGAGTGGAGATTAGACTTGTTGCCTTTAGATTAAACCTCTCCTAATTAACCTTCCAATTAACCTCACATCACTCCTTTGAACAAGACCATAAATACAAATGTTACTACATTCCCTTTTATCAGAGAAGAAAGTTTGCTAGATGGAACAATGATAGATGGCCAAAATCTACAGAGAATTATATTAGCAAGAGTTTCAAGCTCTGGTCTCAGTCCCCAGGAGGAGCAGAGAGGGCACAGCTGCTCTGACAAGTGCAAAACACAAAGCACAAAATTTTCTCCTCAGAGTTTTGCAAAGTGAACTCTGAGATGCAGAATCACTTGAAAATACTGGCCACATTTGCCAGGTGTAAAGAAAACCTGAGCTGAAAAATTGTGCTGTGGAGAAATTAAGGAAACCAAACGAAACATAACCAACTCCGTATCCATCAGACAAGAATCAATGAATCTGCAACAACAAGGCAATGCTCCAAAGGAAATCGTCCTCTCCCTCATGTGAGGAGGAGCAGTTCTGCTCCAGAGGACTTTTTTTTAGGTGATTCCCAATATGCTGAAACATCCTTTTTCTCCTTATCCTTACCCAGACCAGCCCCTATCTTTTTTGCTTTCTCAAAGACGTTTTTTTCCCCTGTGTGAAAAGTTCTCTATGTTCGCTGAATGCGCAGGTGCTGAGACTGGATATTGTTTAAAAACTGGAGATAAATCTGTGTGAATCTTCAGTCTATGAACTATAATATTTTCAGTACCAGTTTTCCTTTCCTCACTCTTTGGGCTGGGTGTCAGTGCTGTCTTAGTTTGCAAGGCAAGGTGTAACCAGCAGTATGTATTCTATCACCAGCTGTTAAAACCAGGTGGGGCAGTGTTCTTTATCTCTTCCACCACCCACCCTCCCTCCAGGGTATATCTGCTGTTCACGGGCCATCGAGGCTCACTGCATGGCTGAAACAATTACAACATCCTATTGGGAGAGGCTCCACCCAGGGGGAGGAGCCAAGCATTCCTACCTGGATAAAACCTGAGAGTCAGAACACCAGGACAGCCTGTTTGCAGTGGATTCCCAGAGGAAGACTAGACCCCTCTTACCACCACTGGACCCTCAGAGGAAAACTTCACCCTGCTACAGGATCATTGCTTCAACAGAACCACATCTGTCACTCCAGGAGGACTTGATTGGACTGCTCCCAACACCCTGACCAACAACAGAGTGTCAGGTTGTGTTCTGACTCTGTCAGGGTTTTCTTTTTGTTTGTTTGCTTTTTCTGTATTACTACATTTATATTTTAGTTTTCCTAGTAAAGAACTGTTATTCCTATTCCCATATCTTTGCCTGAAAGCCCCTTAATTTCAAAATTATAATAATTCAGAGGGAGATGGTTTACAGTCTCCATTCCAAGGGAGGCTCTGGCTTTCCCTGGCAGACACCTGTCTTTCCAAACCAGGACACATGTTAAGCTAGGTAGTGGAAAGTTTTAGAGTTTTAAGTTTAGCTCTAGAAGTAGTTATAAAGGTAGTAAGAAGTTTTAAGGTGCAGTAATGTAGGTTTGTGTGGCGTTATACAATTGGTTAAGAAGATCCGCATTGCAGCAATATGTGTAAAACAAAATAATTAACAACCGGTTTAAAGACACCAACAAACTTTGTGGCAGTAGTTTATTGTCTAGTAAATCTTTAAAAGGCATTGTAACTAGAGATCTTGTGACCTCTGACTTCTGATGTGAAGACATTTTCACCCTCTCATGCGACTGGAAGAAGATAAGAACAATAAATCATCCTTTTAACACATCTCTTCAGTGGTCCCGAATAACCTGACACCAATGAGTTGGGAAGTGCCCATTTCATTTAAATCCTACTAAGCAATGTGTCTTTTGTGTCACAGCAACCTCTTCCCAATAGATTTAGGCTTGCATTATCTTTTTGAACATGCATTTGTATGTACGTTTGACTCCTGCTCCAGGACTAGGACTGCCAAACCCATACCGAGAGAAATGTCTCATTAAAATCCATCTCTGATCACTTTCTCCAGCAAAAGGAACCAGCAGTGCACATCAGTCTGGAGAATAATTTAAACATCACTCAAGCTCCAAGGAAAGGTAATAATTTTTAATTGTTATTCACACTGATTTTTTGGGCAGCGCTCTGGCAACTCTTTATTTTCCCACACAATAATTCAAAATGTCTGAGCATTTTTTCTTGCTTTTCCCTAGCCTACAATTCAAGCCAGGAATGTTATATCCCAAAAAAAAAAAAAAAAAAAAAAAAAAAAAAAAAAAAAGAGTTATGTTAGGATACATTACTGTGCTGTCACTGCAGCTTACCAAGAACATACACCTGTACCTGTCTGTGCACAGAAATAACCACCCTCACACAGGCACTGGGAATTCTGAACAGATGGATAAAGCTGGGAATGAAAAAAAGGCTGAGAAAGAAAGAAGGGGAACAAAATATCTATTTTACCAAGGAATATGATTTTTTTTTTTCTTTTCAGAAGAAGAAAACCCCAAGTTCTCTGGAAAATTTGTGTCTCTGGACTGAATTCAAAACAACACAGCCGCGCTTAACAAAAACACAGCCATTGAAACTGGCAGAACAGCTGGGAAATCAGGCTTTTCAAAGAACACATGTGGCTCACTGGACAAAAACAGCTACCACAGGGTGCTAAAATAGTGGAGAAAAAGAATACCTGCAGTTAAAGGAGCTTCCTTAGTCCTGGGCTCAGCACTAGAGCTGAGGGCAAACACAGGATGGAAAGCTGCTCTCCAGCCTGTGTGAGCTGCTGGGCAGAGCCTGCTGAAACAGGGATTCAGATGGAAATCCAGGCTATGACTTCAAAGAGTGCCTGTAAATATTAACGTTTGCTTTTTCAAGTTCTGGAGCTTAAATAAATAGCCAGAAGTAAAATAAAGTTTGTGTACATTTTGGAGTGTTTTGGAAAGAGCTCCAAAGATGAAAACAAGCATCCTGTCAGTCTGACCCTTGCAGAGCATCAAACAGAAAGGTTGAATGTTCTCAGAACTGAAGTAAATGCAGTGCTTTCAGCCAAAGTAAAAACAATATCTATTCATTGTATATAATTATTTGGCCAACCTTTTTTGGAGTAAGGTTTTTGTCATTTGTTTGCATTCAGTTAACTTGGGGCATTTTAAAAATTTACAAATGCATATAGAGAAGAAAAAATTAGTTCCCATTGGGAAAGAGGTCCTGCAGGATGCCACTGTAGATAAATTCTGAATTCTGTGTTTTCTAAAGAGACTAAGCTCTGGCTTTTTCAGAATCACAGATTTCCACAGAATCACAGAATCCCGGGATGGTTTGCATTGGGAGGGACATTAAAGCCCATCCACTGCCACCCCCTGCCATGGGCAGAGACACCTTCCATTATCTCAGGTTGCTCCAAGCCCCATCCAACCTGGCCGTGGACACTGGCAGGGAGCCAGGGGCAGCCACAATGGCATTCCTAAAAGAAGTGTCTCCATTATTTGGCTCTGCAGTCTGTCCATGTGAAACTCATGATGCCCTTCTGGCTGTAGATGAAAACATGCACCCAGTCTGGAGGTGATTGTAAAAACCATCCCCTCCTGCCACTGCTTCAGCAGAGTCCTTATCTCAGTCTTGGAAATCCTCTCACAAGGCCATTGTCTGGGTTCAATTCTTTCACTCTTCCTTACCAGGGCTATTTTTGCATTCCTGCATAGGTTCTCTAATCTGAGCCTGCCTTTTGAGCCGAAGTTTCATCTTATTGCTTCTCCAGGAGTGTTCTGGTAGTGCTGAGCAGATAAATGATGGCCACAGATAGCTACTTACCCGGACTATGTCAGCAAACCTCTGACTGCAAATGCAAAGCGCTGCAGGCAAATTTGGATTGAATTCAGGACGACTAGACACAGTTTTCATACAGTTATGCATTATTTTATAGCTGCTCTCTATCTGGACTTATTTCTGGTTAATGCCTATGGAGAATGAGATCATGAAGCCAGTCCTCGTATAAACAAACCTCCTGTGCTCAAGAACAAACAGGAATTAAATAGGGGGATTTTGTCTTTTTTTTTAAAGGATCACTGCAATGTGTATTATAAGCATATATAGCACAGCCAATGTGATACTCAGGAGAAAAAGCAAAGGGATTTGCCTCCACTTCCAACAAATAAGGACAATTCTATCTTTGTTTTCTGCACAGACCAAAAGGAAAGAGAGAAAGTGGTCAGCGTTTTCTGGGCTGTTAGCTCTATACTGCCATACTGCCCAGTCCTCAGACCATGGAATTATTTACACTTTAAACATTTCATGGCTTCGGCTGCTTCCAAAGGAAGATTTTCTGTAAGATTAAATTGCCACCAAAAAAAAAAGACAGACCACCACCACCACCACCTTCCCAATAAAACAAGTACTGCTGTTGTATCCAAAGCTAGATTACACTGGATATTTAATATATAAGGAAGGTTGTCTGTTTTATAAATCTTTTGGAAGCCCTGCTAACTTGTTGAGTTCAGGGTACGAAGAAATATTTCTTGAATGAAATTTGGTGTTAGTTATAGTAAGAAGAACATGGGAGTCGATGAAAAGAACTTCAAAGGAGTTAACAGGTGGCAAACTGGAAGTTTAAGGTGGTAAACTGGAAGAACAGTTCTGCTCTTAAACTTCCAGTTTAACCATTTTTTAACGCCTTTTAAGTTTTTTTCATCAACTCCCATGTTCTTAGTGTAATTACAACAAAATTCCATTCAAGAAAGAAAATTTCTTCATACCCTGAACTGAACAAGTTAGCAGAGCTACCAAAAGATTCATAGGAACAGACAACCTTCCTTACATATTAAATATCCACTGTAATCCAGCTTTGGATACGAGAGCAGTTCTTGTGGTTTTGGGGAGGTGGTGGTGGTCTTTCTTTTAAAAATCCCAGGTGCATATGGACCTGCAAGCTTTTACACCCTGAACCAGTACAGCCAGGAGAACTCCAGCTAGGAAGAGAAGGACTGAAATAATGAGTGAAGGAGGATCCCTGCAGACAATGGGATTGTCCAACACCAAGGAAATGATTTGGAGGAGAATAAGGGGGATGCCAGTACTTTGTGTGTTATGAACTCCCATAGAATTAGAAAATCATGGAATATCCTGAGATGGAAGGGACCCACAAGGATCATTGATCCAACCCCTGCAGAGACACCCCAAAAATCCTGCCCTGTGCATTCCTGGGAGCAATGTCCGAACTTTCCTGGAGCTCCTCGGGGCCGTGCCCATTCCCTGGGGAGCCTGGGCAGTGCCCAGCACCATCTGGGGGAAGAACTTTTCCCTGACCTCCAACCTAAACCTCCCCTGGCACAGACCCAGCCCGTCCCACAGGTCCTAGAGATTTTCACACCTTCCCAGTTTGAAATATAACCTCTTCTACATCCGGTATATGTACAAACACGCAGAGGAGGAAAACTGGGAAAAAAAATGCATGTTATAGACACAGATATTTATAAAATGGACCAAAATATTTGGATCTCCTGTACCCTATTACTTTCTCCCCTCATCCCTTTCTCCTCCTCTGTCAAGCTTAATTATTCTCAAGTAATAGCAGACTCAGAGGTTTTTCTGTTTCATCTGTGAGTCTTCCAGCCACAAGGGTTTTGCTTTCCACTATTTTTGATCTTCCTACCATAATTTGGGCTATGGGAAAACAGATATAAAACTAAGCCAGAGGTTCTCAGCATGAGGCACTACCCAGGTCAGTCCACTCAATAGCAATGTCAGGTGTTTCCTTCATCACCAGAACAACAATTAAATAATGAAATCAAGGAGAACATTTGAGGGATAACCTGGAAAGAACAGCTAGAGAATCAGTTTTGCTTATTGTTTCATGGAATTACATCCCATAATACTGCAAACTGCCCCATCCTCCTGCACTAAAACTTCACTATTATTGTTCTTGTGTAATTTTGCTGGTGCTGGGGCTTAATTTTCAGATGTGATGAGCATCTACCACACAAACATAATCCGAAAGCTTCTCTGGATGCTCAGCCAATCTGATCACCAGAACATACACAGATCTATTAATATTTCATCCTGACATGTATTTTTAATCAAAAGATCTTAAAGTCCAGTTAAATCTCCAGTTTATATATTCCAGTCCTTAGGTGTTTCATTAATAGTTTATAGGATACAGACCTTACACATAAATGTCAAGATTGTAATGATTTACACGGATTTCCAGGATGATGAGCACAGACTAAAATGAGCTCTGTATCTCAAAACTCAGTAGCAAAGAACCATTCACCATTTTAGAAGGACAGCTACAGACGCAAAAGTTTCCATAAACAGAAGACACAGTGACATTTTTAATAGTTTGCTTCAATTACACCATTGCAGTGTTCACTGTAGATTCAAATCCAGACTGGAAAGAAGAAGAAAACTGGAAAAGAAAGCAAAACATTAAGGATCTCTGTGACATCCAGATATTTTAGACCACCAGTTCCCAGGGTGTCCCAGACAGAGGCCTGGATTTAAGACCAACAGTGAAAACACACTTAACTCTTCCTAATATATCTGAGTCTTATTCTCCTGTTGATTCAGACTAAGTATTTGATAATTCATAACTCCAGCCTCCCGCCCAATTACAACAAACCAAATAAAAGAGAATTCCTATGACTGCTGTATTTATTTTAACAGGAAGAAAAAGAAGGTAAAAAAGGGCTACTCTGCATAGAGACAAATCAATTTAAATTCTAAGAGGAAAGGAGGAAAGGATTCCACACTGGAAAACTAAATGCTGATGACAGGGTGATTGATAAAAATTAAGACAGATTATTGGTTTGATGGGTTTTTATTTCTTAGTTAGGGTTTTTTTTCACTTTTTCAGCAAAGAAATTTTGCCTAATGTCCAAACTGACCCTCTCCTGGTGCAACTTAAGACCATTGAGACTACTGAACAGTGCACTGAAGATCATGATTTTTACTTACCATCCACGTACCACTCGCTGTGGTGAAAGAATTAAGTCTTTGGGGGTAAAAACCTCCAACAATGAACACATGAACACTAGCAAGTCATATTTTTGGAGCTGACCAGAGCAGCTGTGCAGCAGCCCCACAGTGAGTAATCAATCCAAGCCCAGAATAATCAATTCCATATTGAAGTGATTTGTCAAAGCTGGCAGCAAGGTGGAAACAGGCACTGGTGGGGCTGGACCACTAAAGAGGTATGGAGTGGCTCCAAGGACTGGAGCCCCTCTGCTCTGGAGCCAGGCTGGGAGAGCTGGGGGTGCTCACCTGGAGAAGAGAAGGCTCCAGGGAGAGCTCAGAGCCCCTGCCAGGGCCTAAAGGGGCTCCAGGAGAGCTGGAGAGGGACTGGGGACAAGGGATGGAGGGACAGGACACAGGGAATGGCTTCCCAGTGCCAGAGGGCAGGGATAGATGGGATATTGGGAAGGAATTGTCCCTGGGAGGGTGGGCAGGCCCTGGAACAGGGTGCCCAGAGCAGCTGTGGCTGCCCCTGGATCCCTGGAAGTGTCCAAGGCCAGGTTGGACAGAACTTAGGACAACCTGGGATAGTGGAAGTTGTCCCTGCTGTGCTTCCCCTCTCCTTCCCAGGTGCACTGTGCTGGGAAGACCCAGCGTTATTATGTAGCATGGTAGTAGTGAGGGAAAAAAGTAAATGGTTGCTGTTATTAAAAAAAAACCTTTTTTTTTTCTTTTTCCTCAGTAATATTTTCTTCTGGGATGGATGCTTCCTGTAATCCTGAGTCTTCACAGCACGTTTTCTTTAAAACAATAGATTAAGTTAATAACTGCTTTAAAGTACATAAAAGGTACATTTGTATGGCATAAGAAAGACAAATATTTGAGTTTCTGCTCTAACTCCTTCACTATTTCCAATCCCAGGGACATACTAAGTGTGCCAGGGGCTATTTCTCTCATACTTTGATTCCTCATTCCTAGAAACTCTTGCAAATGTGGGTTTTTTACTTTATTTTATAAGGAAACACATTATTTGAAAATCTGATTTACGTTGAGTAAGGTTTCTACCAGTACAAACTTCTCTCTTTAGCCCCTCCTGACACCTCTCTATTCTACTTTACTCAGAGACACAACTCATGTCACCTCTTTCTCTGGTGACAGTTTCCTTCTATTCCAAGAGATAGTCAACCTTTTTCTATCAATTTTTTTCTCTTTCTTTTTGAGGTTGGCCTGTGTTTTATCTGTTGAGGACACAGCACCACCCTAATCTTATCTACTTTTTCCAGGTACAATGCATCACTTGGTCTAATAAAGGACACTTGGTATGTCTTCCTGTGGATCTCCTCTGTTCCAAGCCTCCAGACAAACACAGTTCCAAGCTCACTTTCAGGAGTTCCTGACAGAATCACTTTATTCAGTCTCTGGGGGTTTGCTGGTTGAAGAACCCACAAAGTTCATTAGCAAATGATCATATTTAGTGCCCAAGCTGTATCTTCTACATTTATCTGGCTTGCTGAGCAATGTCTCAATTTTCGGGAAACATATACAACATATTTAAGACCAACCACAGCAAATTTTCAGATGTATGTGACTTATAATTACAAGATTTGATGCAGTTTTATACACCCTTGCTGAGCACAGGTGTTTTTCAAAGGCTGTTTGCAACATCCAGAAAGTGTGAAGTGAGGTTTGCTCCATGCAGGAACTGGGAGGAAATTTCTCTCTCAAAGATTAGTGTCTTATTTTCACACAGAATTTCTTCTTTGCTGAATATGTGGTGCAGTCACCTCTTTTTTGGCAAAAAATCTGTGATTAAAATATCTAAGATTTTTTAGTCCTGCTAAAAACGAGCAACTGGCAAATATGGTGAGCCAAGGTGTTATTTCAAAGATAGGAGTGGACTTTTTGAGATGGTTGGAATGAGCTGCCAAGCCTTCTCACTCAAATGCAAACAGTAGAGGTGTCACTCCTTTGGAGTCTAGCTCAGGTTGTGTCCAGGCTCTCCAAATCTTATTGGGACATTTTTCTGACACGTGTCAGGGTGTGGGGCACGGATCTGCACTGCTATGCACAGAGGAAATGCTCAGCTGTCTGCCCTCCATCCCAGAGAGGAACTCCACCAAACTCAGGGATTTAGAACCACCTTTCTCACTCCCTGGGAACACTTCAGCATCAAGTGAGATTTACCCATCTGCTGATATTCCCTTGTGTCCTTTAGATGGACCAGGGCACTAAAGGCCATGTCCAGCCTCTGCCCTGCCAGGGGCTGACACAAGGGACAGATGCTCACTCTGACCTCTCAGAGAGGCACCGGACCAGTGGAACAATCCCACATACACTGCAGGTTTATTGGAATTCTGGAAACTTAGATTTTGGGGGTTTACTGTATAGTAATACATGTGAGTCAAGATGGAGGGCTTTTGGCGTTGTCTAAGTCCTTCTTCTTCACCTTCTTCCTCCTTCTTCCTCCTTCTTCTTCACCTTCTTCTTCCTTCTTCATGGGTTTAGGTGGTTTTCTCTAATTGGGTGAAAAAGGTCTGCATTGTGGGCCTTGGGTAGTCATTATTGGGTCAGAATTATAAATAATATAGGTGTCACCTCGTTATTGGGTAATTGGCACTTAAATAACCTTGGAAAGTGTTAGAGGTAAGCCATTTTACCTTCATTTTCTCACTTGAAGGTTAGGGCTCACAGCTCTAAATAGATAAGAAATAATGAACATCCAAGTCTGAACATGACATCTACATTTCCTGTACATTAATCCTGACCTCAGCAGAGAGAAAAAGAAGCCAGAACAGTTACACAGGTTGTTCCCTCTGGAGCTGCTTTAGCCTTGCCAACAGTTTTCTGCTGTTGCTTGGGCAGCCTCTTCCTGTTGACAGCCTCCTCACCCTGTAACACTGAGCGTGGCCTTACACAGCACCAAATACATCAAAACAGGTACTGAAGCACAGCACTGTCAGAAAGGGTTTTACAATACATTAAGCACGGTTTTACAATACATTTGTGATTAAACTGGCATTTAAACACAAGGAGAAAGAGCAGCGAAAAGGAGTCTCACAGCTTGGCATCCTTTCATGAAATTTTGTAGGTAAGAAAATATTTTTAAAAAAATTCTGTCTAGAGGCAGAAGATAAACAAAAGGTGTTACAGTCTGAAAATGAAGCTAAAACACTTCAGCAGTCAGCAATAACTGAGTAAAATAGGAATTAGGAAAAAAAAAAGAAAGAACAAAACAACTCCCAAAAAGGTATTTAACATAAAAGAGCTGGATTAGCAGGATCTTCCAAACATATGAGAAAGGGCAGGAAAGGTACCAGATATATTTTATGAGCCAGAATATGATGTGTAATGTTCTGCAAAGAATACCTGTAATCTACACGCCTTTCCCCCAGATAAGTTGTTATTTAAGGTTCTCTTCTCTTGAAGTATGTGAGATGGGTGTGAGACGTGTGAACACGGATGCAGTCAAAGATGCTTTTAGTGCACTTCACAGCAGCTCAGGCTGGAATGGAAAGCCAGGGCTATGCATCTAATTTTTAGCTGTGCTGGATACATGATTGCCTCCTTGAGTGGCAATCACAAATTATTATCAAAGGGCAACACAAATGGCATTCAGATTTCAGTGCCTGAGCTCATTATGACATTTAGAGCACTTACAGCTTATTGTGAGTTTTGCTGATTGCTGCTTATCCACGGATGACAAATATTGCAGAGCACCTCAGACAACCAGAGGCATTTTCTCCAGTTGTGTATCCCAGTTGTGCCCTTGTTTTGTGGGTAAGTTGGCTGTGCTGAGCAGCTCTGCAGGGAAGAGGCAGCCGGGAAACGCTGGCAGCCAGCTTGGGTTAGGTGTGACATCACCTGTCCAACCCCACACAGAATGAAAGCAGATGCTGAAATGTTGCAGACTTTCTGAGGGGCTGAAAGCCAAATGGTCCCTTTTTGTCTCAACTTGGGTCCAGTCAGCCATTTCAAACCCTCTCACCACAAGAGAAGCACCAAGGACAATTCAGTTAAGGTGTATTTCCCTGCAGGAGTAGAAATGGGAGAGGGAAGGGCTGGAACTCTAGGCGTGGCAGGGGAATTTGGAACTAGGTGATATTTAAGGTCCCTTCCGACCTCAACCATTCTATGATTTCATTTCAGAGTAGCAATTAAATCTTCCAAAAATCACCTTTAAAAGGCAGAATTTTGAAGACATTATTTTTTCCAGGCCAAAACCAAACCTGTTCATATCTTTCCATTTGGAGATTAAAACCATGACTGTACAGGTCAGTGAGTTGGATGTGGGCTGGCACTGTTGAAAGCCACAATCAAATCCCTGCCTGCTGATTAAGCGTCACTCCAAGGCAAGTCAAATGCTGCAAAGGGCATTCACCGATTACAGAAACAACCAAGTGGTGTCCCAGGAGTGGATCTGTTCCACAGGACTGGTTTGATTTAAGTCTCAGGCAGCACTGCTTTGTAAGCAGTGCTCTGTGTGTGCTTGAGGAAGGGTGGTAACCTCTTGGTTGAGGCTCTGTCAGGCACACATTTGGTGAGGCCCTGGAGCTGCTGTGAGTAGGACGAGTTCCCTGGTGTGCAGAAGTCAGACATCACTTGCACAGCCATCGTGGTTGTGTCAGAAGCTAATGCACATATCATTCGCTGGAATTTTTTCTGCAACAGGCAAAATCTCTGTAAAATAGCCATTTCACCTCCCTGACCCATCAGAAGACTTTTCTAATGGGTTAGTCAGTGGAAAGAATGTTCTGAATTGTGTGTTTTTACATGTGTCCTGCTCACTCTAATTTGAGTTCCCGGTACTGCTCAGGAGAAAACACTTCTCAGAGTTAGCCAGCACCTCTCGGTGATAAAGCTTCTCAGTTAATGAAAATGACTCTCTTTAATGCTCCGATGCAAACCATCAGGAGCCTTCCAAAGCAGAATAGCACACAGTAATGCAGGCATCAAACATGTGAAAGAGACTAAGAGTAGATTGGATTTTAGGGAGAACTTTGAGGGTGGGCAGGCCCTGGCACAGGGTGCTCAGAGAAGCTGCCTCTCGATCCCTGCAAGTGTCCAAGGGCAGGATGGATGGGGCTTGGAGCAGCCTGGGACAGTGGAAGGTGTCCCTGCCCATGGCAGGAGGTGGGACTGGATGGGCTGTAAGGCCCCCTCCAACACCAAATATCATATTCTATGATACTATAGCTTTGTCTTTATTCTAAATATTTCTTCTTTCTTACTTAACTATCTGCCTTAGCTTACCTTCTTACCTTACTTTCTATTTCATGCAACAGCTGGTCTAAAACCAACCTCAAGGACTCATCAACCCATACTGGACTCTAAAAGAGGATCCTCTATAGACAACTCTCAGACCACTGGAGTTTAAAGAGTTTCAGAGATGTTTTCAAAACATCCAGAGAAGAGCTACTGCAGTACTTCCCTATCCTATATCTATCACTGCTCATCCCTGTTTAAGTCACAACCACAAAAACAGAGGAAAGCTTGTTCCCTTCTTTCTGCTGTTTTCTGTATCACTTCATTAAGCCCATACTAACAACAAACCAATATCCTTTTATTCAGTAACGTTTTTAACCCACCAGTGTCAAAGCAGTTTGCAAAGCAGATGCCAGCTCTTACCCACATTCATCAAACATTAAAATGCTTTCTCCTCAAGGAGAAGCTGAGGCAGATCCAGGGGCTTCTCAGCTCTGGCTGTGTTTGAATTCCCCCCTGGGTGTGTACCCACCATGCCAGCAGTAGCCAACACCTACCAACCAGAATCCAAGCTCAGATCATGCACCAAAATTATTTCACTTTCCCAGCAGACTTTCCCTAGCTGAACAGCTAACAGGATGCAATAGTGTTGTCCAAGAAAGGCACATGGATCAACTTTGCCTCAAGCACAGTGTCTTGGACTGAAGATAAAGCAACAACAGATACTGGCAAAGAGTTGAGAGCATTGAGTTTTCTTACAAACATCACACTCTGCAAAGCTGTGACCCAAAGAAAACTTCAGCAATTAAAGCCACCCTGGCTGGTTTGCACTTTCCTCTCTGTCTTCTGAGATCTCTTTGCATATGTTTGCCAGAGGAAGCACAGTGGTCTGTGTTCTAAGTTCTTCCTGCAGGTATTGGTAGTCACAGAGGAAACCTGATTAAAAACTTCTCCTACCATGTTGTTCCTCTATCACACGATGCAATGATTTACATTAATAACAGCAGAGTGCAGAGAAGACCTGCTGAGCCTTTAATAAACTTCCTTTTTCCAATCACTTAAAACGTTCTTTAAAGTTGCAACTGAAGTAATACAAAGCCTGCATAACAGTACACTTGACATTTATGAGCTTGGCAATAAATCAGATTTTAGTTTTAACAATGTCTGCTTTTGATTAATTGTAAAAAGTTTACTATAAATACTTCCAGACAAATAGTAGAATGGCTAATAAAGTGAATTCTGCCTGCTAATACCTCAAGTCATAATGGAGTAAATGCCTTAAACCATATACATTATATTCAAAGTACTACAAAAAGCCAAATGTTCACAGATTTCATTTCTGTGTTCATTAGAGAATAATTGTGAGGCAGCTTGAATTTTCTTTAGCCTTGGCATCTATTAATGTAGTGCACAATTCAGAACAGGTTTTAAGATAAAAGCTCCAGTGTTCAAACATAAACAACATGTGTAAGGCATCTTAAAACCCCTTATTTTTTATAATAGAACGTGATTAAGCTAGAATAGCAAGAGACTGTAATCTAGATTTGAAAGCCTAGGAAGAAAACCCTCACTGTTATTATTTTTCAGCATGACACAAGTGAAACGCAAGGAATTGTAATTATGACAGAATTCTGCCACAGGAAAGACCTGGCACTAGGCTGTGTGGAGTGCAATTTCATCCCTCCAGGAAACTGTCTCACCTGCTACTCCTGGGTCCTTTCCTGGGAGGGTGCCAGAGCTGAAGGGTAATGGAAATATAATGAACAGCTGCAAATTAAATTATGCTGTTGTAATGTGACATTATTTGGCGTAAATGATTTCATTGCAATTAAGAAAACAGCTCCACAGCCCACAGCAGGTGGTTGGTGGTGTAGCAGCACCAGGTAAGTCGGCCTGCTGGCAGGAGAGGCAGCACGAGCGAAGATTCTGCATGCAGAAGCAGGCTTGCTCTCCAGCACAACAAACATAAAGCTGCATTATTAAAGGAGTAACTGATATTGCAGACAATCAAAGTAGCCACTGTGTAAACACTCCTGAAGTGTTTGTCTGGCTGAGTGCAGAGGCCACATCCAGACTTGTGTAGTGTTCAGATCTCATTAGCACCTCACCAAAGAGGTGTGAAATGATGGATGTGCGGGGCTTTGTTTTCAGCCCAAGAGTTCACTGTTCTCCTAATTACAGCGTGCAACTAAAATCAGCATTTTTAGAAAGCTCGTTTTGTGTGCGGTTCTGCCACTTGCAGACAGTCCTGCCACACTCAGCAGTTGAAATAAATCAGATTTTATAATAGTTTGGAGAAGAGCGTTCAAAATCCTGCTCTCAACACTTTCCACTCTCTGGTGGTTTTTGGGTTGCACTGTAACTCTTTTTTACGCCAGGAAAACATTGTTTTCATTGAAATGTCTTTACCTCAATTGCTTGCGAATTCCTAACATTTTAAAAGCAGCCACCATCCTCTACATGAGATAGATGAAGTACTGAACAAGCGAAAAATCAGGTAATTGCTCATTACAATTGCATATAAAATAAATAAAGAGGGCATCTTCTGAAAGTTCTCTTGGTCTGCTCCATCCATGCATGAACACACAGGGCTGATGCACTTCACAGCTCTTTAAGATGTAACTGAAATTTCCAAATGAACCAGGAGTTCAATTTCTCCAAAGGTCCATTAAGCCAAGGCCAGGTTGAAGTCACCTGGGATTGTGGAAGGGGTCCCTGCCCAGAGAAGGGGCACTGGAACGAGACAAGCTTGAGCCCACTTTCCACCCGAAACGTTCTGGGATTCAGCGTTTCTATGGAACATGTGCTCAGATCCCCCACCCCAAGGGCAGTGCAGACACATTAACAGCACAGCAGAAGGCAGCGTGGAAGAGTCATGGAGAGCAAATCCTTCAGGTGACATAAAAATCTACACAGTCATAGAGGACAACTTGTTTGCAACCACCAAAAGCAATGCAACAGCTGAGGAAGAACACATTTGGCAATGGAGTCCATTCAGTGCAAACCCATCAGGAATGGAAAAAGAAACTTAAAAGTCATATAAGTGGACTCAAAGCATTTATGGTGACTCCAAACAAACCTGAACACATACCCAAGCCTTGAGAGGGGTTGTTTTTGTGCTTTAGTTCCCAGCTGGTCAGCAGTGGTGAGCCCAGGGCTCAGTCCCAAGCCAGCCCTGCTTAACAAAAGGAAATGGCCTCAAGCCGTGCCAGGGGAGGTTGAGGTTGGACTTCAGGATGCATTTGTTCTTGGAAAGGTTTGTAAATCTTTGTCCCAGGCAGTGGTGGTGTCACTGTCTCTGGAAGAGTTAAAAAAATCCTGTGCATGTGGCACCTGGGGTTGGTGGTAAACAGGGTGATGGTGCTGTTTGGAATTTATGATCTTGGAGATTTTTCACAGTTTAAATGACTCTGCAATTCCATGTTTCACAAGCTCTCTTTGCTTCAGTCTAATAGTTCATTCCCTTTTCAGAGCAGAAATCAGCAGTCCCCAGGCAGATGCTTTCCCAGATCTGTGCAGTAAAGATTTTCCCAGGATCCCTACAATCCCTACAGACCCTACAATCAGCTGCCATTTGAGACTGGTCAGGGGAGCTCTGGCCTTGTCCAGACTGATACTCCTTTGTCTTGGAAGGAACCCATTTGAGAGCAAGAACATAAACACCTGATAAATATCAGGGATTCTCATCAGTTGAAATTCTGAAGACAGAGTGGATTATGTTTGTTGCTCAGAACCAAGGCAGTGCAGCTCTTCTCTGTCCTTGAAGAATGTCTGTAAACTGAGTATTTTAGAACTGACCCAACAACTGAGACCTTGCTGCTGTTCTAACCCACTGCTACCACTAGACACCACCTGCACATTTAGAAAACTTCAATAAAAACAAGAATGCCTAATAGAATAAGAATCTAGAAGAGAAGTTAAAGCAGCCAGAGGCTGGATCTTAATTAGAAAAACTCCTTAGAAAAAGCCATAGAAGTTATCAAACTAAAGAACAGAACTACAAGAAAGTTGCAAGGTTCATACTGCATGGATTTCCAAGTCTTAGGTTAAATTACAGAATCCCAGAATCCTTGAGGCTGGAAAAACCTACCAGGATCACCAAGTCCCAGCTGTGCCTGATGGCAACATTGTCCCCAGTCCAGAGCACTGAGTGCCACCTCCAGCCCTTCCTTGGACACCTCCAGCCATGGGCACTCCAAACCTCTCTGGGCAGCCCCTGCCAAGGCCTCAGCACCCTTTCCATGCAGAAATTCCTGCTGCTGTCCAAGCTGAGCCTCCCCTGGCACAGCCTGAGGCCGTTTCCCCTTGTCCTGTCCCTGTTCCCTGGGAGCAGAGCCCGACCCCCCCTGGCTGTCCCCTCCTGTCAGGGAGTTGTGCAGAGCCACAAGGTCCCCCCTGAGCCTCCTTTTCTCCAGGCTGAGCCCCTTTCCCAGCTCCCTCAGCCTCTCCTGGGGCTCCAGCCCCTTCCCCAGCTCCATTCCCTTCCCTGAACAACAAATGTATTTTTCTGTACCAAATGTCGGTGTGCTGAATCTGACTCTCATTCCTCCTGCTGTCTTGGTCCTGCTGCCTCTCACACTGTCTTTGAAATGCTCAAGAGCAAGGTTGCAATAATTTTGTCTAAAGCTCTTCAGAATCTTGCACCATGATGGGGTTTGGTGATGCTCTGTGCATCAGATATGCAGCTACAAACCCCAGAGGGCAGGAGGCAGAAACTTCTCTAAGAAAAGCTTCTGACTGTGGGAACATAAATCTCGCCAAAATACAAAAATGCCATCTTAGCCATGTCAGCTTCAGATGAGAGTGTGAAAGGTGCCTGTCAAGGACCCAGGGATATTTCGGGTTCAGCCTGTCTCCTGGGGAGCCTCCCTTTCTAAATGCTGCGCCTCGGCTTTCCATGTCAGACAAAACCTTCAGTGCTGCTTCTTTTCAACTCGCTCCTGATTTCAGCACCAAAGGCCACTCTGCTACTCTTCTTTACAGAAGCACCAGCCCCTGGAAAAACAGCTGAAATTTGTAATGGCTTTTGAAAAAAGGCAGCAGCTCTGCACCTGGAGACACAGGCTCACAGGAGGATTGAAGCTGGGTGGGACCTGGGGAGGACCCAGTCCAAGCTGCTGCTGGAGGCAAGGCCACCTCTGAGGCAAGTCAAGGCTGCTCAGGGCTTTATACACTCAGCTCCTGAGAACCTTCAAGGATGCAAACCCCCTCCAGCCCTCCCGATTGTTGTCATTCACACCATCCACTTCCTCACCTCTCCCAGGTCACCGATCAAAACGTTACTCACAGTGAGTCAGCACAGCCCTCCCCCAGCACTGCGCCTTTCACCGGCACCCATTAAAGAGTTTAGAGCATCAGAGCAAGGCCCAAAGGAGCCAGAAGTGCTGGCAACATCATTCCCTACCAGTGCCCCAGCTCTGCCTGACACATCAAGCCAGCTCACCTACAGCGTTTCTTCTTCAGGATCCAATGCAGCCCTACCCACCCTGGCCAGCACTCAGCACAAATCTGTAATAATGAGCTGTCAAGCCTTTCACTGCTTTCACTGCTCCTCCACAGGAGGACCACAATCCAATTCATCTACACCTATTCACCTCGTGGCAGATCATGCCTAACCCTTTATTCCCTTCAGTGAAAAGGGGCTAATCTTTCCAAGTGGATGAAAAGGCAGCGTGTGTACATTTTATACATACATAGATATTGGTTCTATATGCAGGCTTCTTTAAAGCACATAATTATTTCTTCTTCTCTGCAACACAGATTGATGTGACAGTTCAGGAACAAGACTCCCATCAATACATCTAGAGAGAAATAAAATGAGTACTGTGCTGACAAAAATGTCCATATTCTCCCCGGATGGACTCAGGCATTCTTCCCACAGCAAGGCTGGCCCTCCCTGCCCCATAATAAAACTAACCTTACAAAAGGAGGATTATTCCTGGCTCTCCCCAGGTTCTGGGTCTGCTTCCTTGGTTCTCTGCAAATTCTCTTTTCCAGAGTGGCTTCAGGAGCAGGAGCCCAACCAGCAGAGAGTTGCCCATTGTCACTGGTGCCTGTGAGAACTGACTGAAACACACGTGGGATCATGGCTTTTTTATGACAACACCATGGACAAATTCTCTAACAGAAAAAACCCAGCAGCTTTGCCTTTAACAATGATGATGCAAATATTTCTCTTATTAAGTTGAATTTCAACTCCAAAACAAGTTTTAGGCAATAACACCAAAATTACACATAAAAAGAAATAAATTGCTATGACTGGACGACCCTGAAAGAGAAAGCACTGACTGGCTAAGTCTGAGTGTCCTCACACAGCCTCTGTGGCTGCTGGCTGGGTAAGCAGCACAAGGAATTCCACTTTCCTCATGGAGTCAGAACCCTGCTGGGTGAGGAAATTAGGATATGGAGGAAAGGGGGAGACAAATTTTGCTGCATTTGAAAACCACCTGTTCCAGATACAGAGAAACAAAGAGCTTGGTTGCAGGAGAAAAGCTTCATTAATGATGGAGTTTTCAGGGCTTCCATCACATCCATCAAGGCATTACTGAAAAATTAGGTATTTCTCAGCTCTGATTTACATTCCTCTATTTTTTTTTTACTCTGTCTCTTCATTGATTTATATTCCTAAAAAAGATGAACCAGGAGACTGCACAGCACAGGTGATAACCAGCCCGGTACCCCATGCATGTGTTACAGAAATTCTCTTGTACTGGTCCCAGTAAAGATCTCATGGATTCTCAGCTTGGCTGAATCTCAGCACTTTCTGCTTGTTGTTGCTACCACCAAATTCCAGCACTGGGGGACCTCTGTTCTTCCTTGGGCTAGGGAACTCTCCCTGGAATGCTGCAGATCTGTGTTCTGATCTGTCCAACTCCCTTAGTCCTGCATCATGTCCCATTCCAGACGAGCAAGTCACCCTGAGCAACTCCAAAAATCACCCAGTTCTTTTGGGTTTTGCTCTTGGTGGGTCTACAGAGCAGAGTCATGTTGCATGCTCAGAGAAGGGTCTCCAGAGAGAACTGTCTGTAAATCCTGTGTATTTTTAGGTGCTTTTTGTAAAGTAACAGCAACCTCCTCATTCTGCTCTCTGTGACACATTCTGATCTCACAGATGTCACAGTCACCTTTCTGGGAAGTCAGGATGGCACTAAAGGAACACCTTAAACAGGAGTGGTTTCCAAAGACTTCTCAGGCTTTTACATGGTAATTCATCAGCATTCCTGTCACCCTTCAGTGCCATCCACCTGAGGCACCGGGGTCTGTGGTTACACCTGAACAAGCGTTGGTACAATGAGGTCTCTGTGATACCCCTGAATTCACCAGCAGTGGTACTAAAGGGGCAAAAAATGCACTTTTCTTGACTATGCTGGTGCCTCTCACCCAACTACTCTGCTTGTATATCCTCAAGTTTGTCATTCCTGATGCTTATCCAGCTCCATACTCCACATTTCTGTGATGACTATGATTCCCAAAGCAAGAGAGCAAGCAAACACCCTCCTTCCCTTCACTGTAAGCAATCTGACTTTTTCTGCTGCCTTTTCATCTGCTTCACGGAGAGCCATGTTCCACAGAGCAGCTTGCTGGATAGAGAGCTGACTAGCTCCCAAAAGCACTGTCACATCCCAACTCCTTTTCCCCTGAAAGTGTTACTTGTTAAGAAAGCTCACACTTGAGGACGTAGAAGCGTTTTCACAGCGCTGCCTTCTTAAGCTCCAGCAAATCCATCCGTCCAAGCTCCCGGAATGTTTGCAACTCTCCATCTGCTGCAGCTCCTGCTGGCGTCACCAAACCCTGACAGCCAGGAGCTGCCAAGTGCTGTGACTTGCTATTTTTTGTTTTTGTAGAAAACAAACCATGAGAACACAACAGTTTTTTGGTTTTGTGAGTTTTTTTTTTTTTTAATGATGTCACAACATTTAAAAAAAAGTTTGCTTGCAGAGAGGCCTTTTCAATTTCCTTCGCAAAAACATCCTGCTGCTTACAGAAAATGACAAAGAGGATAAGTCTTTTGCATTTGATAGCTACTCAAAGTACTGGGTGCATGGCCTTAGGTGCTGCAGAACTGTTAGTTTTGACACCCCTCACCTGAGGCAGCTGTGACTCCTTCTATGCCCACCTGCACAGCCTGTGGGGATGGGGCATGGACCTGCCACACCCAGAGCTAGCCAGGACTGCTGGAACAGGACAGGCAGTGTTAGGGCTGAGAGGCAAAGCCCTCAGGATCAGGGTAAACCAAACCTGCATGGCATTATCTGCTTGAAAGGCAAAAATCATTCCCTCCCCTTGGGTCTGGTTCTGTAGCCTGTGCTGATGTTCCTTGGAGGTGTCTGTGTGATATCCTTCTCTCAGCACAGGCAAGGGGAGCTGGGAACACTGGGCTGCTCCCCTGAACAGGCAATCCCCAAAGCCTGGCCCAGTCTCTGATCCTGCTCAGCCCTCATTCTGTGTGACTGTGGCTTCCCTTATTATCTCATTTTCCCCCCTCTCATTCCTATTTACTGTTTCTTCCCTCTCCTCAGTTACCAGTCTTTTTCTTTCACTTCACTTCACTCTCAGCAGAGTTCACACCAATAACAAGCATTTCCCTTCACAAGGAGTGAAACCTTTCTGCAGCATCTGCGTGCTGGGTAAAATACACCACCAATTTCCTCTTTCTGCAGAACCTAAATACCCTAAAGAAGTCCCCTTTTTGACTTCTTGTGACTTAGCTCAGATCCTGCTCTTTGCTGTACGTGCAGTAGCAGAACTGACTGCTGGTGCATCCTTTCAGAATGCAATTATATAATTATATACCCATTAAAAGAATATAACCCACCCTTAACCACCCACATGAGAAAAACAACATGAAATAAACTCTGAATGTGGTAAAAAAGCGAAAGTATTTTCAGCTATTCCATGAGCTAAAATAAAGTTAAACTGGTGTTTCAAAGAAATGTTCTTTATTCTAACCAGCAAGATTGTTTTCAATGAAGATAAAACATGGAGCAATCTGAGCAGCAATTCAGATTGAAGTCAGATAGATGAGCTGTCACACACTGGAGATGCACACACAAGGCTTTCTCTCATATGATGTCAATCATACTTTTCCTCTGATGGATCAAAAAAAAAAAAAAAAAAAGCAGTCATCATGTTGGAAAAGTGAGAAGAGGTTTTCCTGGTATCCTTATGCAATAGTGAGGTGTCAAAACAGTTTTTAAAAAAGCCTTCTAGGAAGGCTTGGTCCCAGGTCCATGAGCATGACTGCCCCTGGATTCTGGCTCTGCAGGGAAGACTGAACAGGAGTTGTGTCTTTTGCTGCTTAAAGGCAAATACATTGTACAAAGAAATGACACAAAACAATCTGGGCAATTTAAGTGATCAAAGGCTTTGGCTGTGTGGGATCCGTGGTTTTCTCACGTGCTGTAAAATGTCTCCCTGACAAAAGCCCAGCAAGAACTCAGGTTGTGACGCCAAAAAAACCTGAATGTACCAAACAGTGAGATGTAGCCTGTTTTGCATAAATAAATGGAGAAGATAAATAAATAATAATTCAGGCATGATTTAACTGAAGCATCACAAATAAAGAGAACAGTTTTTTACCTTGACAAAAGGAGGAAGAGAGATACTTTCCCAGACCTTTGAATTCTGTATCACCACAGACACGTTCTGGGTAAGGCAATTTTCCTTCTCTCTCCCACTGAGCCATATTTGTCCCTGTTGCTGCTGTACTGATCCCAAGGAAGCATCATCAAGGAAGAATCTAGTAACAGTCAGTTTGTCATTATGCATCCCTCAGCACTAACTGGAGCATGCTGAGCTGGGAATGAGTGTGGGGAAACACTAAAAGACAGCTATGAGGAAAATAGCAAATATCCTTTACCCTTCCCATTCTAGAACTGGCACTTTCTAAATCCAGATTTTATGCTAGCAGGACACCAAGTGACTCAGGTCCTCTCTCAATTATTTACCCTAATGCAGACTCATAGAATCATAGAATTGTTAGGTTGGAAGGGACTTAAAAGATTATCTAGTTCTAAGCCTCAAAAGTATCCAAAGAAGTAAACTTTGCGTGCTGGCTCCTCCAATTTGAATGTAGAAGTCAGTGTCTCAGGTGCCACCTTGAATGCAGAGGGTAGATAAACCTGACAGCTGAAGGCTGTGGTTGGTCTGCAATGCTGAAGTCATGTTAAGGATGAAAAATTATAATTGATTTTTGACACTGTTTCAAAGTTCATAACCTCCCCAAGAGAGTAAACACTTAATTTCTAAATAGTCAAGGATTTAGAAAGTGTTGGGAAAAGAGACAGAAGAGAGGAGCTACCGAATTGGTTGTAATTAAACGTTAATACTAACAAAAGCTAAAAAGAAGAATGAAGGGAAGGCAAAAATGGTTTGAAAATATTGGAATATTACAGCTCTCTCCTTTGTCACTCCTGATGAAATGAGTACCATCTGTTTACTCTGGTATTTAATGAGCAGGGTAGAGCTGGGGGGAGGCCAGCTCAGGCATTTGCACAGCACACTTAATCCTGCTCTGCTTCCTGCCTCTGATAGATGAGCCCAGGGACTTGCAAAGGTAGGAATCCCCCAGCTCCTGTGGCTACCTGGCTGCTCGAAGAGGATTGCTGAGCCTTTGCAGAGGGTGCTGCCACAGAAAACAAGCCAGGAGCAAAGCAAATGAGTGAGGACACCAGTATGGGGAGACTTTTGGGAACTGATGACTGGGCTGTAACGTGGGAAAAGGAGCAGGACAGAGAATATTAAGGGAGCCAGAAGGGAAATTAAAGCTTTTCCCAGCTAATGTGAGTTATGAGGGGGCTCCTCGTGGCATAACTAGACAATTTATCTTCCTGTAAGGAAATAAACCTGGGAGAGCAATCCAGCTAATTATGCAATGACTTTATAGACATGCCTGAACAGAAATTACTTTCTCTATGGGTTGTTTCCACATGAATTTTCTCCCTGTTTGCCCATGCAAGAGCATTCCAAAAATCTTCCTTTAGACTGCGCTGTGTCAAAGTGAAAGGAAATAATTTGGTATCAACATGACCTCAGTGAAACAAAACAGGAGATTTCCTGCCATGGTCCTAAAATTCCTCATGCCTCCACCATCCCTCAGTTAATGGCTAGGGCTGCAAGGGGCTTTGAGAAACTCTGCTCAGCTGCCCTGTGGTAATCCACTGCTGTCCAGGAACCTGAGTTTTATTTCTCTCCAAATATAACATCTCTTTCTCTATTTTATTATCTGGGTACCAGCCTACCAGGCCCTGGACCAACATTTGACTTCAAAGAATTCACTCAGGGAGGGCTGGAGTGGGTTTGCCACTTTCTTGACACTGGTTTGAGGACTATCTAGCTGAGTGATCTTGGCTGTAGTCTGGGTGTTTAATCAGGTAAAAACCTCTGCAGTTAATTGCCAATCACCAAATCCCAAAACAAGAATTTGAATAGAAATAAAACAACATACCTCACAGGTGTAAAACATGGGAGTAGAGCCACGAGAAAGGATACCCCTGACATTGAAAAGGTGGATGAGTGAGACAGAAAATCCTGCTGGTTTTTTTCCTGAGTGACCCCAAACATGAGAGTGGCTGGAGGTTAGTTAGGAGTGGGACTAGGTGCTGTAACATCTAACAAAACCCCTTTGCCTGGTGCTTAAGGCAATAAAAGGCACATTTTGATCCTTCTAGAAAGTGGATGCAGATGGTTCTGGTAGGGGAGGACTGAATTCAGTAGGGTTACACAGGTGTTATTCAGGACACCATCCAAATCAATGAGCAAGGCAGTGCAGATAAGAAAGGAACTCACAGATTTCTAGGGGGAAAATGCTGTATTACAGCCTCAGACAGCAGGCTGAGAGGTGAAAACTGTAGGTGATCTTGTGCTACCACCAGTCTGTAGTAAGCATTTTCTCTCCTTCCGCTTTTTTATCCATGAGCTGTACTATGAGATGTGACAATGAGTCAGAAATGTCACATAATTACACCTCAAAGAGCCCCAAGTAATTGGCAATCACCAAAAGCTGCCTTTCCTATAATTTGCTAAAAGGAATGAAGCTCCTTGTGTGTTTTGGGGCACCACTAGAGCAGAGATGTCTAATTACCAGCAAGTTCAGCTCAACAGCTGTCAACACATCAGCTCTAATAGCTATTTCATAAGGACAAAGACATAATATGGGCTGAAGGAGCTCTTCTAAACTTGTTCAATTTAACTCTGCCACTTTCACCCAACATTCAATAAGAGTTACTAAAGAAACTTGTGAAAGACTTAATTCCAGCTGTAGCTTCAGCAGCACTGAACACAGGCTATAAATGATGCCCAAGCATTGCTGGTGTCAAGCTGGAAAGGCAGAAGAAGCCTCTTGCGTGGCTAAATGGTTTTTAATGTGCAATGTCTTGACAAAAAAGGTGTAAAGGAAAAGGAGGAGAAGAAGAACTGGGATATTATTGTTATGGCTGCAGTTCGTAGAATCATTGAATCACAGACAGGTTTGGGTAGGAAGGGACATTAAGGATCATCTAATTCCACCCCCTGCCATTAGCAGGGACACCTTCCACTATCCCAAGTTGCTCCAAGTCCCATCCAGTCTGGCCTTGGACACTGCCAGAGATGGCACAGCCACAATCTCTTCTTAAATTCCTAGAAGGAGAATTCCATTGACAGTAAAAAACTGACAGTTCAGGAATTTGCTGCTCTGAAGTAGCCCATCACCAACAAAGTGAAGACACTGAGAAAAATGAACAAGTGGTATCTTGGTGGCTCCTGCCCTCTTACAGCAGTACAGCTTTGGTGAAAAACTGGATTTTGCACCATTTTACCTTCTGCCATGCAGCTCTAAAAAAAACTGAGGAGGACTATTTCACCAAACTCTGACCTTATGGCAAGAGAGGGACATGCAGCAGCCTGTGAAACCCCACACATTTTCACACTTCTGCTGCTTTAACTCACTGGAGTCATTAATGTTTAAAGAACAGATGAAAGAGCACACAAACCACTAAATTCCTACACAGAAACTTACCAGCACCTTTTCTGTAGTTTTTCCCCACTCGGTTGAAGAAGATACAAAGAAGTTAGAAGGAAACTGTGTATGCAGAGGAAAATGTCAGATGTCACTGGTGGCAGAAATGAAACCTATGCCTGTGATATCCCAACCCGCTGTGAGGACAAAGAATTCCAAGCAGAAAATCCCAAAGTTTGAGCTGTGGAGCAAAGTGTGCATCTCATTTTGTTTGTCCCTGTGCCCTGGGACACAAGCTGAGCTTTTTGCAGCCACAACATTAAAGCTCAATTAAAGTGAGCACAGGGCTTAGTGACCTTCCTTAAGAGGTGAGCAATCACCAGAGCCTTGAGATGCTCTCCCTTTCCTCTGGGCCTGCTCTGAGAAGAAAGGGATCATTAAATGATACTTACCCTTTTAGAGCTATCAGGTCTCAGTGCTCTGCCACAGGCACAAGCCCCATCCCAGTCTAACTGAGATAGACAAAGATGTGTTTCTATTCATCCTCTCTTGTTATAAGATTACTAATTTAGGCAAACCACAGCTTTCTAGCACAGAACGTGTCCTTCATTAACATTTATCTGTTTTATTTTCAAGCCAGGACAATGCAACCAGGAGAATTCAGAATCACTGCATTTGTTCTGCCCAGTGGTGGTCACCGCAATGAGACAGAAGGTTACAGCTCCCTCTTTTCCTATGATTTTGTTGTGGTTGCTGGTTTGGGGTTTTTACATTTATTTCAGGGGATTTACATTACAAATTTATCCTTTTTCTAATAGGCACGTAATACTGTATATTTTAAAAGTATCCAGTGGCTACTCATACATTATGGAAAAGCTGGATGTTAAAGATGAAAGGCAATGAGAGTTACACAGAGAAGATGATCTTAATTTCTCATTTCTCTCCCTCTCCACTCTCCACTCACTCCCCAACACGCTCCTCTGCTGGCCACCCTTATGTTTTTACACACAGCACTTAAAATAATCTTATTAATTTTATGCTTTTTAAATCTGTTTACTATAATACTTCAGCTTTATTTCCTAATCCTCTTTTGTTCTTTATATTTTTGATTTTTTTTTAACTGGGAAAGCTATCTGCTTTTTCCCTGCAAGCTTTAAATGAGTTCTTTATTCATAAGAGCAGCAACAAGTGCTCCCACATTCTGCACTTCCCTTCTGAGGAGCCTTTCCAAAGTGCTTCCTCCTGATCTCTCTTTCCAAGTCTTGCTTACAGGACACTAAAAATGTAAGAAGTAGTTAATAGAAGAGATAGTGTTAAAACCCAGCTTTTGCGCAGCATTCTCAGGCACCACAGAGGTGTCTCACAGATACTCAAAATTACATCACCTTAGTAGCACTGCCAGTCTAAATGACTGCAGACAGCAGTGAATATTTTTAAAGTCATTCCAGAGTCAAACCAAAAGACATTGTCACTTCTCCTCTCTTTCCATAGTGAGTGTTCCAGGCTTGAAGGAGATGTGATCCTACTGCTCTGGCTTTCCTTCTCCAATCAATAAATACAGCTGTGAGCTGATGGGAGAAGTGCCTTTCTGCAACAAAGTCCTGCCACCCCGATGGCCAAGAATCATCAAGTGATATTTTTCAACCTCTTCTTCAATTCCAAAGAGATTAACAAAACAAGAGAGGGAGATACAGCCGCAATTAGTCTGGTCACCCAAAAGGAAAAAAGGTAGGATGGTTCCTGTAGATAAAGCAAGGGAAACATATTGACTGTATCTCAGAAGGCAAAGAGTAACTTCCTTCTGCATCTCAGACTAGGTAAAGTCCATTTCACTACTAAAATCCTGTAGCAGAACAGCTCCATGCTTCCCACAGTGAGAGTATTTATATGTATGTGCTGATTTCTCAGTTTGCAGGACATCAATATATGTGTAGATCCAAGGAGTTACTGAGGCAAACTTTAGGCTGCTGCTTACTGTGAAGGACAATCAATCTTAAAATTTACCTTAACACGGCAAACCCACACGGTCTCTAAATTATTAAAACATGCCTGAAGCATTGGGAGAGTTCTGTAGCTCCAAGTGAGTGATGTCAGTGAACCATCAGGTGCAGCACAGGTCTGTACTCTCAGAGCAAGTACTTACAAACCTGCACCACACCTGACATTTCGCTCACCTCTCTTTTACCCGTGCACTTGCTCAGTGGAGGCAAACTTTACAAGGCAGATGTTTCAGAACCTGCTTCTCTGGAAGAGACGTCTCAACCTCTTCTTTGGGGCTTAGTGTTTGAAACAGATAGAGGAGTGCTGCTTTCTGATGCAAATCCGAATTCCTCTGTGTGGAATGTGATTAGCCGGGGGCCAGTCTCAGTGGGCAGAAACTCTTCAGCCTGAAATGTTCCAAAGCAGGTACAAATGGCTTTTGACAGGGAAGATCAGGATTAATTTGTTACACTGGGAAGTAAAGTACAATTAATGATGGGATTCAAAATGTAAGACACATAGCCAGGGCAAGGATATAGAGAGGCTCTGGAAAAGATGAAACCATCCCTGAACTTGGGGTGAAGCAGTGGCAGCACGTCTGCCCTGCAGGGAGGGAGCACAGAGCACATTCACTTTCCACTCAGCAGCTTGGCTGAGCAGCTCCATCTCCGGAGTGCTCCTGGCACAGAGCAAAGCTGCAGCTGCAGGATTCATGTTCACCTTCTCCCGGGGTTTAGGGGCACTGCAAGTGCAGCGTTTTGCTCACCAGCCTGCCAGGCTGCTTCCAGCAGGAGCAGGATTCCCCGAGGAGGCAGCCAGCAGCAGAGCTCCACAGCTGCCCCGGCTCTTCCAGCACTCTGAAACCCTGGGTTGCTCCAAGGGCTGTATTTGTCCCTGAACTATGGGGATCTGAGCCAATAGATGTAAAACTAACACAGTTATAAAGGGTGGAAATACCATCCCAAGATGTGTGTGCGGGACTGACAGGACAGACCCACTCCAGCTTTGCATGGGAATGGTGCCTTGTCCCATATAACCACTCCTCAGCTATGCCACAGCATCTATTCATCTGAGAATAAAGAAAACATTTTAAATCCGAACCAAAGGAACTTCGTGCATCACATACATCCATTTATAATAAGTGTGGGGCTCACGAGAGAGAGAAAGGCTCTCATGTGGTTCCACCAAAATGACATTATGGAAAGAGAAGAGCACAAAGGGAAGCAAATGCACACAGCCCACAAGCAAAGAGTAATAAAAGAGCATTATTAAGGCAGTGAATCCAAACCCTGAAAAAGTTAGGAAATCCCAGGATTCAGCTTGTTTTTATGATGAGACTTTGCCACTGCCATCTGCAAGTCTGCTGTCCAGAAGAGTCTTCATGACAGGAATATTTATTTTGTCCTACAGGATCCTTTCCATTCATAGAGGGGCTTATGAAAAGGAGGGAGAGGGTCCATTTACATGGACAGATAGTGACTAATGAAAAGGGGGAACAGTTTTAAAATGGGAGAGGGCTGGTTTATGTTGCATGCTAAGAAGAAATTCTTTACTCAGAGTGTGCTGAGGCCCTAGCACAGGGTGCCCAGAGCAGCTGTGGCTGCCCCTGGATCCCTGGAAGTGTCCAAGGCCAGGTTGGATGGGGCTTGGAGCAACCTGGGATAGTGGAAGGTGTCCCTGCCCATGGCAGAGGGTAGAACTGGGTGAACTTTAAGGTCCCTTCCAACCTAAACCAATGATTCTATGATTCTTCTCTCTCTCCAAACAGCCAATGTGCCCAGAATAAGCAGTGATTCCATATTTTCCCCGTCTCCCTCATAGATCCCCAGTGTGCTGCTCTATAACTTATTTACTGCGTGCTGCTTTGAAGACAGAATTATATTTTCAAAGGATTTTCTCCAGCACACACCTTGCAAGGGCTTCTCAAAGATTAATGACAGCTGTTAGCTCAGTGTGCCTGCGAGGTGACAGGGTGTGTTTTGGCTGGGTGGCACTCAGCCCTTTAACAACCCCACCAGCTCCAGCCAGGACACCATCAGTTGTCTCTGTAAAGGGCTGAGAGTGTGACAGGCAAACAAGCCCTGAGCTTTCAGCTGGGAGAATGAAGGAACAAGTGTCTGTATTTAGGGCATGGGGCTGTGATAAAACAGCTGTTTTGCTCGAGACCTGCTTAAGTTTTGTGAAATGTTGACGCTCAGCCAAAAAGAAAGCAGAGCGTGAACCCTGCCATGAGCTGAAAGGCATCCAGTTTGCTCTGCAAGCAGGTAGACAAGTTGTGACAGAGCATTGTCACCTCATTCTTAACGTGGAAACTGAAACACACCAAAAAAAGGGATAGAAAGCAGCCACTGGTGCGGTGTGCCTAACTGGGAGCCTGGGCCTTGATTTTGAGGAATGCCTGCTGCTCCATAAACATTATAATATTCAAATTGGGGTGTGTAAATAGCACGTTTTCAAATGTGATGGTTTGGTGACATTGTTAATCAGGCCTCAGGTCCAAGGCAAGCATCAGGTGATCTTGGACAGTGACAAGTGCCCCTCTCTCAGATTTCTCATCTCACATCTCTGGCAAAGGCTGAAAACCCATTCTAAGGGAAGCATCCAGTGGTCCTGAAAATGAGACAGTCCCCCAGAATGTCCCTCATCAGGAAATCAATGCTGGAAATCAGCCACAAAGGAGGCAGGGTTCTGCAGGTACCAGAAGCTGTCACTGGCTATTGTCACCCAGACAGTTTGGCCTGCATTCTGTGCTACAACAGATAAACTGCTACCTTAGACAGCTGTTAGCAAAACTAACCCTGAATTACCTTCCCTTTCCATAAAGTCAAAATACTGGATGGGGACTTTTTCTTCCCATGCAAACCTTTCCTAACAAATAATTGCTTTTCTAAATCTGATCTCACTGCCATCGTTTTCCACGGGACAGGGATAAACACCTTTGTTTGCTTCAGCTCTTATTCAAAACATAATTTTAGCATTATTTCTGCAATTATGCAGACATAATAAAATCAGCTAAGTAGTACCACAGCCACCTTCAGCATCCCACATGGGTGGAAGATCCCATTCCCTTGTTGAGACATAAACTACAAAATCCTCTCACTATTCTCTGGAAATCCCCTGGAATCATGGGCTTGTTACAAAGGCCCCTGTTTCAAACAAATAAAGGCATTGTTCTGGAGAAAGCCTGGAGGAAAGAAGTTTCAGGGTGACCTATTTGTGGCTTTCCAAAACCTGAAGGAGCTGACAAGGAAGATGGAGAGAGACTCTTCACCAGGGATGGAGTGCCAGGACAATTGGGAATGGCTTCAAACTGCCAGAGGACAGGGATAAATGGAATATTGGGAAGGAATTTTCCCTGGGAGGGTGATGAGGCCCTGGCACAGGGTGCCCAGAGCAGCTGTGGCTGCCCCTGGATCCCTGGAAGTGCCCAAGGCCGGGTTAGATGAGGCTTGGAGCACCCTGGATTAGTGGAAAATGTCCCTGCCCATGGCAGGGGATGAGGTGAGCTTTAAATCCCACCTGACCCAAACCTTTCTGGGATTCCATGGATATTTCAGACACTGCTACAAACACAAAGCTTCCCATCCTGGGACAGGGCATTTTGGTAGCCAATAATTCACTGCTTTTGGGATCTGACAGGCTCCAGCACAGCAGAGAGAGAGAATAACTGGGTAATTCAGCCAGTCCCAGCCCACATTCCCACTGCTCTCCACTGAAATTGGAGAAGCAGCTATTCAGTCCAGGGAGATTGTAACTAATTAAAAGGTCTCATATATTGTATAGAAAGAAGTAGATTTTTGATAAGAGTGCACTTATGTCATTGCTGCAATACCTGCCTTTCTCTAGTGGGGAAAAAAAAAGCTGATATAACCAATTTTCTCACACTGAGAAAACCAAACACAATTCATGGGTGACTGACTGCTACTTAATTGACATTTTTTTTAATGTACAGGGTAATCTCTCAACATGAATTTCATTGCATGGAATGGAAGGGGAATAAAAGAAATAATTTAGAGTACTACAGGAGTTTCTTCCTTTTTTTAAATCATATTTTCATTTTTGAATTTGCTTGTATTTCTTCTAAATTCAGGGACCAGAGCACTTATATTACCTCTATGGCTTAGAATAAGTATTTATATTATCTATAGTCCTCATAGTCTGGCAGGTTGCTGACTAACAGATGTGTAGGTATAGTACAGTATGTATACAGATTTATATATTTATATATATGATTAGTGACAAATCATGCATGAGACAAGAGATGAAGAACAGAGTCTCAGGGAAGAATCTGAAACTCTGGGAAGAAAACAAAATACAACAAAAATTGAATTTCCTAATTTTAAGGAGTTTGCAAAAGCAGCTGAAGAAATTATTTGCATAACATTCCTCAAGTGACTGTAAGATATGTAGGAACAAAACCAAAAAAGCCACCAAGGCAGGTACAACAAGACATTAGCGTTAAACTGTCTTGTTAAACAAAATCCTGCCCTGGAAACCTTCTCTTTCATTGACAAAAGCACAGAAAAATCAAAGCCCACCCAGCTGGAATAGGACCTGGAGGAGCCAGAGCCGGACATGCTGGATGAGCAGATGCCTGGACAAATTACCCTCAGGAAATAGATAAGTGAGGGCAAAAGGCAGTGGGGCACTGGGATTCAGAGGAACTCACCTGAACACCTCCCTAAAAGCATTGCAGACAATAAGAGTTCTGTTAATGGAGCTTTTTAATGACCATTTCTACATTGTTTTTCTTCTCTCTGTGTGAAGGTCATTTTACTGAGCAGTGTCACTTGCAAACAGCTCTTGCAGGTGCAGTTTGCTTTTGCTTTTCTTTCCTATCTCCTCGTCCTGTGTAGAGCAGTGTAACAGTTGAGTGACTCACTAAGTGGAAATGGATGAGAAGAGTGATCTTTTCTCCTCCAAAATGCAAAGCTGGAGGAAACATTAAGTGCAATGAAGTGAGGAGTGATGTTGCAGAATAACCCTCAGCTGGGAGTTCCTAAAAAGTGCTTACATTTGTTTAACCACTGAACAATCAGGTTGGAATTGAAGCAAACAGCACCCTCTACACACCCAAATCTCCAAAGGTTGGATGTAACACGGAAAAAAAAAAAGTTTATATTCTCATGGAAATCCTTTCTGCGGCTTTTGTGGGGAAATTGGGAGGGAGTATTACGATGAAAGTACGCCTTTTGTTTTGTGTTTCAAACAAGAGATTGCTGTGTATGCCAAGAACATATTTCCAGGACGTTTCACTCAAACACAAGTTATTATTCAAAAATCTTTTTCTTCCTCCAGGAGGATAAGAGTAATAAAAAGTTGATTATTTTAGAACTCACAGACATGTGAAGAGGGATGGATAGAGGAGTCACACAGTGTTAAAAGTACCTGAGGCAGGTGCTGTGTGCAGGGATTCTTTCCTCAGTACGAGGCCCAGCAAGTGAGACACAGGTGATATTCCTGGGCATAGGACTGGCCTTTGGATATCTTTCCAAAGGCAGCCACAACTGGGAATGTGTGCCATTTTCTACCTGAAATGGTGGTGCAAACTGAACATGAAGCTTGTGGGGTTCCTGGGAGTTTGGGGTGGGTGATGCAGCAATGAGGTGGCTCTGACCAGAGTTATTGCTTGGGAGTTAAAGAAAAAAACAAGATTTGGAGCAGAATATTTTCAAAATAAAATGGATGAAGAGCAATTCCCAGTTTTCTCTGGTGGACTCCACATCCCTAGAAGGGTCCAAGGCCAGGCTGGACAGGGCTTGGAGCACCCTGGGATAGTGGAAGGTGTCTCTGCCCATGGTAGGGGAATGGGATGAACTTCCTGATCCCTTCCAACACAGACCATTCTATGATTAATGTGTTGTTTTTTTTTTTTTTTTTACTAGTCTGGAGGAGAGTGTTTGTAGGTGTGGATTCCTGAACAATCTCCCAGGAAGAAGAATTCAGCTGAAGAGCTTTTTCAGACACATTAATTCCCTTTCTTCGAGGGGGCCTGCTGGACACAGAGCACTCTAGAAGAAACTTCCATTTACGAGTTCTAATGGCTTCACACACAATGATTTCTTTCATGAGACATCTCAACCACTTCTAATGTAGTCTTACATTTTCAAATAGGAAGCAAATGTAGGGGAAAATGCTGTAAAGCAGCTGAGGAGGTAACTTTCCCTGTGATGGAGTAATTTTGTATTCTATTAGACTGTGCAGCCCAGCTGAGCTTTTGAGGTGGAAGATAAACAGATGAGGAAAGCCTTCTTATTAATTAAAGGCATTGCACTGCCAACTGTAAGGGCAATCAAATGTTGGTTCAGCCTCACCACTGCTGCTCACTTTTAACAGGTGTGAGGATATTTGCTAAAGATGACTGGAGTGCCCAGCAAATCAGAGTGTGGGTGCAAAGCTTCACCACCTTTCAAATGAGGTCTGTGCAGACTGTCAAGACAAAGGCTGATGGAAAAACAGTTCAACAAATGCAAAGGGGCCGTGGTATTGAACCTGAAAACCAAACCTGTTCCTTGCTTGGGTAGTGAAACCAGGCCCTTTGTAAGCGCTGTCCTTATTTATTGCAAATGCTGTAGCTCAGCTAATGATTTTTTGTTTCGTTGGAGTTCAGTTTCTCACTTTCATCAGCATTATCTTGCCAAATACATTCCCAAGCTTACTTTAATTTAGGATTTGACACCAGCGATTGCCTTTTTTTTTCCCTCAAAGGATGAATTAGTCCACCATAAAAAGACGCACGTTAGGCAATTTATTATGCTAATGACTTGCAGAAAAAAGCCAAATTACATTGATGGTGGATTATATTGAACAATAAAAACCCCGCCTCCTCACAACTCTCAGTGAGTACATAGTTGAGCTGCAGTTAGCTCCAGGAAGCTTCCTGGGAATAGTATCCACACTGCAGACAGCCATGCATCAGCAAGAACCCCATTCCCTGTGAAACAACATGGATCTCCCTCTCATTTGCAATTATGTCTCATTACCCCTCAGCAGTCATTTTTAGCTCAGCTGAAAACCTGTTGTTATCATGGCATATCGCATTTCCTACGTGATTATCTCAGAATCTGATTCCAAGCAAACTGAAAGAGAAGTCAAGATTCAAGAGCAGTCAGGCTCACATAATTTTTTTTCAAAGAGAGAGTCAAGTAGAAGATGCCATCAGTGCTCATCACTGATAGAGAAGCTTGGACAGGAAATAGGAATCCGCAGGAAGCAGCTCTGCATTACTCTCAGAACTACTATTCAGTAACTTCAATAAAGACAAGATTAAATAGAAAATTTAGGTGAAACTATCAAAAATGTTCCTTTGAATTGTGTCTTAGGTTGCAATGCAAGATGTGACCAGAGGTGTGTATTCTATTACCATCTGTTGAAACCAGCTGGGGAGGTGTTTTCTTAATCTCTTCCACCACCCACCCTCCCTCCAGGGGATATCTGCTGTTCATGGGCCATCGAGGCTCACTGCATGGCTGATACAATTACATCATGCCATTGGGAGAGGCTCCACCCAGTGGGAGGAGCCAAGCATTCCTACCTGGATAAAACCTGAGATTCAGAACACCAGGACAGCCTGTTAGGACTGGATTGCCAGAGAAGAATGGACCCATCTCACCAACAGGGTGTCAGGCTGTATTCTGACTCTATCAGTGGTTTTTTTTTGTTTGCTTTTTTTGTACTACTATATCTTTATTTTCATTTTCCTGGTAAAGAACTGTTATTCCTGTTCCCATATTTTTGCCTGAGAGCCCCTTAATTTCAAAATTATAATAATTCAGAGGGAGGGCATTTGCCTTCTCCATTCCAAGGGAGGCTCCTGCCTTCCTTAGCAGACACATGTCTTTCCAAACCAGGACAAGTTGGATCAATAACAAGATTCAATTAGATACCAGAAAAGCTGTTCTGTGACAACACCAGGAGACTAAATAATTAGTCCTAAGGGAGTAAGAAAATAAAGAAACCAATGTAATTGGAGGAAAAAGAGAAAGTGGCAGGAAGAGTAACTTGGTCCCAACACCATCAAAATCTGAGCAGCCAGAATCAGGGGGAACAGCTCAGCCAGAGAGACTCTTCCAGGTTCAATAGCACTTAAAAATCCAGCAGTGTCAAAAGGCTTCAGTGGGATGAGCTTGTACCACTCCTAATTACCAGATGAAAACTACTCCTTTTCAGTAGTTAGTGGGATTTTTACCAATAAGAATGAAAGCACCAGGCTCCTCAAGGTCTGGTCAGTCTGCATTTCACAACACACATTATCATGGAGCTCTTCTCCAGTGACTGCAGCTGTTACCTCAGAGTTAAGGGCCCCAGCAAAAGCATCATGGAACTTATTCCAAAGTGTTTAAATACAACTCACTTTGGGTTTATGTAATCTGCATTGCTGAAACTAAGCATTTATTTATTTAATTTTTATTTCTTTTCCTGTTTGAGCAAAAAGGAAAAAAAATTGGTAAAAGCCTGCTTCTTTCCCCAGCAGTTCTTGTGAACACTCCGACCTTATCCCCATGACAGGGGTAGGCAATGCCATCCCACAAAAGGCAAGGACAATGGTCAGAAACTGGGTTAGTGACACAGGGCTGTGCCAGCAGTAACACCTCAGCATTATGTAACAACATTAAAAGACAGACTGGTGTCTGAATGAGCCTGTTGTGAGAATGAGCATTTTAGTGTGTTCCGTAGCAGAAAATATTTTATCTCCTATAAAAACAACAGCTTCTGTAAATGATTAAACTCTCGAGCTTCTTTTCAGCAATTAACAAGCTTTGAACATTGTTTACAGTGTGGGTTGTACGGCATCACTGCTTTTATCCTCCAGTGTAGCAACAAAGATTCAACATGAATTAAATCCCATTTTCCTTTTCCTCTGTATCACTGTTCAAGCATATCATGTGAAAAAAAAATGTCTAGTAATAATTACCTAGGACAATGTAAAGTTGAGCCTCAGTTTGTAGGAAGAAATGGCTATTTATTTCCTGGTTATCATTAGTAGAAAAGCTGAAAACATCCAGATGAGTGACTGCAGCACTACAGTGAGAAGGATTTGGGGAAAGCTGTCCCAAAACAGTCTCAAGTAAAAGTAAGGCCTGGTCTGCATGGGGTGGGTTCATTTTCCAACACAATACGAGAGTTAAGAGGGATGACTTCTTTAGAATCATCCAAGGCCAGGTGGGATGGGGTACTGATCTACCTGGTCTAGTGGAAGTTGTGCCTTCCCATGGCAGGGGCTTAGAACCAGGCAATCCTCTTCAACCTAAACCATTCCAAGATTCCATGGTGATTTCTTTGCTGCCTGAACAAGAGCACACCCCTTTTGACACCAACACAGCAACCCTCACATGAAGGAACCTGTCCAGCTGCTACCTGTGCTCTTTGATCAGGTGGAACGTTCATACCTGGAGGTGTTGCCATTGTGGACAATCACATCCATTTTGGGGACACACACAGACATGTTTTCCAGTCTAGACAGGGCCACAATTTTGACAAAGCTCATTTTCTGCTTTATGATGAAACAGGACAATTCCTGATCTCCCTAAATCCTACTCCATCCCCCCGTTTCAAAACATGAATCAGTTACTTGTGAAACAATGAGTAATTTTATTTTTCGTGGGTGAATGCTTCTCACTCACATAGAAAAGCCACAAAACAGGCTGGAGCATCTACCGGAAGGAAAAAAGCCAAATGTTTCAAAAATTCAATCAAAACCTACAAAAAACACTAAGAAGGAGCTGTGACTGAGACAACAGACAGAGATTCAAGCCCTCAGCTTCCTGCTCTCAATGCCTGGTGACACCAAGCATGTCATTTGTCATGCTGTGTCTGGGTCCCTGTCCCTGAAATGAATACAACAGGCACTAAGATGCCTCAAGTGTATGTGTGGAGGTTATTTTGAAACCTGCTTCCTTTTCCACTGGTTTCCATGGAAAATTATCATCTTCCTCTGCTAACAGCACTGACTTTGGTAAGACAAACAAGCTCAGGGAAAACCAAGAAAATTTAGGTAACTGTTTTTTTTCTGTGCACAAAAAGCAGAGGGGGAGGGGTATGGGGGGAAAAAGACAGCAGCAAGTCCAGCAGGTGAGGCTGAGGAAAATCACATTTGGTGCAGCCATCCCTGCCTGGCATATGAGGGGTGGGAAACCTCTCACATCTCCCTGCTCATCTGCATTCCCACCCTGCCTGGCACTGGCTTTCCTCACCCCAGAGGAGCCTGGAGCTCCCACGACTTCTCTGCATGACATGTTCCCAGCCTCCTTCCACACCCCAGTGGTGCCAGTGGGACTTGCCTGTTTTTAACAGTTCCCCAGTCACTGCTGTGGGTCAGTCCTCCCCCAGAAAGAGGCACCTGAGGGTTCACATCCATACGAATTTCACTGCTTTCCATGAGCGGAGCCTTACTTCAACCATCCACAGATTACACATTCAGCCAAAACTACTCAGAGCTACTTGCTGCTGAATGGGAAGGGCAACTCAACTCACCTGACACAAAGAGAACAATTTTAATGTGGGATGAACAGTCCTTTAGAAAAGCTTCCTTCCCCTGACTAGGGGTTAATTTAAGGCTCTGTGTTAAGTGCAGGTGATGTGAAATATGAAAGGATTCTTCTGGCCCTGTATATATTACCCTATCTGGACTAGAGGTACAGCATATTTTGGCTTTAAACTGAAAGAGGGAAAGTTTGGATTGGACATTAAGAAGAAATTGTTCCCTGGGAGAAGGGAGTGAGGACCTGGCACAGGGTGCCCACAGCAGCTGTGGCTGCCCCTGGATCCCTGGAAGTGCCCAATGCCAGGTTGGACGGGGCAATAGGAAAAAGTTTCTTCTTTTAAATGTACGAAACTGGGCAGTTAAAAAAACATTGAATTTTGATGGCACGTCATGGCAGCCACACAGTGCTACTGGAAACAGTGGCCTTGAGCTTTGGTGGAATGCCACTGAAGCACATTTAAATTACTCACAAGGAAGAAGGAGCAGAAAGACAATTCCTATTCTGAACACAGCATCTGCTAAGGAAGCAAGAACCCAAAAGTAGCTGGATTTAGTATAGCTACTGGCCATCTAAACAATCTAGTCATGCAGCATATTCATGGAGACCTTGGGAGGTGTATCTATGTCCTGTCTGTCCATTTTGTATTCCCTCTCAGATCTTGCTTCATTTTCATTTCAAAGGATTTAGGAAATTTACAGGCACCCATCAACAACTTGATAGCAGTAGATCCACGGTGGAGTATTCTGACTACAGCTAAACCCAGTAATGTGCCACACTGCTCATCTAGTGTGGCAAATATGTGCCATGACAACACTGATCAATTCATATTTTAATAATATATATTTTTAAATATATGTAATGGATATTTAGAAACATTTCTGATATAAATCCTCAAGGCAACATGCAGAGCAAGCAAGAATTTTAGAGGCAATGACCTCCAAGACAGCCAAACATCCAAGCATTAAGCCTTCAGTTTAGGTCACAAACCCAGCTACTGATGGTTTGAATTCTCTGAGCTTTTTCTCTGTCACTGCTCGTTGCCAACAGGAGACAAGGCGGCTTTGCTAAGTGTCCCCTTTGGTAGTCCAGGGGTGTATGGCATGGATTGCCACATGGCAGGAGCCCATGGCATGAGCCCCCTCCCTGGCATTTAACTCCAGCAGGAACCACCTGGATCCATCTGCTCTAAAAGAGAGATGACATTTCCATGAAACCAAATAAACCCAGGAAAGGCAGATGGTGTGTGTGTGTGCAGGGAGGGAGGCGGAGAAAGGAGAGTGTGGTTTAAAAAAAGGACCTGCCCCAAATACAGTGTGAACTACAAGGGAAGGGGAAGGGGAAGGGGAAGGGGAAGGGGAAGGGGAAGGGGAAGGGGAAGGGGAAGGGGAAGGGGAAGGGGAAGGGGAAGGGGAAGGGGAAGGGGAAGGGGAAGGGGAAGGGGAAGGGGAAGGAAAGGAATACTCCAGCAAAGGCACAGGGAGAACACTAGGGGTAATCAGTTTGATTACGGTGTGACTCTGTGGATGCAGAAAGCAAAAAGAAAATCAGAGAGCCAGGTGAAATGGAGTGCCCGGGGATTATGCACTTGGCAGCTCACATCCATGAGAGAAAATACATGATGGGTGCCCTCCCCAAAATCTCCAGCATGTTTGCAGCAAAGCCTTCAGCAGCACACGTCACAGCTGCTCAGCCCAGCGGCAACAGTGACCAGATGAGGGGGAAGCTGACTTCAGACACGTGGGCCTCCTCTACTTCTGTTCAAACACCCACTCACACGTAAGCAGATGAAGCCCATTGTCTGTCCTGACGTCCAGGCTGTGCCCCAAACCACTGACAGCGTTCAGAGAGCCCAGTGGTTACACTGAGGCACTTTTGGAATGTGTTACATAACCAGAGCAAATCCATCAGTGTCTTGGAGATCACCATAGAAACAGGCTGACAGCTCAGTGCAGGAGGAAGAATCCCTGATCTCAGCCTGGAGAAGATGCTGATGTGCCTGGTCCAACACACAGAGCTCCCTCCCTCCCTCTCTTCCAGCACCTGTACTCCTGGGGCCTATTCCTTCGCCCCTTTTGGCCACAGGAGTGCATGGAGGGTTTCCTAGTCCCTGAAGCAACACAGAAGACACCAAAACATTTTCTACCAGAGCAAATGAGACATTGAGGATCTATTCCAAATAAAAGATCAAAAAATGGAAATAGCTACCTGGATATTTCTGTACGAAAAAACTCTGCTTCAACTCTCTGAATGACAAGCAGAGCACATGAGTGTGCAGTGGTTGCTGCCATCACCCCATTTTTGGTGCTGGGCCACGAGAATACAGAGAAATCACACAAGCTATGAGGCCTGAGGGCAGAATTGCACTGCCGGAGGGGCAAAATGGGGTACAGGAAGACTTAATGTTATTTGATGGGACAAACACTCACCTGGCTCCTACAGCTCCTCCATTTCTCTGATTTTGGGGTTGAACTAGAAAATTTTCCATGGGTTTCATTCCTTCCTGAAGTATCTTCCTACACAAGTGCCCGCTTCTCTGTGGCCTTCACATCACATGAAGAAGGAATTACATGTGCTTCCACATAGTTCTTCAAATTAATGCCCAACAAAAGGACTGATTGAATTAATAATTCATAAATACTAATTGTACTTGAATGGAAAAGTGTTCAACCATTACCCTGCTCATTGACCTGAAAATATATTCCTCAGTTTAAAGTATTTCTCTAAATTTTAATCTGATGACAGCAAATCTTTTAATCACTCTCTCACAATTTTGTGACTTCAATTTAAAACCATTACAATCCTATAAAAAGAATTGACATTTAGTCAAACAAAATGATGAATTTCTTTGCACTGCAGTAAGCACTCAGATGCTCAATTTATCTCAAGCTTAAAAAGTTAGCCGAAGTTTGCCCCAAACTGAATTAATTTTAAATCTGTATTTACTCAGTAATTATGGCTCAGTACAATTTAAAATCCAAGGAAATAAAGAAATATTTTAACGGTTGCTACTAAAAACTAAACCATTTCATTTTGTTTCATGCTATTTTCCATGTTTCTATGTGCAGCCACAAAATCAGTTAAATTCTATTCCACATTGCTCTCCTTCAAATCGTTTATCCTCTGTACATTTAGTTTTGTAGCCCCAAATTTAAGGACAATTTAGGACAGCTATTATTCCACAATGTTATCTAGAGGAAAAGTCCACAGAATTCTTCAGCTTTTTCTCCCACATCCTTCTATTATATCCCATGATTATTCTTCTTGGCTATTAGGAAAAACTCCTTCTTCCGAGGTTTGTCCAGCACTGGAAGAGGCTGCAGTGAAGGAGTCACTTTACCTGGGGGGATTTTAAAGACTTCGACAGGTGGCACTTGGGTACCTACCTGGTTTAGTGGGGGCCTTGGCAGTGCAGGGGGAGCAGGATTTGTCTTTCCCACCCTCATGGACTCTGTGATTCCCTGCTTATTGCACTTAATGATACATCAATGCTATCATGCAAATACAGCAGTTAATTTATTTGCACATTTTGCTATGTATGATTTCTTTTAGTGAATTAAAGCTGCTCGGGGCGGCATGCAGAGACCTCGGGGTCGAACAGCAAGTTTTTGTGGAAATGTTTCCTTCAGACATAGCTTTAGTGGGAGAAATTTAGGAGAAATCACAACATGAGGAGGTGATTTTCAGTATTTCTGTGACAAATTTCATTACTGCAAAACAAGAACTCTAATTCTGGCTTAATTAGGCGGCAGTGTGTCCAGTTTTCCCCAGTACAAACACTCCTGTTCCCCCTTGATCACCCAGTCAGTGTCAGTGGTGGTTCACTAACCTTTGTTCCGTGGAATATTTTACTCTGTCAGCACCTGAGATTTTGGGGAGAGGGACTGGGTTCACCTCTGTGTGTGAGTTTACTGTTGATGTGTTATACAGAGTCAGTGTGAAGTTTGCTAATGAATTCACTGCTCTTTATTCCCAGCTGCTGTGGAAAGAGGAAGCAAGCTGAAGTAAGGAAAAATCATCTCCCCGTATGAAGTGAGATAAATGTTCCTCAGGAAGGTGCAAAAGCCAGTCTACTCCAATTAGGAAAACAGTAAAGTCCAACTAGCACATAAATCCTAGTGGGGCAAGAGCCCGTCCTCCATAAACACATTCAGAAAGATGATTTTTGCTTTTTGTCTTAAGATATTTGTAATAGTAAACAAACTAAAGCAGCCCCATGAACATGACGGTGTCCCAGTCATTGTTTCCTCACAGCTCAAGGAATAACTGCATTTTTGACAGGACAAAACACTTGAATGACTCCTGACTCATGTGGAGCTTCTCTGAGAAACAAAATCCGTTTTGGAGGGGATGGGGATAGAGATGTAGAAAAAGTGACAACAGGATAAAAGTGGGGGGCTGTTGGAATAATTCACTGTTAAAAACAACTTGTGGTTTGTTTTTTATTTTCCCCCCCATGTTTCTGTAGAGGAAAGATATTTGCTGATACTTGTGGGAAGCATCTTATCTTCAATTCCTTTTACTCCATCCTGCATCCAGTTATGTTCAATTTGATCCCCTCTATACAGACATGGCTCCGCCTATCATTGCTGGTGACAAAAACCCCACCAGCCTTAGCCAAAAACCAGCAACAACACTCAGCTGTGTAGTGTTCAGCTGTCACCCTCTCTGGCTTCCAGCATCACAAGTTGGCTGTGTGTGCTCTATGGCAATACTCCTTCAATTTCACTTTCCTTGCCTGCCGTCAATTACACTGAATTATGACAGATTCCTGTAATCCAGGCTGATTTTTTTTTCTTTGTTTCTTCCCATTTAAGATAGATCTTGCAAAGGAATACTCCAGAAACATAGCATTAGCCTTGTTGTCCTCTTCATCTTTGCAGAATTATTTCCGTGAGGTTTTGTTTTTGGTTTTTGGGGTTTTTTTGTGTGTGGAATTCACGTTCCAAACAAAGGCTCATGACTGTCACTGGCAATAAAATCTTAACTTTCTCTGCATTGCTTTCCATTCCCTAATGAATTGAAGATGAAATTTTTGCTTTTTCCTACTGTTGATGTGTTCTGGAGAGATTTTCACTTTGCTGGCTTACCAGTGAAAACGAGAATTTCTTTTTCTCAGAGGAAGGGGAAAGTTTAAAGCTCAGCAGCATGAGAGGTTCGTATTGTTGTTGCAAGCACACATTAAATTTATGCAAGCTGAATCTCATATGCCAAGTTTTCAAAATTAATCTAGACTCTCTCACCATCCCCTGTGGTTTGCACAAACCAAAAAGCTTATGGGCCAAACTGTTGAAAAATGCTTCTGGATTTGTTTTCAGTGCTGGCACATGCAAAAAGAGATGTGCAGACACCAAAGCTTTTGTTTCAAAGTCAGCATGCCCATTTCCTTTGTGTATGAGAGCTGTGAGGAGCCACAGCGCATTACCAGAGCCACAGAGCTTCCCCTGGCAGGGGCTGAGCCTCCCTCAAATGTGACAGCAGTCCCCAGACACAAATCTCCCAGGAAGTTCCGGAAGGAGCAATGACACTAAAGCAACTTGTCCACTGCCATCAGCAGGTTGTCTCACAGCTTCTGTTTGGAGGAACTCTTTCTGGAAAGCTTTTGTTTTCTCAGTGGCAGTGGATACGTCCCTACCACGCAAGGTGTGAACACAACACCACAGCTCTCCACCATTCCACCTATTTATGGAATCACAGAATCATTAAGGCTGGAAAATGCCTTTAAGATCCTACATTCCAACCATCAACCGTGTACCATGGTCATGGTCACCATTAACAATGTCCCCAAATACCACATGCACACATATTTTGACTACTTCCAGGAATGGGGACTCTCACCTGGCTACTCTTTTGATGAGGAAATATTTCCTAATATCCAACCTGAGCCTCCCCTGGCACAGCCTGAGGCCATTTCCCCTTGTCCTGTCCCTGTTCCCTGGGAGCAGAGCCCGACCCCCCCTGGCTGTCCCCTCCTGTCAGGAGTTGTGCAGAGCCACAAGGTCCCCCCTGAGCCTCCTTTTCTCCAGGCTGAGCCCCTTTCCCAGCTCCCTCAGCCTCTCCTGGGGCTCCAGCCCCTTCCCCAGCTCCCTTCCCTTCCCTGGACACGCTCCAGCCCCTCCGGGGCTCCCTGGCCGGGAGGGACAGCACTGGGCACAGCCCTGGAGGTCCCTCGGCAGGGCCAGCCCAGGGGACGGGCCCTGCCCTGGGCCTGTGGCCACCCCATGGCTGGCACAGCCCAGGGGCCATTGGCCCGGTGCCCCCCCGGGCACCCCTGGGCTCCTGTCCAGAGTCAGCAGTTCATTTCCCTGTGCCTACCACGGGCGGCTTTAACAACCTGTTGTTTGGGTTCACGGAGGGTGATCCCAGGCTCTGTTCAATGCTGCCCAGAGACAGGACAAGGAGCAATGTCCGTAAACTAAAACCAAGAAGTTCCATCTCAACATGAGGAAATACTTTGTGTTGAGGGTGGCAGGGCCCCACAGGGAGATCCTGGGGTGTCCCTCTGTGGAGAGAACCCAAACCCTCTTGGACACACTCCTGGGCCACCTGCTCCATGTGACCCTGCCTTGGCAGGGGCTTTGAACTGGATCATCTCCAAAGGTCCATTCCAATCCCAGCTATTCTGTGATTCTGTAACCTCTCCACAATTCCTGGGCAAACTGAGGTTTTAGTTTGCTCAAAGATGACTCCCAAAGGATGGTATGGGCAGGAATGAAGGAGGTTTAACTCCTTCTGCCCTGCAAAGTTCTCCAGTTCTGCAGAACCACAGCACAGGCACCAAGGGCTCTTGGCATTGTGCTGTAAGAACACTCTGAAAACTCCAACATGTACCTTGCAGTGTTACAGACACTGAAGTGAAACTCATAAAATAATAATTATTATTACTGTGGAACCACCAGGGGAGAGCCAGGGTGGAATTCAGTGTAGCATGGACATGGACAGTTTGCTCCAGAGGCTTCTTCCCCTACACAGCACAGAGCTGAACCAGCTCATGCTGACAGCTCCTGATTCAGGAATCAGCCGCTCATCCACTGTCATTTGCTACACTCAACATCTGCACAGAAGCCTTTTTTAAAAAAATTAAAAAGACTGCTCTTTGATAAAATCTCTTTATAAAAACCCCGAGTTTTTCTGTGGTCAAGAAATAATCCAAATAATTCCTTCAGAAATTCTTTTAAGACTGAAACTAGAATTTGATAATGACTCAAATGAATGTATTTTGACATTTATAAAAGTGTTCAGCATTTATCTCTTGATACATATTAGAGATACAAGCATTCTTCTAAACAAAGGTACATATTTTTTATATACAGGAAAGTTGCAGTTCTGTTTTAAATTGCAGTGTTAAAATTTCTGGATCAGAAGAATAAAATGCATTTCAGTGATTCAAAATACCAAAATCAAGAAGCTTTGACAGTTTTAGATGAAGAATCAGGGTGAATATTATTTTGTGCAATAGCTTCATTAAAGAATGCAATTTACAGAGCTCCCTTTCCCTGATTAAGCCAAGTTTTACCCTCCTGGAAGCTTCTTGAGAAAATGCTCCCAGTCTAGTCCAGCTCTCCAGCAAGTGAGAACTACAAGATATAAGGACAGATGAAGGGCAGCAGAGAGAGTGTTATCTTTTCCGAAGTTATCCAGACAAGGAAGGTAATTTTCTGTACAGAGAAGCCTGCAATCCTTTGTTTACACGCAGACATAAAACCTGACTAAAAGGCAGTCATGGGTACGGTTTTCTGTCACACATTGCGGGTTTCTGACCGTTTCTTCCACTGGCTTCTGGTAATACTGTTTGCAGTTCACACCGGGAAGCTGGGGTGCTGTTCATGGCTTGACTGGCATTCTACTCTCAGTGTGCCCAAACTTCTGTGTCCAGTTTGGGGTCTGAAGCTGGGCACAGAAGGGCTGGCACTGGGTGTACCAGAGCACAGCTCTTCCCTGAGCCTTGTCTCCACCCTTGGCCCCCCAGGACACCTCACTGCCAGACTTTGCTTCACCTGTGCATTTCCTGCCACCCCTACTCCCTCTGATGATGCAGATTGTTTCTTAAATAAATCTAACATTGAATTTGTAGTTGGAATAGTGTAAGAATAACACTCACACGGTAGGATTCGCCTAGGGGCTTTATGCAAATATCTGTAAGTGTTTAAACCTTCCAAACATTCACATATTTTAGGTTCCTGTTTTTTCACCTAATGAATATTCTCTGCTGGACTGTTTAGATCACCTACAAGCATTTTTGTTTACAGAGTAAGTTAATTAATACTGTTAATACACCAGGGCATGGGGTGAAGCTTCTTTTATCTGCTGCAAATGCATTTAAGATTCTGCTGGCATTGAAACCAAGGCAAAGCAGCCAAGGTTCATGAACCTTCCAGATGAACCTCCAGCAAATTTTCAGTGAACTTGGGCTGATAGAATATTCCCCCTTAAGTGATGTGAAAACAGGTACTTTGAATCCCTTCAAATAACTGCTATGTGAATAAATAATTTTTTAAAGTTCATCTGTAGTTAAGAATTCCAGAACATTAAAAAAATACAATAAAAAGAGCAGATTAGCCAATCTTCCCCAAGCCTCGATTTATTTCAGTTCCATGAATTTTAATAACAGCAGTAAAACTTGGAAAGGCCAGATGAACATGGAAACTCCATGGGACTAATGACATCTGGGTCATGAAGAAAGCCCTACTTCAAAGGGCCTCTTAAGGCTGTGGAGCAAGGCTTTAAACATTGGCTTTCTGCTCCCCTGACAAGTGTCCCACGTCCCTGGATAGAGTTTATCTGGAGAAGGGCTCTCGATTTGTCTTGTTAAAGGTGCTCCAAGATGAAGCACAGGCATACACAGAAGTGGTAATGAGTGCACTGTATGACAGTCAACAAACCCAATTAGGAGCCTGGTGTCTTGATTAGAGCCCCCATTCCTGTGACTAATCCTTCACGGGATGGTTACAGCCATTGGTAAACAAAGAAAGAAATAATGGTACTGGGGGAATTCACAGGGAGAATTTATAGCTCAGCCTGATGTATTTAACTAAATTACAGAAAATGGAATCGATCCCTGATTCATTCAGGGCTCTATTCCACACACCAAACACAAAGCCGGGCACCAGGAACTCATCAATAGTGATTTTCTTAAGGTTCTTTGTCTCTTGCTGCAGCAGCTGTTTGTAGAGTGAGGGCAATACACACCATATATACACTTAGAACTGTGATATACATTTAGATGGCTATCATAGGGTTGGAAGTGCAGTTTTGCACTTCTCCTGTGTCTCTGAACATTGATGCCTGTTAGTTCTGGACAGCAACCTTCAGACAACAGAGCCATGAAATGCAGAAAAATAACAGCGTGAGCCCCCTTGACTTGACAGGCCGGCTGCAATTCTCCCAGATCCAACCCAGACAATCTCTGGAGCTTCTTTGACACAGACTACCAGAGGTAACATTTCCCTTGGCTTCACAATCCAAGAGAGGTGAGATCTCCAGAACTGCCCAAAGAAACATCCTCTTTATCGGGGCACAGGCAAAGACCCCATGGAAGTAATGCTGGCTCCGAAAGCTCCCTTCATATGCACAGAAAAAAGGAAATTTCCATAATGCTGCGGGCATAGACTATCTCCAGTTCTGGGAAATTCACTTTGAAGTATATGGATTATAGGCAGCCATCCAAGCCACATATATAAATATCCCATGTAAGTCTGGGCTGCAAGACCCAATATTCTTTAAAAATAATAAAGCTCAACCATTTTTTAGCTGAGTAGAGAGGAAAAAAATAAAAAAAGTCAAATGAGGTGCTGATACTGAAAATACCAGAAATACCCTCCTTTCTTTGATTAGAACAAAATGGCATCTCAAAGGCAACACAGTTTTCATTTGCTGAGGATGTGGAAAACATTTTTTAGGATTTTGATCACTGTGAATAAAACTACAGCTGCTTCTGTCCTTCACTGTCCTAAAGGGCTCCATCTGCAGGTAGGGCAGCACCAGGAGCAGGCTATGGTATTTACTGAGACTGAAACCTCTCAGGAGAGTCCTTCATAAAAGTGGAAAGTGAGCCAAGAGATCTCACAGTAGACACAGAACAGCAAAGCCCTTTCAGAAATGCATGAATGAATGAATGAATGAATGCACAAGTAAGTGGATGACTTGTTGTGCTAAACAAAGTATTTGAGCACTGAAGGCTTGCCCTGAAAGCAATCCCAACACAAACATTTAATTTCTCTGCTACAGCTCACCCTGATCTCCAAAGGAGGCAAGCAGTGCTGGAAACCCAAACCACTTGTTACAGACCCCCAGAGTACATTCATTGCCTTATGGCAATTGCTAAACCAAGCTGTATTTTCTTTTCCTTTTTTTGACTGATTGTGAGTGAGCATTTTCCTAATGAATCCCATAGTGATTTTTGGCACTATGCTATCCCACTATCACTGGCTATGAGCAGAATCCTTCTTGTCTAAATTCTCTGATTTCAGTGCACTAAAATGACAAATCTTTGGTAGGATGACTTTGAGCCATGCGGGGAACCAGGCGGCCTTCACAGTATCCCAATTTACCTACACAGAAACTGTGTGGGTTCAGGCTATGCTGTTGTTTCACTACCCAAATCCCCAATTTAAACTAAGCACACTAATGGTCCATGAACTCCAAGCCACATAACCCAAATCCTGTCTGTGTTCCTTATCCCGCAGCCTCCTCACTCGTGTGGTGAGCAGCACACACAGACCCACAGAGGTAAAACACAGAACGCACACACAGGTAAAACCTCAGCAACAAAGCATTGTCGTATCCCCTAGGAGCATCTGAAACTTGTCTAAAAATCAGGACATTTTGTATCCTTGGCCTAGTCATCACTGTTAGCATGTTTTTGGTGAAATAAGGTTGTTTGAGTTGTTCTGAAACTCAGAGCAGGGTAGCCCAGAAGTCACTGAGGACCCGGGGGTATGGAAGGGCACAGCAGCACAAAAAGCTGATTTTCCTGCTATTAGCCCCAGAAAGCAGTTAGCTTTCACAGAGAAACAATAGGAATTTTCTTGGGTTCAATACCCAAACTGTGAATGAAATGTTAATAATGAACTTCAGCCTACTTTTAATTTCTCTCAGTGAAAGCATATGCTGCAGGCTGCTCGGTTTCCAGTGGGAAGGAAACCGTGGGCACTCTAGTCTTTTGTTATTAAAGCATTACCGTAGCAGTGTGAGATTGTGCAGATGTAAATTTGTCATCATTTTCTCTAGGATAATATTTACAGTATTTCAGGGGCCATGTGTGTGAGCAGCATTTTGTACCCACTTGGCAGTTTGTCTGAACATCTGCTTTCATGGTTAGTGCTCACGAAGGCCTGGTTCTTTCCATTCTGGTCTGGTGTGAAAAATAATACTCTTGGTGTGATGGATCCGTCACATGCCCTGTTCAGCACACCAGAAATTTCCTGTTCTTTAGGACAGACAGCCCATTGCAACTCGAGCGTAGGAGAGCCTTTGGCAAGCCAAGAGTGCCAAAGTCTTTATTTAATGTTGATCGTCACTGTTTTAAAAACCACTTTAAGACATATCAAAGAAGTATCTTAAAAAAGTAGTTCATGGGGGAAAGGGAGATGAAGAAAGAGAAATCATTACTTCATAAAGAGATGGAGGAAATGGCTCAACTACATCCATGCACTGGCTTTCCTCTGCTCCCCCTTTTTTCTGAAATCCCATGGTGGTGAAAACACTATGCACAGCCACTAAAAGAACAGAGAAGTTGATACAGAAAAAAAAAAAATTAAGGTAAAAAGAGAAGACAAAAACTTGCACAGATAAAGCAACCAAGAAAAATTATTAAAAAACCCACAACTTTTAGAAACACTAAGAAATCTTAATACACCATCAAAAAACTGGCAAGATACATCTCAAAGAGCATAAAAGAGAAAAAAGAACAATGCATCTGGCAGCATCATAAAAAATGAAACAAAAATATTCACTCTAACAGCCACATTTATCCTCTTACAAAAGAGAGGCAAAAGGGCACAATCATATGGACTTCGGAAAAAGTTATTTCCCTGTATGCATAATGCTGCTGAAAATTTGTGTTCCTGCATCTGAAAGGGATGGAACCTTGGAGGGGCTTGGAAAGCCCACTTGATGCATTTCCCTGCTCTGAAACCTGACAGACCTCAATCAAATGGACTCCTGGGGGATGTTTTCTATCTTGCTGAAATTTCTTCTGGAAACTCTTCTTCTCAGTGAGTGATGAAGACCTCACCAACTACCTCTCAAGCTCCCTCCTGTGTTACATCCCTCCTTGCCACTCAAAAATCCTTCCCCGTGTCCAGGTTGCATCACATTTTGTTTGTTCTAAACCCTGGATCAGGAATCTGACGTGCTGTGGGCACTGAGAATGGGGGGGACACCATTTTCAGTGAGATTTTACCTCCTTAGTGGCTTAGACTGGCTTTTGTCAGCCTACTCCTGATGAAAAAAATCCCCTCTTCTAAACTTCCTGCTCATTCGCCTGTTTGTTTTTTTTTTTCCCCTGCTGTCCCATTTTTCCTGTACTCCCAACCCCAAGAGCAGCAGAGGGCTGTCAATCCTGGGAAAGGCTGCCTTTGCTGCTTTAGGATTCATTGCACCCTCCAAATTCTCTTCTGTGCCTTTGTGACTTGTTGGGTTTCCCCTGGGCTGACTCTGAGCAGATGATTGCCCCTGCCCAGGGGCATGAGTTTCACTTCACACCGAATCCTACTCTCATTTAAGGCCAGATGGCTTTTCAAACTTATCAACGTCCTTTAAATCCTGTACTTTCTTCTAAAATCAAGAATTTTAATCTTGTATCCCCTTTAAACCGATGTTATCTGCAAACATGTAACTGGTCAGCTATTTCAGCATTCAGGAAAATGTCCCAAGACCAGGCTTTGAAGGAATCAGGCTTATGAAGAGGCCTTGCATTTTAGAAGAGAACCACAGAAAGCTGCATCCAGCTTGTATTAATTTATCCGCTCTCCTTACGAGAATGCCAAATGCAACACTGCCAAAAGCTTCCTCTCTGCTGAAATCCAAGCCTAGGAATCTCTTTGCTTTCCCTCTAAGAAGGCTTTTGGCATTAGCGCTGGGAGAAGTCTGATTGCTGTGATTTAAACTGAGTTTAATTTTGACAAAACTATGCTGCCTCTTATTGATCACCTGTCAGAGGTTAATTATCTTGGAGCTGCTCAAAAACAGTTTATTTAGGCCAGTTTTTTTTTTTTTTCCTGCTTAGCCATTTCCTCCCTTTTTTGTCAAACACTAGACTAGCAATGTTTACTGGCTCCCCCTCAGCCTAGTTAAGATTTCAAATACACTTCCTGATGGATCTGAGATTGCCTCACCACTTGAAGAGATCCTCTGTGATTAAAGCCATTGGGTCCAATTAATTTGAGATCATTCAACAGCTGCATGTTTTCTTCCCCAGTGACAGCGGGCAGGTGGCCCCCTTTGCAGGGGAGCCTGTAAGTGCTTCTCTCTCTGAAGCAAAGAAGGAAAGACAAAGCCTTTCTCTTTTCCTCCATGGACCAGACTCCAGAGAACCCTCCAGATTACAGCCACCAAAGAACCCAGCCCAGCAGAAAGCAGGAAAATCAGCATCGTCTTTAAACACCCCTCCAATGTAATCATAGGGGTGGTCCAGGTATTACTGATATTACTGATATTTAGGGGTGCTCCAAGATATTACTGAGGATTTTTTCCAATTGCAACCAAATCTTTTTCTTTATTTGCCTTCAAAACAGGCATGTTTACACCACAACATTCAGGTGAGATACCAGAAGCGTATGTAAGAATATCTGTCCAGCGGATGCTTTGAGAAATGCAAATATTAAATAATTGATTGCTTCTAGGAAACTCTTATGGCCAGAAAGCCCCAGAACATTTAAAAAACAAAAACTAAAATTAAAAAAAGGAAAAAAGGGAGGAAGCAGCAGCAAAGCAGCAACAGGGCTTCTGCTCAGGGCTGCAGGAACCTGTAGAAACACATTCCTGACACTGCATCCAAAACTGAAGTGATGCTGGGTAACAGGAGAGGGAGGAAACAACCTGATCAACCTCTCCGAAGTTTGGCTGTGCTGTAGACTTGGTGTGAGACCAGCCTTCACTGTCCCACAGGAGCCTGTGTGCTGCTGAAAGGGCTTTCATGAGCTGGCGGGAGAGAATGGAGGGTGCACCCCTCAGCCCTGGGAGCAGCAGCGCAGACACAGCTCCAGCCAGGAACCTCTGCCTAATGGATTAGCCCTTAGCTGGAAGTGACACACGGGCTGGGCAGGGGTTTATCTCCTGTCACTTGTGCTTCACAGCACAGTCCTGAAACAAATCACCTTCCTCACACACCCAGCAAGGCAAGGAGTGCCAAGATCAGGTGTGGGAAAGCAGTTTCACAGCATTATCACACAGAGCACGTCACCTTTGGGGAGCACTTTGTATGCAACTACATCACAGCCCATAAAACAAATCATGGATTCCCATCTCCAAGAAGAAACACATCCCTAATCCAACATTTACCTCAATAAAGGATAAGACTGACTCTACACACCTCCAAAGTCAATGTGCCATAAATCACTACTGGAGCTTTCCCTTTTCAAAGAGAATGAATTTTTCTATGAATTAACTTCAGAGAAATGCAGACTTAATGGGTGAATCATAGTTATCTGTTAACTTCAAATAATTTTAGCTATGTCTGGGATCCTTGAATCTCTACAGTAAGGTAAAATTTTACATCATATTCTGTACAGAGTCATCTAATATTGACAGAAGGCTTGAAATACTTACGTTTGAGTGAAAAAGGTGAGAAGGTTGGGTGAATTATCTGAAGTAAGATGTAATGCTCAGCCTCACTGCAGGTTTTGAAGTTCTCTGCATGCAGAGGACACACTTCCCTGCAGCCTCTTGCTCAGCTGAAATAACTGGAAGGAACTTGAGCCAATTACCAGAGGTGAGCTTGGATCTCTGCTCCAGGAGTAACATCCTGCCACTTTTACTGCTTGTACATCTCTCTTCACTTCCAGTGGCACTGGGGCAAGATGTGCTGGGCTCCCTCTTTGGATGAGAGGCTGCCAGAGCCACAGGGAAACATGGCCTTTTGTAACACCGCAGGCTGGAGTTTAAAGCTTTCCCAAATAGCAGCAGCGGCCTTCTATTGCAGGCAGTTTAACAGCAAATTCTACAAAGCGTCCCCCTGCAGTCTCCAGCATGGGAAAATTCAGTCTATAAATTACTATAAAATACCCCCTGCTTCCTGCATGGCAGACTAATACAGACGTGTGGTTTGAAAGGAAAAATTCACAGCCAAGTTTGTCCCCGGTGTTATGAAACGTGTCACAGCACTGACAGAAACTGCCTGGCTCCCAGCTTTTAGTTCAGCATGTCCCCTACACCACCAAACCTGAGGTATGCACACCAGAGGATGGAAATATCAGGACAAACCATCCAATCCCTGCTTTGGAAAGAAAGCACCATCATGACAAAACAGGTACTAGGGGTAACTTCCCTTCATAACTTCCAGAGCACAGCACCGAAAGGAAAAGGAAAGAAACGTTCCAGCATTGCACAGCTCCAAATAATGCCATTTGGAGCATGATAACAACTTATTCTTGCAAAAATTATAAAGCATTAAACCTGAATATGAGTCAGGCCAGTTTCAGCACTAAACCCTTGCCTTTGGCAGCCTTCTTAAGCAAGGAGAGGGAAAAGCTGCTCTTCTCCTGCTTTTTACAGAGAGTGAAATGAAACAAAAAGTAGAGACTGGAGAAAAAGAACACAATTTCACATTGTTCAGGTATGCTGTAGATGAAAAGGGTTGTGCAGAATCGGCCTATGCCTCCAATTGTCTAAAGTCACAGGTAAGAACTGGCCATACAATGAGGCAGAAAACACATTAATAAAGCTGGTCTTTCATACAAGAATAAATGTGCCTCCTGAAACATTTCAGATTGAACCTGCAATTTCATAATGACAAAGAATAAAATCAAATGCAGCAAAAGACCTTAAAAACGGCAAGTCTGCTGAGGACCCAAAGGCTGAAGGCAAAGACTGCCCAGAGAGACCCCACAAAAGGCAGTAAATGTCAAGTACAACCAAAATCCCTTGTGTTTGGGGGATGAATTCTTGGGTATGGCTCCAGGTTCATGATTCAGCCTCTTCCTGGTGGAGAAAAAGGTGCATTTAGAGGACATAAGACTACACAAACCAGAACACATTTCTTGACTCGGTAGGTTCAGCACCTTGGCACAAGCACCTTGCACTGTCTCAGAGCATCCCAAAGCCAAGAGTGTGGGGAGAGTTACTGCTTGGAGACGTTTCCCTGTGTGGATGCCCGGTGTTTGCACAGTGAATGTCTCCTTCCTCCCTCTGGCACAGCAATGATCTCTGCCTTTGCTTTTTGCCATTGGAGGGTCTGTTTGTTGAACATTTCCTCCTTTGACACACAGTGATTTCCAGTATAGTCACAGTAACACCAACAGAAGAAGACATCCTTAAAATGCAGACATCTAACAGATTTTAACATGTGCAGTGCTGCATGGATCTGTTTAGTAATTTGTGCTAACCACATATCACAAGTGATGATCCCTTGCTTCATGCTGTTGCCATGTTCTTTAAGAACACAATACCCATACTTGTCCCTGTGCTTTCTTACAGGAGTATCCATCATAGGAAACACTTTCACCAGGCATTTGTCAAGTTACCTGACCTGGAAGAAAATTTTTCTATGAGCTGCCATGATCATAACACCTGAGAACCTCAGAAAAAAAATTAATGAACAGTCTCTGCAGTGTAGTCTTCATGTGCAGCCAGAGATCTCAATTTCAGGGAGCTTAAAGGTGGATTGAATTCACTGAACACTGCCAGGTAAGGTTTAGACATCTACCCCAAGACAATCATTAAATCTCCTGCAACAGCTACTGAAAGGAATCTACTTCTGGAGGTCACTTACATCCCAATATTCCTAACAGAGGCAGGATGCACTACCTGCTGAAGCTCAGTCAGACTTTCCCCCTTAGGATATTTCAGAAGCCCTAAATGGAAGTTTGGCTTCATGCCTTATTTCTGCACAGTTAGACTGCAATTCCCCCGTTTCAGATATCTGAGCAGATTTTCTATGTCTGATGGACAGGATCATTTTTCTTCCCCCAGGAAAGAGTTCAGATGTGGGGAGGGTACAGCAAAAAGAGGGACCCATCCCAATCCAGTTTATGAAACTTTCCATTAAAGCCCTTTTGGTGAAAAGAAAGAAAATTGTAAGCTGCAGCATGACTTGCAGCTTTAAAGATTTCCCCTTTATCCTCTGGGTGAATGAGTGACTTGTCCAGTGAGCAAACGTGCAGATGTCAGCCTGCCCATCACCAGCCCTTCCCTGGGGTGTCAGCAGCAGGCAGGGGGCCAGGATGCTGAATGCTGACATTCCCTACCTGTGACAACTCCAGCAGTGAGATGTCAGCCGGGCAGGGAGACACCACATACATCTGCTCATCTGTGCTGCCCAGCAACGGGAAGCACTGGAAATAGGGATGGGACTCATGAAAAACCAGGGAGCACGACACAAACCTGGTTTGGATTACCCACGTCCCATCAGACCCACCAGATTGGGCCAGTACGAAAACACAAAGCACAGGAAAGCTCCTGCGTAGGTATTTAAACACAAGTTAGAGCTTTTTCTGACATATTCCACTTCAGCAGTAAAGCATCATCTTCAGCTGCACTTTGCTGATGTACTGAAGCGCACCATTAAAAAGTTTAGTAGTTATTTTCTTCCCACTGAACAGATTCCTCCTTGTCCCTCTTTGCTCCCTCAATTATTTTTGTTCATGATACTTCTTCAGTGTTGGAATACTCCAAATTTGCGTAGCAAATTTAATTTCACTCCTTTTTCTAGAAATTTTCTTGCCCTTATTAAGCCCACAAAACAACAAAAGAAAGACATGCCTCGGCCTTTCAAAAGGGAAAAATTTAACTCACTTGTATCTAAAAGCTTGGACTTAGAGGGTCAAACATAGCTGTTAAATACCACAGAATGCTGGAATAGTTTGTTTGGAAGAGTTCTTAAATCTCATCCAGTCCCATCCCCTGCCATAGGCAGGGACATCTCCCACTGTCCCAGGCTGCTCCAAGCCCCAAAGTCCAACCTGGCCTTGGACACTTCCAGGGATCCAGGGGCAGCCACAGCTGCTCTGGGCACCCTGTGCCAGGGCCTGCCCACCCTCCCAGGGAACAATTCCTTCTCAATGTCCCATCCATCCCTGCTCTTTGGCAGTGGGAAGACATTATGTTTTCCTAAACTAGTGGCTGAGTTACTACGATACCAAGTAACTAGAAAAAGTATAGTTTGGACAACATTTTTGGAGTAAGGTATTCCTCTGATGAATTGTCCATCTAAAGGCAACGTGGGGGATTTGAATCACATGCTAGCAGCAACTATTCTGAATAAGAAAATGCTTGCCCCCCACCCGTCATCTCATTTGCACATTCCTTCTCATTCTCTTTTCTTCTTGTCAAGGTTGCAGCATGAATTGGCACAAGTTTCAGATGTGTTTTCAGAGGATATATCCCGTTTTGGCAGCACATGTGACAGTTTCACAGTAGTCCCCAAAGAAAGTTCATCTCCTGCTCTCCAGAGCACCTCTCCTGGTGCTTCATCCCTCCAACCCAACTCAGGTGCAGAAGAGGGACAGAGGAAGATGGATCAGACATAGGGTCCTGCTTCCCTCTGGACTTTAGGGATTACCTGGAATATGAGGGTGTCACTACAGGCAGGAACTAACTCCAGACAGGGACTAACCAAGATTCCAGGGGCTGTTCCAGATTTCTTCCTCTCCTATAGAAATGAGGAGCAGAAAAGAAAGGTGTCTGAAAAACAGATGAGGAGGGTTATGCAATGTCCAACCACAGCTCTAAAGGAAGATTGAGTTCACACTTTCTGTGGTACGGAGCCATGCAAAGCATGACTCAAGTCATTTAATCTGGCTTTTGAAACAGGCAACAATAAATTGATTAGTAAACAGATGAGGTTGTGTTAAACATATGCATTGGAAAATTAAAACCTTCATTTTCTAAAGTGCATCTATTTCTTAACTTTCTCAAAACTAAGTCCTCCATTTTTAATGGAAGGGCATTTTCAATGTCCCCTCTTCTCTTGCAGATTGAATTTTTTATCAGCTAACATGTATTTGAGTGGAATTGGTGTGCTGCTCATGAAGGAAATCTAACCTGAAATAGCTTCTGAGAGAGCTTAAGCAGTATCTTGGAATCGATTGATTTGAATACACAATTCACAGAGTCTTAGATTGCCTTTTTAATATCCCCTACCCCCTCTGCACAAGTTACAAACATCTCCAGACACTCTGGAATTTTCTTAAACCCCAAAGGGAAAGTGCATGCTCCACAAAGAAACAATCCATGCTAGCATTCCAACTTTTATTCCATACACTTTGGAACACCAGCTTAAGAGGGGAAAAAAAAAAATCAGGATTCTGAACACTCTTGTAAAAAGGTCAGGTCTGTGATTTTGCCTGTGCTGTGCTGAAAGACAAATTCTAGAGATGAATCCACAGAAATGGCTCTGTCTCCATGACCAGTATTAAAAGGAAATCTTCAGTGTACCAGAAAATTTCAGTTGTTTTAACAGAACACTTGGAATGAGCCAATATTTGAAGAATCCACACCAAAGCTGTGTAGGGTTTTACAAACCAAGGACATGTTAAAGACAGCCTGAAATGATTAGGGAACTAATATGTTCTGTGGCCTTTACTGTGGGCCAGGATTAAAGCATTAACCTTGTTCTGGGGTGGCTGCTGGGATATGAGTCACTTTTACATTTGCTACCCCACACAGAAGGTAAGCAATTTATTCTTCGTAGCTGGCTGTCACCGCTGCAATCACAACAGGATAGAGATCCATTTCCTAAATGGAAGCGGTGAGAGAAGGAATGCAATAATGTAAATTGATAATGTAAATTTTGAGGGTGACTTTGGAATACTGGTGGCATTGCAAACCTAGAAAATACAAAATAAAAATCCCTAGAAAATACACAAACCTAATAAATACTATATGAACAGTATTTACCAAAACCAGGACCTCACACATGCTGGGTTTTGTCTCTGTTTTCTCATATAAATCTGTAGGAAACAACTGAGTCAAGCTCTCTACAATACTCAAAGCACCTTGGTATAAAAAATGAAGATAAAGCAATAAATAAAGAGCAGGGCCTTCTGTGAAAAGTTTGGGCACCTAACTGGGGAAGGATGAAATACTGACAGCTATTAAATCCAGTACTTTAAATGCAGTGCTGACCCCAGAACCTCCACAGTTCTGCTGGCCAGAAGCTGGAAAGAAGCACTGGGGAGGGATCACTTCATACTGCTCCTATCTCTTACACTGTTTATTTAAGGCTCTTCTGAGGATACAGACCTACAGTTAAGGCAAATGCCCCCAGCCCTACATAGCTTGGAAGAAAGGAAAACTCCATTAGCTCTTGTCTCCTCTCTTATGTGTATTTTACAGTCACTTTAAAATTACAAAGGAAAAAAATATCCAAGAGTAGGTGATGTGAATTAGATCCCATTATGTTAACTTGTTAGGTTAACAAGTCTAATTCTTTTTTGGGTCAATCTGGGCACATTCTGGGACGTATTTAGGAGCAGGATGATGGTTACACCAAGGTCATGGGTTCAATCCCTGGAAGAGCCATTCACTCAAGAGCTGGACTCGATGATCCTTGTGGGTCCATCCAACTCAGAATGTTCTGTGATTCCATCACGTTCAAATTCTCCAGGAGTATTTTGTCTGAGACATTGTAATTAAGCTAATCAGAATACATGGCATACCCTAAATAAAAGCAAACTTAGTCCTATACAGCAGCCACAACTCTTCCAAGCACTTGAAACTTCTTTCCACGAGCTCTTTTTGATGATGGCACAGTGCATGAGGAAACTGGATATTCTTTTATGTCCCATCTGATGAGCAGGTTTCCTCCACAGATAATGGCTATGAAAACTGTATTGGCTTTGGGGGATTTTAAAGAGCCAAGACAAACTATGTCCTTTCACACGGCCCAACAGAGCTCCATCCTGCAGTGTGAGTAGGCCAACAGTGAATCACCTGCAGGAGGACAAGACAAACCACTGAAGCACACCTTCCAGGTAGCTGAACTATAGAACGATTTCTTTTCATTAATTTGGTTATTTCTGAAAGAAATTAACCACATAAGCAGCAGGTGCATATGCTAATAGAATGACTTCATGATTTAATTAAGCCGTATTTCCCTACAGAGTAATTACATATGTTGTTTACTCAAGTCTTTTAAAGGCCATTAAAAAACCCTGCAATCACATTTGTTCCTGGCTAAAAATAAAAGATCTCAAGAACTTTGAACACACAAAAAAAAGTAGTGAACACGCTCAGTAATCCTGCACATAGCCAATGAACACTTGCTATGCACAATCCCATGTAGGAGCTTCTCTAACAGATGGTGTTATCTGAACTCCTATCAAAAACTGTCTGCTCTGATCCCACCAGTGTAATGTGTGAGCAGATATTTTACATTGACTGCCTTGGCTGTAAGAAAACTAGGAGTTTAGATCAGATATTAGGAAGAATCTCTTCATGGAAATGGTTGTAATGCAATTGAAGTGGATGCCCAGGGCAGTGGTGGGAGTGTTCAACCATCCCTGGAATTGTTCCAAAAACAAGTGGATGAGGCACCTCAGGATGGGGTTTAGTGGTGAACAGGGTGGTGCTGGGTTGATGTTTGGACAGGATGACACTAAAGGTCTTTTCCAGCCTCAACATTTCTGTGATTCTGGTCTAACCCGGAAGATATTGCAAAGCAGCATCTGAAATAGAGACTACAGAGCCTAAAGAAGAAGATAAATATAATGAGATGACAATTTTCTGAGCTTAAGACACAAATACAGAATTTTCCTCAAAGGACAAGGGTGGTCTCATCCCAAATGAGTCCTGTTGCTGCAAAACTGCTGCTTCTGGCCTGGATTCTCCACAGCTACAGCTGCTGTTCCCACTATTCAGTGATAAGTACACATCCATTATTCCTTAATACTGAGGCTGTGGCACAGATTCCCCAGAGAAGGTGTGGCTGCCCCTGGATCCATGGAAGTATCCAAGGCCAGGCTGGATGGGGTTTGGAGCAGCCTGGGATAGTGGAAGTTGTACCTGCCCGTGGTAGGGGTGGGATGTGATGGGCTTTCAGATCCTTCCCAACCCAAACCATTCTGTGATCCTCTCATTTTCTGCTCTGAAAAAAACCATTACAGCGTGGACAATGTTAAGATTACAGAACTGAAAATGTAATGAAGCCAAAAGCCACTTGCTGTTTCCTTTAGGTACATTCACAGATTTATCTCCATGCTTTGCCAATTCACTGCAGTGGAAGACAGAGAATTTCAGGGTGAACAAGTCAGGTCACAGGGAGTGGAAGCCCTCACACTGGCAGGCAACTTACCCAAATAGAACACTGACATCTAGAAACAGACACAGTAGCAAACAGCCAAATTGAAGCCCACTGCGTGTGGATTTAAGACCACTGAGTCCTCTCCTCCAAACTGTGCCCAGACTTTGCTTCTGAGCTTCCTCCAAAGGCTTCTTATGTTGCAATGCAGGATGTAACCAGCAGTATGTATTCTATCACCAGCTGTTAAAACCAGCTGGGGCCGTGTTCTTTATCTCTTCCACCACCCACCCTCCCTCCAGGGGATATCTGCTGTTCACGGGCCATCGAGGCTCACTGCATGGCTGATACAATTACATCATCCCATTGGGAGATGCTCCACCCAGGGGGAGGAGCCAAGCATTCCTACCTGGATAAAACCCGAGATTCAGAACACCAGGGCAGCCTGTTTGCACTGGATTCCCAGAGGAAGACCAGACCCATCTCACCTCCACTGGACTTTCAGAGGAAAACTACACCCTGCTACAGGATCATTGCTCCAACAGAACCACATCTGTCACTGCAGGAGGACTTGACTGGACTGCTGCCAACACCCTGACCAACAAGGTGTCAGGCTGTATTCTGACTCTATCAGCGTTTTTGTTTGTTTGCTTTTTTTTGTAGTACTACGTCTTTATTTTAATTTTCCTAGTAAAGAACTGAAATATCTTTGCCTGAGAGGCCCTAAATTTCAAAATTAGAATATTTCAGAGGGAGGGGGTTTGCATTCTCCATTCCAAGGCAGGCTCCTGCCTTCCTCAGCAGACACCTGTCTTTCCAAAACCAGGACAAAGAGACACAATTCCCTCTCTGCAGGAGACACTGCTTTAAATTCCACCTGTGAAAAAGAAACTACTCTCATTCTTTAGGAGAGAAACGCACACCAAGTGATGTTTAACAGAAGGAATTTTAGGCAGGTTTTTTGATCCTTATTTGTGCAAAATTATACAAATCCAGATTCCATCGCATCTGTCTTAAATATGACTCCACTGGAGAGACATATTTTGCAGAAAATAAAGATGGGAAGACATTCTATATTGCAGAAGAGATGTGTCAAATGCGTGTCACACAGCTATTAAATTGAAAAATGGAACTTGCAGTAAGATCTGAGGGTGTTTTCAAAAGCTAAAAGCCACATTTTCTTTTGCTTCTCTTGTGCAGACACAACTTTCTTAAAATATTTCAGTAAGGTATTTATTTTTTCAAGATGTTCTCTGTCCATTGTCCATGTGAGATCTGTTATTTTCTGTCAGTGTAGCACTTCTGGAAAAGCTACTTCAGCAACTTCCTCAGAAATGAGGAGTTTGTAAAAATCAAGGTTTGTAAAGAAGAGCTAGCAAGCGCAACTTACAGGCCAGATGCTGGTCTGCCTGCAATGTTAAGAATAAAAAAATGAAGAAATAATATATTCAAAGCACATGGTTTGTCTTGAAACAGCCAGAAATCAGGGAAACAGAGCACATAGTAGTTTGGGGGGTTTTTTTCCCCCTCAAAGCAAAAATTTGATTTTAGAAGCACACGTACAAATCTAACTTACCCAATGGCTTTCCCAGACCCTCAAACCAGCAAAATAGCCAATAAAAAAAATCTCGAGAGAGAAAAAATATTATATTGGCAGAAACTGGCACAATGGGTAATTTTGCTAGAATGAATCAGAGCCACGAGGTAGTCTTTCTGTACCTACACAAATGTCAAAGCATTTGAAGTATTTTCTTTACAGTTTTATTGCACATAGTAATATTGTTTGTGGGTTACTTGCTCTTCATATTTTAATCTTAACCCCAAACACTCAAAATGCAGAAGCTGTTAATACCAAAACCATCGAAACCACACGAACTCCCCAGGAGGCTGTCAGTCCAAGGGGTGTATGAACGAACTGCTGGAAGGAAAAATAGCCACTCTGGAAAATATTATTTTTTAGAAAGATCTTACCAATCTCAAGATTGTATTCAAAACTGTAGGCTAAACAGAAAATCCACCGCCCAGGGATAAAAACCACAGGCAATTATCTGTGGTCCAACTGTGTAAGAGATGCAAGAGGAGTTTTTGAGAAGAGAATTACTTCTAAGTTTATCACATGTTTTATCAGTAGACTTCAAGCAAAATTGCTTGAGCATTATCTCATGTTCCTCTTTTTGCCCCTTCTTTTTCTACCTAATACTAATATATTTTTACATGTAGTTCTTCTGTCAGTGCTCCTCAAAATTTCACATTTGGACTCAAAAATTGCTCAGTTAGAATTTTATAAAGTAGACTGTTCTTATATTCCATGATCAACACTGACTGTCAGATGGCGTGTTACATTCATTAAGAGGAATCCAGGCCCAGTTTACCCTCTCTGACCACACAGAAGGTCTCAGAAAACACACTCAGCAAGTAACGAATTTTGCCTAACATCATTTATTGTCCTAAATTACCTCTACAGCCCAGTTACAGAAATTATTTAATAGGATAACAACAAGAACCCTTTTTGCCTTTATCATCTCCAACTGAGGCTAAATCACTCATCCTTGCACAGCCCCATTGTGCTCTGAGAGCAGATAAGTGGAAAACAAAGCAACAGAGACCTCCAATTCCAGCTGAAATGAGAGTACTCTCACCAGAAAAGGTATTTATCTTGAAATGGGAAGCATACACACAAAGACTCTGCACTTCATTTTGCTTCTTTCATATTTAGCCTTTAGTTCAGAATGGGATTTAGCCAGATGACACCTGAGAACTTATATGACACTGACTTTTTTCTTCCTAAACTGAGAAAAAAATTGTGAAAGAAAATTAAAAGCTGGATTTTGGACAAATTTTGAGAAGCTACAGAATTTTTTTCCTTCAAAAAACACTCTCAGTTTCAAACAACTAAGACACTGAAGAATATGCTAGTAAAGGGATTCGTAACCTTTATGGTGGAAGAATTCCCAGCTTACAATGGTCTTGATATACACACACGATGAGAAGTATGAAATAAAAATAAACTGACTTCAGAATAATAATTTACTGAAAAAAAGAAACACAACACTGCAGAATGTCCCTCAACGTACACCTGAAGTTGCTCAGAAAATACTTCTGTGTTACCTAATCTCCTTCCTTCATAAGATTAACAGTTCTGCTCCCAGAACAGAACAGTAACTTGTAAATCTGATAGAACACACTGCGCATTTGCTGTGGAAAAACACCAAATTCAATCTTTTTTTTTTTTTTTTTTTTTTTTCCCTTTCTCTCCTGGTATTTACTTGGAATATATTTCTGACAAATTTAGTAGCTAATCCTCCTCCTCTTATTTCTTACCAAGTCATTTAAACATTACAAGCTGCTATATTATTACACATACTGGTGAAAATAGTCAGAATTTGAATGCTGTTCTTCTCGTTAGAAAATTCACTCTACACAGACCAGGGTTTTATGATCCCCCAAGTCCAAATTTACAAAGGCAAGTGATGCCACTAAGGAATGTATGGGCTAGCTGAGGGTAGATTTTTCCTTCACGAGACACAATTCCTTCCTCTTGCTTTTTGGATGGCATGCCCTGCACTGGATGTTTGTTTTTTGCTGGGTAAAAAATGATTTCTTGAAGTATGTTGTGTTTGTCATACCCATCTACTGGATTTTTCTAGCAATCCTATTTTGAGAGTATTATCTGTGCTAAAATAACAGGCAGAATTTATTGGGGAAAGGAGGCTTGAAAAACCTTCCGAGCAGAGATAGATATATTCAAACCAAAGACCTCTAGTATCACTCAGATTTTTGGAATCAGACAGATGCAATTTCATTTATTGAGTGCTTTCTTTGTGTTTTGCACCAGGATGACATAAAGAACGAAATAAAACTGATTTATAAGGTAATGCACATAAAAACAATGTGCATTTAGAAATCTGATTTTATGATTTCTGCCCAGGCAAATTTCGATACATCAAGGCACACCAGAAGGAGCTGATTGCTGTGGCACCTGGCAATATTTGATGATAAGCATCTACCACAGGGACTATGTAACTTCTTTTGGCTGACTTTTATGTGCATGCCCAGTTTTTAAAGCCCAGAGTGAGGAAAAAACTCATCTGAGAATGTTTTGTCCATCATATGTGTTGAAAACTAATTATCTGAACAGGCCTTTGGAGTGTGGTCCAGCCAAAACACAACTGGTGCCACCTTTGGCAGTGCTGCTGTGGGTCACCACACTTAGAGCAGATCACTGGGAACATTTAACAATGTTCTGCTGGAAAAACTCCTGTGGGCACAAAGAATGCCTTTCCAACAGGGGACCCTGAAAGGAGGTCCCTTCACAAATATTCTGGGACGTATATCAAAGAGGATTCCTTCCTGAAGGATGAACACCTAGGAAGAGCACAACCCTCAAATCCCTGGCCATGTAAGAGCCACAGAATGACAGAGTCACAGCATGGTTTGGGTTGGAAGGGACCTTAAAGATCAGTTCATTCCTGCTGTGTGTAGGGACACCTTCCACTAGACCATGTTTCTTTCCGATATGTCATTTAATCCCACCCTCTGGCAGTGGGAAGCCATTCCCCTTTGTCCTGTCATTCCATCCCTTGTAGAGAGTCCCTCTCCACCTTTCCTGTAGCTCCTTCAGGTGCTGGAAGGTCTCATTTAGGTCAGCCTCAAGCTTCTCTTCTTCAGGCTTGCAGACAGCCCCAGGTCAGAGCAGAGATCAGGCAATGCGATACCTGTGCTGCTGATTTTCTGGGAATGCAGCCTGCTGGGTCAGAGCAAGCATCTGACTGTTCCCTGGCTGCAGTAAAGTGGGATAAATTCACTTGCAGAGTTAGGGAACAGGGTCAGTTTGATCCAACAGCTGCACAAATAGCTTGCCAACACAATCTGTGAGAGCACGAGAGAGAGAGGGAGTCCGGGGAGAGGAAGACAGAAGGAAAATAGATCCCCAGAAGCAGCGGAGGAACAGCTGGGAGATGATGTGAATTTCCACCACAACTTGTGGAACTTTATTTGAAGCATTATGAGAGGTGAGGATTCATCTCTCATGAACCAGTTTAAACCAGTCATCCAGACTCTTGCTGTAATTGATGCAAAGAGATAAATACCACCAGAGGGGACTCAGCCCCGCACTTTCAGGCAGTGACCTGAGGGTGATGTGAGCCATCCTCAGGAGGTGCCTGTTCTTTCCTAACAATTATTGAATGAAGCCAGAGCACTTGCCAAGGCCAGCTGAGGCATCTTGAGTTAAGGGAAACTGAACCAACAATTACAGAAAATAAACCAGAAGTTTGTTTGGTTAAGGAGTTGGGCCCAGAGGCTTTTCAGAGATGTAGGAGGTATCAACAAAAACATCCCAAATGGACATTTCTTCTCACTGAAATCACCTCCATATTTTATTTTTGTCTGCAGAAAAGCAAAAGCAAGGATCAGAAAGGGTGGTCTGCTTCGTTCTTCAAGAGATTCAGACAGAGAGAGTGAGGGGAGAGGAAACATGGGGTATATGTGTGCACCTATCCATGGCTCCGGGGTGTCTTTGAAACGCTACAGTTTTGTAGGGCCCTCCACATTGCTCTGCCTTTTTTCACAATCTGCACTTTCAATCTGCCCTTTTTTTTTTTTTTTGTTCATTCAGTGAGGCATCAAGGATATAAGGAAAAACAAATAATAGTGGGTTCAAGATTGGTTAACAAGCAATTCACAAGACTTTTCTGTCATGGACATATGCCATGATCATAATCACCAAATATTCATGCATTAGCATTTTAAAAGCTTCAGGTGTCCAGCAGGCTGAGGGAGGTGATTCTCCCCTTTTTCTCTGCCCTGGTGAGATCTCACCTTGAGTGCTGCCTCCAGCTCTGGGGTCCCTGCACAAGACAGACAAGAACCTGTCTTCTTACAGAGGAGATGCTCCAAGGGCTGGAGCCCTTCTGCTCTGGGGTGCCTGAAGGGGCTGATAAAAAAGGAGGCAGAGGGAGTGTTTACATGGCCAGAGAGTAACAGGACAAGGGTCTATGGTTTTTACCTGCCAGAGGGCAGGTTGAGATCAGATGTTAGGAGTATATTGTTGCTTTTGAGGGAGGTGAGGCCCTGGCACAGGGTGCCCAGAGAAGCTGTGGCTGCCCCTGGATCCCTGGAAGTGTCCAAGGCCAAGCTGGACATTGGAACACGCTGGGATAGTAGAAGGTGTCCCTGCCCATGGCAGGGGGTGGGACTGGATGGGCTTTATGACACAAACTGGTCTGGGATTCCATGTTTCTGTGATTCTATAATTGAGTTATAGTAGGAACTTTTCATTCATGACAGAGTATCCCGGGGGAGAAGGATGGACTGTCTCTTTCTCTAACCACAAACACAAGAGAAGAGTAGGAATATAAAATTGCCATATCCATGGGCTTAACACAATGAAACAAATCAGTGTAATTTCATTGCTAAACCCCAACTCTGTCCCACCTGTGCTTTCATTCACACACATCTGCACACACACTTGCTCATTCTCTGCAGAGGCCCTACAGCAGCCACAATCCAAACACTGCAGTCACAGAATTGACATTTAAAGCCAGAAAGGTGATCATAGGATGTGACCTTATCCACATCCCTGCCTGAAGGTGTTCTCCCTGCTCTCTGCCTTCTCCAACCAGGTCCCTCCTGCAGTTCACATCCCATTCTCGTTAGTGTCCCTAATGCCAGGCCCTCCTGCTGCAATCCATCCAAACACTGTGTCCTATCTGCAAACCACATGCAGAACGTTTTATTCCCTCTCCTCTGCAGTGCTGCTTCACTTATTGTCTCCCCTCTCTCGGGATTCCTTCTGGGTGGGAGAAATAAGTGCCTTGTCAGAGAACTTCTTTCTCCTCATTAATAGAAGGAAAATATCAGATCTAGGGCACTGAATTAACATTTAAGAAGTAACATCAGTAAAAATTAGCATAATATTGATCAGACCTGTTTTGTCTATGTAATTGTAAAGTGTTAATAACATAAATGAAGGCTGTGTAGCTTTTTGAGGTTGCTCATATTTTCATGCAGATTTTACATACTTGATAATTATCTAAAAGATAATTTGTTTATTTAGATAATTTTGAATCTCCCTAGGTCTTTCTCAATTATTTACAGTGGAACTGATTCCACATGAGAGATGGTCAGTTTTGGATTCAGGAGGAAGTGATCCCTCCTTACAAACAACTGTCCAAGCACATCAGTGATGTGTCAGACTCAACAAACCCAGCCAAGGCCTGTATCAGAATTATGGATACATCTGTACCTCTGTGTGTTGGCCTTGATTAATTAACCCATGATTTCAGTTTTGAAGGTCATCTTGATCAGTGACTTTTCCTAAAGTGTACTCCAGAAATGCCACATGGAACCATTCCAAACAATCTGTTCTGCTCTCTCACCTCATGCTCACTTTGTACCACAGGTAATCACTTTCTTCTTCTGTCAAACAGCTGTGCCCTGAAATCCTAACCCTTATCTGCTGCTGAAAATTCGTCTTCCACACATCTCTATGCAAAATATAACCAATGTGAAGTGCTTTTTGGACCCTGTTACAAACATAAGGGCTCAGGTATTGCACCCAGGAAATCAAGACAACTAAAATAGGAAGAAGACTTTGCCCAAGAGAGGAAAGAAAAGCAAGGAAAAAGGCAAACCAAAGGAACTGATCATGTGTTAAAGATCTATTCAACCAGATACAGCAGCAAGACACAGAACTTTAAATATCTGAGTTGTCAAAATGAGGTCGAGACATTAAGTGATTTGCTGGACAGGGAGCTAAATAAAACAGATGCATTATTTCATTAACAAACAGATTTGTTCTCTAAGGCCTTCCTGTGAAATATTCTAGATCAGGCGTCCATAGAAGAAGCATTGATTTTCCTATCAATGAAAACCAAGTGGGAAAACGTGCAGTGAGATGAAAGGGAACATCCAAATGATTCGTGAGTTATGCAGTGATTTTGGTTATTTATAAACTGCCTCACAGGTTTTTTTCTGGAATGACTTTGTTCCAAGTCCTTCCTGCAAACCACCTGACTGGGTGTGGACATCACGAAAAATAATTCCAGCCTAAATCACTGCTAAACTGGCAGCAGCCATGCCTGAGAACAGAAACCATTACTGTGTCATCAACAAGCTTCTTCCCCTACATTAGTATCCCTTTTTAATTTTCTACCCTGCTTCCACAGAGCAGACACTTCCCATTCCAGCAGATGAAGGCTGACAGTGCTCACCCTCTGAAAACTCCATTAAAAAAGCATTAAGCCTGTGACACAGAACGGTAAAAGCAGGGGAGAGCTCAGTTCCTGCAGAAATGGGCCACGTGGGCTCCTGCACTTAGCCAGCAAAACAGATTTGGGGTGCTGGATTATGCTGAGGTGCTGGAAAATGTGGATAGGTGAGGATGGATTGAGGAGCCCAGAAGTTAAAGAATGGATCATTCGTGTATTTGCTACTATCAAGTGCCAGATGGCTGAATAAAGCAGGAAAATCTGGAATCTATTTGAAACGAAAAATACAAACCTTGTCTTTGGGCATATCTAAATTATGTCTATAGTGAGACAATGCTTAGCCCTGTTATTTCACTGAGGATTAGGCTTTTTGGTTCTGATTTTTGCCTCTCTGCCACTGCCCTGCCCACCCTTTATAAATTTCCCTAAGAGGAGTATGTCTACAACAAAGCACATAGCTGCCAGCACAGGTTTTGGGGAAGCTGAGAGGAACTTTACTGCACATTGACTCTTCAGATGCTGACTGACCTGTTTGAAAAACTGCATCACTCTGGAAAACACAAAACCCAACATCTTTCATCAAAATTCTGCCTTCACTGGCCTGCTTGCTGAGGCAAGCAGCCTGTGGCTGTGTTTGCAGCAAACTTCTGAGAACAACCGATCAGTAACCTGGGCTCTAATGGTCCCAATCTGAATTTCTCCTGCTTTCAGGGTAATAGTTAGCAAAGCCAGAAAAATACATTTTGTAAATAAACCCTGCAAAGAAGATAGTCCTCCCTTCAGTCACTGAATTGGTTTCAATCTACTTTTTAATCTTAAGAAATCGCTAAAGACATAAGGAAGGGTTTGTCAAGGCTACTGATTTGTTCCTGCTGTGTGCAAGGATTGTTCAATTCCTAATGAAACAAATGGCCAGGAGCTGACTCACTGAAGGAGCAACAGATGGGGCAGAAAGTACCACTGGAACTCATCATCACTAACCTCAGAGGACGTCCTCTGAGGACACTGGAAAACCTCAGCTCAGGAAACAGGGAAAGAAAGACCCTTGCTTCTCAACAGGAGGAACAGGCACAAACCAACCAGTGCTGCAAAACCACGGGCCTCTCTGTATGTCAATGCAAGATGTAACCAGCAGTATGTATTCTATCACCAGCTCTTAAAACCAGCTGGGGCAGTGTTCTTTATCTCTTCCACCACCCATCCTCCCTCCAGGGGATATCTGCTGTTCATGGGCAACCGAGGCTCACTGCATGGCTGATACAATTACATCATCCCATTGGGAGAGGCTCCACCCAGGGGGAGGAGCCCAGCATTCCTACCTGGATAAAACCCGAGATTCAGAACACCAGCGCAGCCTGTTTGCACTGGATTCCCAGAGGAAGACCAGACCCATCTCAGCACCACTGGACCTTCAGAGAAAACTACACCCTGCTACAGGATCATTGCTCCAACAGAACCACATCTGTCACTCCAGGAGGACTTGATTGGACTGCTACCAACACCCTGACCAACAGAGTGTCAGGTTGTGTTCTGACTCTGTCAGTGTTTTTATTTTGTGCTACTGCATTTTTATTTTAATTTTCCTAGTAAAGAACTGTTATTCCTATTCCCATATTTTTGCTTGAAAGCCCCTTAATTTCAAAATTATAATTCAGAGGGAGGGGGTTTACATTTTCCATTTCAAGGGGAGCTCCTGCCTTCCTCAGCAGACACCTGTCTTTCCAAACCAAGACACTGTATCAAGGTTCTGCTGAAATAATCCTGACCCATCACTGCTTTTCATGTGCATAAAAAAATCTGCGATTGGCATTTTCCAACTGCCAACATTTTGTCCTAACTAGAGCTTTTAAAATACGCCCTAACTTTAGAAAATAATAAACCAGGAACATTTTTTAAAATATAGAGTATGTGGATTGATTTGTATTTGTCGCATTAACTGATGGAAATTACAGACCCATGGGTTTCTAAGGGAAAATTATCACCCCTCTCAGAGTACATTTCATCCTTAGGCTGCAGAGTGGTTAGGGTAAGGGGGTGAGTGGGTCTTCCCACAAAGGGAAGCTGCTGTCCATTGCTGGACACAGCATTGCTGAGAGCTGCCCCTCCTGCCTTGTCCTGCCAGCAAACAGCCTCCAGAGCCAGCACCCACCTGGCAGGTGCCCATCCTTGCCCCAGTACAAGCACCTGTCCCTGCTCCTGACAGCCTCTGGGCTTCCCACCAAGCTGGAGAAAGCTGGAGAGGAACTTTTCACAAAAGCAAGTAGTGACAAGACAAGACAGAAAAGCCTGGATATAGACAGATTTAGGTGAGATATTAGGGAGAAACTTCTCCCTATGAGGGGGAGGACGCTTTGGCACAGGGTGCCCAGAGAAGCTGTGGCTACCCCTGGATCCCTGGAAGTGGCTAAGGTTGGATGAGGTTTGGGGCAGCCTGGAATAGTGGAAGGTGTTCCTGCCCATGGAAAGAGGTGGAATGGAATGGGCTTTAATGTCCTTCCCAGAGCAAACTATTCCATGAGTCCAGGATTCCATTAGCTGAGAGCTGCTGTGGCTTCACTAAGGCTTCCCAACAGGCCAGTAATTCCAGTCACTTGTAAAACACCAAGAGAAAAGCAACAGAATGACTCAGTGAGCTGAAAAACTTGACCCATAAGAGAAGACTGAAGCTTCTGTGATTTTTTTATAATTTAAAATGCTGTGAAGCCTCCATGACACTTTTCCATCATGGAAAATTGCTGTCAAAGGAAGGGGACAAAATTATTCATCACAAGACAGGACAAGAAGGGTTAAACTGCAGCAAGGAAAATTTTGTTCAGATGTTAGAGAAATCTTTTTTATCTGTCAAAGTGGCTCAGCACAGAAATCAATTGCCAAGGGAGAGTGGAATCTCTGTCACAGGAGGGTTTGAAGAGCAGGCAAGCTAATTAATTGTCAGGCTTGGCTGAGGTGTAATTGTTCCTGCTGGGGCAGGGGGCTGGACAACCTGACCTCCTCAGTCACCACCAGCTGTACCTGCATTGATCAGAGCATCTCCAGAGTAACAGAACCAGCTACATCCCACACAAATTATAGGAAGGTAGAGCATGAGTAACCCAAACCAACCTAAAAGTTAATTACAGATGTATAAGGCACCTAATGCTATGTTGCTGCTACCTTAATAAGTGTAGAATTAAATCCATAACATCCCCTCAGTAATCATATTTTGCTGCCAGCATTACTGGACTATGAGTCATCCAGCCTTACACTGAAACACATGGCACGCACTCATTTTTTATTCCACACAATTGCTGCCTTCAAGCCTTTTGTACACGATACATCGTGACCATATTTTGGTGGGAGCTCTGGCAGGACCCCAGGGTGGTGCCTGCACATTCCCCAGGTGTGCACAGGGCACTGCAGCAAAGTGCAGAGGGGAAAAGAGGTGTTGGGAGGCATTTCTTTGTAACTCTCCTTCTGCCAGTCGCACACAAAACCCAGGGGTATCTCAGAGAGGGAAGCTCTGACCCAGGACTTCTGGAGAGCTCCAGCTTTGTTTCCCAGTGCAGAATTAAGGGAATATTGTTGCAGGATACTTCTTCCACTATTGCACTCTTTTACATAAATGACAAAATCAAATCCATGCAATTGAGACTAATCTGACACATTTTCCTTTCTCTACTGCCTCTGTAATTAGCATCATTGCCATGTTGCTACATCTCACTGTTCTTTTTCTTTCCTTACAGAAAACCCTTTAAATCTGTATTTCTTTCATTCCTCATAGCTAAATGGTTAAAAGGCAAAAAGAAATCAGCCTCTTTACTTTAGGAATCCCCATTCTCTTTTTTAATTGGAACTGCCAAGGGAAAACAATTAAATGACACTGCGTTTAAAAAACTGTTTAAATTAAAGCATGCAAAACATGTCAATCTTTCTATGAGAACCTGGAAAATATTTCTGGGAATTCTCACAGAATTCTGTTAATTCAATGGCTGAAAGGGGCTATGTAAGTTTGACACAAAGCAGGGAAAGTGGATATTGTTGGAAGCATTGCCTAAACACCATTTATAATTACAGAACATTCATTATAAGCAATAAAGTTGCATGAAAGCAAGTTATATAACTGGAATTAATGGAATAAACTACACCGCTATGCCATGACTCAGGCCATAGTGTAGCACTTGAAGTATTTTCACAGAAAAAACCCACTTTAGTGCTCTCTAGAAAGCTACACCCAGAAATGAAGGGAAACTCACTTCCTGGAGAGATTATGGAGCCAGCTCTGCAGGAAAGCCAGGGCATTTTGCCAAAACTACGAGTTACAGATCCAGTCAAACATCCATAGCTTTTTCTACAAACCAACCCCTCACTGCCATCCCTCCAACACATTGCCAGCATGTGCTCTGCCCCCATGGATCTCCATCAGTTCACCCCAGGGAAAGGCAGGGAAAAGGCAGCACAGAGCCAACTCAGTGTGAATTATGGGGATTTTCCACACAGTAAAGTTACTCTGAACATGCTCAATTGTCTTATTCCAACTATCTGTTCTGAGGAAACTCATCTCCATCAGCACCTCAGGCAATGGCAACACTACTGGACTCGAGAAAGGCATAAAGAATTTATCCCGATTTTCACCCTGCCAGAGGACAGGGTTGGATGGGATATTGGGAAGGAATTGTACCCTGGGAGTGTGGGGAGGCCCTGGAACAGGGTGGCCAGAGAAGCTGTGGGTGCCCCTGGATCCCTGGAAGTGTCCAAGGCTGGTTTGGATGGGACTTGGAGCAGCCTGGGACAGTGGCAGGTGTCCCTGTCTCCATGGCAAGGGGTGGGACGAGACGACCTCTTGGGTTCTTTCAAAGTAAACCATTCCGTGATTCTGTGATTCTATAATATCATATGACTGGAATTCTATACACCTCGTAATAACAATTGCTTCCTGGCAGTCATGTTTTCATTTCTCACATTAGGTACCCCGCTGGGTAGAAACTGTTCATCTTTATGTTTATAATTTCCACTTAACCCGTTAATATTATTGTCATAGTGCTGGTTTGAAAATTTTGTTGTGCTTTCTTTTCCCCAAGAAAAGTTTTTAATTAGAAAAAGCAACTAATTACAGGACAAATTAGTCATTTAAGTAAAGCTTTTTTTGTTTTGTTTTTAAAATAAAATAAAGCATAGAGCAATACACCAACACATACACACTCTGAAGTATTTGAACTGGGTATTGCCACTTGCAGAAAAAAGACTATAATGACTACAATGCCAAGTTCAAGCCAAGCCTGGGAATTTAATACAGTAATAAGGGAAAGCTGGAATCAAATGTATCTCTTTACCAAATCACCAGACTTTACTGTGTGCACTGCTAACCTGTGTTGGCTCTTTGGTGTGTTCTCTTTTCCCTTTGAGGCTCTAGGTCCCAACCACGATATCTGACATGCTCTGGGTGCTGTTGTCCTTTTTACTGCCCCACTCTGCTGTATATTTTTCATTTGTTGAGACTACCTCCTTTTTTCCCTTGCATTACCACAGCAATTCCTCTGCAGGCTCCTGATCCCTCAGAGCAGTCCACCATGGAACAGACTGCAGTGCCCCATTTGTCACTGAAATCCCCACAGCCTTTTCTTTATCCAAGAAAGCTTTTCAGTAAACGTTTCAAAGAACAACAGATGAAGACACCTGGAACATGAACTCCTTGTGCTGTAAACAAGACATTTTTTATTTCATATTCTTTTTTTTTTTTTTTTGTGGATTAAATAAAGTACCTTCAAAAGTTGTTTTTCTTCCTAATTACTTATTAATCTATAGCATTTCATGTCACAGTAGATGCCGAAAACACTGTAACATTTAAATATGCAGCAGGCAGCTCCCATGCCCACAGTGGGAGGCACCAGAAATGCCCCTTAATTCAGAACCATTTTGGAGCTCTGCAGGATTACAAACAAGGGATGTGCAAACCCATTTCTTGGGAGCTGCAGGTTTCCATCAACATGACTGGAACAGCTCACATGGTCCAGCACTACCACAAGTGGGATTGATAACAGGAAAATGAGCATTTACTAGTTCCTTGAGGAAGGGAAAAACACCCAGCCAGTTTCAAACACCACAACAGCATTTCCTGGGTTGTTGTTGTTGTGTGCTTCTGTGGGAGACACTGCAGCATCACTGCTGGGCAACACCAACACAGGGATTTATCCAAGGCCAGGCTCTGTCACCTCATGGGGCCTGTCCAAGGCCAGCCTCAGAGTGAAAAACCATCAAAACTCACCCTCCTGCTCTGTTTTTTAAGCTTCATGTGTATCCCTCTAAGTGTTACATTGGCAAGTCACTAGAAAAAAAGAATTCCAGACAGAGAAACAGTGTTTATTCTGGTCCTTCAGACGCCATGAGGATGGGTTCTGTGACCTGCATTAAATAAGATCACTGGGGTGTTGTACAGAACTGTCTGGACTTTATTTTCTTGGCTCCCTTAGATGTGGCTGGGTTAAACACAACAGAGAAAAAACCATCCTGCAAAGGACCATTGCAAGAGCTTCCCTTAACCAGCAACTCCTGGAAGTACAGACAGGAAATTCATTCAGTCACAAACACGGAGCTGCTTCCAAAACTTGGGAAATGCAGGCTTTTATTTTCCCTGGTTATACACGATATTTGTGAGCATGTTAATAAAAGCTTCCTAGACCATCAGAATGGTTTGTCTCTAAGTGCTGTAGTTTTTGACCTTGTAAACAATTGTAACAATGGAGATCAACTGTCAATCCATTGCTTTTCTGCACAGAGACATTACTAAATTTACTAAAATTAAATTTCTTTTATTTAAAGTACATGAGAAAAACAAACAGAAATTATTTCTGACTCACTTTTAATAAGTACTTTCTAAAATCCAACTTCTGACACAAATTAATTCAACTCTGAGAGTTAAATAAAAACAAATTAATTCAACTCTGAGAGCTTGAGCATCCTGAACTCACCACAGCCTCTTTATAAACCTAGAATTGAAATTATTTCTGACAGTAATTTTAATAATTAGCAAGAAGGATGCATCACCATAATAAATTGCCAAATTACTGCACTGAAACCTGTGAGACGAAATGGAATGTGGAGAATCTCTTGTCCCATCAATCTTGTTTCTCTGAAGTCTACCCTTTTCTGTTCCAAAGTTGTTTTGCTTAAAAGAGCTTGTTTATCTATCTATTTATTTATTTATTTATCTGGTTTTGTCTGTAACTGATCTTTGTTGAATGAAGTCAGGCTATGCTTCCCATCACCACCAGGCTGTGTTTCCTGCAGGAATTCCACTCTCCTGCTGAGCACCCTCCTTAAACCCAGCTTTGGGCAGCAGTGCTCCTCACCAAGTTCACAACCACTCTACCCAACACAAGCTCTTTGAGATCATCCCCTCAGAAAAGGGTTTTCTGTCATTCCCTGTGCTCCAGGTTACTGATCAGACCATCAGCTTCTCCTGGGTTTGTAACCTGTGAAGCCTTGTCTTGTAGTTTTGGGGTTCCAAGTGCTGCCATGGGGTCTCACCTTCTCCCACCCCCCTTTAGCTCCACAAATATTTTTTCCCCTTTTAGCTGTGCCACCAGGGCCATGCACAGCCTCTTACTGGCCCTGTTAAGGGAGAAGATGAAACTCACTGCCTGATTTGTGAATGCAGATTAAGAACTAAACAGACACTGCAGAGCAATACTTGAGCAGTGCCTAAAAAGTGACTTTCCCTGAAGGAAGAGGACAGCAGGAAGACGCTGCAGGACTTTCACTGCCTCTGAGGGCTTACATCAGCATGAAAAAAAAGCGTTTTACAAAGGTCTCAGTGAAGAAAATAGCAACAGATTTAATAAACACACCACTGCACTGCACTTCAACACAATGAAACAGTCTTTGCTTTCTGCAGCCCTTGCTGGAGTTGCAGGGTGTTTCTTAAAAAACACAGATTAGATTAATTGCATGAGATCAGCAGAGTTAGGAAAGAGTTTGCGAAAATATGTTATAAAGTTAGCACTTAAGATAACTTTTTGTCAGCTTCTGTTATAGAATCAAAACCAAGAAAAGAGTTTTGATTCCATAAATCTGGTTTATGAAGTCCCTGCCTTCCCCACTCATTCCAGCTCTTAATCTGTACTTCAGTGCACTCCAACTGTGCTGAGATAATTTATTACAGGCCTGTGTTATAAATCAGACAAAGAATAACTAAATTCAAGGGAGCAGATGCCATATCCTGCACAGACTGGTAGATGGATAAGCCTAAACTAAATGTGTTAGGGCAGCTATCTGAGAGCCAGTCAACACAAACCACTGTATCTTGCATTGTGTAACACTGTGAATCAGCCACACAGTATAGAAACTGTGGGTATCAGACAAACCAGGAACATCTCTGGCCCCCAAACCATGAATCATGCCGTTCAGATGAACAAAGAAAATAATACAGGAACGGAGAGTAGAGTCTCACGTTGCTCTGAGCCAACCTTAAAGCTGAGACAAAAAAAAACAATCTGCAATTTATAAAGCCAAATTGCCAGTCTTAGAACATATTAACTGCATAATTGCTTTTCCATACAGGGAACAACCCTGAAAATTTAATAAATCGATATTTAGTTGATTTATACAGATTAAATCATGGTGAGTATTAGCACGGCTCATGATAAACTGAATGGTTATGACTGTAAATGGCTGTAAGATCCATTAAAACCATGTAACAGACATTCATTGCAGAAAGATTTGCAGAATGTGCCTCGAACATCCCTACAATGGGTAAAAAAATGCTCTCCAAATTCCCTTTGGAAGACTACAGAAGATAACAGGCATCATCAGGTCCCAAGGCCCTGACATAATAAAAACTTTGCAGATGAAATTTCCAGATGGTCCTAGGAGACAGACCCTTCCCCAGGCTACAGGGCAAGGGAAAACCCCACGTGGTCCTTGCCAAAGAGATGTGAGAGGAACAAAACAGCGAGTACAGGACCTGGTTCCCTTGTGGGGAATTGGGTATCAGCAAGACACAGGAGAATATTGGTCCAGATGCAGTTAGGATCAAAAAAGCCTCGGAGTTCCTGCTCACTGCTGTCTTCAGCTGTGGATAGTCACTAATTGCACCCCAATTGCTATGGAATAGCCATCTGTATCCTGTGAATGGAGGAAAAGCTATCAAACCACAGCTTCAAATTCACATCAAAAAGATTTTTAAATTACATTGGGCTTTTTTAACATGTTTTTTTTTTACCTTTGATCAAGCGCAGGAAAATCACCCTCATTTCTACACATTTTGTGGGATGTCTTGCCTATATTTGGCAAATGAGTTGGTTTTTTTCCCCTCTTCCTCTAGTGTGGCATCTGCCTCAACTCCATCATCCACTCCCACTGTAATTGAAGAAATAATTTTATTAGTCACTAATTGATTGTCATACATATTTGCTTGCAGATTTAATTCCTGAGCCACACTGACTGAGACCCCAGTTTTAGACTGAGAACAATTGAGACCTCGTCTCAATTAGCCCAGCCCATAATCTGTCAAATCTTTTGATTCCCAACCTTTAGGGTACCATAGCACAGGAAAATGGCACTGTTGAGGTTTATTTAATGAATTTTCTTTCTCTGAATTAATGCTCTTCACGTGACAGGATTCTCCCTGACCATCTCAGGTTTCAGTGTGCACAATCAAGATGAAAATCCACATTCAAGCATTTTCAGTCAGCTCTTATCACTGAAATTTATAGTCATTTCACAGAATTAGGTACTGAGCCATTTCCACTGCCTTCAGGAACACCAGCAGACTCTGGGGTTTGAAAGCATTGATAAAATGCCTCCATGACATCCATCCTGCCCTGGAGTGCTGTGGGCAGTTTTGGTTTTCCCTTTACAAAATGCACCGGTTCTGTAAGTTCGTTGCTCTTGGTGAGTCGACCTTGGCCATCAGCAGGAGCTGGGGACAAAATTAACTTGTAGGTCAAGTTAATTTACTGATCTCTTACCAAGCACTATCATGGTAAACTATTCACTTTACCTGCTCCCTGCTCATCTTCATGCCTCCCTCCCTGACTCCTCTCCTATCCCCGTGGTACAGGGGTGGGGAATGAGGGTGATGGGCACCCCACAACAGCCCTGTTCTTTAGTTCTTTCCTCCCTACATCTTCCCTCTGCCCCACTGGGATGTCCTCACACCACAGGGGAGTCTCTGATGGAAGTCCTGAGTCCCCCACTGCCCCCAGGTACAGGTAGCCCAAACAGCACCTTTATTTTAAAAGACATTTTTGCAAGTTCTGTATTCATCCCACAGCTCTGGGAAGCATTTCAAGTCTAAGATATAGAGGAGATGTAAACAGGAGGGGTTTGATATACTGAAGCACTCAGCCACTCCTGTGAGTCCTGCACAGGACCAGGTCTGTGAGCGCTGCTCTGCTCCTCGCTAGATCCAGATGAAAAATGAAAACACACCACTGTTTATCTCAGAAAGTGCACCAACAGCACCGAAGCTATTTCTTGGCTGTCCATGCCCCCTGGGAACAGCTATGGTCCCATTGATGCCTCTGTCACAGTAAACGCCACTACAGGAGCCCTTGGAGAAATGCCAGATGCATTTGAAGAAACTGCAGTAACCACACCCCAGAGATACATTTTAAGAGCCTTTTTACCTTTGACTAGAACTCTTTCATCAGCAAAACAAAACAGAACTTGGTGCTTCTAGTATCACTTCATGTATTTCCTCATCAGTCATCCCACAGGTTTCTCTAAGCATGAGCTGATGTCTGTGTGTTTGCACTAAAAAAAATTTCATTTTCAACAACCAGTGGTTTGAGTGTTTCTCACGGGAATAGCTCCAGGTGTTTATTGTGCAGGATGACTCACAGAGCAGCTGATAGTCTGAAAGTGGACAACTGAACAACCCCTTCCAATGACCTGCAAGCAAGATCACTTCTGTAAGGTGGTGCCAGTGAAGCCTGAATTCCTGTCAGGAGGTAGAACTGGCTGATCTTTAAGGCCCCTTCCAACCCAAACCATCCTTTGACAATGCACAGAAATCCCAAGGGCAAGCAGAGCCCATTGTGGTGGGGAAAATCAGTGCCCTGGGCTGAGCTGGTGAGAGCCACTTATGTTCTGGGGTAACTTCAATCTTCTTTGGGACATTTGCAGTTGGGGCAGCATCTCTCTGTACAAGGAAGGAGTACCAGGCAACCGACCTTGACAGGGACAGGGAAAAAGACTGTCATAAATTTTGAAGGTATTTTCCCCTCACCTAAATATTACATGTGTGCAGTCCTTTGTGAGGTTAGCTGCTGTCCATGCTCCAAAGCACTTTTTAAAATAGTGGCACTGGGTACTTGTTCCTTTCCAGTGAGACCATACACAGGACACTCTGATTTATAGCCAACTGAACAGAAGACCCAGTTTAGCACTCATTTTTTACCCAGCCTTCCACCTTCAGGACTAGAGCCCCAGAAGATGCTGTGATGGTAATCCAGGCACACGTGCTTAAAGCACGCCTGCTATAACACAACCCTGAACTGGCAAAAGCTTTGAAATTAATTAAACATCATCCTTCAAGTAAGATCCCCAAAATACCCCCACAACTTTGTTAAGTCCAGTGCCAGGTTTAATTAGGGTACAAACTAAGACAGCTATGTTCCTTCAAAAGCAGAGACGACTCAGAGAAACACTGAACAGCAGTGAAAGGAATTTGCTGGGAAGTCTCTCAATGCACTGTATCCTTGCATCATGGGGTCTTTAATCCAGGCATCCTCCCTTTTCAGCAACCTCAAGAGCCTTTCTGTGCTGGAATGCACAGTCCTCAGCCTCTCTGAGCCCATCAAAACAGATTTTCTGCTTTCCCTGTGGTGTGGGTTGCATGTCTGCTCCTGCTTTTCTCCAAAGTCACCACTGTAGCAGTGCCATTGGATTCCCTCTTGCTCAGAGAGCAGGGTGTCCTTTTTACACACCTGGAGGCTGGCATACCTCTCAAGGAAGGATAATAAATGGTGCTGGGGAAGGAGCACTCCTATCCCAGCCCATCTCCACTGGCAGAAGCCAGGACAGCGCTCTGCCACCAGGCAGCTGAGCTCCTTTTCTGTTATCAAACCCTCTTAGAGGTACAGAGCGTCCTGTGGCAGGGCTCAGCCTGCACGCAGCAGATAAATCCCCTGCAATCTCTCTCCACCAAAGTTCTGCCACTCCTCAGAGGAATTCCATGACTTGGGTTGCAATGCAAGATGTAACCAAAAGTATGTATTCTATTACCATCTGTAGAAACTGGTTGGGGAGGTGTTTTTCTTTTTCTCTTCCACCACCCACCCTCCCTCCAGGGGATATCTGCTGTTCATGGGCCATCGAGGCTCACTGCATGGCTGAAACAATTACAACATCCCATTGGGAGAGGCTCCACCCAGGGGGAGGAGCCAAGCATTCCCATCTGGATAAAACCTGAGAGTCAGAACACCAGGGCAGACTGTTTCCAGTGGATTCCCAGAGGAAGACCAGACCCCTCTTACCACCACTGGACTTTCAGAGGAAAACTACACCTTGCTACAGGATCATTGCTCCAACAGAACCACATCTGTCACTGCAGGAGGACTTGATTGGACTGCTACCAACACTCTGACCAACAACAGGGTGTCAGGTTGTGTTCTGACTCTGTCAGTGTTTTTCTTTTTCTTTTTCTTTTTTTTTTTTTTTTTGTTTGTTTGTTTGTTTTTGTTTTTGTTTGTTAGCTTTTGTGTACTACTACATTTTTATTTTTAAGTATCCTAGTAAAGAACTATTATTCCTATTTGCATATCTTTGCCTGAGAGGCCCTAAATTTCAAAATTATAATATTTCAGAGGGAGGGGGTTTACATTCTCCATTCCAAGGGAAGCTCCAGCTTTCCCTGGCAGATACCTGTCTTTCCAATCCAAGACACATGGGGACACATGACAACAGGGGGTCATCGGCTGATGCTGAGCAGTGCTGAGGGGTGCTGTTGTTGTCCAGCTGATTTTGCAGAGAGCTTTACCTGGAAGGAAGGAGACAGGGAGATGGCAGGGAGTGCCCAGCCCAGGGTGTCATACTGGTTCTGCTTGCTGTCTGGGAGCAGGGCATTCCACTGGAAGGGAAAAAAATCACATAATATCAGACCCATAAATTCCTGGAAGAGGCTATAAGGGATGTTCTGGAATTCCCTTCCACGGAAGGAACAGATCAATAAAGTCAAACCTCTCCCTTTGATTTTGGCTTGTTGCACAGAGCAGCAGATCTTTTCTTGAGGTGCCTCTTTCTACAATTCTAAATGCATGTAAGTTTTATTTACATGTGTTACCAATCTAACCAAATACCAGTTTCTAAAATGTGAATCTTATCTTCATTTGAATGTGTTTTCACCCATCATTTTCATCTGCATTTTCACTTCTCAATTCAAGGAAAACAGTCTGCAATGTTATTTAAGGAAGGAGTTCAAGTAAAAAAGCTTCTGCTTGCTTCACTGATTTTTCTCCTCAGCAGTGTTTCCTTCAGGTTACAGTGTGTGCAATAATTAAATAATTAACCATTCTAAGACAATTTTCTGCTTAAATGACCATGCACTATATGTAACAGTCTTCTGTGTTTGCTTAGAGGTGAAATATAAGTCTAGAGAAGAAAAAACATCTTAAAAGAACAGGGTGAAATAATTAGTACCATCCTATGGATCTTGTAGCCTCACAAAGGGTTTTATAGAAAAGAGTAGTGGAATCTTATTCTGGGATTTCTTTTTTAAAGACTGATTCAACCAGGCAACATCACCAGCTTTTACACACCAGTGTTGCTCTGCAGACATCAATGGAAACATATCTGCTCTGTTCCTAAAATGAAAGAAGTGATAACTCCAAGAACCTACAGCACCTTTTATTTGAAATGAAATGTTAACTCTCCTGTTAACTGCACAAAATTGCTTCAAAGGTTAATTCAAATTTAACAGGATTATAGTACTCATTTCAGGGCTCATTAGGAAAATTCCACCAACAGTATCAGTGATATTGACAAGTGATATTCAGCTTAATATTTTGTTAACTCAGCTTAGAAAAAGTTAGGGTTTGTGATCAGTTCTGGGAAGGTCTCAGATATTTTCTAAGATGAAAAGATGAAATTCCAGATGAATTTCATAAATACACAAAGTCACTGGGATCAAAACCCACCAGAAAAAAAGAAGAAGTTTGGATTTAATCACCTTCAAATAAAGTTCACTTCCTCTAAAGGCCTCCAATAGAAAGAGTCAGGAAAAATTTATTTTGATGACCTATAATCCAGTAAGTGTGAAATTAGATACAGCCCTTCCCATTCCTTCATCCAATTTACTCTAAACAGTCGTTCCATATTTATTACATTTTTAAGTTATATAAACAGAGAAAAAAAATTGAAGAGTGGAGTTCTTTGTCCCTAACAACAACAACAAAAAAACCATCATAAAACCCCCAGAATCCCGCGATCACCCAAATTATCACAAGTTGCAAATAACAATTTTCTTAATGTGCTTTTCACCAGTTGTTCTATACCCTTTGCATATTCAGTTTGCAGCCATTTCTTAATCTCACAGGCTATTATGATCTACTTTCCATCCTGTATCACCATGGATATCTTATGTTCACGAATTATCCTGCCACATCATTAACATCAAATGCTCCAATACAGTAAAATTACCTTGTCTTTAGTCTCTACCTTTTAATCAGCAAACGAGGTCAGCTTGACCTTCTGGGGTGCCCAAAGCCCTTCTGTACTCACTTGGATCAAGCAGGAAGTCTAAATTTTTGCTCCTGAAAATCTAAATTCCTCCATGGGATCCCTGAGTGCATCCCTGTGTCCAGTGCAACACTTAAACAGGATGCAGCTTTAGAGTTCATTTTGTTTTCAGTACCATTATTCCTCTATTAAATGAAAGGTTGTTTGCTAAAGCAAATGAGTCAATTCTGTTGGTGACATCTGAATTTCAGATCTGTTTTGTCTTTCTGACTGCAGGGGTGCAGGGTGGGATAATTTTGCTGCTTCAAGCGCCGTAAAGCACTTTCCATCATCAAGCAACAAGTCTTGTCTAGGGAAAAAAAAGGGATATTTCTGAACATGCTGCACATAATTATTCCACTGCCAGATATAAGGATTTCATGTTTCTCTAATGATTAATTGCTTTTTTAGTTATGGAGTGGTGGTATTTGTCAGCCACAAGCAAATGGAGGTACAACTAAAAAGGCATATCTGCTATTAGTAAGCGTAGCAAGAAAGACCAACACTCATTAGGTTTTTTGGTGGGTTTTTTTGTTGTTTTTGTTTGGTTGGTTGGTTGGTTTTTTGGGGTTTTTTTAAGTTGATATTTGTAAAACCAAGATTAGGAAAAAAATTTGGCAAGATAAGTATAGGAGTCCTTTAAAATATCCCTCGGGAGGCTGTTCTGGGATCCCAGTGTCCCAAGGTAGAGAAATGGTCACAAGGTTTACTAGGACATCCAGCCTTAATGGAATCAACACCTGTTGGAAAACTTTGGTATTTTCACCACATTCTATTTAAAAGGCTCTTTTCTCACCCTACAATCACATCACCAATCAAGCTGCTGAGGTCTGACCACACATCTTCACATCTTTGATCCTGTTTGACAGAGCTCCTGGGATTTGTTTACATTTTTTAGATTTGGATATCATGAATGGTTCACAGTCATCATGCAATACAAGTCCTTCATTTGAATTCTGCTCTTCCCTCTCCAACACTCATGATTCCACCTGAAATGGTTTTTATTCTCTAGATTAACACCCTTGAATGGTGTACTGCTGAACTGCATCCTATTTAAAATATTCCAGTCATTTGATTTCAACAATTTATCTCAGGTTTTGAAATCTTCTCCCCAGCAGGCTTGGATAATGATTGAGGTCTCAATCAAATACAATTACAAATTCCTGATGGGCCAGAGGTTGTTTCTTTATTTGTGCTTAGAAATGGCAGAACAAAACGAGATATTTGCAACCTGAAGGGAGTTTTTGGAAAAACGTTATCATATTGTCAATCCAAAATATATGTCCAAAGTGGAAGATCCACCTCTGTCTTAATTACAACATCATTACTTGGATGCCACACTTGGCTGGGCTGTGTCACCAAGCCATGTTTCAAGCCTTGGGAGCAGCAGGCTCAGGGTGAGTACAGAATGCTATGACTTTCATTTAGCATTCTGCATTTGAACAAAAATTAAAAGGTCATCTCTTCAGCTTCACTAGGAAAAGACTAATCACTGTACAACTCGGGGCACCCTGGAACAAATAGGAGCAGCTTAATGTTGACAAGTTCATTTATCTTTTGGCAAATTCTACCAGTGAAAATGTACCAATAAAGGAGATTGTTCATTTAAAGAAAGGCTACATGTTTTGCTTTTTGGCCAGGATGAGTTTTGTTCATACCCAGTGACAGCAAAGAATTTAAATGCCGAGGAATTTGAATTTTAAATTTTAGCTGTGAAAAATAAAGTTGCATCACTTTGGAATCTGAAAACAGCATTTCTTGTTTGGCCTCTGGGTTTGGAGAGAAAGTGATGAACTATTGATAACTTCATGGCAAACCCCAAGTCCTGTCAGGGTTAGGACTGACATCAGGGATAGATTCAGTCATAAAACCAAATGATCTTGTGATTTGAAATGCCTTGGTTAACCCCTGTTCACTTTCCTCATGGATCTGCTCTGGAGCATGAATTGTCATTATCCCAGAGTCACGTAAAAAGAACATTTCTTGAAACTCCAGATAAAAGCATTTTCTTAGCAATTATAGCAAAAATAGCTGGATGTGTTCCCAACGAGATTCATGACTAGGATTTGTATCTGTTTACCGCTGATAAAGAAAAGAACTCACAAACAATAAATTAAAATTACACAAACTAACACTGTATATTCCCAAGTTAGAGTAATTGCTTTTTAGCTGTAGACTGCCTGTAAAATATCTGTGAATCTTAAAAAAAAATCTTTAGTAATCCTTAAAACTCTTTAAAATGCCCCCTTTTGGCATTGGGCATTTTTCTTTTCTCATTTCTGATGCACACACGAGTTTGTTCCAAAAATGAATGCCTGTCACAAAGAACATAAATGCTAAGCAGGCTTGGAACAACTCAAAAATGCCAGTATTGCTGAAGAAAAAGAAATATCCGTTTCATTGGCAAGTTAGACTTTGTGAAGGAACTGGAATATCAAGCTGTCTGACTAACAGAAAGGAAGATGGATGACTCTTCCTGAATTAGATGCTTGAAACCTTACTTCTGCTCAAAAGGGAATATAATCAATTTGTGAAAGAGTTGCCTCCAACACAGGGAACACTTTATCATAAATAGTAGATTGCATTTGAACTTTACTTGAGTGTTTTAAAGGTATTATTAGAGCTTAACCTTCAAAATGAATAACAGTTTATTTGTGCAGTTACTCAGGGAAACAGGTTGAGATACCCACTTTAAATAATATTCTACCCTGTCCTTTACACCCCACTTTTTCTATTTATTATTAGCTTGGTCCATTACTCATTTAATTTGTCCCTCTTTATGTCCAGAGGCAGCGGGGTGGCACCTGAAGGGCATGGAGTAAACATGAGCTCAGATCCCCCTCTGCAGATGAGGAGCTCCAGAGGGACCATCAGGGAAGAACTTGTGGAGCTTCCAACCTTCTCTTGCTCATCCAGAGCCTACAGGAAGGAACACAGGTGCTCCAGGGAAGGTCCTTGAAGGTCACACCCTGAGAGAAAGGGGATCTGTCCTGGAATGGGATCATTCCTTCCATCCCTCCAGCTGATGACTCCTGAGGACTCAGAACTTCCACTCTGTAAATTCAATTAAGACCTGGCACTAAGCCTTTTCAGAAGGAAATGTACCCAGGATATCAGACTCAAAGGGCAATCCCAGCCATGAGGTTACAAGCAGTCCAGAACACTCTGTAGCTATTTATAATTTTTTCCACGTATTTCAGCTGAAATTTTTCTGATTTTTTTTTTCTTTATTTCAGATGTAACACTGTCCAGAAGGTGGGATGCAGGAATCACAGGTTGTTGCTCTTACTTAAGTTCTGGCAGAACTTACACTGCTCTACAAACATCCAATCTGAAAAATTCCATGTAATTTATAACCAGCATCCACCCACACACAGGTTTTTTCATACTGTTGATGGGGTTTTTAATAGAATAAAATTAATCTAATAACTTATTTGCCAAAAATCAAAATCCATCTGTATTTTGATGCCATTTAAATGTCTTTATGAATGATCCAGCCCTGGATTTCACTCATATAAGGTCTACATCTCATTTGCTAACAATATTAAGTACAGGAATTAAACCTGGATGCTCACTTCCTTTTTGAACTTGGCACGCGTGCATGTATTAGTTTCCAAAACCTGTGCCTTAGTTCTTTGTTTCAGAAACAGAGATCTATATCAAAAACATCAGCTTTCTTACAGAGCAACAAATATTAATAAAAATTACTGATTTTTTTTAATGTTATCCCATTGTGCTTAAATATCTTCATGCTCAGTACAAGTAATATTTAAATTACTTTAAGCACAGTTATGCTTAATACCTATGGAAGTAGCATTGGTGTAAAATCAAATACAGGAAGAAGTAATGCAGGAAAAAAATGCAGAGTTAAGTTGAGACAGACAAATTTCAAGGACTGTTTTTCTTCACTAAATGCTCTACAAATACTTCATTAAATATGCAGCAGAAAACAACCAATATCTGTAATCATAAAATATGGTGCAATTTCTAGGGCTGCTAAAAGTCAGATCATTATTTTTTATTTAAAATATGATCTATTTGCACTGAAAGAATCCATTAGTAAAATCCATGGTGCTCATACTTGTAACCTTTCATGCAGAGCTCCCCCTGGCTTCAGGATAACAGCGTTTGGCTATTTTGCTGATTTTTCACATCCACAAATTCCATCTTCAGGCTCTTTATTGGTTTTTGATTTAAAAAAAAAGAAAAAAAAAAAAAAAAAAAGTGTGATAAATACCAGAGTAGAGGGAGGGGCATCATCCATTGAAAAGGGGAATTTCTTGGGGATTTTTCCTCCACTTCACTGTAGACCTTTCAGTGATCCTTGGGAATATTTCCTGTGTCTCTTCCTTTGAGCATATTCTCCAAAGTTTCATTTCAGTGTGCAGCCACCAAGAAGGGGCTGTTCAGGCAGTGACGCAGACGGATGCAGCAGGGGCTACTTTTCCAATATTTCCCTACATGAACAGGTAGGCAAAAGGAGAATGGAAAATATCAGGAATGGAGGGAACAACTCTCCATGGCTTGCTCCCAGCTAGCCTGACATGCTGAAATGTCCTGCTCTGCAGGACACTGGGATCTCTGGCCACTGCACTGAATTGCCACAGGATCACCTCTCTCCATAGTTTGGAGTGTTTAAAACATTTTTTTTTAACTTTTAAAAAATTATTTTGTTGAAATTGTTAAGCAGTAGAGATAGCTGGGCACAATAAAAACCAGGAACACGAGGACAAGCTTAGAGGCTCTGTGAGACAAAAATGGGTTACAGCAGCCCTGGTTTGATAAGCTTTTTCCTACACACATACAAGGCTGGCTGGACTAACTCTCTTCCTAGAGAATTCCCAGGGGAGGAATGGAAGGCCAGGAGAATGAAAGGAGCACACACAGAACCAAAACTTCTTTAAAAATGGAAACCTGCATGAAAAACCTGCAGACAGGGGTTCATTATCAACAGATCCATACCAAAGTGGAGAGGACTCTGGCAGAGTTGTGCAGGATCCAGCTGGTGGCCAGCACTAATCCATACTTGAATGTTAATTCCTTGCACAACAGCTTTTAGCAAGCTGGACTGCAAGAAAGTGGAATCCTAAAGCTTTGTAGGCAGTCAGCAGAGTCCTGACTTCACCTGAGGAATAAACAGCCAAGGTGTAGGCTCTGGGGAATTCCTGTGGGGCACAAAATGAGCAAGACTCAGCAGTGCTACACTGGAGAGGAACATCCCAGGAAATGCACGAGACCTGCAGCAGGAGCATGGGCTGCTGAACACATCCAGTCTGTTCTGGGCCACTCACCGTGAAGACCTCTGCATCATTCCCAGAGAAAGTGATGAACCAAGGCACAGACAACATGACAGATCAAAAATGTGGGAACGAATGGGAGCCTAAGCCCATAGAACAGCAACATGATTTCCAAATGTGTGGGAGATCACCATAAAGAAGACAGAAATAATCTGTTCTCCCTATTTCTAGCTGACCAAACAAGAGGTCATGGACTGAAATTAGGTTCAGGCTGGACTTCAGCATGTGGTCCATGGGGAAAGCTTTAATGACAGGCTGGAGAAACAGCTGTCAAGACTATTTTAGGAACTTGTCTTCTTTGTCCTTCCCCACCCTACGGCTCTGAACTGCAGAGAAAGGTTAAGCTATGATAAATGGTATCACTACTTCAGCGCTGTTAATGTGAATTTGATGGGTGTGTCTGTGAAAAATGATGCTATCTGGTTGCAGTGTAGTACTCTAACACAGAATGTGTATGTCCTAACAACTATTTTGGAAACAATAATGAAAACTATCCCGATAAGAAGTTAAAGTGTAAGAAACCAGGACACTAGAAAGCGGTAAGAATGTTCCCAACGTGAAAAATAATTTTATTACCTAAGTATATGGATCCAGATGAACTATGTCTGAATTACATTCTCTATTCTGTTAGACATGTTGGTTTTTAAAACATTTTCTGATGCTATGCCATCTTTCTCCTTTTCCTAATCATGAGAGTGTCTTGAGGAGGAGCTTTTACCCCACTGCTAAAGTAGTAATTTTATGGAGATATGTCCTTATGAACAATGCTTTCCTTGAGGTGAAAATGAACCCTGCTGTGCTGTTGAGCAGGCTGGAGCATCACCCCATTGTCAGGGAGTGCTGGGGCGGTTTTTAACACGGTGTGTGCTTAACTCTGGCCTCGGGAGGGTCAGGGACAGAACAAACTGACTGAAGAGAATCCTCTGAAAGTTTCAGAGGCAAAAAAGAGTTTCTCACACCTCTTTGAAAAGCAGCAGGGATAATCCAAGGGCTAATTATGGAATACCTGCAGTCCATTCTCTCAGGATGACAGCCTGAAGCTGGGACCTGCAGAGCCCATTCACACCACTGCTCTCAGACACAAAGTCTGGCCCTTCATAAATTTGAATTTCGTAAGAATATTTCAAGTGAGAGTGGAACTGGGGGTGGGAGCATCCATCATCACCCAGTTACAGTGTGGTAGTGGGAAAAGAAAAAGGGGAAGATGGAACCAGACATCCCTGAAAGTCCTGCTGTGGCTGTATAACTGTGTGACATTATTAGAAAAATGCCTAAAATGAGTTATGGAACTAATTAAGAAAATATAAAAGCACGGCTAAAAAGCTCCTGGTTAAGTATAATTGATAGTACAAATCTAATTTGAAAGGTTAACAAGCTCTTGAAAATTGTTGAATCAAGTACAGACTGATGTTTTTCATATAATTATATACTGCTAACAGATGGTATAGTCCTTTTTATTTTATTGTCAGCTAATAGATTTTCACTTCTAAGGAAAATAATTGGATTATGCTAAAGATATGTATGGTTATTTTGAAAGATTTTTTTCCATTTTCTAATATCTGTATGCACTGATCAAATGCATAATATTTACTATTTATAAAAAGTCTGAAAGACAAGATTTAAATAAGAATTCAGAATATTTCACTCTCCTTTCTAAAACAACTTTATTTTAGAACTTAATTAAGAGATTGATTGGCTTTATAAATAACTTAACTTTGGATATGTAAATATCCTTTCAGACAAACTGAGAGATAGAAGAAGATTAGGAAAACAAAGCAGCAGGGAAAAAACTACTTTTAATTCAATAATTCTAAAAAAGCCAGTGAAAAATTAAATTTAACATACCAGATAATATATCAGATACACCAATTCAGAAAGATGAGGAGAGAGGTGATTCATTCCTAAACCCTGCAGTCTGTATCTGATAGCTACTTTATCTGGGTTCTGAAATCCCCAAATTAAAAGCTATTACATACTTGGGTATTTTTAAAACAAATCCTCATATAACATTCAGAGTTCTGACTCCTGTACTGCTACTTCCACTACTGAATAAGAAATTCAACAAACTTCTTGCATATCAACCAAAATTTTAGAGAGTGTAGGATTCACAGATGAAGCATTACAGTAATAAGGCGTATTTCTCATTACAGTCAATGAGATTGCAGTATCTGAGGACACCTCCAGGGAAGCCAGAGAGGGGCTTTTGATCAGGAACTGCAGTGATGGGATAAGGGGGAATGGCTTCCCACTGCCAGAGGGCAGGGATGGATGGGATATTGGGAAGGAATTGTTCCCTGGGAGGGTGGGCAGGCCCTGGCATAGGGTGCCCAGAGCAGCTGTGGCTGCCCCTGGATCCCTGGGGGTGTCCAAGGCCAGGTTGGACACTGGGGCTTGGAGCAGCCTAGGATAGTGAAGGTGTCCCTGCCCATGGAAGGGGGAGGAATGGGATGAGCTTTAAGGTCCCTTCCAACCCAAAGCTTTCTGGGATTCTGCAATTCTATGATTTACTAAGAAGGGGAGTCCTCAAATTTACTCCTGTAAGTATCAGACAGAATTGATTTAGTCCAAACTGAAAGTGGAATTTACAGCAAGCAGGAATTACCACAGAATCCCAGACTAGTCTGGGTTGGAAGGGACCTGGACACCCATCTCACCCCACCCCCTACCATGGGCACTGACACCTTCCACTCGACTGGATTGCTCAAGTCCTTACAAAGATAAGAAGAAGGACACGAATCACTCCTTTTGAATCAGTGTCCATCTCATCTGAATTTAGCAATTGGAAAGGTAAGCACCTCCTTGTTAAGATCCCTGTGTAATCAAAGGGACTGATTGGCAGACACATGCCATGGCCCTTCCAACGTGCCTGTTTGAGCTCATCAGAAACACCAGAAATCCAAAGAGATCCCGAAGAGAACACATTCAAAACAGTCCAGTCAGATGGAGGAGGGAGGATGTCATCCACACTTAACAGCAGCCTCACCAAGTCAGAGCGAATGTGCCCATATTCTCCACACTCATCAATGTCAGTTTCCTTGGGCAGGGAACAGGAAGCAACACTTCCACAAACACCCTCCCAGCTGTGCTTTCATTTCGAATTCTGCAGGCTGATGCTCATCCCTAGCAATAACCAAAGGCTCTGCTGGCATGGCCTGTGAAGAATCCAGGAATTGCTGTTGGTGAGGCCATAAAAATGGATAGCCCGAGCTTGATGGCTCTTGAACTAATCTGACTGCTTCTTCAGCTGGTTCAGGAAATGAGGGATGGGAAATGCTCCTTCTGTGAGCTATGAGTAAATAACTCACCTGGGCAAGTTCAGGTGTCCTGCAGTCTCAACTTAATGAATTCATTGGACCCTTGAGTAGAGTGAAATAAATAAAACATTGCACTTTCTCACTTGTGGCTTGCCTCAAAACAGCCACAAAACAACTGTTTTGTCACCTAAAGGAAACTAAAAGTCATCTAAATGTTCATGGGGGTTAACAACTGACTACAGTCAAAAAGCTGGTACAACAATGGATTCAACTGTACTATTTCCCACTCTTGTAGTCCTTGTCAAAAGACTGGATTTATGCCAGCCTTTCTGTCCTTACAGTCTTTGTCACAACAAAGAGGCATTGAAGTTTTACAGCCCTGCATTTTCTCTCAAAGATAACAGCAAACAATATTCCTTAGACGTTTCCAATGTTCTATAATTTTACTGAATGGTCCTTCTTATTCTTCCTTTTGTATTCTCAAAACTGATGAAACAGCCAACAAAATAAAACACAGAACTGTGAAGAGGGTAAAGTAGTGAGCCTGGCTACTGTCTCTCATGGAGCAGCAGGCAGGGCATAAAGACTTTTGCTTCACTTTTGATCATTTTTGTCAGAACTTTCTTGTGAAGTAACCCCACACCACACAACAAGCTCACACAGGAACTGCGGATCATACCAAGCACCACCAGTTCCCAGCCAAAATAGCTGGTGAGTTAGAGTGCATTTCATGTCCTTTACCAAATGCTTAGCAAGTCACAGGTCCCCCTGACTCTCTCTGGGCAGACACGTGCAACTATGGCTGCAGAAAAATCCCAAATAAACTTCTCCCTTGCAGACACTGCTCCTCATGTAGAGAAGATGAAAGAGCCAACATGTGACACATTTTTCACGCTGTTTAATGCACCCCTGGAAGGGATGAGAGCCTGTGGTAATGGGGGGAGTGTACGAAACCACTCAGCATGACACTGGTAGCACCCTAAAACAAGCTGAAGATGAAACACAGTAAGGTCTCAGTGGGGAAAGCAAGATACAACACAGATACCAATCCTTGTGTGTCAAATCCTTGCACAGGCTCTCCAGCTGATCTGTGGGGGTCCTCTGTGCTCTCAGACTGGGGGTAGCGGGATCACAGGGAGACAGTCAGTGTGGCATGGACAGTGCAGACAGAGGCTGGGGCAGAACAGAGAGAACAAAACCACTGCCTGCAGCTTCATCCCCTGCACTGTGGGCACTTCACCTGCGTTGCTGCTCTGCCTGGTGCCATGTGACTGCAGACACAGGGTGGACAATGAGGAAAGCACCTTAGCTATCATCATCAGAGGCACCTGGATCTTTCCTGGTGCCCAAATTAGTTCTTTAAGTCAATCTTGATTTGAGCTTTTTTTTCCCATAAATGTGAATGTTTTGGGCGTTCTGTGTTGGCTATAGCTCCACAGACTCGAATTTAGGTTTACACTTTGAACACCTGGAGATGGAAAGCTGGGAAGGAGTGGAGAAGATGTGAACAAGGAGAGTCCCCTTCCAACACTGCACAGTCCTGCTTGTCTGAGTCCTTGTCTGGAAGCTGCCCTGGCCTCTGATCACCTTCACCTCCCTCCTCAAACCTTCAGGGTGCGCAGCAATCCCACCGGAACCTGGGTGATCAGCTCCTCTTCTCATTCACCTTCTGGGGGCAATTTCTTACAAAGTGGCAGGTAGACATTTCTTTTGCTCTTCAGATCCTCGAAAATTCTGTGTGCGCCAAGATGTCAGGTTTTTGGTACTGGATGCTGAGCCTCAAAGGGGTTTTGCATAAGTGACCTGAATCTCCCAGCCTCATTCCTGCTCCTCGTTAGGAAGCCTCAACCTCCTCCAGAGTGAAAATATTCTCCACAAGAATAAGCTTTGGGCTTGGTCTAAGAGTAGAAGCTCTCCCTCAGGGAGTCAATCCCACAAAGAATTTGAGCACGTGCAGAACACTTAAGGGTAGAATATTAAACATTTTGCTGAATCATATCTAAAGTGGCATAATCTAACAACAAGCAAAAGAAGTCAGTGTGGATAGAAACACCTCTCATGTGAAATGCTGCTTTAGGATGTAGCTGTAAAAAAACATCAACACTTATAAAAAATAGCTACAAGTTGTTACCGGAGGGGGTTGGTACTTTTTTGACCCTTTCATGCCTTTTCACTCCTTTGATGGTCTTGCATTTTACCAGGCAATAAGAAGAAATGTAGATAAAACTCCTTCACAAAAATACACAGACTAATACTAAAAGTATTTTATTATTTTAAATAATAAAATTAGAAAATATTATTTATAATAATAATAAATCAATAATAATAAAAAATTATAATAATTTTTAAAAGCTAAGAAATATTAGTTTTTTGAATGCTGTCCCATCAAGCTGTGTTTTTCTGAGAGTGAAGGCAGGTGAGATTCCTGGGTGAGATGCTGCCTGACAGGGCTCTCAGAAGGAATGATCAGAGGAGTTCACATGCAGCTGAAGGCAAAACACACCAGCTACAAAAGACCATGGAAGACAGCAAGTGCTTCAAGAATTAGAAACACCTCCTGACCAAGGAAAACTGAAGGACAAACATGATCTTATGGGCTGAAAAAAGATTCAGGTGATTTTCAGTGAAACTGTTGCAGTCCCTTGAGAGGGACAAAGTGGTTTCAAGCTATCAGAGATCAGCTTGAAGATGTTCCTGAAAGGAACCTTCCCAGATGTCCAGGAAGGGAAGAGGACCCTGGCTAGCAGTCTCTCATCCCTCTGGAATCCAAGCAGGCAGAGCGGAAAAGCAGGACAATAATCCATAAATTATGTGGATGATTTTTTAAAAAAATCTTTTTAAACAAAGAAAAAGCTCACATAATGCAATAATATGCAGGATATGAACAGCAAGAGACAAGGGAAAAGGAAGAGAAAGCATTAACAGACAACAAAGTAAAACAGGGATGGATAATGAGATTACTCTGGGGTCTAGATTAGATTTATTTCATGCATTGGAAAAGGCTGGAGAAATATATAATTTTCATAAAGCAACACAGCAAACTGCAAGAACAGAACAGAGAACTAGAAAAAATTGATAGGCTGTGAAATAAGATAACAGGAAAATAATGGCTATCATGGTGGGCATGCAAGGACGGAGGGAAAGAGTAGAAATACAGAAGGTGATGAGCTGTAACATTTCAGAATCCCAGAATCATTGAGGCTGGAAAAGCCCACCAGGATCAGCAAGTCCCAGAGCACTGAGTGCCACCTCCAGCCCTTCCTTGGACACCTCCAGCCATGGGCACTCCAAACCTCCCTGGGCAGCCCCTGCCAAGGCCTCAGCACCCTTTCCATGCAGAAATTCCTGCTGCTGTCCAAGCTGAGCCTCCCCTGGCACAGCCTGAGGCCGTTTCCCCTTGTCCTGTCCCTGTTCCCTGGGAGCAGAGCCCGACCCCCCCTGGCTGTCCCCTCCTGTCAGGAGTTGTGCAGAGCCACAAGGTCCCCCCTGAGCCTCCTTTTCTCCAGGCTGAGCCCCTTTCCCAGCTCCCTCAGCCTCTCCTGGGGCTCCAGCCCCTTCCCCAACTCCATTCCCTTCCCTGGCCCTTCTCTCTCATTACAGAATTACCTGAAAAACTCAAAAATGTGTGAACAGAACTACGCTGACACCAGGCACTACAGGAGCTTTCCTGGTTTATCCTGGGAAAACAGGTCCATGACAGCAGCAGGGTCTGGTTATTTCCTGGGTCAGTGGTAGGGCACCCCAGGTTTTGACACAGGACAATAGGCATTTCACAATATATGTACACCCACCAAAACACTATGCTCAGTACACACACACAGTGAAATATATATTAAGCCAATAATAATAAATTACATTTTTGATTATTAATATTATCACCCAACATGGAGAATAAGTAATAAGGTCATGAGGCAGTTCCACTTTCCACTTAAAAAATAAATAAAACCAGGCTATAAACAGAGATTTTCAATTAAAAACAAACAACCAAAACTAACAACAACCACAAAACAACCCCAAAACAACAAAACACTTGAAAAATTAGGAGTACTTATGTCCAAAATGGACTTAAAACCTCAGGATATAAATGAACTCAGAAATACAAAATCCTCTAAAACCTTTCCATAAAGAAGCGGAAAGAACTTCCTCAGGAGGCTTCTAGCCCTAAGTGGGTGATAATCAGCCCTAAAGAGATAATAGCTACACTCTAGAGGGAAAATAAGCAGCATGAGAAAGCTACATTTTAGAGATAAAACCGTAAGAATAACATGAGAATGGCTCTAAATCAAATGTTTTCTACATTCTATAGTGAAAAGTGCCTTCAGTTCTATAAATAGAATATAAAAAAAAAAAAAAGACAAGACATTAAGATGCTATAGGAATGGACTTAATTATTTTTTAAATTTATTTTTTAATTAACATTTTCCTTTGGCTTTCAACAGGGGGAAAAGTGAATACTCTAAGGCAAAATTGCGCTGTCTGATGGGAACAAAGTACTGAAAAGGTGGCTGCCACTGTCAAAAAAACCCTACAGATCAAAGAATTGAATGTGCTTACACTGCAAGGACCTGAGAGTCCATCCTGGAATATATGAAAGCACTGAGGGATGAAGTGAAGTGCAAGTGAAATAGGGAAGGCCTCTATCAAACGGAGGTGAGGCACTGCCTGACCAAAAAGGAGCTGAAATCACATTCAGACTTCAGACACAGAGCAAAAAGGGGACCCAAAATAACAGCAGCTCCATTAGTTTTATCTCAATGGCACTCCAGGCTCTTGAACACATTCTATGGAAGAAGCACGACGGAAACCCCAGAGGCAATAGAGCAGGGACACAGGGCTGGAAAAATCCTGGCACATCCCACCAGTGCAGGCTTCCAAGGAGCAAAACCTGACCCAGTGTGCTGGATTTGCATGGCCTGGATTGGTACCAGGGGGGATCACAGGGCTGGCTTCTGTGAGAAGCTGCCAGAAGCTTTTTCCACGTCTGGCAGAGCCAGTCCCTGCAGCTCCAAAGGTAGATGTGTGGCTGGCCAGGGTTGGGCTGGTTAGAAATGGTGGTGATGCCTCTGGGTTAACAGGTTGAAGAAACAAAGGAAAAAACAGTTGTTGCACAGATGTAATTGCAGCCAGAGAAGAGTAGGGTGAGAACACGTGAGAGAAACAGCTCTGGACACCCAGGACAGGGCAGGAGGGGCAGGAGCTGCTCCAGGCACCAGAGCCAAGATTCCTCTGCAGGCCATGGTGAGACCATGGTGAGGCAGCTGTGCCCCTGCAGCCCATGGGGATCCACGGGGATGCAGAGATCCACCCCCAGCCCCTGGGGATCCACGGGGATGCAGAGATCCACCCACAGCCCCTGGGGATCCATGGGGGATGCAGAGATCCACCCACAGCCCCTGAAAAGCCCCCACTGGAGCAGGGGGAAGCCTGAGGAGAGGCTGTGATCCCATGGAAGGCCATGGACAAAAGGGCCCCTGCTGGAGCAGCCTGTCCTTGGAGGGCTGACCCCATGGCAGAGTGACCCATGCTGCAGCAGTTGGAGGAGGGCTGCTGCCCATGGGATGGATGAATTACGTTGGAGAAGTTCCTGGAGAACTCTCCTGTGGGACTGACCCCAGGGTGCAGCAGGGGAACGACTCCTGTCCCTGAGCAGTGAGAGAAGCCACAGGGGATGAACTGACCAGAACCTCCACTCCAATCTCCCTGCACCACTGGAAGGAAGGAGAGGTGGGGAGAAGGTGTTTTCAGGGGTTTACTTTACTTCTCATTATCCTGCTCTGATTTTGTAAGTAATAAATTCAATTTATATCTCTAATTCTATGTTTATATTTGATGGGTGATCTCTCACAGTGGTTACCTGAACCCACGAACCCTTCCTTATATTTCCTCTCCCATGTCCAGCTGTGGAGGGGAGTGAGAGAGAGGCTTTGGTGAGTACCTGGCATCACTCCACTACACTCAGTGACATGGGCATGAGGGAAACCTGTAAAATACATGAGGTCTTGGCCAAGAGAAGAGAGGGAGAAAGCGAGAGAATGATGAAAAATGTGAAGTCAGGCATTAATTGCCCGATTACAGGAACCAGTGTGAAATGCTAGGAGGTGGCACCTGGAAATGACACAGCTGCAGAGCTGCACCCCAGATTTCAGTGAGGGCCAGAACCAGAGGAGGCAGGAGGGTGTTTAGAGGCTGTCCTCTAAGAATAGATAAAATCAGGCTAAAAGAATTTCTTCTTTAGCCCAGCAAAAATGCCAGCTGCTAACAATGCAGCTGTGTTCAATGTACACAGAGGGAAGGTGAAAGAAGTCCAAGCACAGTGCTGGCAAAGGACAGATGGGTAAACTGGCATGAGAAGAGCCTTGTAGGGACAGGTGAGCCCCTCCAGCCCTGTTCTTTCTGTTCACAAACACTTCACAGCAATAATTTCATCCCAAATGCCTCTCCTGATGTTGTGCACGCTGAAATGTGTGTTGCTGTGTGTCAGTTTGGTAACCAGAGCGCACACGACTGCAACAATACATTTTGACAAACTTTGTGGGGGGATGAAGGCTGTGTATTTTATCTCTGTATAATCAGAGGGAGGAAAAAACCCTCTCAGTGGATAAGTTCAATAAGAGTCACAGGATCACAGGATTGTTCAGCTCAGAAAGCACTTCAGGAGGTCTCAACTCCAGCCTTCTACTCATGGCAGGGTCAGCTGCATGAGGTTCAGTTCACATTACCTTTCTTAGCAACCTGTTCCACTGATTAAAGATTTGATTGGGATGCAGCTTTTCCTTATATCCAGAAGGAAAAAAACTCCATGCACTCCCAGACCCTACAAAACACAGTCCAACTATGCAAGAGAATTTAGTAGCAAAAGACTGTAAGTGATAATTTAATGGCTGCCTCAGCTCAGACTTCTCTCTTTTATGAACTATTGATTTCAGTGCTGAATAGTCTTAAACCTGCTGAGTAGAAGAGTTCAGGTAAAACATATTTACTGCACTGAGCAGGCTCCTACCATTATTGAATCTTTGACACCTGTTTGGGAGCTGGTCAAACCCAAATCCTTTCCTTCAATTCTCCGTCCCACTTTCCTTCCAGGAGCCTCAAGGACAGTTCCCATTTCGAGATGCTCAGAAATCTGAAAGCGGCAGAGAATGAGATATGGGTGAAGGGAAGGGGAGCAGAAGCAGGGTGTGAGCTAATGCAGCTCGCTGTAGGCAGCGTGACAGAAATGGGTCTTGAAGATGGACATCAGTGTTCAAGGTCCTTCCAGGGACATTCCAGAAGGTTACACCCTGCTCAAGAGCTGGCAGAATGGTGCAGAGGATGAGCTGACATTACCTTCCTCCCCTGGGTGTCTGAAACACCAATTTAATCTGATCCAGAAAAGGATACTTTTTTAAAAATTACAGATCTGTGCAAACAGAGGACAGCAAAGATTTTTCTGATCTTGGAAATGTATATTGAAAAAGAGTATGTATATATTTTTATATATACATATTCTTTTTCAATATGCATTTCAATCTATTTTTTTTTCTGATCTTTGAAATGTATATTGAAAAAGAAACCATCCAGTGCCCGCTTTGTACAGGCTGTAGGGCTCAGATGAGTGTGGGTGCATGTGAGTGTTCAGCAGCTCATTTAAATGTTCAGGAGCGAGTAAACAGGATTATAACTCCAAGAGAAAAAGTACTCTGTCAGTATCAACTCAATATTTGTTGCTAGTTCAAATATCTTTCTTGATTTTAATGAACAAATCGCTGATAAAAAGTTGTAAAACATCCTTGTTATCTTTCCAAATTTTAGTCTTTTAAAAATACTGATGAGTATTTCCCAGATATCTCTAATCTTGGCTGATTGATTTCATGAAGAAACTTAAATTTCACTGAAGATCCTTTTTTTCCTTTCCAGGAAATTCCTAAACTATTTCAGAGTGTTTCAAGTGTCTGCTGAAAAGACATAGAATCACTTCATTTCAAAGAAAATATGTAGACCTCACCCCATATGAAGATAATGACTGTTATTTGGGGCATGCATCTTACCACTCTGGCAAGAAATACTTAAAGGTAATGAAATTAGGTTTAACTCATGAACACTGCTGCTCATTCTTTGTACAGTGATCCCAGGGAAAGAGATCAACGTATTTTAGATTTAATGAAGTGCCTCTTAGATATTTGTTGATCCTAAAAACACTTCTCTGACGAGTACTTTAGTTACTCTTAATTGTATTCTTTCATTTTCCTGTTCATCCTACTGGTACCTTAAAGGAGCCACTGCTTTTGTTTACCCTTGTTTCAGCTTTTTGTTTGTTTAATTACCACATCTGAAATTCTGTTTTGTAAATCAATCTCTTCTTCCAAGTGCTGATTGAGAGCAAACACTCAAACAAACATAGACACAAACAAGAAGAGTTTCCCATCCTGATGCCCAGAAGCTGCACACACTTTTATTGTGGGTGATTTTGGATATTTTCAGGTACTGAACACAATCAGTTTGAAGAGATGTGAATTTTGTTTTGTGTTGATCCTCTGGAGGAATGTTATCTTCAAAGACTGAACAACACCTTCCAGGGATGGTGACTATTTACTGAGGGTCTTCGTGATTTTCAAAGGTACAACCTGACGGCACAACTCTTGCAACAGCACTTTTTCTTACTCCAAAAAATTGTGTATGAAAATTTAATTGCTGGTGACGTGGGCAGAGCTGACCAAAAGTGTCCACCACAACCCTAAAATGAATGTGCACTGTTGGAGGGCACCACCAATTTCCACCCTTTTATAATTCAGCAGCAATTTCCTCTGTGTTTTTGACATGTTCTCTGACCAAATTACTAATTTATACTAAGTGGATCTAACAGAGTTGCAAATGTTGGGCAATATTTGTTTCCAGCCAGTAACACTTTAAGATCTTAAAATTCTCCAACTCTCTAACCCATAAGAATCTATAATTATTTCCTCTCTCCATCCCATCCCTCAAGACAGATTACATTTCTGAAACTTGTAAAACACAGTAAAAGAAGGCTGAAGAATTGGCTCTTTGGGACCAGAATTACATTTGGGGGATTTACAACCATTTCCAAATGTCAAGAGAGGCTTTTAGGCATGGAAGGAAAAAAACCTAAGAGAATTAACCCTTAGAATGAGTCTGTGCTTTTTATGTACCTTATATCTCCTTGTTTTGGGTGTGTAACAGCAACACAGTTCACAGTTTATATCTGAGACCCTTTAAAAAGCAGCAGAAATCTCACTTGTCTTCTCCAGTGATCCTGATCATCCCGTGCTTTCAGACCTCTCTTCTGCCACTGCCAGACCCCACTTTTTATCCTTTTTGAGCAACATCAGGCTGGCCGTTCCCTCCACTGGCTCTGTGCAGGAGAAATGAGGCTGTCTGCTGTTTTACCTTGAGGCCTCTTTGTACCTTTGGGTTCAGAAAAAACAAATTCCACTGAGATTAAGTGACAATCACAGATTTAAGATTAATCGTTTGGTTTACAGCCCCAAATACCTGCATTTTAAATAAGCTTTGCCCGGGACAAAATGTGCAGAACCAGGGCAGACATAGAGAAAAATCATAAATCAGTGTGGGCATTTCTAAGTCTATAGAGGTACAGAAAAGAAAGGCCAGCAAAGAAAGCTCCTGAAATAACGTTGTGCTGGCTTGGGGTGGGTTTTTGTTGTTGTTGTTGTTTTTGGTTTGTTTTTGTTTTGTTGTTTTTTTTTTAATTCTGGCTCAGAGCAAGGTCTGTGATTCTTTACAGTTGTCATACGCTATTGTGGCACAGGGTGATTCATTCTAAAGTAGTGTAAAGGAGACAGCAAGAAAGACATGCCTTAACTCTATTTCCAGTGTCATGAATCCATGGAATAGTCTAAGCAAATTCCTGTCATTAACATTAAAAAAAAAATTAAGACATTGGGCCTATTTAATATGTGCTCAATATACTATTCAGTGAAGCATAAAATAATGTGGGTTTTTTTAAGTAATGAGAACTTAATTCCCAAAGAAACAATGGACAGGACATGCAGAAGTCCTAGCTGGAATCTCTGGAATCCCACAGTGAAGTCCTCCATGGATAAATAGAGACAGGTGAAACTGACTGAGAAACAAAACTTTCAGTACCTGGAGCCTCAAAACATCATCACCTTCTGCAAAATCAGAAAGGTGAGAGAAGGATGAGAAAGAGGAGAGAGACGTTTGAGGGAGAGAAAACAAAGTTCTCTACAGTTATGAAAGGAATGGGAATGGAAAGAGGGAATAGGGTGGGGTTTTTTTCATTTTGTTTTAGGGTTGGTTTTTTTTTTTTTTTACTGCAGCTCCCAATGCTAGAAGCAGGTGGCATCCAGCAAAGCTGGATGCAAATGTCAGGCTCCGAAAAATCAAATCCAGGTGGGATCATCACACAATGCGTGGCTGAGCCACAGAAGTGGGCAGTAAAAGGGACACTGGAGAAATGAAATGGACAGGTGAAAGGTGATGTCCCAGGAAAAGCCCAGAGGCACAAACAGTTACAGGGAGACTATTCCAGGGAAATGTCCCTAAATGTTTCCTCTGCTCTCACCTGCCATCCTGCTGGACACTGCCAAAGGCAGGACTGAATTGTTCCACACTGGGACGGCCCAGGACAGCTGGCACACTCCAGCATGCTAAGGAAACGTGACCTTGTGTCATTCCAGAGAGAGCTCCAGGCTCTCCCCTCAGGGCTGAGGGCTGGCAAAGGCTGCTATCACCTAAAAGAGACCCCTTAGCACAAAGTCATCCTCAGAATCTCTGCAACTGCAGAGCTTGAAAGAGCTCACGGAGTTCTTCAAGCTTTTACCTCCAGGGTAGCCCATCCTCTGGATTTTTCTTTGCTATCACATGAGAAAAAGTTGTCTCCAGCTTCCAGCTTAGCTCATGCTCTGACCTAAATCCTTGCTTACTGGATGTCTTAGGGATTTAGTGGAAGTTCCATCACCTACTTTGAAAGATTTGATGGATTTGATTGGTTTTTTTGATGTTTGGACAACAGTAGCTGTAACCATAAAGAATCTCAGCATCTCAAATTCCACCCTGGATAGCCCGGATTCTCCAGATGCCCAAATCTTTCAATAGGAGGCACGGGGCAGTTGAGGGGGAAATAATACAAATCCCCAAAGCAAATGGAAAATATTTGCAGAGTTCATAATAATCATAATATCAGCTTCCTCTTTTTTTTTTCTTTTTCTTTTTCTTTTTCTTTTTCTTTTTCTTTTTCTTTTTCTTTTTCTTTTTCTTTTTCTTTTTCTTTTTCTTTTTCTTTTTCTTTCTCTTTTCCTTTTTCCTATTTTCTTTTTCTTTTTCCTTTTTCTTTTTCCTTTTCCTTTTTCCTCTTTCTTCTTTCCTCTTCCCCTTCCCCTTCCTTTTTTCCTTTTTCAAAGATCCTTGATTGGAAAGGACTTGCCAATCCATGATTGCTGTATAAAGAATTCCCAGTAAGGAAATGGTGTGTGCTTGGTGGGCAGTGGCCCTGGATTCAGATGGAAGGGTTGGTGCTGAGCTGCCCATGCAGAAGGCAGTTGTGATCCTGTGCAGGAGGAGCTCAGTTTTGAAGCTCCTGGCAGCAGTGATAACTTGAAAAACTGCTTGAATATTGAGCTTTTAATCTTGTTGTTCATGCCTTCGTGAAGTGGAAGTTAAAAACATTTTAAGTGAAAAATGAGCTCAAAAGGTGGTTCAATTCACAGTATTAAAATGTAGCTTTCCAGGTTTCTTATTCTTCTGGTATGAACAACTCAGCAAATACAACAAAATAACAAATATTATTAAACGCTGATACACCATAAATCTGCATTTTTTTTCTCCACAAAACCAATATTTCTCCAAAGAATACTACCTGGGTGTATTCTCCAAAGGCAAAATGTTCTGATAATCAACTGGGTGTCTTCTCTTCTCTGATCCCCCTGTCTCCCCTCAATCCAGTGCTGTTTTTCCTTTCACACCCACAGTGCCCAGCACAATTTGATTACAATGAGATATTTTTCCATTCTGTCTTGCATTGGTGTGATTGTCACTGAGCTGCTTTTCCCTTCCCTTCCCAAAATAAACATCAGTTTATTTTGATACATTAAGGTCACCATTAGGCCAGATTGATTGTGACTCAGGTCTGCTGGTGTACATTACAACCTTGTCCCAGTTCTCCAAGGAAAATTATTGCTCAGGCATGAGAAAGGGTATGAGCTAAAGAAATGGAAGATAAGAAAGGCTCTGACTGTCATGAAGAAATTCAATTTCTGCCCCATCGAAAACATGAGGATTTGGTGTCTTCAAGGAGCTCCAGAAACTGAGATTGAAATTTTACCAGAGGGCAAAGTACTTCCTACTTTTGTCTTAGAAATAAACAAGTACTAGTGACATTACATCAAGCAAAAACTGTTTTTCTCCTGTTTGATAAACTTTTTTTCTGCTTGTAGAGTGAAATCATTCACAGGGGAAAAGTGAATGCAAAAGAAAAAAAAACAGCAAAAAATAGAAGTAGAGGAAATTCTTGAGACAGAGCTGTCTCTGAAGTACTTTTGGAAGGCATTACTTTTATTTAATACAGAGGAATCTGATTTCACTCCATCACAGACCATCCATTCAACAAAGTAATTCTTATCTGTCTTGTTTTTTCCTGACTGTAGTTCTTATTTTGCTGATGAATTCTTCCTTTACCAAGCAGTCTGGAACCAGATGCTTCTGTTTCTAAGTTCCAAGCCATTTCAGGCTAACTGTGTAACCTGTTTGTACACTTTTCAGAAACACACTAAATCTCAGGTTAAAGAAAAAGGGCCACAAGCAAGACATTGAGAAAGCCACAAGAAAAGAATGAATTCCAGCCAAGGATGTACCTTCAGATTCAGCAATTTGTTCTCTTAATCATTTTTATTCAATTGGCAATATCAAAATATCAATATCAAAATGAATACCTGCTTTCTCTTAATGCTCTTTCCTCCTGAGAACACTGTCACTCTGCAAATCACCAGACTAAATAATGCATTTCTAAGTTGAGGAGGCTTAAAGAGTCTAAGAAGACAACAGCAACAAATTCTGAGGAGCATCACTGCTGGCTGGAATAAACAAAAAGCAAACCAGACAGCCTCAATGGCAGCCATAAAATAAAAATAAACCAGGATTTACCCAGATAAAGATATTTGAGAAAGGCACATACCAGGCCTGTCATTTAAATTTCTGTTACCTTTTTTTATGTGTTCCAGAAAAGCTTTTATTTACCCACATTTCCACAGGTTTCTTTCTTCAAAATAATGTTCTGCAGGGGACTGGGAGTTGAGATCAGTGTTCAAAACCCGTGTGTGGCTTGGGAGTGCTGCATGTTCATACAGACCAGTGCTATGTAAACCATCATTACAGATATGAATTAAGAAGATAAGTTCTTACCCGTCTGCCAATCAATAGAAGTCATCATCCTCATGAAACGAAAAGCCTTTCTGGTCAGGACCAAAGTAAAACCAGGAAATTCTTCCTACTGCTGATCATGCCACTTCTCTGCAGTAAGAACCTCTCAGATCTTCAGCATCTTCTGTGCTTGACTGACTCGTAAGCAGAGCTTAAATCCAGAACACAGCATAAACCCTCGGCCAATATGCTCCAAAAATCACCTCAGTTGATTTTTCCCTCCCAAAAGCACAAGCTGCTATTAATCAGCATCCGATCTTTCACCTATCAGACTTTCAACACGCAAACACTCTGTTGATCAGTCTTCCCAGTTTTGAGGTGCAGAGCCTGTCAGGACAGGTCCACACATGGAGGAGGCAACTACACCCACCTATGGAGCTTCATCTGCTTCCCTGGAAGCACTGAGGGAAGTGCTGGCTCTCAAAGGATGGTTCTGGTGCAGGACATGATCCCAGAGAAACACGGCCCCACTCCTTTCACAGCCAGCAGTCCTTGAAAGCCTCAGACTTGTTCAGACAGCAAAGCAAACCAAGCTGATCCAGCTCAGAAAATGGCCAGCTCAAGCCACACCTTGAGAGGCCAGGAAGAATCTCTTGTACCTCCTCACCACTTACTGAAAACACTGCATTCCAAACTGACCTGTCTGCTGTCCTGTCAGCTCACTCTCTGTGCTGGGAAGAGCCTGGGACGGGCACTGGGACACACAGAGGGGATTTGGGACAGCCAGCATGGCCTCGCCCAGGGACAATCCTCCCAACCAGCCCCGTGGCCTTCTCTGAACAAGGGAAAGGCTATGGATCACATTTATCTGGAATTCTGTAGAGCCTTTGGAGAGATGGAGCATCTGTCCCATGAGGAAAGGCTCGGAGAGTTAGGATTGTTCAGCCTGGAGAGGAGAAGCTTTAGAGTGACCTCATTGTGGCCTTCCAGAGCCTGAAGGAGTTGACAGGGTACACAGAGAGGGTCTGGAGTGCCAGGACAAGGGGAATGGCTTCCGACTGACAGAGGGGAAATTTAGATAGGATATTGGGAAGGAATTGTTCCCTCGGAGGCTGGAGAGGCACTGCAGGGTGCCCAGAGAAGCTGTGGCTGCCCCTGGATCCCTGGAAATGCCCAAGGCCGGGTTGGACTTCGGGGCTTGGAGCAGCCTGGGATAGTGGAAGATGTCCCTGTCCCTGTGGAATAGGGCAGGTTTAAGATCCCTTCCAAACCAAACCATTCCATGATTCCATGATTCTAGTAATTACAGTAAAGGGAATAAAAAAGTTTACTTTCCTGCCCAAATCCTGGCCCAGACTTTGGCAAACTCAAACAGAATGTGAGAGAACTGAACATAGGTGAATCTACAAAATACTTTTTGTAATGCCAATAAATATTGGCAAACAAGATAAAGGGATTTGATTCATGAACTTGACATCAAAATTCCCTGTGCCTTCCACCAGCTGCAGGGGAAGATTTGGGAGCTGCACACACACTGCTTCTTCTTCTCTCCTCCAAAGCCCTGAAGGTCTGAGAAGCGCTGTGGGGTCATTGCAGGGGGCAGGGAAAACTCAGTGAGATGAGATCTGAGCTTTGTTAGTCCTTTGGAGCATTGCAGGTTCAGACCTAGAGCACAGAATGCTGAGTTCTTCTGGTTTGCAAAGCCCTTTCTGGACTGCCTGGGACACCCTGGACACTGGACTCTGCACCCAAATGTCAGAACTGGGAGCTCTGAGCACCCTGTTTTGCACACGTGGGAACTGCTTTGTGTCTCTTGAATAAACACAGCTCAGCACCCAGAATGTTCCTTCAGCTCCTCTGTGACAGGCTTGAAACCTGAATCAAAAAGAGCTGGAATCAAATATTCTAAATGCTCAATCTTGCCACTTCATCATTAGCAAAATTCTTTCACCCATAATTGTTGTCATTACAATAGAAAGAAGCCAGAGCATAAACAATGCTGAGCTTGGTATGCAAGGGATGGCATCTCCATGGCTGAACTGAGAGCGCAGCACAGGCGTGTGCTTCAAATTGGAGTCAACAATTATTCCACACATGGGAGAGGATGGAGCTGAAAATGAATAGAAGGATGTGACAATCTGCCAAGGGGTGTGTAAACGTGATGGCAGCCTGAACAGCCTGAAAAGATACCCAAAGATAGTCTTTTACTAACATTCTATGTTCAAAGCATTTTTTTTTTTTTACCTTTAAAAGATGCATTCTGTACTTCCTTGATCAAAATTACTCATTTACTCCTTGGGATTTATATTATGCCTATTTTTTCCCTTCAAATAATGAAAATACGGCTTTAATTGTTAATTCTTTTTTGCTCAGAAGTAGATTTCATGGCTATGTTTGATGGGGATTTGTCTCTCTCTGGTTCATTTAGATGGCTGTGAAGTCTCTGGTGCCTGGCACCAATTGCAATGTCAGCTTAGGATCTCAGCCTCTGCTCCTCCCTGAGTGCCCAATGGTTCTGAAAAAGGGGCATACTTGGCCAAAGTGACCTCCTGCCCACCCGCAGCATGAGTCAAGGAAGGACACTTCAGACCTTTTTAGTCATCATTTGAATTTTAAAGTTGGATTCTAGAAACTGGTTTCCGTCTTGGGCTTCCTTCCCTTCTCTTGTCCTGAGCACACGAGAGAGCTCCAAGTGGGATTTGTTGGCTCCCTCACACACGTTCTGTTTCCCTGTCTCCTGTCACAGCCACAGAAGCAAGAGCAGATGTTGGTAGAACATTCCTGAGTGTTGTTCTGGGCTGTGCAGCCAGACATTTCTCAGGCTGGTTTGATTTCCTGAGGAAGGTTCTGCTGGATAATTCCCATCTGCAGCTCTGAGCCACTCCTGCCAAATCCACCCCAAGCCTCCAAGGAAGATTTCCTCCACCAGGTTTTTGCTCAAGGCTACTTTTTATTAGTTTTCTTCAAGAAATCTCTTTTTTTTTTTTCTTTTTTTTTTTCTTTTTTTTTTTTTTTTTGGTTTGGTTTGGTTTGGTTTGGTTTTTTTCCTTGTCAACACTGCTCTGAAGATGGAGAGAAGCAGGTTTAGGAGTAAGGAAAAGATGCACATTTCGAAAAGACAGCCACAATCTTTGCCACCTTCGTGCTGCTAAAGCCAGCAGGGAAGACTCACAAAGATTTCAGTAAAAGAATTTTCTATTCTCCCACAGCTGAAGAAACATTATAATTTAAGCACATTATATACATGTCAGATGTAAACTTCCTTTTTGGTCTAACTGCCTGGAAACCATTTTCCAAAAGACTTCTGAAAACAACAAATCACTTTTTTTTGCATTTGTACATAAAAGATAACACATGTTTTGCACTGACTTAAAACACCTTTCAATTTTCCAAGTGGTCTTTGTTTTGTTTACTTACTCTATATTTGAATTAGTAAGTGAAATTCAATTAAAATCTTATTGTTGAATATTACCTTTGAATAGAATACGCCAAAGTTCTGCATGAGATTGGAAATGTTTCCAGATTTAGAGAAATTATTACGCTAAATGGGTTGAGGCATTGTCTGAAAACTAAAGAAAGGTTTCCAAATGCTTTCTTCGTGACTGAAATGATGTTTGTTCACAGGGCAGGAATTAGGCAGTTATTTTATGAAGGGGAAAAAAAATCATGGTAATGCAAAAAGCCATTTTCTCCACTCATTTACTGTAGGAATCTTATCTAGGTGTTAAACTTTTGGTAAGTGATGCATTTAGCTTATCTCTGTGAGTGAGGGAGGTGCCCAAGCTGTGGAGTTGGATAAACATCACACAGATGGGAACACCGGGAACACACAGCCCTGATTTTGCAGGGCTGGACAGGTTTCCTCCCAAACACCTTCTTCCTTTGCAGGTGCTTTAATGGGATCCAAGGCAGGGGTTGGAAAGGCCCTTTGTGGGTGGGCTGTGCCCTGAGGGGAAGCCCTGCTGAGGGTGCATCCCTGCTCCATCCCTATTCCCAAGCCCGTCCTCACCCCCATCCCCCTTTCTATTCCCATGCCCATCACCCTCCACACTCCCTTCTGCATCCACTCACTATTCCTATCCCCATCCACATCCCCATTCCTGTTCCCATCCCTGTACCCCTCCCCGATCCCATCTGCATCCCTTTCCCCCTCTCCACTCTCATTCCTTTCCCCATTCCCATTACCCTTCCCATTCCAATTCCCACCCCTTTCCTCCTCCCCATTCCCCTCCCATCCGCATTCCCATTCCCTCTCCCCATTCCCCTTCCATCCCTATCCTCTTCCCTCTCCCCACTCCCATTCCCATACCCATTCCCATCCCTTTTCCTCTCCCTAGTGCCATTCCCTCTCCCTATGCCCCTCTCATCCCATTCCCTCTCCCCATTCCCAATCCCGTTCCCATTCCCGTCCCCGCCGGGCCGGAGGCGGTGCGGGAGCGCCCCCTGGTGCCCCACGGCCGCAGTCCAGGCGCGCCCGCTGCCGCGCCGGGGGAGCAGCAGGTGAGCACCGGGTGTCACCAGGTGTCACAAGGTGTGCGCAAAAAATGCGCCAGGTGAGCACCAGGAGCGCAGGATGCTCTGCCAGGTGTTCCCCGTCCCTGTGCACGGCAGGAACTCAGCCACTTGTGTCACTTCTCCTCTCGGGGCTGAGCAGGGCTGAGCAAGGTGCGTGTCACCGACTTCTCTCTGTGCAGAATCCCCCCCCCTCCGTCTCTCCATCTCGGTGAGTTCCTGCTGACAGGACTTTGAGAAACGCCGAGCTGTGGAGCACACAGCGCCCTCAGCATGGCTCCGCAGGCTCTTCTCCACCCTCTGCCCTCCGGCTCAGCGGGCACACGGAATCCGAGCCTTTCCCCGCTATCCTCACCCCCAGCCTGACAGAGGGGACACACAAACAGCACAGCCGACACCTTCCTGCTCGCAGGAATCTAGTTTTCCACGGAAGTACAATATTTTCATAGTCAAATTCTTAGGAAAAAAAGTCTATCCTATGATTCATTCTAAAATGTAGAAGAAACCATAAATTTATTGGGAAAACAGCTAAACTATTTCAGGGAGTGTAAGCCCTCAGCCCGAGTCTCTCTTGTTTCCATTACACGGATGAGAAAGTGCGACTGTTGTGCATAAGAAAAAGGTAAGTCATCTTCATAAATATCTCCAAAAGGCCATTTAGCTCCATCAGCAAATGAGGGAAATGAGCTATTTAGCATAGCTTAGCGAGTGAGTTTTCATTTCAAGGTTGAATAATGGCTTAAAAAAGAAAAACAAAAGAGGCTTTGAAACTTTTCCTAACCTTCAGCTCCACTAAACATGAAAACTGAATGCTGAATTCAGGGGAAGTGACCTATTTCTCAAGACTTCAAAAAGCTTAAAACTGCAAATGGCATTGACAAAAAACGTGTTACTTAGCCTCCTTTAAACAATATGGTGAAAATCAAGTAGAATATAAACTCGATTAGAGGCAAAAGGCCTAAAGAACAGAGTTCCTGGAAGAAACACATTTGTCCTAAACTTATTCTTGATTTTGTTTCTTCTTTTATAGCATCTCCCTGTTGTGTGTTCTGAAGAACTGGTCCCCGTGTAGTCAAAATGTGTCCATTGAATCGAGGGGTCAGTTGCAATTACAAAATAAATTAGGAAGTTTTTCCTGACCTTGCTCTTCAGTCAGAATTTTTCACCCAGCACTGCCACCACCAGGAGAAAAAGTATTTTGGTTACACATGGAAGAACGATACACTCAACATTTTACCTCTTTTGTGCTTAAGTAAAAGGCAGACTTAGTACACAATATGGCAGGGTTCACACTGAGGCACTCAGGGTATCTGGTGATTTCCTAAAACACTAAAATACCTGGGTTTTTAGAAGCCCCTAAGAAAGTGACCCAAACCATTTTCTATACTATTTGTCTTCTTAGCAATGCTTTGTCAAAATCAGCCATGAGAAGTGACGGAAATTAATTGAATTAAAGGACTCTCAATTAAAAATTGGCTAATTTTCACAGTAACTAGAAAACCTTTCTACAATTCAGGTTTAGTACTAGACAAGATCTCTAGCAGCTCCAGTTCTCTAAAGATGTCCAGGAATAATTTTTAATTTTGAAATAAATAGGAGATACAATCTTCTTCCTCTAATTTCCCTTGCATTCTTTGTTCCCATCTGATATTACCCTTCCCAGGTCTGATTCACAGAAAAAAAAAAAAATCTCTGGAAGCTGGAGTCTTGTTGAAAACACAGCTGAAACGATTGAGAGCCAGAAGAAACCAATGCAAGCCTCAAGTCACTGCTCAGAGTTGGTTTTTACAGATGGAACATGGCACAGACAGAGAGCTCTGTGTGATTCCCCTTCTCCTGGAGCAGGAAGGTCTGTCCAGGGTAGGGAGTCCTGGGGTTGCTTTTCCTCCTTCCCCAGCATCACTTTTGTTTTGTTCAAGCATCACTTCTCTGGTACCCACACAGGCGGGTGCAGAAATTGTCAGACTGGGCTTCCAAAATCCACATCTACCCTTGTTCACAGCCAAAACCCTCAGCGTTAAAACCTGAGAGCTCCAGACGCAATCCAAGGAGGCAGATCAGGGAGGAAAAAAATGTGGCTGCAAAGCCAAACCTTGGGCCTCAAAGCCGTCTCCAGGGGAGCTCTGAGCCCCTCCATCTGGGGCCATGTCCAGTGGGGATTCTCAGCACTGCAGGGATGGTGCTACTCAGGAAATCACCTTTCCCTCATGTCCATAGGGCAGTGCTGATACAGCAGCATGGACTCTCTTTTGTTTACTTCTTCGTAAGCCCTTTAATTAGAGCCTAGGCCGGTAAGGAAACTAATGTTCTCTGGGCTTTATTTCACTTTCTGAGGCGAACTTTTTCTCCCAGAAAAAGAGTTTACTAAGAAATGAGGCCCAGATTGGAAACATTTCTGAGTGCTGCTCACAGCTATCCCTTCCTTTCACCAGAAAGACGTCTGAAAAGAGAAACCCTTCAGCTCTTCCAAGTTTGTTTTGATTTTATGTAACTGCTCATTTTAATGTGGTTTCTCCTGCAAGAACAATCAGATCATACTGATGTCCCTAGCCTCAGGCAGTCAAAATTTCCTGGCACAACAATATTACAAAGATAGACAGAGAGAAAAAAAAAAAAAAAAAAAAAAAAAAAAAAAAAAAAAGAAGCCATGAGCTCTTTATCATCTACAACTGAAAGAGCAATCATAGAAACATGGAATGATTTGGGTTGAAAGGACATTAAAGCCCACCCAGTCCCACCCCCTGCCATGGGCAGGAACACCTTCCACTATCCCAGGCTGCTCCAAGCCCCAGTGTCCAACCTGGCCTTGGACACTGCCAGGGATCCAGGGGCAGCCACAGCTGCTCTGGGCACCCTGTGCCAGGGCCTGCCCACCCTCCCAGGGAACAATTTCTTCCCATTATCTCATCTGTCCATGTCCTCTGGCAGTGGGAAGCCATCCCCTGTGTCCTGTCCCTCCATCCCTTGTCCCCAGTCCCTCTCCAGCTCTCCTGGATCCCCTTTAGGCCCTGGCAGGGGCTCTGAGCTCTCCCTGGAGCCTTCTCCTCTCCCAGTGAACATCCTCAGCTCTCCCAGCCTGGCTCCATGGCAGAGGGGCTCCAGCCCTTGGAGCATCTCCATGACCTCCCCTGGCCTCTCTCCGGCAGCTCCAGGTCCCTCCTGTGCTGGGCCCCAGGGCTGGGGCAGCTCTGCCAGGGGGTCTCATCTGAGTGAGGCAGAGAGGCAGAATCCCCCCCTCCCAGAGATGCACATCTGTGAAAGACACAGGTCCCACTTGGACTGGGATGTCCCTCAGTGGCAGCTGAATCAATATTGCCGTCACTGAAGTGCACAGACCCCTCGGTGGAAAAGCATCATCTGCCCTGGTGCCCTTCAGCTCCCAGCTGGTTCCCTGCAGACACACAGCTTCTGGGATCTGTGGATAAGGGAAGCACAGAGCCAGGAAGAGCTTCTTAGCCTGTTTTTCCCACACCAGTTTCTTAACACACTGATGATTTTCCATTAGATTTGCCAGAGAGACTGGCACCTTTAATGCAGTTACATTCCTGCAGGATTCATGCAAATGGCAGGCAGGTGAGAGACCCTTTGGCCCCTAAACTCAGACTATAGAACTTTGATAGCACTCAGAAAAACAGAGGTCATGAAGCTTGTAAAATGACCACAGAAGATTAAAGAAAGTCAATTATGAACGATAGGAAGGAGTTAGGAAAACATTTTGTTTCTGTGCATAATTTAATCCCTTACTTTTTTTCTTACAGCTATAGAAGTTCGCTGTTTGAATATTTACAGACAGCACATTTTAGTGGTACATTCAACAAGCTGATCATCCTGATTTAATTAGGAAGGGTAATGCACACCTTCAGAGGAGCTCAGCAGGCTTTCAGACAAACTGAGGGGAAAAGCAGCTGGCATTACTGATAGGCCTAGGATAGATTAAAGTACCCTTCTTTGAAAACAAACACTTTTATAACCCCTTTTCAGAGCAAAGAGCATCTAGAAACCTCATTCACTTTTTGACAGACTGTTTTGCAAAATCCCTTCCGTGTCACTTGCTATATGATGTATGTACATATCTCACCACAGCCAATGATACATCATCTCTATCACTGCAGCCAGTGCTGCTTTGTTTGTATAAAAGCTTGGTTGTGGACTGAGATGATAAAAAAGATGAACATTAAGCACTGGTTACAGATAAGAGTGTAACAGTGCTTCAGAAGAGACAGAAAGTCTTTGAAGTTGCTGAGAAAGTTGAACAAATGTAAAACCAAAACACAGCAGCCCCCCAGCCACACCTGCCATGCTTTTTTTTTTTTGGCTTCTCCCCTGCTGTGCACACAGAGAAAAATACAACAGCTCAACAATGAGCAACAATCCTTTCACATCAATCAACAGTTTTGCTTTGATATAACGTGGGTATATTAACTCTTCAAAGCCAGACATTGGACCAAATACTCTCTGCAAAGAAAGCTGTGATCTGTTACAGACACCCTTCAAAAGCAAAGAGCAGCGTATGAAAATAAGTGAATATTAAGAGTTCAAAATTCCTCAGTCTTGTGGACATGAGGAGAAAGTACATGAAATAAGTGTTTGGAGTTTTTAGATTGGGTTTTGCAAACACTCAAGGTGTGAAGCTGAATTGTTCATCTGCTTAAGGAAGGAACGTATTTGACCATTTTCTTGGAGGATGGACAAAATTTCTTTCAATCAAACTGGAAATGAGGCCATTCCCACATTACAGATAAAATATGCACATGATGCTCTGAAAGAAGAGTTTGCCACGTTCCCATTAATGATCCAGCTCCTGGTGTGAGAACCACTTGAAACAGAAAGATGGAGCTGGATTTTTCCTGATCCCTTTCTAAAGGCAGAACAAGGAGAGGATCCACTGTAGAAAATACATCCATTTAGGCAAAAAATTTGCTTTAAAAATTGGGATTTTATTCCTGCCTGGATGGGGCCGCCTGCTCTAGTGTATAAATTCTGTCATTCTCAAGTGTTATCATCAGGACATCCCAGGATGACAAAGGCTTGGAGGACACTGTAGAACCCTCAGTCACAAAACTGCAGGCTGTGAAAGCTGCTTCCCAAAATGCACAGCTCCTGTTCACTTCAAATGTAAGCCAGTGAATCACTCATTTTGGCACATGTTTGACATGTGCTGGAAAAGTAAATCCTATTTTCTATTCCTGCCAATGGCTTTCACAGCCACTTCTAGAGCCCGAGCTCCCTGCTGAGTGTTGGCTGGCTTTTGCCCAGTGTCCATCACTCCTCATCCTCTGTTTCAAGCAAAATGAGGTGAATCTGACACAAGCAGGACAATTTAAGTGTTGTGGGAATCTCCTCCAGAGTGCAGCCAGCAAGCATCCTTCTGCTGACAGTCACGGGCATCAGAACAGGCCCTGAAATCCTTAATTCCTGCAGGGAAAAATTCCAGTACGACCCTTGGCTCTATAAACAATTCCTTCCACAAACACATCTCACCCCAGAGTGATAATTTGTAAAAGAAAAATCTTTTACAAATCTTTATTTCCCGCTGCTTCTTTCACCTGGATTACAAATATCATTTCATTTTCTGTTGGAGTTCCCTGAAACCTCGAGGACACCATGGAAACACATCCCCCTCCCACAGATTGTTTCAGAGCTGGCTCCAGAACTTCCCATCTTGGGGCAGGTGACCATTTCCCAGCCATTACCGGGGTGCCTTTAAGAACTCTCTTTGATTTCTGATATTCCCCTGTCCTCTCCAATTCCATTTCACACATCACAATCCATTAGTGGCACGGCAATTTTTCTTTTCTCCCCACTGTACCTTTTTTGCTGCCATTTCATTTAGATCAAATGAAAGCTGGACTATTCCTTTGTATTTCAGGGGTTTTTACATAGAAAAACATATCTTCCCTTTCTTTTCATAGGATATATGAATTTAAAGTGCAACTTTTACTAACTTGCTCAAGCACAGTGTTTACCAAGAAAATTCTTTCTCTTACGTATTTTATAAAAAGCACAGGGAAAAAAAAAAAAGGAAATTCCATTTATTCATGTAAATTACACAGAGAAAATTCGCACGCATTTGGTAAATATTATCAGGTATAGAACCATACCTTTACTTAAATAATATTAATAGGTCAAGTTCAAAGAAGTGTTATCTAATATATGCAAATGGATTCAATAGTAGCTGACACTGCTACCTCAAATTCACAACTGCAGATTAATCACCTTAGCAAATTTGTTCAATAATTTCTAAAGGATTCCATTGGTATGATTCTATTACACCGTGACTCACAGCTGATGAATGTTCTTCCAATTCTCACTTCTGCAGAAATAAAATTCATGAATGAAGGAATTAGTTCCCAAAAAAGATTTTTCTTTCTAGTATTGTAGAATCATTTTTAAACAGACCACAATTAAACCGCCAATGAGCTAATTAATATGATTACTTCAAATTTATTAACCAGAACCTGCCTACATAGAGAAGGCAATTAGTCTCGGTTATATATAGTCACTAGTCTTGGTTATTTATAAATATACACACGCATAGAAGATATAGTCAGTATATTCTATTGAATTATTTCATTAACTTAATGGGGAGGGAGGAAAAACCACAGCCACCTCCACCTTCTACCAATCACAGAGAAAATTCCTCAAACGTTATTTGAAAAGATACGGAATTCTGTGAAATAATATACTGAAACATGGGCAGAGCTAACTGTCCACAACATCAAGTCCAGGCAAACAAGCTTCCTTAGGAGTATTTTATGCAAGATTCCATCTCTTTTCAAATGCTCCAATTTACATGGGATAAAGGTGCTAAAAATAAGATTTTTTTTTTTTTTTTTGCTGTTCTGATAGAAAAGAAAGAAAAAAAAATATTGTCTTACTACATTGCAATGCTTAGCTTGTGGAAAACTCAGTCAATAATAAGATTAAATCCAAACTCTATGACTGAGGGGTGAGAATATGAGTTTTGGTTTGCTTCTCACCCCTTCCATTTTTTGGTCATCACCAAGACCTTTGTTAACAAGTGATCTCATCAGAGGAGCTCCTGTCTCTCCAGACTGTTCCTACACTTCCCAAACATTCCTGCAGCTCTCTGCCAACTGCTGAGACTTTTTTATACCACTTCAGTTTTTCAGTCCACCAAATCCCTTGTTTTCCACCAGCTCAAAGGAAATTATCAATGCTGCAGCAAAATCAAAATATGCAAAACCTGACAGTTGAAAAAAACCCAAGCAAACATCTCTCTATGCCCAACATGGTTTGCTAATCATTGAATTTGTCTTTATTTCCAATTTCAGCAGCTGAATTTTTCTCTGTGTTTGTCAGCCAAGTAGAAAACCCCAGCACCACTGTTTCATTTCTGTGCTTAATTAGCTGCAAAAAATGGAAAATCACCTCTCAAGTTGCTCTTCTGTGAACTCTGTTTTTATTGTGAATACATTCCTCTAACAAGTACAAACACTTGAGTTAAAATTTCTATTCAGCACACATTTATCCCCTGGTGCACCTACAAAAAGGTATTTTTAAAAAGTTTATAAATAGCAATATATTTTATTTTAATTACAAGAAGCAGCAAAGCTATTAACTTTTTATCAAATCTGGCACAAGTAAGTCTATTTTCTATTTTGTCAAGACTTAGCTGAGCTATGAACAGCCCACTTTGCCCTATTTTGCCTTGAAAAGCTGAACCAAAGAAGAATTGTTTGATAGCTTGGATGGACTTAACCCACTACCAATTTTCAATCCAAATGCAATAATAGCATCCTTTCCCTGTTATTTGTGTATTAGCATTAGAATATCCCAAAAATTACTCCTAAAGTCACCTCTACAACACTTCAGTAGGAGAATTAATAACCTTTAAGCAAAGTTCTGTGTTGCCCAAACCACTCTGGAGTAACATTTTACCACTAGCTTCCTCTACAAGGGCAATGGGGGTGATCATAACTCAATTACAGACAAAGGCAGGACACAGGGGACATTCTTTCTTGTCTCTTCTAGGAGAAACCAGATCTGACTGTGGAGGCCTTGTACAAATGAGGGAAACATACATCTGTGTGTTCCTTGCTTCTGTTTTCTTCATCACCACCACATTGAGCAGCCCCTGACCCTGATTCCCACCAGAAAAGCTCCTTAGGTCAACTCCGCTCAGGCAGAGAAGAGAGTTTCACTCTCCAAGGAAAACATGCACAATTTCCAACCTAGTTCAGACCAGCAGAAGACCTCTGGGACTTTCTCTGCAGCAAAGCCTTTTTTGTGTGTATTCCCTGCCAGTGAAAACACTCATGCACCCAATGCCAACAGCACAGTTGTGCAGACAGAAATGAGAACAAATGAGGTGCAGCACTGGAGGCTTTCAGGGAGAAAAGTGATAGGATGTTATTTCTGTAACAGAAACAACTTCCTTAGTATTCTTTTCAACCAGAATAAAATAAGAGTGAGAAAACCCCCTCTGTTTCTAATGACTCTCAACACAGCTGTGGGACGCATTCATTTGTAAGGCCATCCTTGTAAAAACATGTACTTTAAAGCATGCAGGAGACAGTCAACCTTTAAAGAGAGAACAGTTCAGAACCTTGACACAGCAGAACTGGTGATCTGCCTGTAATAATGACAAACCTCTCTTTGCTGGCTCTTAAAAACCAAAGAAAGCTAATTACAAGGATGACTGGTTCTTTGGTTTCCGTGCTTAAATATCTAATTGAAGAATCAGGCTCCTAACCAAGGAAAAGAGAACTGCTTCAGGTCCATACACATACTATCAGGTATGGCAGGGTACCATGGAAAGCAAGATTTTTATTATTACTCTGATCAATTCAAAGAAACCTGCTAAGCACTGAACCTTAAGATATCATTACAAAGTATCAGCAATAATTTTTGTACTCCTACAGTAGCTACTTTAAATTTAACTTCAATTGTTGTCATCGTATGTTTTTGTGACAAAGTTATCATTGTCTTCCCTCATTACTGAAATAGCGTGCATGTGTATATATATATATATATATATATATATATATATATATATATATATATATATATGTAGTCAAGTCACACATATCAATTTGAGTTATCTTGTTAAATACATTCCTCTCAAACCTAATGTAAGATAGAAAAAAAAATAAAACCCCAAACCATTGGACAAGAGCAATACATTAATCATACACAACTACTAATTTTCTCTTCCTCAATACCAGGAAGGAGTAGAGGGGAGCAGCAACACTAACTCTTACTTGTAGTGTATGAACATCTGTAAAACACAAAGAATAAGTACCTGACAAAAAATATTTGAATAGATCTGAAATAAATAAGATCTTTCTCTTTTTTTGCTTTCACAGCAAAAGAGATCTACCTAATTTAAACTCAGGCAATTTTTTTTTTTTTAAAGCTGAAAGATGAATTATTAAAAAAAAAAAGCCAAATCAATACCAGAAGAAGGGGAAGCCCTGGATTAGCATTCTGCCTGTGCTTCTCCATTTGGCCTGGGAGCAATCAGGAAGTTTTCAGTCTCTATCTTCCTCCTCTGATTGCCAGGAGAGCTGTGCTGGCTTCCTCAGGAGAAAGAAAAGAAACTAAACAACACAAGGCTCTGAACACAAACACCCATGAGAAAGGCAGAAAGGAAGAAAAGCAAGAAAACAAGTTTCTCACTCTCTGTGTATCTCTCATTCTCTCACTTCAGCTGTTTTTGCCTTCACATCAAAAAAAATGTCAGCTCTGTGACTTCTCCCTGCAACTTCCCAGTGAGCCTCATCCAACCTATTGTGTTTTCAAACACAGCTGGGATAAGGCATCACTTTTGCTTCCTCTAGAGTCAGTGGATAATTCTTTGTTAATTTTCATTGAAAACAGAGTGGATGGCCTTCAGAATACCTTGACTTACCTTGCCACGAGACCCTGAGCTCAAGCACAACCACAGTCTCCACTGAATTTACAGCAATAACAACCACGGCAAAGGCATTTCTATCGTGCAGGGGACAACCCTGTGACACCTGAAGTCTCAGGGAGTATTTTAGACCTTGTTCACTTAGACTTTCTCCTGCCCTGTAAGAAGATTTGCATGGAGAAAGTTGACATGGAAAAAAAAGAAGTACAGCAATCTGGCTTTTGAGCAAGGACAGGGGAGAACTTTTATCTCATTTCACATTACTTGAGTTGCTACATTTGAAAACAACGCAGTTTCATGCACTGTAAAGACCAAAAACTGCTCAAAATTGCTTCATTTAGTTATCACACTACCACACCAAAGCCCCTCACACCTTATGACTTACTAATTTCAATTTATGATTGCAGAAATTGTAGTTTGTTAGATCTACAGAGACTAGTGGTCCACGCAAATCAGTGAGCCCAAACTGAAACTGGAAAGCATGAACTAAAACTGCACCCTAAACTAACAATGTGCAAACCACAGGATAGTACAAATTATTTTCCATTGATGAAACAAGGCACCAAAGTTTCTGAGCCAGAGGCCAAGCTCATGAGAAAAGGGTAGGTTTTCAATTTGGCACTTTAGAAGTAAGTAAACAATGTCCTTAAATCGAATATGGCATAATAGCTACCAACTAAAGAGACTACAAATGTTCTTCTGCAGTAAACTCCTACTTTTAATGATCATGAAGTTATAAAATCCACAGTGTTCTGCTGCTTATGCTGCAGCATCAAATCTCTACTTGGTCTCCAGGTGATGTTAATGAGAGAACGTATTCTCCTACTATCAAGCTCAATTTGAAAGAAATCCCAGCATTACTTTAAACCAAATCAATATTTAGTTCTTCCACTGTTACTTCCTCCTATCAAAACCAAGGAGAAAAAACAGCCTGTTCACAGGAGCCAGAGGAGAAAAGAAACCCACAGAGCAGTCAGCCTCACCTTGATGGACAAAAGTGAAAATTAATACAGAAATACCAATTAAACAGCAGGCCATTAAAATAAATAAGTCAGGGTCTACAGCAGATGAGTCAGAAAAATCAAATCCCTTGATGGGAGAACAACTGGGATGGAATCTGGGTAGTGGCTGACTGCAGCCAGTGAGAGGTAAAAGTGCCTTGGTTCTTTTGGAAATGTGTTTCTCGCCTACAGCAGTCCAGAGGATCTTTGGAAATCTTTAGAGTTGATATGTAACAGGATAGACAAAGAACAAGTTGTTCTGGTGACCCCTGTTCACTTTCAGTACAAAATTCAGGCTTCCATAGAGGTTAATAACAACCGTGATATTCTAGACGTGAGGCTTCATACTGAAACATTTTTAGCTTAAAGGAAAACAGGATTGCTTTGTTAAACAGAAAATGCATCCACATTTTTGTAAGCTAAACCAACAGCAATGAAATTGCACAAAGTGGTGACAACAGTCAGTTATTTCAGAGCAGGGTGCTCAGGGAAAGGATTGTCCCTTTCAGTGCTAATGGACTGATCACACAGGCACACGGACATTCTGGCAGGTGACAAAGAGGCTTTTCATATTATGCATTCTATTCAGGGATATTTTATACACACATGTATAACCCCAGGTGGTAAACAAGCTGGTTCACATTTCCTGCAGGTAACGTAAAAGCTTTCCCTATAGACCAATTATACCGTGCAGAAATTAAGGTTTCAAAAAGAGAAGAGAGCCATAGGGTGAGAGCAGTGCTCAAGGACAGAGCAACCAGTCCAAGTCAGGTCATCTAAAGACACACACAGACGACACGTGAAAGAAAATATTTTATTTCTTTCTTCACTACTATCACCCAAACCCCAAAAAAAGCCCAGAGATGCAATCACTCATGTACCTCTGAATGGCTGCGCACACCCACACCCCCCGCCCCCCCGCCACAGAATCCTAAATCAACTGAACTAAACACAAAAGAAAAGAATGTAGAGAAGTAACCAGGTTTGAATCACATCTTTGAGAACAAAGTGGATCAATCAGAGACTTTCACCAAAAGCAGGTAGGTCTACAGAATCCTTCAGAAAGAGAATACCTCCAATATGAAGTACCATGTACACTGTCCCTCAGTAAGATCAGGTTTCTGTCCTCCTGCCCGCTCACTGCGACACTGAAAAACTTCAGGGACCAAATCTGAAATGTGGGCACACAGAGCACTGCTCCCAGCAGTGAACAGGTACCTGAGAGGCCCCCAGGTTCCTGGTGATGGTGATCTGGACAGGTAAATCCCTCAGGCAGGACAGGACTCCGTCCTGGGAGGTCAAACCCAAGCAGGAAAGATGTGGAGCTTCCTCGTACATCAGCCTGAGACAGTGGAATGCTCCTGCAGAGGAGTTTATTGAGTGAAGACTTCACTGCTAAATGTGAATGGATTTCTGCAATCCACACGAGTCAGAGACACGAATGGAAAACAGATTTACTTTGAAACAACAGGAGTTAGACTGAGACACCTTTCAGCCTGCACAAGCCACCCACCCATTTCTCAGCCAGGAATATCTGAGGAAGAAAGGAAAACCGTGGATTCTCCCCCCAGCTCCCAGGCAATGTCATTACAACACACTGACTCAGGGGAAGCTACAACTTCCCTGCACATCTCCTGTGCATGGCTGGAAAGCCCTGGAAAACTATTAAGCACCAGGAGAAGAGCACAGACTGACAGAAATTAAGTTCCTTCCTCTTTTTCTTTTTTTTTTCTTTTTCTTTTTTTTTTTTTTTTCAAGTTAGCACCCACCTCCTCCACTGGGCAAACAATGTTCTTTCAACACCCCATCTGAACAGTTAATATCCAGCTTGGCTTCCTGTGATCCACCCTGCCTAAAATCTTCTTGCCTTGGGGAATCTATTTCCAGAACAAAGAGCATCTTCTCCTCAGAACTGGCTTTCTTTCCTGCAACACAGCTTCTCAGTCTCCACCTTCCAGAGCTTCCCAGAATAATTAAGGGGACAACCTTAAGATTTCAAAACACAAAATGAGGATTTGGGTGCTTAGTTGTTTGCCACTGAATTTCCCAAGTTCCTCAAAAGGTCTGTGGGTAGCAGTGGTGGGTGGCCTACTGCATTCAAGAAGAATCTCAGCTCCCAACTCAAAATCTTTCTGGACAATTGTTTTTCCAGGAGTAGGCACTGCTCCTGGGGAGCCACAGGAAAATGTCCCGTGGGATTTCCAAGAGTTCAGCAGACAGACAGCATCTTGTTTACCTGACAGCAGTGAAGGGAACATCTCTGCTGTGCCCTGTGTCTCCAGTTGCCCTTCCCAAGCTGTTGCAGGTGTCCCATTCTAATAACACTGACATTTATTAGCTGCTTTTATAACAGAGGGAAAAAAGAAAGTCTCTACTGAGGATGCCTGACATGCAGAAAATTTTCTTTCCAGTACCTCAATTAGAACACATTTTAAAATTTCAGTCCATAACACACCAGATTGATTGTTACAGAAAAGAAAACCACTAATACTTAATATATTCCCCAAAGAAGAGACTTAAAATCAAGGAGCAAATAACAAGGTAAATAAAAAATTAATCAGAAAGTGAGGTAGTGCTGCTACTTTTGAGAAATCTGGGGGCCATGGAGAATCTCCCTGGGTATTTTACCAGGGGTAAAATGGTGTTTACCATTTATAGGCAAATGTCCCACCAAACGACAGGTTCAGCTCTCTGATGAGATGAAGTGGATATATATATCCTGCCTGGAAAGCTGGTAAACTGTCTGCAGCTTTGTGTCTTCCCTCCTGATTTTATATCCTGTTGCAATGACGAACCTTCCATAATTTTGTTGAAACTTTTATCCCCCACAAAACGTAGATCAAGGAATGTTTTACGCTTAACCACACAGGGAAAATTGTAGTGACACAAAAGCAGTGGAAATGCTTAAAACATTATTAGTAGATTGTTTTTATCACAAAACCCGTCGAAATACAGAAAGCTGGTGGTTCTTGGAGATTAATTACTACAGAAAAAACCCCTCTGACTGTTTTGCAAAGGTATTCAGAGTAAAGTCTCCAATTCTTTCCTCATCTTTGCTCTGTGGCTGGAGGAATTACCATGTAATTGTTGGAAAAAGAAAAGGATGTTGGTGAAGCACGTTTCACACACTGAGGTTTTTTTGTGAACTGTATTTTTCTGTACACCAGGAAAACAGCTCACTTGACTTGAGAGCACTTGACCCCACTTGTCCCAAATATCATGATGTGGTGCCCAATATCAGAATTTTGAATTGTCAGTAGAGGACTTTTCTCTCATTCCCATTCAGACTTAAATAATAATTGAAAATCTGGTTCATTGCTGAAATATCAGGGAGATGTGAAGCACAGTGCAGAGGCTTTTTGATGACTAATTACAGATAACCAAAAGGGGGGGGGGGGGGGTGTGAGTTCTCTGAAATGACAGTAGAATCACACATCTGATAAATGCAAGCATGAAACAATGTGCTAATAAACAAGAAGACAAAACAGTGCATCAGAAGACCCAAAAATCTTTACAGTAGTGACTGTGGCCTTTCTGTTGTAATCAGAATTTGGTGAAGGTGGTCTTGCAACTGAAATGTTGGAGTGGGTGGAAAATTCAGAATGACCACCAAGGAAACAGTGACCTGAAGTAGAATTGATGTCCCAGACAGATGTGGTCACAGGCAGAAACAGCTGCTTAAAATCCAAGTGAAAGCCTTCTGCAGCCTGGAGAGGCCAGAGGCCAGGCCATAGGCAAGCACTTGCTTTCCAGCGAGGTGTAGTTTCAGGCACTGAGAAATGAAGGGTTTGGCAGCAAAATCTTTGGAACGAAAATTGATTTCAAGGTAGCCTCCTGACCATATTCCAGTCTTTCAGAGCTGGACAGGGAGAGCCTGAACAGCTCTCTTTAATACGTGAATGCTCCTGAAGAAAAAGATGTTAAATTAACTGTGCATATTTGCTTAGGAATTGGGATTAATATACATTACTGATTTACTGGTCTTTGCAGCTTAAGGTAATTGTAATGTCTTCAAAAGTTTGAAACAAAATTCTGTGTACTGAATAACTCATGCAAATATTGTAATAGAATTCAGTCTCTATGCTACTCAAATACAAAAGACTAAACCAGTACTATTCTACTCCTGCCAACACTTTTAGTCTTCAAAAGAACAAATGCAGAAGCATTCCCAGTTAACCAACATGGTGTCCCAGGCTGACCATCCCTCCCAGAGGATTAGGAACTCCTAACCCCTCATCACATTGAGAAAAAATAACTGACTACAGTCACAGAGGTATGGAAATTTTCCACTACCCCAGCAACACATTAATGACGGGTTCCAGCCCTAAATTTCTTGGCCATTTATGAGATGAAGGCCAAAAAGCACAGGTCATGCTGTTGGTCATGTTGAGTGCTCAGCTACCTACATGAATATCCATCAGAAATAGTGGAAAAGTGGAAAGTTAATGGGAAAGGAATAGTTGGAGAAGGAAAGCCAGGAGGTGCAATGCATTTGACATCCCCACTCAGACATAACAGGGGCTCACAGGCAGAGAGTCACAAGGAATCATAAGGGACACAGAAATAGGTGGGCAGCTCCATTAGAATCAATTTCCCCCTATGCACAAGGATTTATGTGGAAAAAAGTAAAAAAATAAAAATTACTTATGGGCGAAGTGGCTGAGGACCATCAAATCCTGTGGACAAGGGGGGAACTCAAGTGAAAGTGGGCTCTACAGAGAACTCTGTGTGAGGAGAAATTACTCTTAAACCTTCACATGTATCTCTCAGGAATGAGAGAAGACAAGAGCTAAAGACAAAAAACACAGGATGGATGGGGCCTGGAGCAACCTAGAAGGGTGGAAGGTGAAGGTGCCCCTGCTCACAGCAGAGGGCTGGATTTAGATATCCTTTAAGTTCCCTCCCAACCCAAACCGTTCTGTGATCCTGTGCAGGGGTTGGAGTCAAGATGATGAAGTTCATGCAGTGGGGAAGAGAATGTACTGAAGAGTTCTGTGGGAAGTTGAAGCTGAGAACCCAGCTGAGTTTGGATGAAAAAAACAAGGACAACTCCAGCATCACAGTACTGCTCCATTCTCCTGTGTGGAAGAGAGAAGAAAGACAGTAACAGAATGACTGTGATAGAGGTAAGAGTGACTGGAAAGGTTGATGAGTGCCACCTGCAGTGACAGGTGTTTGGTGACAAAAGCAGCAGCATTTCAGGAAGATTTTGCCTGGGTTAATGATGTAATTTTTAGCTCCTAATAATTATTTAAATTAGGATCATTTTCAATAGCTCTAGCAGGGTAAACCCAGAGCAACTCCTCAACTTCTTTGCCCCTACCTTGCTATCCTCTCTCCTACTTTCTGTTGCCATTCAGTTTCTCTCTTGTGCCTCACTTCCCTTCATCAATTTCTACACAATCCAGCCAAAAGACCAACCACCAGCATATCCTCTGGGTCAGAAGGCAGCACATCAGCTTCCAAACACATTCAATTTTTAACTGTATTCTAAAAAACTGTGAGTTGCCAAGTTTGCCTTCATTAGAGGGACCTCACCCCAGCATCGACCTGAGTGCTGCAAACATCCTGCAAAGAGTTCCCCAAATGGGACTTGTTCTGAAACACTCTGTCCTGCAGCGGGAGAGGGAATAGAGAGATTTACAACAACCATAAACACATCTTTAAAAGGCTGTTTTATGTGGGACCTGTGACAGTTCAGAGAGGCTTGCTGTGCCTGTGGTGTTGGGTCCAGGAAAAGAAACTGATCTAGTTTGGGGATGAAGCAGTAGGTGGCAAGAACAAAAGCATAAAGAATCACTAAAGGAAGAGAGTCTGGTACACTGGATAAATACAGGGTTGGGTGTGGGAGTTTGTGGCTTAATTAAATGCTGAGACACCCTGGACAAACTGAACAACCCACATCTGGAAACAGATGTGTTTGCTTAACAAAATATCAATGCTGTAAAATGCCTTGAAAATTTATTGACTTTTTTGGAGAAAACATCAAGCAGTAATACCCAAATCCTCTATTTTCCTTTGGATTTCATAATGACAGATGAACTTTCTGTGTGCTTTAGCAAGTGAAAATGGATAAAACACTTTCTTGTGCAAACCACATGAATTTATCTCTTCACTCACACTTAGTCTGAAGTAACGATGTAATGTAAAAATAGAGCAAAATATCCAGAGAGGTGTTGGGTTTTTTTTTTTTAACAGTACATTTATTCTATGGACAGTAAATAGTGAGACTTCAACAGAATATGAGGTTTCTTTCCTAGACTTAAAAAATTGTTTTTTTATCTTCATGGCTGCTGGGTCACGAGGCACCTTGTACTGCAGGACAGATGGAAAAACCCACAGTGCTCACTCCCTCCCCAACACCTTCGCAGGATGAAGGACAACTGTAAGGCTGGGAAACAAACCCAATGTTAAACCAAGTGTGGGTTCAAAGTGCAACTGCAATAAACGAGGCAGACATGTGGCCCCATACTACAGAATTCTCTTTATTCCCTTCAAAAGGATGACTGACATTAACTCAATTTATATGGTTGGTTATGAAGTGAAGGAAAAGCATCACTTCAGCCACTGTCATGGTTTAACTCCAGCCACCAAGCCCCCCACAGCCACTCCTTTTCCCAGAAGAGCAGGGCCTCATCCCATGTACCAGGGACTTGGGAAGACAAATGTTATCACTTAAAACTTCTCCCCTTTCTCCTGGTCCCCCCCACTTTGTATCCTGAGCATGATGACACACAGTCTGGAACATCCCTGGGGTCAGTTGGGGTCACCTGTCCCAGCCATGTCCCCTCCCCAGGAGGGCCAGAGGAGGGGAAGGAAAGGCCTTGGCTCTGTGTGAGCTCAGTAAGAGCAGAAACCCCTCTCTGCTATCAGCCCTGCAGCTCAGCTCAGCACAAACCCAAACACAGCCCCACACTAGCCACTGGGGAGAAAAAGAACCCTACCCCAGCCAAAACCAGCACAGATAGATAGCTCTAAAACAACTTTCTGGATTTGCTCTCCCTCCAATGGGAACAGTGAGGGTAACGTGGTTGTCTTCAGCCATGAGATCTCCTTTCACCTCTGCAAACACCAGTGTGAACATCCTTTGTCCTCTTTCGAGTGGATCCTACTTCTGTGATCACAGAGAGGTGCAAAGCTCACAGAAATACAAGCCATGGATTTCCTGGATAACACAGTGGATAAGAGCTCTCGCCCTCTTTTGATATCTAACATCACTTTCCCACACTGGCTGGAACTACTGATGCAAAATGAACTTTCAAATGTGCATAAAGAGTGTGGCAGGACCCTGACATGTCAGTTCTGTGGCCAGAGGTGCCCAATAAGTTTCAAAACCAGCTCACATACTGCACAGGCTCATTTAAAGAATGATTACAATGTGATCAGAGCGAATTTGGAAGCCATGGAATTCCCAGGGCTCACCTCAAGAGCAAGGAGCTCTCCTCAAGGGCTTTCTGCTGGGAGGGAGCAATCCTTGGAGTTGGGACACCTTCGGGATGTCAGCAATCAGGCAGTGGAACTCTGAATAAAACAATTGCTGTCATTGAAAAACTTTATTTTGGGTAAAATCCAACTACAAAAATATTTAAATCCCATCACCTCACAGAAACTCTTATAAACTTAGTTGCCATTTCTTTTTAGAATATTTAGGAGAGCATTTCAGATGACCCTATATTTTCTACTTGCCCAGACAGCCACCGATTAGAGAGAATTCCTGGGCTAAATTGTATTTGTCTATTATCATGCTAATAATAAACTAATCCTCTAAGCATTTTATAAATATTAAAAAATGAGAGCAATCAGTTGGCATAGTTTTGGAAAACAATCAGAAAACGCACGAGGCTGTGGTAAATTTTTCCTTGTGGTTTGGCTAATAAAGAATATTAAATATAAAGCTTCAAATCTTATCTCTTGTGGTCACAGAACATTGCAATAAATGTATGCTTTTCTTACACCTTCCATCTGTTTCAGACACAGCTTCAGTTCTTCCTGTACCCTCCCCAGACTCAAACCTTTAGATTCTATAGTTTGGGTAGCCATTACATTTTTAAAAAATGCATTTACTCTTAAAATAGTGTAACAAAATGTTTGCTATTGTCTGTCAAAAGAAATGCAAGTTAGGTATGCTTTTCTCTTCTTCTTTAAATCAATTCACTAAAAGCTTAATATTCTTAGTAGCAGTTCTTGCTAAGAACTTAATAGTTCTATTGCTGTGTCTCTATGTGAAAAAAAATGAATTGTTTAAACCCTTTCTTGTAATAGCTTATCACGACAATTGGTCTCCATGTCTTTGCATTTCCAAGAGTTTCCAAATCCACTTTTCTAATAAAAGAAAAAAAAAAAAAATAGAAGTGCAGGAGAGAAAGAGAGAGAGCAGGTAAAGACTTTAGAGCTCAGCTGCATTGCAAAATCGAGTTCAGCACAGTACAAGTTTTGTTCTCCATATCCTACAAGGGGGAGCTGATTTGTGTCTGTCAGTCTCTGAGATCCGTAGCTGTCAAGGAAAGGGGAGGAAATTCACTTATCCTGGGGATGGAAGCTGGTTTATAAAGACAGACAAAGCTTGGATCATTTTTCTCCAGCCAGGGTGTGTCCAGAGCTATCAGCACCTCAAGTTTGACCCAACCCAGCAGTTCGGCTCTGGCTGCATTTCAAACCCAGACTGGACAATTTCCATCCTCAGACACAGCCCAGATCCACAGCCGGGCACTCTCCGCCCTGTGTCACCCACGTGCAGTTACAACCACAAACGCTGTCCTGTGCCACAGCAGGGACAACAGTGACAGGGAGCCGCAGCACCGCCTCCCCTCCTGGGAGGGGGCTCAAATAGCAGCAGATTCGGGGGGAGGCTGCTGTTTAGGCTCTATTTTGCAACTCACAAAGATGCCTCAAAGAAAAAAAATAAACAACACAGAGATAAAAGATCTATAGTTACTAAACATGTCAGGAAAAATATGGGCAGAGCATCCCTGGGAAAACAAACCCGAATGGCTGTGTGTGATAGACCAAGGTTATCACTCACTCCATTTTATTCACACACTAAATAAATCCCATCGTTATCTTTAACAGGTTAAAACACAAAAAAACTCCAATGGTGCTCTTTCATGCGCCAGCTCAGATAATTATTCATTTCAAAATCTGAAATGTCATTTATGTCCTGGATGAAATAACTTTTAAAGTATTGCATTTAGAACAATCCCTACACTGTAGTACATTGCAGCTCACAATATCATCTGCATTTTCTTTATTCAGTAAACTTTGATGAGTTTTCCACAACCCTCCCTCAAACACACACACACCAAAAAAAAAAAAAAAAAAAAAAAAACCAAACCAACAAATAAAAAAAAACCCCACCAAAACCCTGAGATGCAGAGCCCACATGCAAAATGGTCATCAATTACAAAGAAAAAAATTAGCAATAAATATTTATACTTCTGCTGTGGATTCAGTACAGATCATATTAAATACCAACAGATTCCACATTCATAAATGTTACTAGGAAAGCCACATTAAACTTGCAAACTGGAAAAGCAATCCTTCAGCTGCAGCCAGCCTTTCAGAACATGGGAAGGACTTCTAGGAGACAGATGCAGCAGAGACTTTGACCTCTGTGTCTCTCTGCTGGAAAGAACGGATGCAATAACTAAAAAAAAAATAATTGAAACTTCGGAAATATTTGACAAAAAAAAAAATCCTTCAAGGGGAAATTGGTTTTTCTCTCTCTACAAAAAACACAAACTGTTCAGAACACCAGTGATCATATAAGCCTGTCACTGGATAAACTCTCATCTCAGGCAGAATGATGAATTCCTGCCTTGTTCATCTTTCAGCTGCTTCTCGGTAAACAAGTGGAGGTTCCAGCTCCTGAAGGCCCAGGCAGGAGGAATCAGGAATGACTCTTAGATCCCTCCTGAGCCCTCATCCCTAAGGACTGTGCCCCGGGCATGTCCCCACCAAAGTTGATGCACCCTCTGCTGTTTTGTCACAGCCTTGGCTGTCCCTGGCCATCCCCTTGTCACCAAGGGAGCCATATTCCTCGAGCTAATAACTTTATTGTGGCAGTAAAGGAGCTAAGAAACCTTTCCAGTATATTCTTTCTTTTTTTTTTTTTTAATAGAAGCAGAGCCATCTCTGCTGTTGTATTTAATTAGAACATCACTTTACCACAGCTTCCTTTGCAACTTTGAGACAGAACAATGCAACCCCTATTTAATAAAGCTGAAAGCGTGACAGCGCAGAGAAGCGCCTGGGAAAAGAGGGTCTGTTGGCAAAGGCGTGAGGAGTAGGAGCAAAAGGGGCATAAAATACACTGAGGTTATAAGAAATGAAAAGGGAATTAAATATTATCATATGACAAACAGAGCCTATATTTATTCAAATCTGATTTGAGTTGGTCACTCCCCCTTTGACGAGAGAGAGCTGTATTTAATTTCAGCTTTTTACAGCCTGTGTCTTCTCCCACTCTGTTATGCTGAGGCAAAGCTCAGTGATCTACAGATGAGTAGCTCACTGCCTTTCCTGGCAAGTTTTAGGTTGGGTATCAGGAAAAGTTCTTCCCCCAGAGGGTTCTGGGGCACTGAACAGACTCCTCAGGGAATGGGCATAGCCCCAAGGTTGTCAGAGCTCCAGGAGGGTTTGGACAATGCTCTCAGGGATGCACAGGGTGGGATTGTTAAGGTCAGGAATTGGACTGAATGATCACAGTGGTCCCTTCCAGCTCAGGATATTCTGTGGTTCTGTTATACATCAGAAGTTCTCATGGTAGGGAACAATGGCAGGTAACTGAACTCCACATCCTCCTCCCCACCCTGCCAGCAGCAGGACAGCCAACACCTACAGACCACCTGAGCACCTGCCAAGCCACAGAAATCACTCTGGTTTAAACAAAAGGTGCCTTGCCATGAGATATTTGTGGGGAATGCAAAAGTGAGCACAATCCTGAGAGCCTAAAATACAGCAGTGCTGCACTGACAATCAATAGCTCAGCAGAAATCCTGTGCAACAGCTTGGGGAGGAGGGGTGCTGCCAGTGGCTCTGCATTCCCATGTGGATTTCCATCCATGGCTCGGAAAGCAGGAATCAACCACAGAGCCACACCTTATCCGAACATTTTGTTTCCTGTGCTGGAACCCAGTTGCCAGTGTGACTAGCCTACTCCAGCCCTGGAGAGACAGAGCGAGGAACACTGGCTGGAGTGACTTGCAAAGGAGCCAAGAAAATCCGGCATTTGGAATGCTTTGCTCCATCCAATCAAACTCCACTTGATAAATAAGTGACCAGTTGCTCTGGGAGACTGAGCAGAGGTGGTTCAGCACGCAATGCGGGTGAAATGAAAATCTTGAAGAGAGGTTGTCTTGGCAACATTGTCTGATACATATTTAAAGATAAAATCACTCTCCAAAGCTAATGTAAAGTGGATGCCAAGAGATAAGAAAAAAAAAATGTAGGCAATTCTAATATCTTCATAGCAGAAAGCTCTGCCTTCTGTCAGTTGCCTGAATTGTTTTGGGACTGCTTGGTAGGGTTCCCTCTGTTCATTGTAAAACATTCTTTTTATAGAAAATGTTAAGGTAAACAAATAAGTCTGGGAAAACATGGCATAAGCTCCTCCAAGACACCATGTGAAACAGCACGGTGCCTCAACATCCAAAGTACCACCTTTCCTTTTACACAGATTAACACACAAGCAGACAGCTATAACACTGCTGCGCAGACATGGTCTCATTATCAATTGGAGCAGGCAACTTGCACAGGTAGGCGCCTTATAAAGCATAGAAACTGTAGTCCTGGTTTTGTGCCTGAGATGTTTTGGTTTTCTGAAATTCTTTTCCCAGGGGATTTTCCATAAACAAGAGACATGTTTTTGTAAACTGTACCTATGTTTTCATTCCTTTTCCTAGGAGGGACTTCTTCTTGATGTCCCTCTGGTCTGACCAATGGGATTGAAGAGGTTTGTCTTCTCATCACCAATCAAACTGGTCTGTGCAAAAAAGTATGTGAGGGAGACACACGACAAAAATAGAGGAGTCATTTTCAGCCTTCTGAAGATGGAGTCTATGTTGCTGTGGTGTACAACAGCATCAATAGAGACTGGTAAAGATTTTTCACTTTTTATTTTTTTAACTGCTCTTTGTGCAGTGATTGATTTTTAAGGGCCTTAAGTGTTGTGTGATTTCTTCTGCAAGGAATCTCATTAGCCCAGGGTCAGATGAGATGGGCAGGAAAACCTTTGAAACCCCGACAGGGACCTGGCACAACACATGACAGAGTGAAAATGCCCCAGTGCTCCCTGCTCCATCCCACCAGGTATCTGGGCAACCCACCCAGGTGCTGCCTTCCAGCAGTAATCTCTTAGGACAGAAATTCCAATTACTAATCATATTCAAGAAATTACTTTGTTGCTAAAATGCTCTACTTCTAATTTGATAAGAGTTTCACCTTAGAAGAATGTAGACTCTGCCTGATTTCTTATTCCTTCTGTGCTTTTGCCAGGATAATGAGAACAGAACTAAACTGGCAGGACCCAGATTATTTGTCTCTTTTTCAAGTAGTTTAACACCAAAAGAAAAGAGAAAGGGGGGGGGGAAAAAAAGGTAGCAAATCCTACATTTTTCTACATTTCCTTTCCTTCCGTTTTGCTTCAGTGGATCATTGCACTCAGCCCAAAATTCCACATTAAATCAATTCCAGCAGGAAATAAAAAAATGTTTTCAAGATTTTGCTGTGCCCCTTCAACCTCCCTTCTCACAGACCTCAGGACCCAGTGAGGTTGGTGGGTTCCATCTCCAGGGCTCCTCAATGCCTCTTTTTCTAGCCCACAGCTTGTCCCTGCACTGTAAGGGGCCCAGTGCCTCCCTGTGCCCTCTGAGCTCCTCTGACCTTGCACCACCAGCCAATAACAACTGAGTGATGATCATTTTCTCCAGGTCATCAGCTCCAAGTACCTTAAGACACTCCCAACTTTTTGTAACTAGACAGCCTCTGCTATTCCTACCAAATTGCCACTTTCTCCATCCCCCCATCTCTCCTCTCCATTATGCTCCTGAACAGCCTCTTGAGGCAACTACTGCTGAAGTTGGAAGAATTGAGGCAAATTACTGCAGAAGATTGATTTAAACACAGGTGACATCTTCATCACATCTCCCAGTCTGTGAATAATAGATATTCCTTAATTCCCCTCCTAATGACCATTTCTCATTGCAGAGAGGCTTGGTAATCCCTCACTCCCAGGCTCAGCCGAGCACTACAGAAAAGCCATTTTTCTATCAGCCACTCAGCATACTTTCAAAGAAAGCCTTCAGAGTAATTTCACCATTTTTGACTTGAATTTCTTTTTTATTAGCTATCCTGCTTTCTTCAGTTCTGGCTTGTAGCACTGCTCTGCTCCCAGATGGCTCAATCTTTCCCTTGCCAAGGACAAGTCTGACACATTTGTGAAGGCAGGATTTTCTTAATGGGAACATAGAAGTGGCAGACCAGGAGAATGCAACAATTACATTTAACTGGCTGGCAATAACGGATGATCCCAAATACCTGCTGTTAATGCAATCTAAGTCTCAGCTACAGCTGAAAAGGAAGGGGGACAAAGAAAAAACTTAGAAAGGGCAAACCCTGAAAGCTTTATCTTTGATGATGTAAGTGATAAAGTGGAACAGATAATTACCTATCTTAACACCAGCAAAAATAGGGGATTTGGGGCCAAAACAGTTCAGCCTTGAAGAGAAAAGACTGGGAAATTTACAAAGAAACAATCAGCACCAAAGAAAAGTTCCTTCTGAGTATATTTCAGAGTTAACAGTGCTAGTTTTAGCTGCAGGAACATGAAACTTACCTAGGTAGGTACAAAATACATTGTGGGGTTTTTTTCATCTTGCCTCAGGAATGTAATGTATAAAAAAATCCCTTATATATTAAGGATGTCCTTCACAGAAGGGACAATGTCTACCAGAAATTTTTCTCAACAATTAAGCCAGCTGGGTGTTCCAGCAAAGAACTGTTATTCCTATTCCCATATATTTACCTGAGAGCTCCTTAATTTCAAAATTATAGTAATTAGGAGGGAGGGGGTTTACATTCTCCATTTCAAGGGAGGCTCCTGCCTTCCTTAGCAGACACCTGTCTTTCCAAACCAGGACAAAACCCAGGCCAAGACACTCTTACATTTATCTGATAAAAGATTCCATAATGGAAAAATCTATTTTCCTGACAGAAGCTGCAGTTTTGCAGGGCCATGAGAAAATTCTTCAACCAGCAGCCTCAGAAAACCTTTGAAAGCTGATGTGTATTATTGAAGGGTACATTACTCTGCCATCAGAACCTTCCAAGCCCTTCAAGGACAAAAGAAACCCAAACATACTCCTGCAATCAAGGATCTAAAACTCAATCCAGTGGGCAAGGTTTATGTACTTTGTCCAGAGTGTGACTGTAGACAAACTTCAGTATTCCTCTCCCCAGTTTCCCTGATTAAGACTAGACAGGTTAAATGGAGCCTATGCTAAATCCTTCTTTAGAATCCTACATCAATCACCAACTTTCTCCTTGATTTTGGTGGGGTGGCAACATCAAACAGGTACAAAAAAAACGCATACTGGACTCTCTTTTTGGGCTCTCTGACACTGACAGGGTTAGAGAAGGGACCCAGGGGCAGCTCCCAAGAACCCTGGTCCATCTCTAGGCCCACTTGAAACCTCACAGCAATGGGGCATCACAAGGATTAGGAAAAACTTCTGGACTACATTTACAGCATTTAAAAGGACTGGCAATTTGCTTTCCAGAAATAAAAACATTTAGCATAATGTTTTAGCAGAAAGAAAAATTAGCAGAAAGAAAAACAGAAATAAGAACATTGTTCAAAATGAGAATTCAATAGATAAATCAAGCAGCCAAATGAAGGACCAAATTGTAAACTTTCTCAGACAAATTTTGGTTGTAGCATCTCTAAAATTTCATGATAATGCCGGCATTCTGTGTATATGCACAAATTTTCATTATGCAGAGTATAAAATGTTCTGTCTCAATAAGCATATGAAAGGAGAAGTGTAACGAAACAGCACATCCCTGCCTAAGTTATGTAGTCCCCATTTTTCTGTGATACCTGGATTTTTATGCAGTTGGACTGGGGAATCATTGCAAGTCCCTTCCACCTGAACAACTCTGTTCTCTTTTAACTGACTTCTATCTCATGTTCTCTTTTTTCTTCTCCTAAATGACCACTGCTCCGGAATTTTTCAAAGAAATTCCACATTAGAAACAGATTTTGGATGCTGAAACTGCTCTTGGTTATCCCAGAAGGAAATTACTGAAGCAACGAGAAACACTGGGTGTCCCATATTTGTATTAATTCCACAAGCAGGTAAAAAAATGAGTAAGTAAAATCAAACCCAGAGCAATATTCTTACCAATATCTTCAAACAGGAAAAGGAGACTAATATTCACCTAATTAATTTATTATGTCTTGTGTATCTTAAGCCACAAGTGATGTTTTGGTTTCATTGAGTGCTTGCCTGAACCAAGAACTAATCATCAAGATAAGGTATGGAACTCTCAGTTTAAATGTTGTCAAGGCTCCAAGGTAGCAGGTTATTAAAAGTGAAAGTAACTGCAACTGGGCAGATTAAAACACCGGCCTCATTCCCAGTGGAACACCCTTCAAAATAACAGCTGCTTTTGGAACTGAAAGATGCCAATGTCTATAAAATTTTGATACCAATTAATCCAAGACATAAACCAGTAGCTTGTCAATGGTTTTAAAGAATACATAAAACACTGCCCAGAGATATTTTATGAGCAGGATATTTTTTTACATACTCCAGCTTTATGATTTTGGGGTGTTTGGTCAGTATAAGTATAAAATAAAAAATAGGATGCTTCCTCTTTAGCAGACTCGTGAAACCAAAATCTATGAAAACAAACCTTGGAAATTCTAGCACATTTCTGCCTAATAAATATCATTTGTGAAAGATATCCGTCCAAATACTTTTCATTTTGTAGATTTTTTTTTTTTTGCAACCTGTTAAAGTATATTGTAGATTGCTTAGACTCAATTTAAAAATTATAATTCGCATATTGCCAAAATACCAGGATTACAGAAAATGGCCTCAATTTGCACCAGGGAAGTTTTAGATTTAATCTGAGGAAATAAATTTTCTCTAATATCCAACCTGAGCCTCCCCTCGTACAGCTTGAGGCCGTTTCCCCTTGTCCTGTCCCTGTTCCCTGGGAGCAGAGCCCGACCCCCCCTGGCTGTCCCCTCCTGTCAGGGAGTTGTGCAGAGCCACAAGGTCCCCCCTGAGCCTCCTTTTCTCCAGGCTGAGCTGACATGTGGGACTGCAGGGTTACTGTGTGGGATTGCAAGTGCTATAATTTTAATTTAAGTCATTGCTTCCATGAACTCTCCACTCAAGGTCCTTCCCATAGCAATCTCTGTTTGGGACATTTGCATGGGAATGCCCATCTGGAAAGCCTTCCTGCACAATTAGGAGAACCAAGGAAAACAAAACACAGCTTTGCAAAGCAACGCTGCACAGCTCTGACCACAGATCAAACATTTTCCTGCTGTGTTACCCAGCTCAGGCATAGGGGTGGGGGAGACTGCTCAGATTTTCTTGGTTGGCAACATTTTCTCACAAACGGAAAGCAAACCAGGTGACTCATCTTTTTATGGCAGCTAAATCTGGAGGCTGTGACACCATCATTGGCTTTCCAGGCTGAGGTAACCCCACTGTGTCTCAGGCAGTCCCTCACTCTGCCTGCTCTCTCATCCTTTTCAGCTCAAAATGCAGAAGAAAACTGGCAGGTTTTCCTGACTGCTGGATGACTTTTTATATTTTTGTTATTGACCTTCTCCGCTGGAATATATTTTCAATTGCCATAAACCTAGAGTTGACAGTTAGTATTAAAATTAATCAAGTAACTAAGTAATGGTAATATGTAATCACTTGAAGTAACCGTAAGACAACAAACAAATCACACATTTCTAATAATCACCACCATCATCCTTAATTTCATTGCAACCCTTCTGTCATAAATTTTGCTTTTGAATAGAATCATGCAATCACAGAATTGTTTGCGTGGGAGGGACCTTAAAGATTCTCTTGTTCTACCCTTCAGCCATATGCAGGGACACCTTCCACTATTCCAGGTTGCTCTAAGCCCCATCCAATCTGGCTTTGGACACTTCCAGGGATCCAGGGGCAGCCACAGCTGCTCTGGGCAACCTGTTCATGGTGTGAAAAATTACAGAGTGATTCAGTTACCTGAGTACATGACCTGAGTGACCCTTCCAACCAGAAAAAGGCATAACACCCTCACAAAATTCAGTTTACGTGCTTTCCCATGGTGGTGCTGTTATTCTGATCTGCCTGTCCAATAGCTGTGTGAAGACTTCAGAACAGCCAGAGGATGAGCTGAAAGACAACGAGAATCTGTTCAGTTTGCTTGCGAAAAACAAGCAGATTCAAAATGACAAATTAAAAGGACATTAACTCCACGAATTCAGGAATACCCGGAGAAAAGTCTAGCAGTAAGTACTTCCAGATTAATGTTTTCTTCTTCCTGACACTGAAGGTTCTTTGATATCACTTTCACAGTGGTATCACTTTTTTCCCAGTGGTCAGTCATATTTCCTAGGCTATGCTATTCAAATATTTTCTGCTTAGCTCTCCATTCATCAGCTGAGAATTTGGCCCAAACCTTCCATCTCCTGGAAATGGAGCTAAACAGGTTCAAACACAAGCACTTCCCAAAACACAGAAGCTCCTGCATTTTCTCTCCCTTCACTATTCTCTCCAAGTGAGACTTTGACACTCAAATATGGAGGAATAAAAATACATTTTAGTTGCTCAAACGCTACCGCTAGAAAAACAAAGAAAACCCAAACACAAACACTTTGCCAAAGGCTTCCAGACATGCATAACACAGAAAATGCTCTCCTGTGTGAGGGAAGGTGTGGAATGACAAGTCTTGTATCATCAGAGTTTAGTGGGTAGGCTGCTCCTGGTAATAGTTAATCATATATTTAGCAACATTAGCACATGTGCTGTCAGTGATTGCCTGTCAAAGGAGCTGGTGGGCAGAATCTAGCTGGGTGTTAGAAGCTATTAACCAAACAATTTGAGACATGGACTGTGGAATTGCCCAAAATGTGGCAAAAAGGAATGGACAAGGCAGGAACCCAGTGCAGAGAGGGGATGATAGCGACACCACTGCCTTTGAAGGGGAATTTTGGGTAACTCTGTAGTACCTGCAAAAATGTCACACAGGCTCTATTAAATACATCCCACTTTCAAAGGTAAGCCAGAGCCTGGACTCCTACGGAGCTGAACTGGTAACACCCAAGTTCCTAACTGAGGGGAACAGATAACAAATTTGCCTTTCTTTCCTCCCAGATCCATGGGCTCCTTTCATTGCAGCACAGCCGCCTCCCTGAGGAGCCCCACGCTTTGTAAGGGTTCAGCACACGCCCTTCACAGGAAAATGGTTCACAATGTGCTGTCAAAACCCTGGAGAGGAAAGATAGAGAGTGGAACAGGGATGGGGTGAGCATGAGCACGCCTTGAAGCCTTGGGAACATTCCTCCTCCCAAGAGACTGACACAAGTGTTGGGAAAGATGAAAGTTTGACAAGAAAGTTTCACAGATATGTAGGTTTAGCAGAAGGCTCTCTGAATGTGAAACCTGAAAGCGGCATAGAGATACAAGCAAGTTTTGATATAGAAGAATAAAATATGTCTAAATTAAGGATTGCTAAGCCAGTTGTTACTGGACAACTAAGAAGGCAAAGGTTAAATCGAGCTGGAAGGAGGTTTTATGGCTAGAGCAAAGGATATGTTGACCACAAACAAAGAAGATGTTCTTAGCAAGCAGAAAGAGGTCTCAAGAAAAGCAAAAGATACTATAGGCAAACAAAAAACATGTTTTTACCAAGTAGAAAAAAAGTCTAAGAATTTTCCACTGCAAGAAAACAGAAAAGCAGTTTTGAGCTTAAACTGTAACATAATACAGTAATGAAAGTAGTTGCGATAGGCTATGGATAATGGTAAAGGTATTGTGTATGATGCTGATTGGTTTTTATGTATTAAGATGCTCAGCAAAGAAAACTATATAGTGAACTGTAACCAGAACTATTGGGGGCTTCAGGCATGCCTAAGCTGTAGCTGGCAGCTTTAGGCGTGGCTCTGTCACTCAGGACCCAGCACTGCTGTAACATCTTTGATACAATAAATAGCATTTTGAAGAGCCGCCTGTTGTCCCAACATCCTTCATCGACACAGATTCTACACACGAGAGCGCAAAAACCAATCCTTCTCTCTGCCTTCCACATTGTACCCTGAAACAGCCATGCTGCTCCAGTGCTCTCCCCCGTGATACAGGCCTGCCTAGCTGAGGAAAAACCTCTCTCAGGAGATGCACATCACATGTGAGTGGATTTCCTGCTGCTGGAAGCTCTCTGGAACATTTCAGTGTGTGTCCTGTGTCCATCTTCACCAAATGTCACAGTCTCACTACAACCAGAAACCAAGCAGGAGCCTTGGAGTACCTGCTCTCTACACAACAAAACCTAAATGAAGGCACTGATTGACTTAAAGCACTCAGTGCTGCAGAAAGACTCCCTCACCTTTGAGGCAAAAGTAATTACTAGTCAATTTATTCTATTGTGACCTTCCTCTTCCTTGCTTGAATTTCATCAGGTGCAGGATTTGCTCCCAAAGGTCTTTTCTGACCTTATTGATTCTTGATGATTGGAACATGCTGAAGTTTTAAGCTGGTTCATAATTTAAATGTTGGGTTCTTTTAAAGAAAATTTATATTCTGTCACCGAAGGAGGAGCCATAACATTAACAGACCCTGGCTTATGCTCGTTTATGCCAGGAAATGCAGCTTTTGCAACTTTCATTTTGATTAAACTTTTACAGTTTATTTTATGAGAACTTTCAAATGTGTTTGTTAGTCACCAGGATTTGTGTTCTCTGTTTGAAAACTCCAATTACACTTTCTAATTAAAAGACTTAAGTGACAAATTTTAACCCACAGCCCTATAAAGAGGCACCCAATAAATGTTCCTGATGCTGCAGGCCTGGGCCAGCACAACAGGAACGGCTGTGAGCACAGGTGCTGTGGTCAGCTGCTCATGGTTCTGCCTCATTCCTTCTTCTTATTCTCCTTATGGGAATGTAATCCCTGGGTAGAGACACGCTGCTTCCTAGTGAACAGCTTCTGGATCATGTGTCAAGGCCAAGGATCAAGTGAACACATCATTAGTTTGGGAGAAGGGTGCAGGACAAAGCAAAACTTCATGGAATCCCAGGATGGTTTGGCTTTGAAGGCACCTTCAAACTCATCCCATTCCACCCCCTGCCATGGGCAGGGACACCTTCCACTATCCCAGGCTGCTCCAAGCCCTGTCCAGCCTGGCCTTGGACACTTCCAGGGATCCAGGGGCAGCCACAGCTGCTCTGGGCACCCTGTGCCAGGGCCTGCCCACCCTCCCAGGGAACAATTCCTTCCCAATATCCCATCCATCCCGGCCCTCTGGCAGTGGGAAGCCATTCCCCTTGTATTGGCACTCCAGGGACTTGTAAGTAGTCTCTCTCCACCTTCCTTGTAGGCTCATTTCATGTGGATTCCTTCTTCTCAGGCTTCTGCATCAGTCTCCTCCTATTCCCTCTCCCCCTTCATCCCCTAAATTCCATACCACCAAATGAGTGCTACTCTCCTCCTGGAACCAGCGTGCTCACAGTGTAACCAAAATCCCAGAGCACAGCTGGACAATTAAGGAATCAGAAAGCACTTGTAGCCCTATGCTCTGAGCAAAACAGGGCATAGGATAAAACACTTGCTGACACTTCTGCTGCCAAATCTTTTCAGACTTGTCAAACCTCTTCTACAAGGAATTGTGAGGTTTTTGGGGATTATTTGGTTTTTTGGGGGGGATATTTTGTTTTGGTTTGGGTTTTCTTTCTTTCTTTTTTTTTGTCTTGGAGGTTTTTTTTTTGTTTGTTTGTTTTCTTTTTTATTGTTCTGACATTTACTTTTCAAGTGGATTGCTGTTTTTTGGAGCCATTACAAGATCCACTCCTCATTTCCAGTTTACTGCATGGTTGGAGGTTTTTTTTGTTTTTGTTTTGGGTTTTTTTGGGTTTTATTTTGTTTTGTTTCATTTTTTTGTTAGACAAGTTTCTTTGTTGTCCATGTCATCTGTAAACAACAAGAGCATGCCAAGAACCTCAATACCAAATCATCTCTGCTGCTAAAATCGAAAGACAGCAGAAAATTAAAACATCAGACACCAGTTCTCTGAGAAGAATATACTAAACTTCAAGCATTGTATAAATTAAACATTAAGACTCTTGGTGTCTCAACTAAATGCCTACTTACGAGCATACCAGGAGACACAACTTATCCCTAGTTTTAAGTGACTTTCACTATTCAGCTCACAAAAAAAAAGCCTTTCACATTCATTATAGAATACAGAGAGATAAATTATTCAACTTTGGAAAATATGACATTTAAGAAGAACAGGCCAAAGGATGTCAGAACACATTTGCTGCTTTACCAGAGTTCATTAGTCCCTTATAAATAGGATACTGGGACTGAATGGCCTTCACCAGAAGCTTCTAAGGAGCATCAAAGGAGTTTCTCAAGGCAGCCAAAAGTAAACCACACCTCCTTTTTTAAAATCTCAGGATTAAAATAAGTTTCCAAGTACATAGTCCAAAGTTTGTATGAAACTTCCATTACTGTTTTATATATTACACTATTATGTGTGTGTGTGTATATATATATATATATATATATATAAATATATACTATTACACTATTATATATAGTGTAATATGTTATAAACAGTTCATGCTCATATAAAATGTTCATATACTTACGAAGGAACATTTTTCAGAGATAGTGTTTCCATGAAATGTATTTGATCCCTCTGATCATGTTTTATACTATGTGAAGAAAACCTCTGATAGTACTGGAATGGTGCTTACAAACCATGGCGCTGAAACACTAAGATTCTTTCAAATATTGTGAGCATTTTTGGCTTTCATTAATTTGTAGTGTTGTCACACCTGATATATAATGGGATATTCTGCCTATAAATAAGCAGTCTTTCAAAAAAACTCACTGTAAAAAGAAAAATCATACTAATCTCTAAGTCTCCAGGAAGTCTTAAAACAGCTAAAATATGGGCCAAAATATGGAAAGAATAAGCAATTTCCTTTTGACCAGCCGTTAGGTGTCTCATATTAATATCTCTACCTCTTGTTACAATGGGAGAAGGAACAAAGGCAATGGGCCCCTCTGGGTTCCATAGCAACAAATGGTAAGAGACATTTCCAGATTTGCTGCATCTCCATAGTGAACAGCCTCAATCCTTTTGCTGTTTCATAAAAAAGTTTTTCTACATCCCTAATCTTCCTTGTTATCCCTCCCTGCTCACCGTGCTTTAACCTGGCAGAAAAAGCCATGATAAGCTCCAAAACTAAGTGGAATGACTTGGAAGTGCCCATTTTACACTCTGAGAGCAGACACCTGCACAGCATACAGAGGGAGGGATGTTCTTGCTTTCTGGTTTCCACCTCACAAATGGGCACTTTTAGAGATAATTTAGTTCAGAATTACCAGATAAAGCCCTTTAGCCAGGGCTATAAAGAACATCAGAAAGGATGACTCTAATGGTGCCTGAATGTCAAAAATCTGTGGCATCATTCTCAATCTAAGGCAGTCAGCAGGAAATCCTGCACATGGCATCCTTCGCCTGCACCCCAAAAGTCTGCCTGGCTCTTCAGAGGAGAAGGGGGAGAGAAGCAGAAAAGTTTCTGCCTGGCTATGAGAAACCCAGTGATTTTTTCAGTCTCAGTGAGGTGACAGTACAAAATCTTATGGAGCAACGTGAGGCATTTTTTCCTGCTTTCACACCTGTTTGATTTTCTTTGCTGCATTGGTGCACAACTGGAAGAACTGCCCTGAACAAGCCGATGAAGGAACATGAACACTTAAAGGGGTAACGACTGACTTGGATGCATCAGCCTGCGAATGCAACAGCCTGAGGAAAATACAGAGCCTTTTCAGTGGCCTTTTGGGGGAATAAACACAGAATGACATCATGAGAAACAGTATTTCCTAAATGCACAGGTAAGAAAGGAATGGCCTTAAATGCATCAACCACTACAGCAGGGGAGGGACATTACTGTTTTGAAGAATGAAGAGTTTTTGAGGACTGTTTTGCTATAAGGCAGCTTAGCCCATTTGTGAGATAAGGGCAGCCTCTTGCCTCTGAAAAACCTCCTGCTGATAAAACCAAGAGCAGAAATCAAGGGGCTTAAAAGCACCCTGAAGTGCTTTACTGAGTAGGGACAGGCTTGTGTGTGCCTAAAGGCTTCACACAACCCTTGTTGTCATTGATGGGAACTGAAGAGTGCCAAAGCCCCTTAAATACCCACTTATTTATTTCCAACTAGTACACAGTGAATATATTCCAGATTAGCTCTCCAGACACAGTTCCTCATGCTTCAGAAGCCAAACAGAGTGCCCAGAACTGGAAGAAGCTGCAGCCATTCTTAAGTCATGACCTGCATTTTTCAAAATGCTTGCTTGGTTTTTTTCCCCCTCTCCTCTGCTGCCATTGACTAAAACAAATGGGTGGAAGGAGGCAGACACTGGATCCTTTGGGATCTGGGCAGGTGATCCAAGCACTTTGCTTCCTGTCCCTTTAACAAGGCAGTTTCTGTAGCCAAACACAGAGGTCAGGAGCTAATGAGGTTGGGTATTTCTGAACTTGAGGTTTCACCTGCTGTATGCTGTTATCCCTCCTGCCTTTTGTTTTGACAACACAGAATGGTTTGGGCTGGAAGGGACCTTAAAAATCAGCCACACAAACATTTTGGATACCATCATTGTTAATGATGCTTCACAATTAATTACGTTTTTTTCTGCTTTTAGGCTTTTCATAACATTAAGTGCTACCATGACTCTTTTAAAGAGAACTCTGTATGAACAGTAGCTTCATTTAGACAGAGATTACCCTCTCTGAATTTGTAAATAGATTAGAAGATAAATATTAATATGATTAGTCTATATGGGGAAACTAGAAGGAACTATGAATAATGTTGCCCTCTATAATTGAACACACAGATCTATCACACTGTTAAGGGAACCTGATTATGTCTGATTTGCAAAACTGGAGAAAGTAAAATAATCAAACTGATTAATAAATGAAGTAGGGCATAGTTATCTGTTCCTTGCTCTGTTCCACCAAAGCCTGGCATCCCTAGCACTGATGTGCACAGCCACCTCCTCCTCCACTGCAAACATTTCGGCTGTGTTTACCCCTGCTCAGCAAAGAGGAACAAAACACAACACTGTGGGATAAGCCAGGCTGAAATACAGCTGGAATACTTCAGTTCAGGGGACTTATGGCACAGGATCTGTCCCACGTGCTTCAGAAGGGTTATGCACAGCTGCAGCAGAGCCAGAACAGGCCAATGGCACCTGTGAGGGCAGACATTCCCTGAATCCCACAAGCTCAGGCATTATGTGACTCTAGGCTAGCAGTAAAACAGACCACCCCAAATCCCTCTAAAAATGAGCAGTGTCTCAAGAGAAGAGGATGTTTGTTTTCTTTACAAGGTACTGACTGTTCAAGGAAACAATTAAAGTGTGCATGGCTACAGCAGCAAGGAAAATCAGAATTTTCCATTATCTTTATAATGAATTTAATTTCCTGAACTTGGTTTGGGTTTTTTATTTAATTTACTGACAGGCACGATATTCAGTGATGCAATCTTCATGCTTCTAAAAGTGAAGGAGTTATGCCAGTTATGCCATACTCTTTACCAGAGGCTGTTTATTAAACATTTCCCTTTCATGGAATTTATTTGCTGCATGAAAGCAAATGAAAATGCAAACCTTGAGGGAAGAAAACAAAATAGGTGAGAAAAATGTTACAGTTTCAACTACTATTAGCAATACTCTGGAACTTGTGGACTGGACCCATAGCAGTGGGAAGATCTTAAGGCAACTGTTTTTAATTTTTAAAAAATTATTATTTATTTATTCATCTTTCTGAGGTCCTGTCTACAAAGGTACAAAGGAGATCCGGCTTTGAAAGAAGTCTGCCCCAAATGACCCCATTGTTTCTCTGTAGCAACCCTGTTTAGCTTGTTCCAGGTGGGTACGGAATGAGAGAGATGAGGCCAAGAAAGAAATGGTGCCTTGCTGTGGGGATAGTTGTGGAATGACGGAAGGACAAGGGCAGGAACGACCCAGAGATCCTTTTACAAATGAGACTTTTCACAGAGGGCCACAGAGTTCTCAGGGATTTGGGTCCTGACGGGGCAAGTAGGCTGCTGCACAACCAGTCTGTCCCTGAAGGGCTTAGTTAGAATATTTACCAGTAACTTTCTCCTACAGAATTATCCTGGAGGCTCTACAGTGTTAATATTGGTTCTTTTCCCTTGTGCTTTTCATATCAGAAAATTAAATTCATAAAGCACTTCCATTTTATAATTGCTTGGTATCCTAATTTAGCAATCTGCAAACATCTACAAAGGGTAATATAATCTCCAAATATAGCAAATGGGGTTTGAGTATTTTAATGAAGGCCCACTTTGAGCTAAAACCAGGCAGTTTGGAGCCATGCTGGTCCCTTCTCCTGTGCTATGCACTCAACAAGATGCTACAGCTATTACAGAAAAAAAAAGAATAGCAGTGATAAACATCTGTGGCTTATGTTACTGAGGCGTCCTGCAGTGCACCGATCCTCTAAATTATATGCAGGAGCTGTCTCTACTCTTAGGTAACAGTGTCCAGATTTATAGATGTGGCTCTGAGGTCACAGGAAACTTTCTCACTGCTTGCTCCACAATGCTAAAGCTGACTGGGAGAGGAGCAGCGAGGCAGGAGGATGCTCACACCAGTCCTGACCCAAACTACAGGTGGGGAGGCTGTGAAGGAAGATCTTTTCTCCTCTTCAGTCAAACCAGACAACTTCTTCCCACATTCTGGTATCCTTATATAAAACCCTTAAAAAAAAATCTAACCATCACATAGGAATGAAAGCTCTTGGGGATACACAGCACATTTTCTCATTTACTTAGGCTTTGTAAGTGCTGGCTTGACCAGGCTTCGATCTTCATAGTGTTTTTGAAAGTTTCAGCAGCACAAACAGAAAATGACAACAGTCACTGCACAAACACTGAGCACACAAGTAGAGGGATGGTAAAGTGAGACCCTGTTACCCATCAGCACAGATGGGAAAAGCCACAACTTGAATTGAAAGAGTTCGATGGTTCTGAGGATCCTGGCAGCTGCTGAATTCACAGAACAAGATGAAAAACCCCAAGCTGAATGGAGCAGGAAAGAGATGCAGCAAGACATCAAAATGAAACAGAAATAGGAGGGAAAGAATTGCACCACTAACCTGGAGCAATGCCAGCAGTGAAACTGAGGGAAGTGGATCTCCCTTAATGAAACCACCATATACAGGCTCCATCATTCTGCCAACTTTGCTCCTAAGGAAAGAAGCTTTCCGTTCCTAATGCTCCTGGGAGAAACTAACCCACAGCTTTCTGGGGATATGACTCTAAAGACTGAGGATAACTCAAAGTTTGTTTTAAAACTTGTATGTGTCACCACAACCTGGCTGCAGTTTGCAGTAGCAGCTTCACCGGTTTCCCAAGTGTTTGGATTTTATCCAGTCATAGAAGAATCCTCACAGAGCCCTGAACTGTAACAGTCGAAAAAAGTACCACACCCTTAAAATAGCCCCATACCCTTAAAAAAGCAGATCTGGGTCTAGAGGGCACTGTTCTGAGCCAGACTGCCATGTTAAGGACAAAGGAGCTGCTGCTGCTGCAGTCATACCCAGCACAGACAGGATATGGCCAGGAGTGTTTGCCACTCTGCCCAGAGTCTTACAAGGACCTCCTGATGCAGATTGCACAAGTTTCCATATCTGACATAATCTAGGCTTCTCTGTCCCTCCCCATTCTACTGAAGCTTTGATTATTTAAATACATTTATTGTGTGCATAAGGCAAAATCAATTCAGCACCTCTCATTTTGAAGAGTGTGGGAGGAAAAAGAAGCCAAGAAATAGAGGAGTGATCTCCTGGGATCTAGTGAAAAGGCAGAATGATAAGGGGAAAGGACAAGCTGGCAGACACTACCACACTTGTTTTCATGAGTTTACTAAACTAGATGTATTTTTTTACAGACAATACCACAAATATATCATACAGTAGAAAAGAACTTGATAAGGTATGAACTTACCACAAATCACCCACACATGTCTGAGTGCAAGCTCCTCCTAATCACAGCCAATAGCTTCCAGCGTCAGGGTCAAAAGCCAAGAACCTAGAAACCTGAGGGGGGAGCTTTCTATAAGTGCCTGCTCCCGGGTGTGAGCTGGGAGAAGTTTTTCCCAGGTCCTTCATCAGTTAGGAGATGCTCTGAGCTCTCAGAGTTACCTGCCCTCTTGCAAAAAGCCAAAACCAGAAAAACTGTTGGCCAGGCTGGGACGGTCAGGTAGAGCAGTGGGTTTCAGGGAGCAGCGAGGTGTCATGAAACAAAAGATCACAAAAACAGCTTAAATCAGATGAGGCTGAACAATTCCAGGCCGGAGTCAGGGAGGAAAGCAGCTGGTCTGACAGTGGCTCCAGCAGGTGAAGGTGCACTGAAAGTGCTGTGTGTACCAAGGAATGGGCAGTGACTGTTGCTCTGTCTGCCATGGTAAAATCCACTGCTGCCCTCCAGGGTAAATCTCTTTGCCAAGTTAATTTGAGCATGCAAGCACAACAGATGAACTCATTACCAGGGACAGAGAGGTTCATTTTCTTCAGATTTCTAGGCGCAAGCTGAGCTCAAGCAGTCACAGAGCTGACCCCAGTCTGAGCTCTGGTCTCTGCACACTGAGGGCCAGCACAAAGCCCACCTGTACAAGTTCCCCTAGAGCACCCTCCAGCACTGGGGTCTTGCAGCTGGAGAGCTGGAATGAGGGATTTTATAGGGATCCCCACCCATCTAACGTGATTCTGTTGCTGACAGCCAAAGCCAAGCATCAGAACACAAAACACAAGTGGGGACTGGGCTGAAGAGATATAATTTTTTTTTTTTCTTGAGCATTAGGCCTAATGTTAGAAATCCAGACCTTTCTCAGAAGGTGGTGACTCTGTGTCAGAAAACCGACTGCACATTTTCAAAACAGCCTTAGTGCCTGCCCACAGGAGGATGCCACAGCTTTCATCACTGTTATCACTTCTCATCCTTCCTGCTTATTTCTGCTTTGCTGCCGAGGGAGCAGGTGAATAAATTAGTTCCATTTTCAAACCCAGGCTCTGTCATTTTTCTTGAGTGTTAGTTCCAAATAGTATTTTCCTTTTTGTGATACCACTATCAGTTTCTGTCCCAATCCTGGAATCAGAGAGACACAGAGAAACGCTCTTCACTGAAGTGGGTGAAGCAACAGAGATGTACAATCCCAATCAAGCCCATTAAATAGAGAAGATCAGAGTCAGTCTTTCCTCTGTCCCTTCTGAATACAAGGTACCAGATGGAGGATTTGGAGTGTCTAAAGAAAAGTTCTGGTTCAAATGCAGCCCTGGAACAGCTTGTGGCATACAAGAAGTCGATTGTGCTCTGACACATACAGATGTGGATTTCAACCTTCTGTTTGCAGATCACTGGGGTTCACCTGACTGTTTTCAAAATATTCATTAAACCTTAAAAAAAATAGCTGAGGAAAGCAAGCACTGTTTGGAGAGAAGGTGTGGAAGAATATGTACAAATCAAATCAAGGGTATGGACAAACCAAAACAGCTCAACAATTATTAATTCCATTACCTCATTTTTTTTCACAATTTCTGTAAAGGCAGTGGCTATAAGCAACACCTATATAAATATAAATAATATATTTCTATATATTTACATTATTTATGTCTATTTATTCTGCTACTGTTTTTTGCTTTTGGAAGCAGGTATATTCCTAACCCATGGGACAGCAGCGTGGCAGACATCCAGAGTGAGATCCAGTCAGGATGATTACAGCACATAGCCACAAGCACTGCAGCAGTTGGATATCATAAAGCCATGCACAGTTAAATTAATCCCTAGCCTGGAAAAAATGTTTAGTGCAATCAGGAGATTTAGTGTGGAGTCACTGCCAAATCCCATTCCCCAAGATGCCATTCCCTCCAATTCCAGTGAGCCCACATGACTTTCCTCCACATTCACTCTGCCAGATCAGGGATCAACACTGACTTTTCAGACCTCATCCAGTTCACAGTTTAGCCATAACATGGGTAACAAATTTACTGCCAGGAGCCGACACAGGAGAAGAGATCTCCTTTCTCACCTCATTTTGTCAAATAAATATCCAGAGGAGATTTCCTGCTGCAGTGTTTTGAGATCAGAGCCCATCAGGAGCACTTTTTGTGTGGCCGTGGCATATGCTGGAAGCTGCATGCAGAGAAATAACCAGAAAAGAAGGCATAACTTCGAAACTTAACATGAAGCATAAAACCAGTCCACCAAGGCAGTGTTGCCTTGGTTTGGCCCTGTGTGTGTTTTTGTGGTGGCTTTTAGTAAATATTTCTCAAGAATTACATGTAAACCTTCCACCACAAATGGAAATTAGATTTTTTTAAAACTAAATCTATTCTCTGTATCTAAGCTGCTGTGTCAGATTTCCGACTGGACTAAAGCCCATCCTTTGAAGAAAAGTTGTAATATAAGGACCTTCACCAACAGAATTAGTTTTTCTCTGAAGCTACGTGGCCCATAAAACTAAAACCAGTTTCAGTCCAAATCTCTATCACAGGTATATGTTGTGTGTTTTAGAGATGGCTAATTCAGGAAGTCCTCCTGTGGTTGAGTCTTTTTGTGAGGTGTGGCTCAGCTCAGGCTCTTTCAGCCCCTCTGGGGCTCAGACGCAGTGTTCAGGTCACAGAGCAGCTTGGGGATGGTGGGGGGTCCCCAGGCAACTGCCCTGGTGTTCTGGACCAGAGAGAAGCCACACAGTTCCAGAAAATAAAGCAGTCCTGGAAAAACCTTTCTTGTCGTAGCTAATGAGGTAAAGGAGCAAACAAAGCAAGGAACATTCCCCATTTCTCTCTCTCTCTCTGCAGCAGAGAACTTGGAGAGCACTGCCATGAGCTTGGAGGAAGCTGAATTCTTATCTCCATGTCTTGAATACAGGGAAAAAAAAATTCCACTGCTCCACCTCCTTCTCTTTCTCTCTCTCTGGGGCTAGCTTAAAGCCACAAAACCCATTTCTGAGCAGAAAGACAGATTATGGGGATACCAGCATCATAAAGTCACCCCAGGACAATCTGAAATACGGACTGCCAACCTTCTTAGTCCTTGGCAAGTTTATTTCCTTTCAAACACCAAAGTTGGGTGTTCTGTCATTTGTTAATTGGAACTCTTTCCTACAGGTTCCCTTCTCAAATGTATGATGCAGCCACCAGACGTGTTCACCTGACACACCTGGTTATCACTCAACAACACCTTTCTCAGGTAACCAGGCCTAACTACATCTAATTCAGGTAACCCCCAGGTCTGGGGCTGTCACGATGGTCAGTACTAAGGAAAAAGGCTTTCCTTGAACTATTACTAAATGTTTGTCTGAGTGCCAGTGCAATATTAATGTCATTACCTCTATAAGAGACCTTTCATTACCAAGCAGGTGTTCACTACTTATAACAGGATTGAAAACAAATGTTAAAAAAAAGAAAAAAAAAAAGCTGGTGAATTTCAGAAAAAAACTGGAGAGTTCTAATGAAATCAAACTAAACAAAATTACTGTTTGCCTTAACACAGCTTGTTTAACACAGCTTGTGCCTGTCTGTTTAAACCAGTTGCCTTCTGGGACAGGGTAAGAAAGGCAGTCAGAGTCACCTCTCACTGTGCAGGTAAAGGACAGGAATTCAGAGGCACAAGGTAGAACAAAGGAACTTGTTTTTCACCTCAAAGAAGTCATACACTGGAGCAGGGCTCCAGAGCAACAGAGGAATCTCCATCCTTGGATATTCAGAGTTCACCTGGACAAGGTCTTGAGCAAGCTGATGTATCAGGACTGCTCTAAACAAGGGGTTGGACAAGGAGCCCCCAGAAGTCTCTTCCCACCTCTGCTATTCTTCAGTTCTATAATTTTAGCAGAGTTGGGGAAAAAAAAATACCAAGAAAGAACATATTGACTCCTTCATTCCTTCTTCCCAAGATGCACCTGAAACTAGGCATTGGAAATGGACTGCTTCCTTCCAGAACAGATTTGAGTCAAGTTGTGATGTCTTTTTCTCTGGTCCTAGAATCATGAGCCAGACACAGTTAGGGTGATAAAAAGGGGTTACATTTAAATAAGGATCCTTAGGTGTGCAATTCATCAGGCAGAAAATGCCAAAGATGAACACCCTGCATCACACATTTACAATTTTCATAGATTTTGCAAATTAGCATATCTGACCAGAGTCCCCAGTTAGAAGCATGCCCGGTGAAGTAATCCCCCCCAGCTCTAGCACCTTCTAAATCCTCCCCCCTCAGATGAGGACTGAGGGCTGTCTATAAAAAACATGTCTCAAAGAGCTGGTTTCAACCTTGGCTTCTAAGGAGAGCCAAGGTAGCGTAGGGGTCCTGGTATGTGTTTTGTCTTTCTGCCTAGGAAAACGCTTCCAGCGGGGGCTGACAGTGAGTCTATTAGCAAAACAACTGAGTCAGCAGGAGAAGAAGAAGTTGATAAGATTCATGTACACCCATGAGAAGAAGAAGACAAGGTCATTGGCATGAGAACAGATAAAATAATTTAAAAGAGACAATTAAAAATATATTTGCAGTTTTACAGTTTTGTAGTTAGAGAAACAGAAGTGAATTCGTGCCTTTAAATTTTTTATAAATGCTTGCCTAATATATTGATGTTAATTGCTTTGTACCAATGAACTCGATGAACTATTTTAGTTAAGCAATAATTTAAGTACACGCTTTGTTTAAAAATATGTTCTGTGCACACTTTGTTTAGAAATGTATAAAAAGGGAACACATAGCAAATAAAAAAGAAGCTTTTGGTACGTTGCACAGTGTGTCATGTCCGTCTCTACAGCAGCAAATACTGAAGCTAAGTTACAATAAAATGTCACAGTTTTGGAGACAGACACACTAATGCCTTAAGTTTCAGCTTTCATGTTTTTCAGGTTCTGTGCTGCCCAGGGGTGCAGTTCTGAGCCTCACATTCAGTGTCACTCAGCTCTCTTCACAGAGCAGGGAGACAGAACAAATCCTTTTCCTGCTGCACACCAAGGACAACTTCCAGGCCCCAAAGCACAAACAATGGTGGACTGAAGGGATGAACAGGAAGGATGGGACCTCACAACCTGAAGCTGTAACTGGAAAATTAAACCCCAATATGCAAATGGACCAAAAATTATAAAAGTGTGAGACCTTGTGACCACTCAGCCATTTTGTGACCATTCTGAGTCCATCAGGGGTGTAGCCCTGGCCAGGCTCTTGTCCTGCCCAAGGTGTACCCTAAAGGCCTTTCAATAAATATCTACTTTACTCTCTAGCTCTGTCCAGTCTCTGTTCCAGGTCAGCCTTCCTGAGGCATCAACATGACTGAACACACTGAGTTTGTCGACAACAGCCAAAGTTTATTGATGAACGTCCTTTTTTACAGGGACTTCAAAATTCCCGTGCTTGAACATTTGATTGGTTGAGGTCTTGACACCACCCAGCTCACTGGCCAATTATATGCATTCAGTCTTGAATGGGATTGGCTGGGGTCCCCTGTTTGAGTTGATATCCAACCTATCACTGTCTTACCCAGGGACTTGTTTCCTTCTACTCTTCAATGAACTAGGCTAGTTGAGCTGGGGTCTGTTATAGCCAATTTCATCTGTGCAGCTCACAGACCAGCTGTAGCTGTCACAATAAAAGACTACAAAGCTACAAATACCTATGTGTAAAGAATACAGAGAATATGTAAAAGAAAAAGAAAAAAAAAATCAAGACAGCCTCATTTGAAAAAAACCTATTTTCCACTCAAAAATGTATAAAATGTACACATAAAATATACACTTATAAAATGTACACATGTGAGGATGGGGAAGAAAGGGGACAGAACAAAATCTGTGTATTGCTAGCATTGAAGTAAGACTGCTGAAATTCAGACGACAGAAAAGGAAGAAAATATCTTGAGGGGAAAATCTGGTAGAAATCTGAGAGCAGATTGATATTTTCAAGAAAGCTGTCACAGGACAGCTGTTAATAAGAGAAAAACGCTTTCTGGATAGTTTTTATACAAGAAAAAAATTATTCCTCCTCTTACTTTACTACAGCCAGGGATTAGAGATGGTCAAAATAATCTGTAAAACACCAACATTTTAAACTGGATTCTCAGTGTGAATATTGCTCTTCTAGTGGAGCCTGCCTAAGGACCAGCCTAGAAATATGATCAGGCACCTTTAAGTGCAGAGAAGGGTTTCTCAAGACTTTAAATGTTCCATTCTTTGAAAATAGGCTCGAAAATCCTATAGATCTTTTAGAAGTATTTTAAAGGTGCTATTTTCTTGCTAGTCCCAAGCACCACAAATTAAAATACACTCAAAAATCTGCTCCTATAGGCACAAGCCCAAATACATGATGTGAAGAACACAATACAAAGGAAACAGCTAGAACACATCTCTTGGATAAAAAATATTCCTTGAGGACAACACTGTCTTTTCAAAGATGAAGAAAGAAGTGCAGCAACTCCTGAGCTCGAGAACAACTGGGAAAAAGGAAAATTAAAAGGGCAGCAAGCTTCAGCTTTATTTAAAAATCATTTAAAAGGCTTTTTGTCTGTCTCTGGCATGGAGGAATGAGGACTTCTGCTTCTCAAAACAACACAGTGGAAACCAGCTCCAGTCAACAGCACATCAGAGATGCTTTTAAACAAAGTAATGGTGGGGTTTTAGCCTAGCTTTCCTGGGTTCTTCCTCCATTTTCTCTTTCAGCAATTTCTTCTTTTTCCTCTCCTCCTGTCATTTGTCAGCATACAAGTGTGAATACAAGCCACTACCTGGTCTGATGAAAAAACAACTCTGAATAGTACAGGTACTTTCTACAAACACAATTCCGCTCCTGTGCTTTCATTAAAAAAAAAAAAAAAATCACTATCTGACAGCAGAAGAATACACAAGCCTGGCCTTAAACCAGAGGTGGTGGCAAAATAAGACAAACTTCTTCCTCCCTGGAGTAACTCTGGGACATGGCTGGATAACTCCTTTGATGAAGGCAATGTGTGCTCACTGTGCAAGAACCACTGCTCACACACTCCAGGTAAAGAGCCTGACAGACAGAGTCTGTTTGCCACATAAACCCAGCAATAGACCTCAGCTCTCACAGATTTCAGGCACATCAAATAACTCAACATAAAAAGAGAGCAACTTTCAGGCCAGCAGAAATAATATAGCCCAATCCATCTCCTCTCCCCGTATAATCTCACTGAGAACAAACAAACAAAAAATAGCCAGGGAATCGATTTTCTCCTGCTGTTGCTTCTCCAGTGCTATTGTCCTTTTAGTAACACCTCTGGAGACCTCAGCAGCACGTTCCTTTTTCAGCAAGACCTCTTCAGAAATCAATAGCACCTATTCAAGGGATTTATAGCATGATTCTGCAAAATCCTTTCACAGTGGCTTGCATAGCTTGTTAGGGAAACTGTGTGCAGCATTATCTGTACAAGAGCTCTTCTGAGATTGAAAAAAAATAAGTCACTGAAGGGATAGTAGAACAAGTACCACAGAAATATGTAATGAATCAATGCAAGATTTTTAAGATAACTTTGAGAATGACAGAGGGGGAAAACCCTTGTTTCTTTGGCTTGGGGAAAGGCATTGACACTTAAAGGAGGGATACCACTGCCACTTTATATGATTGAGAACACTGTATTCTTCATTAATTTAAGTCCTGTGTCACTGTATCAGAGGAAGGATGAGAGAATACTAAGATTTCTGATCAACAGCTGTCATCAGCAAATTCTCAGTGCGATGCAACCAAAAGGGATGAAACTGGTAATCGAACATTTAACGATTTGCTTCACAGAAGAACTAAACTTGACCCAAGCACAGCAAAACCACAGGTGAGTCCCAGTTAGATCAGGCCTGTTCATCAGCTCCAGCTCTTGGGCCATGTGCAGCACTGGAAAATCTTATCCCCAGAGCAGAGCTGTTCCTGCTCTGCTTTTGACAGCACCCACAGCAGCTGCTGTTTAAAGTTCAGTGTGAAATTGAAGGCTTCCACTGTTCTGAATACCATGGCTGTTTCAGGTGACATTCCAGAGCCATCCAGGTGACACCACAGAGCACAGGCACAGAGGCAGGTGACATTCCCTCATTGCTGTGAAGAAATGTGAAGCTCTGAGCTTCACAACCAACCACAGGGCAGCCAGCAGGAATTGCTCCAGTGGACAGATGGCTTTGAGCAAAAGTTTTCCCTTTTTCCTCAAAACACTTTCCTCCAGAAATCAACCACAGCCAGAGAATTCACAGAGAACTGTTCAGGAAAGTGAAGTTCCAAATAACCTGACAGCCAAACCTTTGACAACCTCAAATTTAGGATTACCTCACACTGATAAGTGTGCTATCTGCCAGTAAGATTTGTTTTCCCAAATGCAGTTTTCTTACCAACCAGGCCGTGCAGCAGAGTGTGAGAGCATCCCAATTTTGCCAAAGATTTGTGATGAAGCTGCCCAAGTGTTTCCCTATATAATCTTCTTAAAGAATACTGGAGAATCATTAAGCACAGGGAAAGCCAAAGTTCCCACAAATAATCCATGAGATTCCTTCCTTCATTGTTCCATTATGGTGACTTCAGGAATACCAGAGAGAAATAGCAGAGCAAGGAATTGTTGTTATAAATGACTGCTTAATAAATGATATTACTGCTTCCCACTAGAACATTTTACATTTTTAAACCAATTCTTATTCCCAGTGGTGCATGCGCATAACTAAATTGAACAGGTTTATATCACAGTGTTTAAAAATAACTTTTAAAGGAAACAAGAAAAATGTGGTGGGTTTGGGGTGTTGGTTTTTTTAAAAACTTTTTTTTCCCAGAAAAGACAGAGAGACTAACCTGTCCAACTCTCAGAAAGCTATTTAAAGCCCTGGAGTGTAGGGGTGACAGCACTGTGAGCAGGGACTTAGCAACAAGGATAAAGGGAATATGGTGTTTCCCTGTCCTCAAGCACTCTGTGCTCTCCTGTAGGTGACTAAACTGCTCAGGGCAAATCTTTGGGAGAAAAGATGTCAGAGAAACCTCATGCCTCAAAGATTTTTTAAATTAAAGAAGTCATTTCAAGACATACAGCAATGTGAAATATAATATTAAATGAATGTAAAGACTACCTTATCTCAGGAAAATGCAAACCTAAATTCTCACTAAAAAAAAACAAGACAATATAAGCAGAGAGAATGTAAGGCAAGTCATTTTCCCATGATCTCTGTAAACCAAAACAAGTTTCACAGCTGTGTAAAGGCCTTGATAAAGGCATAGGGAACAAAGTGTTTTAGTGAAAAATTAGTTTCTCTCTTTTTGTGCTGTTATATTAATAACATTTTAAACTCTGCCTCACTGTTCACAGGCAATGCTGCTTTGACAGAATCAAGCATGGAAATTTATTAGGGGCTTAGTACAATGGCAGTCAAAACCAAAGTGACAACATCTCAGTGACAGTCAGGAGATTCAACTCATTGCTGAGTGCTGGTGAACAATAAAATTACAGCTTGAGGTGGCAGGAAAAAATATCCCAAACACCACAGAAACTGACACAGCCTGAATAAAATCATTGAACAAAATACTGAAGAAGAGATCTGAAGGGTTAGTGAATGCTGAAGTGAGAGCACTTGCATCAGCAAAATGTTTTACTGGTGACCAATGGAATTCTGATTTATGATGGTTCTGTGAAGCTCAGGAAACGATCAGTGTTCTGATCCAGGCATTGGTTTCCTCCACTTCTAGCAATGGGTGGGAAAGGAACCTGCTCATAGCCACATCCAAATTCTGAAGGCCTCTACTTGAATGAAGGGCAGCCAACCCAAGCCCCATCAGCTTTGTATTCTCAAATCCTGGATTCACACAATGGGTCCAGCATTTGGACAATGGAAGGGCTCAGACATGGCTGTGCCCTGTCCCTGTGACCATTCACTGGCAAATGTAGGGGAAAGGGTCCCTCACAGGGCTCCACAGGGGTTACTCATGGCCTTAAATCCCCGTTAAAGGCAGCTCTGAAACATGTCCTGGGTACTGACCCCATGCTCAGCCCAGAGGTTCAGTGTTTTCATATTCCCTGCCAGAGAAAACAATAGAGATGGAAGAGAGTAATCTGGCTAAATAATCTCCTAAAAGATGGGGGACAAGTTCCAGGGACAATGTTAAGCTGGGTGCTGATAATGAAGACAGCTTTTGTAAACTCTACAGAAAACGCCTTTCCAAAACTTTAATTGAAGCAGTGACAGCCAGTGTAGGGATTCAGTACCAAGAGGATATCCACTGCAGAGCTTTGACATTCTTACTGGAGAACATCTACTTCCATGGGAGGACTCACCTTGAGAATTGCAACAAAAATCCCAGCAAACCTCTTTTTCAGGCCCCTCACAACCCTGACACCAAACCTAACTAGTCAGGAACAAAACACAGACATCATTCTCTTCTGTAGCAAAGCACACCACATTTATCAGATACTGACAGCTCTGCTCCTCTCCTGGATTTATTTTGCAAAATCTTACCTTTTCAGATTGCACCAAACACAAAGCATTAACAATACTCTGCAGGTCTACAAAATACAACATTAAAGAATTTAAGATTGCAAATGTATTCTAAAACAGTCAGAATTTATTCATAAGTATTATAGTTGTTCCAAGATTGTTTTCAAGCAGAAGAGACCATGTTGCCATCTTAAAAATACTCAGTTAATATTCAATTGTTCACGAGAAAGAAACAAAACTTGTCAGTTAACTGGAGTTCCTCAAAGACACTTAGATGCTGGAATCATCACACCATTTTTGATGCCTGAAGAGCTGATGGGTTATTATGCATTTCCCAGGTCAAATGCTAAATCAAGAGGATGTCTTTTCCCTCCTCAGCTACCTCACCTCTTGTACAACCAAGGCAGGTTTCAAGCATCCTACATTTTCAAAACAAGCCAAACAAAGCCTAAACAATTTTCATACAATGCACTTTACTAAGTGCTTAAATAATTTTTTATAAAAAGCTACTGCGATGAGCAAAGCATGCCCAAGATCTGTTGACTTGTCTCTAAAAATAAGTCATTTCTGTGTCAAAGCTTGTATTGTCACAGTGCATCAACTGTGGAAATAGGAACACTTGCTAAATTTTAACCTTCAGCTTAATTATCTAACCAAAATTTAATGTATACATCATGAAGAAAATATCTTGTACTAATCATTGTTCTCTCTTCCTCCTTTATCAGTGTTTTCACTGGGATCTTAAAGGTCTTTTCCAACCTCAGCAATTCTATGATACTCAGCAGTCTTGGTATTAACCAACTCAAGAGAACAGTATTGAGGAGGACAAGTAAATAATTAAAAGAACAACCAACAGAAAAAGCAATATATGATATGATAAAGGAGTTGAGATATTTGGCATATTTTCTGGAAGAATTCAAGCCTTAATTTGTAAAAGACTCTTCCATTTTAAAAGTCACATGAACTCACACAGCTCCTTTAGGTTTGTGTGAAGAGAAAAGGAAAGTCCCATTCCGAAAATAAAGTAACCCCATTTTGTTTTCCAATCCAAGTACTTCATTCCTTTACGAACATTTCAGAGAGCTTTGGGTCCAAGGACACACTGAACTGTTACCCAAGAAAGATGGGATCAAACATGTCTCTGATAGATGGTCTGCCTTGAATAAAAAAGCATTTACTCACCACCTAACAAGTAAGACAAGTTCTGCAATTAAAGCAACCACATCTTTTTCAACTATGCTTTCATTTGTTTTGATGAGTTTATTTTAGAAGCTACAGCCACTACACTTGGCTTAATGTGTTTTAGCAAGAGAATAAGCCTCATCACTTTTCCACGGGTGTTTTATTTAATTTTGATCCATTACCTTTTCAAATGTCTGTTAGCAGAGCTCCTGGTAGCAATGACCACACAATCGCCCTTTCCTCTTCAAACAGGGAACTTTCTGGTATGCTGAGATCAGGAAAGAACCAAAATCTGCCTCAATAATTCTCAGAAATTACCTTGCCCCTGTGCACAATGCACATTTTAGAAGATATGCAGTGATATGTCGTCAGTGGAATTCAGGGAAAATAGAAAAAAAAAGAATACAAGGACTCTTACCATGGAAATAGGAGTTTTCAGTGGAATTCCCCTTTTAAGTGAAGGTTTGGTGCCTTCGACGGAATCCATAAATTAAAAGGAAGCTGCCATTCCAAGCTTAGCCCCAGCAGTGACAATTGTACAGAGCAGTCATATGGGCCAAGCAGGAGAAACATCCACTACTGTAATTAGGAACAATAGGTTTTACAGCTTAATGCCTTTTTTCACCAAAGCACCAGTTCATTTGTTCAACTTTAATAGTTTATTATACCTTTAATTGTAACAGTTATTCCCATACCACTTTAACTTCAGAAAATTATCCTCTATGATGGGTGACTGAAATATTTAGTCACAGAGAAAACACTAGCTGAATGAGATTTGGGAATTTATTGCTGTGTAAATGAGGTCATGAAAGCCTCAAGAGCTCCCTGCAGGATAACTTTATAGTAGAATTGCAATTTTGGAATATACGTGCGGGTGATAATTCTGAAGCCACAGAACATTAGACCCAAAACACTGACATGGGATTGTGATGGAAGAAGCTGGTGAATTTACTGGAAGATAAACAGAAATAAACTGCATGCAGATTGGTGTAATTACTCGAGATATCAAGAGAACATATTTTTGAGAAACATTGTTATGGAAATGCTTATCTTAACGTGTATATTTATAAAGGAACATTTGAACAGCCTCCTTCAGACACCAATTTTTAATATAGTAAAGCTTCAGAGTTGCTTTTACATCTCTGAAATCAAGCTGAAGCACAGGTAGTGATCCCACATAAAGCACAAACTCACCATTATAAAAATATTCTGCTTTTGCCATTGCTAAAGAGTCACAGGAGTTAATTTCTCAGGCTAATAAATCTCAGCACAAGAAATGCATGCAGCAAGCTACAAAACAGATTTGGGGTTGTGGGCTATCCCAAACACAGAGCACTCCAGACAGGCTCCTAGTGGTACTTCATACATGGAGAATATCCCTAAGACATCCCATTTCCTCCACTGCAGGGTAGCAATGGCTTTTGAGACCCCGAGAGCCTGGAAGAACATTTCCCAAAGCTACAAAGGACTTTCCAGGCAGAGCAGCTCAGCCTCCTTGTATGTGAGCACGTATTTTTTCTCTTCCATCAATATGATAAGCCTTGATCCCATGATTGTTTACACTTGCCAGGAAAAACACATAAACCTTCACTGTGAAGATTTCTTGGCTTTATGGAATGACTGTCACCTCTGTGCTGGTTAAGAAGGAATGGGCCCCAACTGCATAGAGGTTTTGCATCTTATTGCCTGTCCCTAGGCCTCAAATGCCAGCTAAATTTACCTTTCCCCCACCCAGATATGTCTGTGACAACTTCTGCATCATCCTAATCTAATCACACTCCATGAATGCAAAGGTGATTGACTCTTTCCAAGTCAAATCCAGTCAGTGTTCCCTTTGATTTGGTGAGCTCCCACTCCTTCCAACTGGGGTAAAATATATATATATATAAAAAAAAAAAAAAAAAACAACAAAAAAAACCACAAAAACAAAAAGCATAGAAGGATATAGAAATAAAGGATAAAAGCAATATGGATAAGGAAGAATTTAGAGGAAAAAAATGGGAGCAGACAACAAGGCACAAAAACATGTCAATTCCAATCTGCATAGTCTGACTGGACAGGAGCTCACTCCTGAGCTCCTGACACTCTGCTCAGTCCCTCTGTCTCTCTCTCATATAAATGTTTTCTGGCGTTCGTTTGTGCAAGCACACCAAAGAGGCAGTCCACACTGCCCTGTGAGAGCAGGCAAACACCAAGGAACTAGTGCCCCTCCAAAGCAACAAATGTTGGGTGACAGGAAGGAATTGATACAGTCTTGAACTGTCTGGAGTAAGTCAAGGACTACAAGGAAAAAGCTAAGGGAGCTCTAAATGCTGTCTTCAGCTCCCCAGTTGAAGAGGAAGCCTTCCCCAGCGGAAGACTTCGCTCAGGGTGGGGCAGGGGATTAATTGCAGAAAAGGAATTTGTGCTTTGAGCATAAGGGGAAAAAAACACCTCCAGTGGGGGCACGGGGACTCCAGGGTCATAGGGGAATATCCAACCCTGGAAATATTCAAAACTCGTCTGGACAAAGCTCAGAACAAGCCAGCCTACATTTGAAATTAGCTATGCTCTGAGAAAGAGAATGAACTTCATTATCTTCAGAGATTACTTAGATTTTGTGACCTGACTGAGACGCTTTGGACCCCTGACGAAGGGCTGCCCCCAGTGTTTTCTATGTGCTGCATGCAAGTGGAGTTGGAGGGAACAAACTCATTTTTTCAAGACAAACAAAATGGTCTTTCCTGAATCACCATCAGGTTTGTACATCTTCTCTCTCCTGTCTCTCTTTCCTCCTCCTCTCTTATGGCCACAGTAAGGAAATGAGTTTGTCTCTCAACATCTAGATGGTTTTTGTGCTCTAGGGGGGATGTAATTCCAATGGATTACTCTAATTCTTTGTCTCATTCTAGCAGAAAGAAATGTAATTGAAATAAAGACCTGTTCAAGTGCCCATTAGCAAGATACACAAGGTCACTGAATGAAGTAAACCAGTGACTAGAAGGACAAAAACTCTGTATTCTGCTGTTACTGTTTCCTTGCTTGCAAATGAGTCAGCAAAGATGACCAATTATTTTTATGTGAAATCAATGACAATCTCCTAACAGGCAGTAAAAATTTCACAAAAGAATATGAGCCACAAACACTAATAAAGGATAAGAGAGATCCTGAGAACACAACTGATCCAAATCTCATACAAAGGCATTTTTAACTACCAAATGAACTGAATGCTAGACTCAATGCCTTCAATCAGCCAAGAGTGGACCAGGTCTCACCCTCGTGTTGCTGCAGACTGGTTGCCACCTCTTCAGGTGCTGCTGAATGTGCTGGAGCAATTTCCAAGGAACTCCAGATCTTCTAATGGCCACCAATGTGGTAGCAATTCTGGCACACCCCAGATTTTCCAGAAATACTAAGTTGCTTAAATAAAATGCTTAGTACCTACTTCATTATCAGGAAAATCCCAAATTATATTCTAAAGGACAAAATGAGGTAATCTTACTAGTTCAGTGGCATCTTTCTTTCTCCCTCACTTTCTCACTTTCAGTTAAGGGTTTCCTGAAAAATCTACAAATCCTGTGAGTCCAACAAAAAAAGCATAAAGGACTTTTCAGTCTATAAACCAAATGTGGTTGTGGTCAGTTTATCTCCTTCTAGACATCTTACACAGGAAAAGATACATGATATTAAAGACAAAAGCTGAAAATTGAAACTTCAGGGAAGCAAGTTTTTAACAATACTTGGAATTAGCCCATGCTGCTCACTGACTTAAAGGAACAGTGAGGTCAACAGCTTTGCCAGACCTAAAAGGAGGATTAGCCATTCACACAGGCACTAAGAATTTCCATGATTCTTCTGACATCGTTATAATTTATAAAATATATTAGTCCTTCATTAGTCCAGCATAAATTTCCTGTACAACGTAGCCACTCACTGCCAATGGTTGAGAAAGAGTTTGACGGCCCTGAACACCACAGATACTGCACTCATGGCCCAACTTTGTCTCTTAATTCCAGTAGCAGAACAAGCTACCTTTCTGCCCTCACTGAAGTTTGTTTCTGTGAGAGTTTACCTTGATGGATGTCTTAGTTTGCAAGGCAAGGTGTAACCAGCAGTATGTATTCTATCACCAGCTGTTAAAACCAGCTGGGGCAGTGCTCTTTATCTCTTCCACCACCCATCCTCCCTCCAGGGGATATCTGCTGTTCATGGGCCATCGAGGCTCACTGCATGGCTGAAACAATTACAACATCCCATTGGGAGAGGCTCCACCCAGGGGGAGGAGCCCAGCATTCCTACCTGGATAAAACCTGAGATTCAGAACACCAGGGCAGCCTGTTTGCAGTGGATTCCCAGAGGAAGACTAGACCCCTCTCACCACCACTGGACCTTCAGAGGAAAACTTCACCCTTCTACAGGATCATTGCTCCAACAGAACCACATCTGTCACTCCAGGAGGACTTGATTGGACTGCTACCAACACCTTGACCAACAACAGGGTGTCAGGTTGTGTTCTGACTATGTCAGTGTTTTTATTTTTTGTTTGTTTGCTTTTTTTGTACTGCTACAATTTTATTTTTGATATTTCTAGTAAAGAACTGATATTCCTATTCCCATATCTTTGCCTAAAAGCCCCTTAATTTCAAAATTATAATAATTTGGAGGGAGAGGGTTTACATTCTCCATTCCAAGGGAGGCTGCTGCCTTCCTCAGTGGACACCTGTCTTTCCAAACCAGGACAATGAGTTGTAAGAGGGCTTGGGAGTATAAGCAAGAGATACCAACAGCAGGCAAAGGGGGAAGGCACATACAAATCACCCAAATGATTGTGTGCACTCAGACAGAGGAAGCTGACAATAAATTATCACTGACAAAGTCCTTCTAGCTTGTTTTCAAAAAATGCAGGTTACCAAAGTGACATGGAAACCTCCTTACCAAGGACACCAGAGGACCAAGCTGTTGTTCACATCAAGAGACAGAGTAAGAGGCTTTCCAGAATAAACCAACAACAGACACCCCATGGGTGAACTGAATTAACATAATCTTCAAAATCCTTGGAATACATTAAAGACATCTAGGAGGTGACAGAAAGGAAATTGAAAATGAAAATTGAGCTGTAACACAAGGAGACAAGCATTTATCACTCATATAAAACAATAATGTGATGTCTTTCAAGTCAGGAGGAAAAGTAGAAAATACATTTTCCACAATTAGCAGTGAATATCACCACACTGGCATTCATACAGCACAAAAAAAAAGACACCTTCCATACTAAGCTGTGCAAAAAAGAGAATAAACTGAATAAACAGAATAAACCTCATTCTTCTAATATCCGAGACAACTTACAAATTTTTCTAGACCAGTATCTGCCTGACAGTGGGGAGATTTCAGCACAAAGGCTGATCACATTTACTAAAAGAAAAACAACTGCCAAAATAAACAAACAAAAAAAAAGAACCATGGCAAAACAAGTCTTTTTTCTTAATTCAGAACAGTGACATTAAATGTCTTCATTGAGGAGACACACTGCTTCTCAAATAAAATCACCTGAGACTGAATGAAACTGAAATGGCTGGGCCTGGAGAGAAAGGCTCACGCACTGTTCAACATGACAAGCATACATTCTATCCTTGGATCTGACCCCAGTTTTGGTGTGAATAGCAATTTTGGGATGTTCCAGATGGTGAGGCCGCTCACGAGAAGGGCCAGGAAACACTTTGGTCCTTTCTGGGGCTGGGCTGGGCAGGAAATTAAATGAGAAAACCCTTACAACACTTTGGGGTGTTTTCCAAGCTACAGCTTAAAACATGAAAGAAAAAAATGGCATCCAGCTTAGCAAGAAATAACCAGCATGAACAAACAAACTGAAAACGAACACCAGCAGCATCATCTCCAGATATACATCAGAAAGCAAATGAATTCAAGGCAGGAGTCAGTCTGTCAATCTACACATCTTGTTACTGATGTAAGATGCCAGGTTTTGCCAACAAATAATGGCATCTCTTACTAAGGCAGACAAAACAGAAATTCACCATGAAAAATTTTCTTACAGCTCGATTGTACAGTGCTTCTGGCCTGGCCTGAAGTCCTGCTCTTCCCTTTGGGACAGAGCAGCTCCCTCTGTGCAGATCCCTGCTCTGAGACAGAGGGGAGGGAGAGCAAACTCATTATTTGTAGACATTTACAAAGAAGTTTACAAAGTACCTCTTAAATACTTTAAGCACTGTGCTACGATTCACTTTATGTCTTTCACAGCTGCTGCCTGAGGCTCTCCCACAATGCTGCTGGCTGAATCCAAATGGCCAGGGACTCCCTGGAATAGAGAGAAAGGGCAGAATCAGGGAACAGGACAGTGCTGGGTAGGCCAGAATTGGAGGTAGGAAGAAAATTGATGACTCTAAAATTATATTCCATTACTCCATTTGAACCTAAAAGCTGAGCTATGCTCAGATTTAAAATATAAATAAATTCTTCTAAGAAATCAAATTATAGAATCCTGGTCCTACAATCCCAGAGAGTTTGGGCTGGAAGGGATGTTAAAGACCATTTCCTTCCCACCCTTGCCATGGGCATGGACACCTTCCACTGTCCCAGGCTGCTCCAAGCCCCAAAGTCCAACCTGGCTTTGGACACTTCCAGGGATCCAGGGGCAGCCGCAGCTTCTCTGGGCACCCTGTGCCAGGGCCTGCCCACCCTCCCAGGGAACAATTCCTTCCCAATATCCCACCTAGCCCTGCCCTCCAGCAGTGGGAAGCCATTCTCCTTTGTCCTGGCACTGCATCCCTTTACTGTAAGCAGTCTCTCTCCATCTTTCCTGCAGGCTTCCTTAAGGTATGCGATTATCATTTCTACCTAAACAGTCAAAAATATGGAAATCTACTGGAAATAGGTGCAAAACTGAATTTTATTATTGATTCTCAGATGTACAACAATCTCTTACCTGTAAGTTTTCTCACAAAAATATAAATAAAAAATATTAGCATGTGTGGTAAACCCATATCAAAATCATTTCTATCTAAAATTTCAATATTATAGGACAGATACTTCATGCAAATAACCACACAGATTAAATCTTGAATGGAAATAATATTCTGAAGTTACAAAATGTTTAAAAAGAGGTTGCATAGAAATTTTCAATGCAGTTCTCTCCAAATGCAGGCAGTATCGAAGACACAGGAAATCATAGAGTTTCAAAATGACCTGCTTCCTAAAGATCTTTCTTCTCCAAGTCAAATAATTAGAGGCTGGCTAATCTTCAGAAACAAGAAATACTTCTCATCTTACATCCCACTACTTAGTCTGGGTAAAAACTGATGATGTTATGTGTTTTTATTCCTTTAGCTGTTTCTTCTCAGAACAAAAGGATTTCACCATTCAACAGGTAGTATCAAAAAGCATATGGGAAGATCTGTAGTATAATACAATATACACAAGAGGCTGAAGTGTCTGTGAGCAATATAAGAGAGATTCTGCCTGGGAAAGTGGCAAAATAGGCAACTTATGGTGGTCTTCATCCCTTCTGATGTTAGATTAACTCCGCGTGGGGATCTACATCTCTATCAGTGTTTTGGAGACACTGTATGTTCAGTGGTATAGCTGGTTTGTTTTGTTTTATTTGTTTTGTTCTCTTTTTAAAACCAAACAAAACAACAAAAGCACATCACCCTTGTAAGCTGATTTGAACTCTTGTCTGGGGTTTTTGCATGAATCAACAGGAACTGCAGAACCTGGCAGCATTATCACTTAAAGTCACTTATAAACTTTAAATATTATTAACAGAACAATAACAGGTACAATTTAAATTGTACCTTTAACTTGTATTTACAGACAATAGAAAAGGCTGGTCTATAGAATGCAGTCCCTTCACCCCTACACATTCTACACAAGTCAGAATTTACGCTCAGTCACTGAGTCTGCACTAAAACAAACCTTCCAAAAAGACTGTTCCACAAATTGACCTCACTACAGATATTGACTTATCTGCAAGATGGAGCTGGCCTTTTATCAACTGTGTGATCACTTATAGGATAATTATGAAGTAACCTAAAACTAATCCTTTGAATTTCTTTGCATACAGGACACTTCCTCTTTTTGCTCAGCAAAGATTTATGAACTATTGCAAGAAAAATCATTATTATAGTAATTAGGAATTCTCTATGGATTAAAATCTCTGGAACACCCTGTAATCCTTTTGTGAGCTAAACAAGTTTTCACTGTAGTGCATTCATATTTTGACTCTTAGGCAGGAAAAGAAACCCTTAATCTCCTTGTGCCCCAGGGATCCATCCTTGTATCCTGATACTTAGAACAGGCTCAATCTGTCTAAGTATTTTAAAATGTATTAGGGAATAAAGTAATCTGATCTTAAAACCAGACTTCACTGTTGTTTGCAGTCAGCACTGGCAGGATAAATCCACATACATCCTCCACCAAAGATGGTGCTCTTGCCTGTCCCCAGACACAGTTACACTGAGTTTGTTTAGGTTTCCTTATATCACCAGTGAGTCCCCTCACAACATACATCTTCCATTTTCTCCAACTGTGCAACCCTTCTTCAGGTCAGTTTTCCCACTGTATGACAACAGGCAGAGCCTGCTAAGAGAAACATTGGTGTGGTTCAATAGTTGAAAGCATCTTTTTAAATTTATTACATGCCACAGACTGTATGGCAATACTTCACATATAGAGATGTGTGTGGTCACATCACAACCCCCTGGGAAAGGGAAAGAGTGGGAAGGGGAAAGATTGGCCTGGTTGTCTCAACAGACCTTACCTTAGATGAAGAATAAAAGCAGGGGAACTTCAGCTTCAAGCGGGATTACTATTCTAATAATCATGCCTGTTATTGGAAAACTCTCAAAAGAAGCAGCTTTCCTAGGATTTCTGAGCCGGGTCATTTCGCAGTGTCCCTGCGCATGATACTACAGGAATAAAAACACCTTCTGACCATTTCATTTTGTCCCACTCTCTTTTACGCATTTAGAGAACATGCAAACAAAACGGCATTTAACTACTTCCTATGAAGGAGACATTTTTGCTCTCAGCTCCCTAGATGCTGGCACCAGCAAGACTGACCCAGGAAGTCTGTGCAGCACTGGCCATGTGTCTGTTCAGTGGCACTGTGTTGCATCCTGGTTGAACACTACAAAAATTGTGACAGTGGTGGGATTTTCTGGCTCTCAGCTGAAGCCGTACATGTGCATCTGAGGATGGAATTTAAGAGCAGCAGCAGATCAAAAGGAACAGGTTTGAGAAGCTTCCTAGGAAGTGCTACAAAAGAGAGAGTAAAAGAAACTAAACATCATCAGCTGGATACCTTTCTTTCTGTGGTGTAAATGCAGAGTAAATCCCCAAACCAACAGGTACTCACGTGGAGAGGAAGGCTTGAGGACTGCAAAGGAAGCTCCTTGAATAATGAGTGCTTAACTGAAATGATAGGAAATGCCAGAGCACATTAAACAATGTTCAGGTGTATAAAGGAAAAGAAGAACTTTAATAAAAACAGATTCACGCAGATATAAAGCAATTATACTAGGGAGGTGAATGAGTAGAATAGTCAGGGTCTACCAACAAGCCAGGGCCACAGCAGAAAAGCATTTAACTCTTTCCACTTGAAAGGACCACCCCTGCCAACACTGTCAATGAAACACCTGCAACCAAGAGAAAGGACCTGAAACACCTCACCCCCACTCAGCAGTTTCTCACACACCTTCACCCTACACCTGGCTGATTCACCCCAGCAGAATTGTTTCCTTAAAGTGTAATAACAGGCCGTGATCTCTCAGCCCCCTTCTTAGGTTTCTCAGCTACAAACCCCATTTATTGGTGAGTTGCATGTAAATGTAGGAAAATGGTTTTATAAAATACAGAAGATGCACCAAAACAAATGGTTGAGGTGTCTATTGCATTAAATGGTAGAGTACTGCTTAATAATTAATTTAATAACGAACAGAAATAGTGGCAGCTCAAGTCACGTCTATAAATTCTGCTCTTATTACAGTCAGACATTAAGTTTAAGTGTATTACACTTAAAACAATCCTAACAGGCATTTACATTTTGCCCTGTCACTAATCAATCCTATTTAGCTTAAAAAGGCTTTGGAGAATGCTATAATTTGCCCGTGATGGAGTGGTCAGCTGTCTGAACAGAATCCATTAACAATTTGATGAAATACAAAAGGCTGCAAGTGTTCCCCAGCCATCACTCCGAACTGTGCAGCAAGATGTAAAAGCAGCACTAACACCCTGACAGGAACAGGATCCTAAAATAAAATAGAAATTCTGCACTAGGTATTACAAGGAATAATCCAGAATTACAAAGTATGACAAACACAGAGTGTAAGAAACATGTTCAATATCCACTTCAAGCCTCTACTTAGGTGATGTGTGACTTTTAGCATTAAGTAGAACTAATAACTAATACAGTAGTCATATCACACCAGAATTCTGTGAAAATTTTCATTATAAATGGAAAGGGCCCCAAAACATAATAACTGAAGAGCAATTAAAGTTACTTGATTAACTTTTTTTCCATTTACAACTGCAATTCGTCTCAGAAGCTCAGGGATGCAAGACACGTGCTCTTGGAAGTTTTATTCCTGGAGAAAGTTGGTAGATAGGCTGTTGCCTCCGTCTGTGGTCCTGATGGTGAATTTCTTGACAGGAGCTTTCCAGCTCCCTGGTACTTGTGCTAAAACACTTTGCTTCCTCGCCTTCATCTCTTGCCTCTGCTTCTTATCTGCTCCTCCCTTTTCTCTCTGACGCCTCATGTTTTGTCTCTCAAACAGACTGAGGATCAGGACACAGTAACCACAATGTTCTAGGATTAGGGATAAGGCAGAGGGTACCCAAGCGTCAGTCAGAAAACACCAGTTCAGCCCTGGGACAAGGCCAGGAGGCAAGGACAGGCTGGACCACAGCACCAGCAGAGTAACCAAGAGAAAAACAACAGAACTTCACAGCAGTGAAATGATGCACCAGTTTCTGGTTTATTCAGTGCTTGGATTGGGGAGAAAAAAAAAAAAAAGATGCTTCTGATCCTTCTTCACCTTTCGATTTTAATGCTGTCATAGCCGAGTATGAGTACATGGCCACCATGTAAGAGTTGTATGCAGTAGAATATACATATCTCATGCTCCCAGATCAACAGCCAAATGTATTTTCCATGTAAAACTCACATGTCTGTCAAAAATACAAGTTCAAAAATCATATATTTACAGTTATTCTCTTCTCCCCGTATTTCCTCTGTGTACAGGAGTTCACAGGAGGATGTTATGCAGCACCAAGGGGCTTTGTACCTGGTCATCACCACTCTTTCATGCAGCACCAACAACAAACTTCCCTGAACTTCTGCAAGAGGTTTAATGCCACCAGATCTATGGAACATCTTCAGTCAGATTTGATTGGACTCTGCTTCCCTCCTAAAATACACTCTCTGGGTGCCAGGATGGCCAAACCACAGCTAGAGGGACTTCCTTAAAAATCAGGTTCTTTACATTGGGATCTTTATGGTGGATGAGGGGGTTCCCTGTTCCACTAACCCCAAATTCAGAGGGACAGTACAGTGGCTTCACCCCAGCTGGGGAACTCCACCAACACAGGAACCAGTACAGCATGGAACTGACCAGCACGGAACAAGTTAATCTAAGGGTTCCCCAACCTCTCAAGACAGACAGACTGATTTAAAAAAACACAACACGAGAGTTTGACCCTTATCCATCTGAGAAGCACGAAATGATTTTCAGTCATGTATTCTAAAATCAACAATATAGCCATTTTATTCTCCACCTTTCCTGAAGAGGTACAGTAAGTCTACACAAACATGCAGATACAAATACAAGAGCTCCTCTTTGCTCACCTCAGCCTTCAAACTGCCATATTAAAAGGAGGTTGGAACTTGCTACAATGGCCACAGACGGATCAGAGTTTTTCAGATTTTTAGTGAGGACACTGTGAAGTGTTTTCCATGGCCACCTTTCACAAAGCACTGGCTATCATCATCAAGTTTCCGTGAAAATAACAAGAAATTGTTTTCCCCTGAGATGCAGGTATGAATTGCTTTGTACTGTCTCAATCATGTCCTCTGGGAATGATTGTCTTTTGTGGTTGGAATAATATAGCAGGAGTGTTCAATATGGGTGCCAAAACGTAGGCAATCAAGTAATCAGCCTTATTTTACAAAAGGCTATGTACCAACAGCTCATTTTGAAGTTACTTCTGAAAAAAGTGGCAATTTCAGGTCATAGCAATGAAAAAAAGAGTCAGTTTACTCCCATGGAAACAGAACAGATCTTTATTTAGCTACGTGCATTTTAACATTGTAATGGAACATTGCTATCTGTGGCTGAACACTGTTATCCCCTGGCAAAAAAAAAAGTATTTAAAGCACTATAAAATTTATTTTATGAAGTTTTTCTTTTTTAACAGGCATTTTAAAGAGGATGCAGTCATTTTAAAGTGTGTCAACTACGCAATCAGTACTACTCAACAGTGGGCTTTTTAGTTTCAATTTACTTAAAAGGGCAGTTTACCTCAGCTTTACAGATGAAGTACATGTATTTTTCATTTCACTTGTACCAAAGTGACTTTCCAGCTCCTTCATTTCTTTACTTCCACAAATCCTACTGCAGCAGCCTAATATCAAGCAAGGACCACAGTTCCCTCTTGAGCATTTAAAAGCCACAGGACTACAGCAGTGCACGTAGCCTGCAGTCGCCATGGCTGGCACACAGGATCCTCTCAGCTGCACAGGACCCTGGCAAGAGACCTGGCAGGGAGTATCTGAGTAATTGATAAATTGTCTGCGCAACCCCACTTGCATCTTCTGCTTTTCCAAACAGATTATCAACAGTTTGATACTTTCCAAATCTGCCAAGGGGTTTTGTTGAAAGAATGAGGGTTGCAGTAACTAATATTCAATTAACCCAAAGTGTCCAAGACAGAGCGTGTAAAATATGTACGGCACTTGAATGCCTTTCCAGCTTCTCCTGCCAGTGCATCAAGTCGTTTTCTGACACTGCAGGGCTCCAAGATCTGGTGCCTACATGTCCTACTCCTAAGACAGAAAGTAGCCACTTAGTCTCAGAATCCTGCCAGGACAGGTTATGACACAGAATTTTCTAAAACAGTATAATCTGGCAATGAAATACTACCCATTAAATTCCTTCCAGAGACAGAATTCCATGTACTGAGGTATGACTGGAGGAATAAATCTTCAGAGTTGTTTAAGATAAAACAGTTAAAAGCCTTTAGGTATCTCTGCCAGATTCCGCAGCCTCATTAATTCATAGGAAATATAATTTGAAAATAAGATTCCTCTGACAATTTTTGCAACTCTGTGCACTTCAGATTATGTGAATCATTCAGAGCTTCACAAGCCACAGGGAGAGACAGAGACGTAGAGACAGAGTCCAAAAGCACAACATCTGCTGGTGGCCCAGGTGACTCTGCTTCACCTGCTAGCTTTACACCAGACCCAGCAGGGCTTACCCAGCTGCCTCTGATCCTTCAACCACCCCCTCATCTCAGGGAGATAAGGCTCCTAAAGGCTGAGTGTTTTCCTAGATTCTCCCCAAGAACAAAGTGGGAAGGCAGATTGCAGGTGTGAGGGGAGATGGAAACATTCATCAAGTTCAGATTCTCACCCAGCACAGCTCTTTGGTGAGGAGGGAAGACAGGGAGGCCACTGGGAATTATCTTCCATCTTTAACACCTCCTCTGAAAGGTCCTGCCTGAGCTGCTACTACAGAATTACTCAGAGGGTGAGGGAGAAAAGAAAAAGGCTTTGACTGGAAAAGCACTAGTGCAAGATCCCCTGTGTGATTTTAAACTGGGGGCTGAGTTAATGGGAAAATAAGGCTCCCTTAGATAAAGGGCTCTGCCAGAGGAATCTCCAAGACAAGCCTGTCCCTAAGCCTGTTAGGCCATGCATGAAATACTGCCATTCTGAAAATGAGGGAATTCTCAAGGAGCCCAGCAGAAACAGGCTTTTTATGGTGGCCAGCTGGCTGTTACTCTCTAGCAGCAGAGCCAGCCAAATTAACATTGCAAGCGATGTATTTCTCAGAAGAAGCACTTGGCTCAGAGTATTTTGCTCTTTGAAATATATATATATATATCCTTCACTAAGTTTTTAATGAACATATTTGGGCCAACTGGAGAAAAGCTGAATATTTCTGCCCAGGAGCTGCAATTAAAATTCAGCCCATGTGGTTGATGGATGTGCTATCCATTTCTGCTCTTTGATGACTGACAGAGTACCTGAAGAAACCTATTGACTGACAAATAGGTCTGGAAAATGGTAGTACCTTCTTTGGTTCCACCCCAGCCAGTGATGATCAGAGTTTACGTCTTGGAGGTTTTTCTTCAGCTCCAATGCTGACATAACCCAAGCAGGCATTTGTTGGCTGTTGCCATAGTGACAGCAGGCAGGGAATGTTCCAACAGCTCAGTGCTTGGCACAACCTCGCCTCTTTAGCTTGCTAACAAATTTCTGATTAAACATTCATGTTCCCCCAAACATCTAATCCATATGGATGACCGACTTCATAAACACTTGACCCAAATCCTGCTTTGTTTCATGAGTGAGGCAAGAGTGAGGTGGTGGGGAAAGGACCTGTCACAGCACAGCTTTTCTGCTAGGCACGGTTCTTATTTGGAAACTAAATGAACAGCAGGCATGGGATCAAGCTCTTCTATCTGCACGTACTACTCCAGTGATTTGTGTCTTAGAATCTTCATGATATTCTCAGCCAGCCACAAAAGGGTGCTGAAATCACCATGAGTCACAAGGAAGATATCTTTTGGGAAGAGTCATAACTTTTTTCCTTGACTTTTAATGGGATCTCTGTCCCTCACTGATCCCCCGCTCCACAAAAGTGATGCAGATCTTTCATCAACAGGTGCTGCTTCTCCACTTTGAACAGCCCAGATAAAGATATCCTCCTCATCTTCTTCCTGTTTACTCTCACACAAATCCTCCCCCTGCCCCTCCAAGGATTTCACATCCATCTCCTGCCCCATTCCTGTGTACTGCTGCACACTGTAGGAGAGAGACAAAAACTTTGGCCAGGGAAGTGGAATACCAAGTACAAGAAGTTGCCCCTCTCTGCCTCCCGGGCTGAAATGAGGATGCCATGCAGGAACTTTGAGGAACACACAATTCTGGGACACAGCAGGAATGTGTGGCACTGTGGGACAGGATCAGGGGCAGCAGTGCAGGGGGAGAACAAAACACTTTCTGGAGATACTAAAACTGTTGCCTCATGACTTCAGAGGTTGGTGGTGGTGGGTTTTTTGTTCCTTTCTTTTACAATTTCATGTTATTACCTACCCTGTGCTGGGAGGCCTTTGCAGAGACACTCCAAGGGCTGCAATAAAACCTTGATTAAGCCACTGAACACACTCTCCTGGCATGCAAAAAATGTCCTTTTGGCCTTTTCGGCAGTGACAGAAAACATACTTTCTATCACCCTATTTCCTACCCAAGCACAAAAGAAGTTTAAGTCACACAGAAGAACAGAGGAATTTTTATATGAAAAATTTATCCTATGTTCTTGCACATTATCCAGGAATAACTCACAGAAGTGAAGATCTATAGGAGATTTCATCTCATTTTCATCTCATTTTTATCTCATCTTGCTTTAAAGACCCCTTTTGTCCTTTCCTGCTAGAAGCCATGCTACCAAGCCTTGGCTGTGACACTGTGATGGTATCTAGGGCTGCTAAATCCCAAACCACCACTCAGCAGCACTCTGGGGGTGTTGGGGTCTATGTGTGACAGCAGAGTGCCAGAATTCTGCTGATGAATTCCTGTGGAACACCATCTGAGGGACTTTCCTGCCTGGTGCTGGGCTCTCACAGCCTCAGCAGCAGGAGGAACATCTACAAATGTGGCTCATGTGAATACTCACTCGATAATCAGCATCTCAAATTAGAGGCTGGGGTGGTTTTTTTGTGGTGGTTCTAAAACCAGCATTTATTGAAGACAACTTCTGTGACTCTCAGTTGTCTCTCACAAGCCCTGTGAAGCTTTAGGGCAATCTCACTCTCTGTGGAATATAGTTGTCCATTTTGGCTTGGGCATTGCCAGAGTAGACTGAGCATTCAGGTAGAGTCATCTCACCGCCTCCAGCCCAAGCACAGCTCCCAGGAATTCATGGACACCAGTCACATCAGTCATAAAATTATTCACAGCAGCAAAGCATATTGAAAAACTGTGCCTCTGTGGTAGCCCTACACCTAGAGGACTGTAGGGTAGAACTTCAAAACACATGTTGTTTTTCCCTTCAAAAGGAATTTTTTTTTTTTTCTGGATGGTTGTAGGATTTGAAATTTTTAATCATGCTAATGTCTGGTGTTATCTGTTATAAACCTGAACTTCCCCTCTTCCCTCCACATTGTTTCTGTAAATACACCAACAGGAGGTCGTTGTCTCCTTATATGTGAAACCACATAACTCTGCCACTTCTGGAAGAGGTTGTAATTAAATTCATTTAGTACAAATTTGTTGAAGAACACTGAATGCTTTGCTATCCCTCATCAAGTAAAGCTTCAGGAATTTAAAATAAAAACATGATGCCAAGCATGGAATGGAGCACCTCAGGGACAAGCTTCAAACCATGGTCAAGTTCTGCCACCAAGAGATTCATAAGTCAGAGAATTAATAAAAACAGCAGCTTTTAGCCATTTGGGGGTAGCACAATATGTAGGGATTTTAAAAGCTGAAATTCAGCCATTTCAGTGACTCTAGCAAAACAGTCAGATAAAATGAAGCTTACATATCAGTTCTAGACATATTTTTAAAAATCCATATTTTTCTGTTATGTGTGTTTCTATCTCAACATGACTTTAAAGACAGAAAAAGCGCTGAAAAAAGTGGTTGACTCTAAACCTACTCCTTCAATGTATATACATGTCCTGCCCATAATTATCTCTGCCAGTTACATATCCAGTTTTTCCCAAGTGTCATTTCTGACTGGTTCTTCAGAAGATTTCCACACCTGGGCTGGCAGGTGGCTCTTTCTTCCCCCTTTCTCGCTGAAGGTCAGAGACTCCATTTGAAGAATTTGTAATGAAAAGACATTTGAAGAATCCACACTTCTTGCTGCTCCAACATGCTCTCCAGCCTCTTGCTGACAGCTAGTATTAAAATCCTGAGCTACCTCTTGTGTCGAGCAATTGAGAGGCAAGGCAGGCTCAACAACCAGAGCAAGGAGAGAGAAATGCAGTTCTGAAAGCATTAGAAACCCCAGAAAACTCTCAGGAGAGTCTGGCTATCAATCAAAAAAACTCCAAACAAACAAACTTTAAAAAAACACAAACCACGAAATTCTCAGACAGGTCTCAGGCTCACTAACATAAATATCTGAAAAATGCTAACAATCTGCTACCCCATCATCTATCAGCAAACACGGGGTACAGAGCCGGGGGGGCGGGGGCGAAATGAGGGTGAATTTCATGAGACACAATAATTTGGCAAGTGAAATATGACTGAAATTCTGATGAATACCTATGTCTGCTTCCAACCTCTTCCTTTCCAGTATTTAGTCAACAATCCCAGCGCAAAGCCTTATGCTTGTTTTTCTCCTGAACCATCCTGACAATAATCCCAGCAATAAAATACTTGTTCCATTCCTTCTGCTCAAGACCTACAATACCTGACCCAGAGCTAGCTGGACATTTTTACCTGGACTTATATTAAAACCTCACTTCTTACAAACAAACTGGGTTTTCTCTAAGGATTAATGTTGATGGAGCATAGAGCAAAACAAAAAATAAAGACCCAACTCGGGCCAGACCAACAGGCACCCAAATGTCCCAAGAATACAGATGACAAACACCAGCATGGAGAGGCTCCAGCATTTGACATCTTGGGAGAGATGGTGGTGTTCAGTCTGGAGAAAGCTCAGGGAGGCCTCAGAGCCCCTTCCAGTGCCTAGAGGGATCCAAGAGAGCTGGAGAGGGACTTGGAACAAGGAATGGAGTGCCAGGATGTCTTCCCACTGCCAGAGGGCAGGGATAGATGGGATATTGGGAAGGAATTGTTCCCTGGGAGAGTGAGGAGGCCCTGGCACAGGGTGCCCAGAGCAGCTGTGGCTGCCCCTGGATCCCAGGCAGTGTCCAAGACCAGGCTGGACAGGGCTTGGAGCAGCTTAGGACAGTGGAAGTGTCCCTGCCCATGGCAGGGATGGGGAGAGGTGGACTTTAAGATCCCTTCCCAGCCAAACCATTCCATGACTCTGTGGTTTCCTTCCTACAGTGCAGTTACTTGAGAAACTCCACACAACCCTTCCAGCAGGGCTGCACTGGAATCATCACAGGCTGCATTCCAGAGAACTGACAGGGGAATCAAGAACACATCAGCACAGGAACATCACCAGAGCACAATTTAATGGCAAGTTTAAGCCAATGTTGATAAGGAGAGGATGATAAGGGGGTGTTGCCACTACTACCTGCCTCCCAGCAGCTCCAAACACACCCTCCTGCCAAAGGAGCTGCTCCATTTTCCTAGAGATTGCTTTTGTGAACTAAAACAACAAAAAAGGGACTATGCCAAATATTACCTCAGTCAACTTTCCTATGTCAGGTAAGAGACACTGCAAGGAAAAAATTCTAGGAAACGTTTAAGAGGAGTTCTGGGCTGCCTGTTCAGTGGCAGCCGCAGTGGTTCCCATACCTAAAGGAAGCAACACTGTTGTACTGTGAGATACAGTCTTTCCCAGCTGGGGTTATCTTTTCCAGGGCTTTTATCTTCCCTGTTGTTTAAAAGGAAACAGCTTATTCCTACCAGTTCAGACCACTTCCAACAGGGAGAGCCCAATAATCCTACATATGACCAGCCACTTCATACCAGCTTCATATGCAGCAAGGAGAAAACAAGTCTGAAACACACAAGCTGATTGTTCACTTCCACTGGATGTATGGCAGTCCTCTTACAGATTTTTCAGAAAACATCAGGATCTGCTCCATCTCCAGTCTGCAAGAAATGCCATCATTGAGTTCCTCTTTAGCACACCCCACTCACAGTGAACATATACAATGATATCCCTGGGATCTGCAGGGAAAAGAGAAACCCTTCATGCTTGGATATACCTCCACCTCCATGGTATCACAGACAGCTTGGACTGCAGGTATCTCAGGGACCACCTACTACGTCTGCTTCCTGAAATTCCTTCCTCTAGATCTCAAAAAGATGTAGGGCATCTGAAAAAACCCCTTTCACTGGGCTGCCAAGCCAGGAAGCAGCTCAAAGGTCTGGTCTCCTCTCACCATCTTCTCCCAGATGCTGCCGAAAACCCAGTGGGCCAAGTGCCAATTTTTCGTTCCTCAACTATTTTACAGTTTCTATCGACATAGGTAATGACTCTCTCAGCACAGCTTTTGTGAAGAGTTAACCCAGAGAAACTGAGAACTTCATCAAGCAGAGCTTCTGGACAAGAGGAGGACAGACAATTTTAGGAACAGAATGCAAACAGCTTCAGAAATGGGGGTGTGTGCACAGGTGTTTCTGTGCATGTGTGTGTGTATGTGTGTGTGTGTGTGCACATCCTGAGCAAGACTGGGAAAGATGTTAACAGCTTCTCAAAAAGCCACCCAAACCCCCCATGAGGTTCTAGAACTCCTATAGCTCAGAGTTTATTTCTGACATAAAATACAAAAGTTCAGGCCTTCCAGGCACATTTGTGGACACCATCGGAAATGCTGTAGCTGTTCATTTGGATAAATATTAAATTTCTATCTCCTCTATCAGTCATCATATGAGGTATTTGTGAATTAATGAAGTAATGGAACAAACTCATATTGGTAACATTTTCCTGTGTTTGTAATGAAGATCAAGTGTTTAAAATGCCTTTTGATTTAGTGGGGATACACACAGAGATGAGTCTTTCATCATTCCCTTCCCAAACAGGGCGCCTCAGCATCACAGCCTTTCTTCCCACTGTGCACCCTAAACTAAGGCTCCAACTTTATAGTCTGTTTCTTCTTATTTTTGCCTCCCTGGCCTGGGATCCTGTCAACAGTCCTGAGACTTTGAGGTCTCACTCTCCCGGCTCCCTGCTCCTTCCCCTCCACATCAAGACATGAAGAGGAAACTGCTAATGCTCACCATGTAAGGCACTGGTTGGAATCAGGATAGAGACATCACCTTCCCAGAGAGGGGTCGAAGATGAGAGCTGGACATCTGGAAAATCGAGGCTTAGATATATATTTACTCAGTAACCAGAACCTAAACCTATGAAAATCTATCATGAGCACTAATACGGCTCAAAGCACAATCCACCTCCACTGCCAAAGAGGACTTTTGGAAATATCTATACTATATCCATCTATATTATCTATCTATAAATTCATCATGAATTTATCTATTAATTCACCATTATTATTACTAATGCATATAAATTGCCTTTTAGACCTTCAAAGTAGCTCAGTGAAAATAAATTAAACATTAGCATATTTCTTAGAATTAGATTCTCATCACATTGCTAATCATAGTCATTTCAGTGAATAGGGTTATTTGAATAATCTTAGTTGCATTTTTGTATTGAAAGAGACAGGACAAAAGAGATTTTCTGCTAGAACTGGGGAAGCCATACAAAATGTATAATTAAGTATTTCACAACTGCTCAGTATAAACAAAAGTAAAAATAAATTGATGGGGTCTTACTTGTTGTCAAAATATGATGGTGTTTTAATTAAAGACCAAAATCTATCTGTGTGAAGAGAGTGTTGAAGGAAAAAGTGTCATAGGGTATTAAGACTCAAACAAATAGAAGTAAATATATAAGTTTGCAGTAAATCTTTGACTATAGTGTTACATAAGTTCTTAAAATAATTCAGCAATCTCAAAAATATGCAGCTTCAAGAACTAGTCCAATGTTCTCAAGTAATTTTTTTCTCCCACAAAGATATTCTATCTGGTCATTTCATATCACTTCAGGAGAAACCCATCTTCTGACTTTACAAAAAACAAGTTCCTTGCTGTGCCTCAGCCTAACTGAGCAGGACACACAGAAACAATCTGTGCAGAACTTGTGATGGACACATCCATCCTCATGTTCAGGTACCAGCAGGAAGCACCTGCACACTCAATCCACAACAGCAATGAGTTTATGCTGTTCACATCATTCCAGTGCTGAATTTGTGCCATCCAAATAGTTCCAGTGCCTGCAGATGGCCCAGCATGATTGACTGCGGAAGAGAAAAATCCAGTGGCGCAAATAAAGCCAGGCAACAAAACATATTGGAAGCATAACCTATGTGTGCATAAATTAAGAGTTCAAAGTTTGATCTGGTGGGGGAAAATCCACTCTGTGAATCACTGCTGAAGGAAAAGTGTTAACAGTGAACTTGGGCTGACTTAAATTAACTCAGTGCCTTTTCTAACAGCTTAGCTACAGTCTGATATATTTTTAAAAGAAAATGTCCCTTCCTACTTGTGTGATTCACCAGCAGCATCAGAAGATGCCAGAAAAAAGGACTTCGGGTGTGAAGTGCCAGGTCCTGCCATTGGCAAGGCCTGTTTGGTGTTAGCACAGGGCACTGCTCTGGCAGCAAAGCTGCTCACTCAGCCTTGTGGAACTCCCTCACCAGAACAGCTTGTGCTGACCACTTTCACTACTCTTCAAAATGTCAAATGCCAATAAACAGTGAATTATTCTCCACTCACATGGGCAAAAAGGGGTAAGAAACAGGTAATATCACCAGTCACCAGTCAAGCTGATCATTGGTCCAGCTTTACTGAGGGATAAATCAATGTTTTCCAACCTTGCACCAAAATTCCCTCTGCTTCCCACGGGGCAGCCTGTTCCAAGATATGCAAGGCCACCTAAGCTGCCTTAATAAGGAAAGCCATTTCAAACAGGGTTCTATTTCTGTTCTTAGTTTCACCAAAGACTTCAATGTTGGAATCTAGAATATATCCCTAAACCTATGGATGGCTCCAAGCTAGGATGGGCTGTGAGCACTCTGGGGTATAAGAACAGAATTCAAAATCACAGAGGAGGGAAACACTCTGAAATCAAAGAAACTAAATTCAATGAGAAATGAAACAAAAACAACCAACCCCCCAAATTTCTCATGAGAATAACCCATTTGGGGGATGCCCAAATAAACTAAGGACTAGATGGTGAATCTCAAAACATGATACATTAATTATACCACTAAGCAAATTAATGTAAGATGATGTTGATAAAGACGATGCTCAGGCCATGATGCACTCACTGAAAAGCTGGATTCTCTTTTCCTTGCTCAATTAGGACTTCAAAAAGCCATTTTGGAGCACTACACTGCCATAAAATTATAAACCAACTGGTCCAAAGGAACCGTCTAGAATAACAAAAACATAGAAAGCATGATGCATTACCAAGAAAGAAAAAAAAGCATAATAAAAGAAAATTTATATGACTATTACTTTCTTCTAAAGCTTAGAAGATTAGAAGGATGCTGGCAGTCACCAGTCCTCATGATGACTCTGCTAAGGACAGAGAAAAAGTCTCAAATACTTAAATATGAGCAAAGAAAACCTTGTTAAACCCAAATGGCAAATCTCTCAACCCAGAAATGTGGCGAGACTTCCTTTGCTGGGGGATTCTAAAAACAGATTTGATAAACACTTTATTAGGAAGAAATTCTGGGCTGTGACAGTGGTGAGGCCCTGGCACAGGATGTCCAGAGCAGCTGTGGCTGTCCCTAGGTCCCTGGAAGTGTCCAAGGCTGGGTTAGACACGGCTTGGAACAACCTGGTCTAGGATTCCATGATAAACAGAAAAAACCTAGGACAGTTTCTTAGCTACCAGTTCATGGGGTCCTGGCATTGACACAAACTTTTATGGAATAATCCAGAGAGTTGAGTCCTCAAGTAATGAACTGACGACAATGGAACGCCCTTCTGTAACAAGTGGCTGGTAGCTGGAAGAAGAAGGACGCCTGGAAACACATGGAGTAGCTAATTTCCTGGGTTGCACTTCTTTGTATTAACAAAAAAAGAGAGCAGATCTAAATTAAGAAGCTCAGAAATTTTTGAGCCAGTGAACACTCCTGATTCTTAAGAAACCCAGGAGAATTTTCCTTTCTACAGTTATTAAACAACTGTGTATCAGGATTGCATTAAGCAAGCAGGGACCTTTGTATAGTTTTACCATAAGAGGGGATTAAAGTCCCTGCTTCTGCTCTGAATAACACAAGGCTTAAATATTTAGAACATGTTTTTTCTCAAGCCATTTCTACTCTCCGCTTTTATCCCTCCTGTTTAGTATTTTTAGAAAACTTAAGTCTCGGAAAGAAAAATCTCTTTGCCTTCCATGCCAGCGTAAAAGCAGGAGGTTTAATATCATACTTCCTAGAGGGAAATGGTTGAGAGAGACAGATGGCCCATTCTGCCAGAATTGCAAACAAAAGCTCAACTCTTCTACCTGAGGAATTTTCAGCATCTGAAAGTTAAATCATTTAAGCTACTAAATTTTGAAAAGTGAATGTAAACTAGGAAATTTTTATAATGTTAAACTTCACTGAAAGTGAACACATCATTTATGATCATATAATCCAAGCATAAAATGGGAGAATGAGGATCAAGCTGAGGAAAAAATCTTGTCTGACTCCAAAATGGGCAAACAGATACAGATATATCAAGGGGGTAGGATGAGAGCCTGGTGTTTTGAGCTCTCAGTGCGTAATCATAGAATAACAAATAGTTTGGGTTGGAAGGGACCTTAAAGCTCGTCCAGTCCTACCCCCTGCCAAGGGCAGGGACACCTTCCACTATCCCAGGCTGCTCCATGCTCCATCCAGCCTGGCCTTGGACACTTCCAGGGATCCAGGGACAGCCACAGCTGCTCTGGGCACCCTGTGCCAGGGCCTGCCCACCCTCCCAGAGAACAATTCCTTCCCAATATCCCATCTAACTCTGGCAGTGGGAAGCCCCTTGTCCTGGTACACCAGACCCTTCCAAACTGTCTCTCTCCATCCTTGTCAGCTCCTTCAGGCACTCAAAAGCCACAATGAGGTCACCCCAAAGCTTCTCCTCTCCAAGCTGAACATCCCCAGATCTCCCAGCCTTTCCTCCCAGCAGAGCTGCTCCATCCCTCTGCTCATCCTGGTGCCTCCCCTGGCCTCTCTCCAGCAGCTCCAGGTCCCTCCTGAGCTGGGCCCCAGGGCTGGGACAGCTCTGCAGGTGGGGTCTCACCTGAGCTCAGGGGCAGAGGGGCAGAATCCCCGCTCTCCTGCTGCCCACGCTGGGGGCAGTTCTCGACTGTTTTCATTCCATACCCACAAAATAATTCTTTTCAACTCTTTAACACTCTTTACACAGCATTAGAGCTGAGTTTCTTACCTCACTGTATCTCCTCTCTGTTGGACCTTCTTTCCTCAATGCCCAAGCCAAGTGCCAAGAATTTCTTGTTTCAAGTGTTTCCTCTAAATCTGTGTGGAGGGGTTGGAGTGTTTATTTTTTGAAACCCCAGACATTCAGAGGGGACAGAATGAGAAAAAGGCCTTGGATACATCATATAAGCAGGAAACCACCTCCATTCTTATGATAAATGAGAGAGGATCAGTCCACACTGTCGGCATTAGGGAACACCTAACCAGCCACGCAGGGCTTGCACCTCCCTCTATCTCACTCCTCACTGCTCAGAGGCACAGTCAGCTTTTCTTGCTGCTGGTTGATCTGGTGTCACCAATTCAAATGGGTGTTTCACTGCTGCAAAGGGAGTGTAGATGCTGCATGAAGTCAGAAGAGTCAGTGCTTAACATGACACTTACTTTGTGCCAGTCCAGTTGGCCAACTTGACAGGAATAAAGCAAAGGAAAATACTCTTACAAGTCTCCCAAGCTCTCTTATTATCCAAAAGGCAAAGAGGGAATTCTTGCTGTGGCTTTACAATGACAGAGGGTTCGGCAGCCTGTAATTTGCAATTTCTTCCACCTCTCCCAATAACACAGTCTCCTTTCTGTGAGAGGACCCTTCACAATTCCCTTTGTTTCCCAGCAGGGAGGGCAGACTTAGTGGCACTGGCACTGCAACATCTGCTTCCCAACACGAGCAGATTCCTTCAGAGGGGAACCACTCACACGAGTTCTTGGTCTTGCCTTTGCCACTGTTCTGTCTGGAAACTGACAAATATCAAAGAATTTTCTTCATTGCGATTTAGGTCCCTTAACTACCAGCGACAAGTGTAATAGGGCTTTTTGTTTGCTTTTTATGTGTGATACAGCTCCATCTACAGTGAAATGCAGCTGAGACTCAACTAAAAATCACCGACAAGGATGGTACATCTGAGCAGAAGGCTTCTCTCACAAAACAGAACATATTTATCAATTGTCGCAATACTGTCACATAAAATACCAGTAAGCATCTGGATTTGTTTAACTTTTGACTATTTATTAAATACATTAAAGTACAACACAGAAAAAGCTTCTGTTTTATGAGAGGAATTTGCATTTTGCTAACAAAACCAGTTTTTCAGACTTGTAGTGAAACAAAGCCAAAAACAAAATCCACAATTCCAGCAACAATATGCAAGTGGTGAAATTTCCTCCTCATACGTATCCTGGAAAATGTGTTGTTTGATGCTAGCTTAGCAGAGCTAAAACTTCATTTTCAAAACATTAAATCATATAGATGATAGACTGGCAAGGAAGAAAACAAAATCACAGAAAGAAAACTATAGATTGTTTAGTGTAGCAGAATTACAAATAATAGATTTTTCTTCTTCAAAATCTCATCGTTTCCCTTTTCATTTTAATGAGATAATAATAAGCATAGGAAATATGAATTTAGATAAATGGAGGGCAGAGACCAACTGTTAAAACAAAATCAGCAGTTTGCTAAAATATCCTGTCATCTTAATTAACTTTATTTTTAGTTCCTAATTTTGAATATCTAGAAAATTGATTTCAACAGTGAGTGACAGTATTCTAATAACATACAATAATAAACAATAGCATACAATCTGATTCCCTTCTTCCTAAAATGACTAGAAAAGGTTAAATCCAGTAAAAATGGTTACGTCATAATTCTATATAACAAAATGATCAGTGAAAATAACTACTGAGCACACACAGCAAGAGGAGCACAGAACTATAATTTGGTACCTTAACAAACCAAACCAGACTGACTAAGAGCACTTAAGCTGAACTGTTTGTCATTTCTGGCTCTGGTATAAAGGGACAAACTGAAACACAGGAATTTTCTTTCCACTCACATCCACCTTTGTCAAAGGGCTGGAGAATTTGATTATTCCCCAGGAAAGCAGCTTTTGGAGATCGACTGCTGCACGGCACACTCTCCCTGGTCACTTCTTATGCTGGACAATATTAACCTTGTCCTTTCCCAGTACAGCTCAGCAGTTCTGCCTCTCCCCTCCAGACACATCCACAGTCCCTTTGGGGGATAAAGGAGGGAGAAATCCTTCCCTGGCCTCTCTGCACTCTGGTCTCCATCCAAAGGATGTGAGCAGGTAACCCTAACCCTACTCTTGGCTTGCCTGGCTCATGCCACGCAGATGGGGGAGGTTGGGAGGGACATAGAGAAAGTCTCCACAATGCTGTAGTTGGAAAACTGCAGCCAAAAAAACCCCTTCTTTTGCCCACCTATGATGCCCCTTCAGAGAAGTTCCTGTGCAGTTCATATGTGGCTCTGCTTTTTAGCACAGGTTTAAAGCCGCTCCATGAAGCAACATAAGATTCCTGCAAATCTCCTTCAGGTTTTCTAATTGTCCTGGAAAATGCAATTTGATATTTGTAATTACACATACCAGACGTAGCAAGAATAATGGTAGATCCCCTTCCACTTAAGTTAATAGAGCTGGTGATAATCATGTCATTAAGCAAGTCTGGCTTCAGTATTACTGTGCTCAGATAGAAAGGGAATTACACTGTCTCAAAGTCAAGACCTGTAAAAAATGCTGCACAGCTTTTTTAAAATCTACTGAATGTATTGATAAGAGTTTACAGTAGACTTGGATGACCCCTGATTATCCTTTGACTAAAAAAATCTTGAAAAATTAGGGGAAAAAATTCTTTCTGATTATTAACACTTCACGTTGAACAACAGGGAACTCTTTGATTTTGAGAATTGCTGGAGAGTTGGAAGATAAAACAATGAGGCAGCGGTAAAGTTCTTTGCCTGGGACTTCCAGTCATGTTAGAGGCTGTGTTCCATCCCACTTCTGTGGGAATACTGGTATCCCTATGTCCCTGTCACAGCTCTGAAATGAAATCAGCTCTCCCTTAGGGGGAAGTGCTGAGGGTCAATATCCTGAAGCTTCTAAAATTCACACACATGACACTAATTGGAGATATCAGTCTGCACAAGGTGAGGGTTTGCATGGCCAAGCTGGTTTTGGGTCACAGCATCTGTAAATTCCAGGCAGTCCCCAGGGTGCAGGACTACAGTAGCCTGTCCTGGGAGCATAAATCACCATGAAGTGGCATAGGAAAAGAAAAATCAAGCAGCTGCCAGACACCTGCTGCCAAAACCCAGGGAATACAGCCTTGTCTCAACGTGCTCAGGAACACAGATGAATTAAAGGTGTGCCCTCCAACTGTGTCCCATCACCTACTGCAGATACATCATCTCTGAGGAATTGCTGGAGGTTACAGGTAATATTGCTGCATTCTGTTCACTCCCACACAAATAGAGGGGAGCAAAAGGATCTGATGCACTACACATTTGTGACACTCTCCAAGTATAATTTAGCTCTTCTTGGCTCCTGGAACATGCATTTTTATTGAAGGGAAAAACTAAGGGAAAAAATAAACATAGTTCTCCAGACTACAGAGAAAAAACAGGCCTGTAGGAAAAGGTACCAGAGGCAAATATGCTCCTGAAATTCTTGTAACTTCAGTCAGGGCCAGATAACTTCCTCTGCCTTCAAAATTCAAATTATTTTGAAAAAGGTTAATTGTGATTCTCTCCAAACTCTCTAGGGTTTTGCTGTTGACGTCAACTGCAAGCTCCCGAGTCCTCCTCCACAAGCAATTACAAATTGCAATAATGTCTGCTCAGTCTTAGATCAGACAATATCTATATTTTCATCTTTTTAATTGTACTTTAAAATCAGTTTCATTTCTAGTTTGAATACTGTATTTCTTAGATCTAGACTACAACACAATTTCAGAGCTACCCCCCCAGTCAGCTGAAAACTATTAAAGATAAGAAAAACTAACTCAAGAAAGAAAAATAAACCAACTCCCAATATTTTCTTTAAAGCTATTGCACTTTAAGGCAGAATCAAGTGCTGTTTGCTCACTTCTCAATCAGTCTCCCACATTCACAACAGAATTTTCAGAGCATATTTGTTGCTGCCATGCTTTCATTTGGAGATTTCAGTACACTGTTCTGCCCCTAATCCCAGGAGCTGCTAAGGAATTACCTCGAGCCCCTTCACAGGGAAGCTCTTGCGTAGGAATAAACCATGACCCTCTCTAGAGAGCCTATCACAAAAAGGCCACCAATCTCATCTGGTTTAAGCCAATCTGTCCCTTACAGGGCACCCCAGACTCCGAGCTGCAGGTGAACATCACTTTTAACCTTCCAACAAAAGATACATGACACCTATTAGGAGATTAAATAATGTGTTTTTCCTTTGTACTTATTACATGAATTTAAAATACCTAACACAGAATATACTTCGCAATTATTTTTCTTCTTTCTCTGTGCTTTTTCAAATCCTTTGACTGTACTTATTGAAAATATCTCTTTGTAAGCCACCCCTTTGAGAAATATTCATGCTCCCACGTGTCTTAAACACTTACATTGACCTTGTCATTTAGAAAATCACTTTCTTTCTGTACTAAAAAAAAAAATCAGACTTAAAAGAAGAAATGATCTTATGACAAGGTCAGAATATCTTGAATTCCATAAAGAAATGAATAAGGAAATCTATAAAATTTATTTCAATAGGAAGCTTGAAAGAAGCTGAAATACTCATTTGTATTAAATGCAAAACATAAAACTAGCTATAGCCTAGAATTAGCATCCTGGGAAGAAAAGCAGCAGGGTGCCTCTCCACTTCTCTCATTCCCCCATCTAACATTCTGAATTCCTGGCAGATGTCACCTTTATGGAGCCTCCAGCCTTCACACACAGAGTCCTGCACTGGCAGCCCTGTGACAAAATCCTCCCCAGGCAGCCACTCTGAGCTCACCTCTAGGTCCCCTGGAAGCAATTGGAACGGCTCAAGGGTGAACCCAGAAAAAAATGGCCCAAGGCAGTTAAATTATGCAGCTTTCTGAAGCAGCCTTTGAATCCAGACTCTGTAACACCATGGTGGGGCTTTGGGGCTCCCTGTACTTCACCAGCATTGAAGGAACAAACCAGAATAAGCTGAAATGGTTCTGCTTGACACCAGCACCCAGGACGTGCATGGAAACAACCTTAACTCACATCCAAGGGATAAGGATAGTGACAGAAAACTGAAGGAAGACAGATTACATGGCAGCCTCAAGGCAGGACCATCTGAGAGGAACTTCTGACAAAATTTCTCCCAAAAGAACAGCTCACTTGGGACACAGTGACCTCTTGGAAGAAGGATTTCTGTCACCTCAGCTGCTGCCCACAAAGACTTCCAGCCTCAGGGGACATCTGGAGGATTCCACTCAGCAGAAGCCAGGGAAAGATCAGGCTCAGCTCACAGGAAATCTCAACAGACAGAAGAAGCTTGTGTGATTTGTTTAAGTCCTGGCATGCAGTTTTCAGACTTTGTATTTTCTTACACCCCACTGTTTAATTAAAAATACTAGTGGACTTCAAAAAATTTAAAAATCTAGCTTCTAGACATACCCTTAGAGTATTCAGAACCCTGTAGTATTTTCTTCCAGTGGTAAATTCTTTGATTCTTGGAAACAAAGCGGTAGCTGATGGGCCATAAACAGGATGGAGGCAGCAGTCCCATCCCAGAGTGAATCAGCCCAGGGTCTGTTTTACAGAATAAAGAAACATTAAATAAAAGCCCTCAGCCTCTGCATTACCCAGAAAGACCAGGTACAGTCATAACATGCAAGAGTTTTAAAAGATTAATCATTCATCCTTTATGATCTGTACAGTCATGTACAAATTGTGTGACTTTAGGACTTTAAGCAAGTTACACTCAGGTAAGCACATGAATTTACATACTTAGTAATGTAGCCCTCACACAAATCAGCCATTTAATTTCTGTATGTGCCTGCATGACCAAAGAGGAATAAAACAGTGTCTGTTCTCAGCAGGACTGGGACAGAAAGTAGTTTCCCAAATTTCTTCAGCATCCTGTGGCATGCACGGCCACAGTTTCACACCTATGGAGTGCTATTACAGCTAAAAATTTGACACATATATCATTGGTATTTATTATTTCATATCTGCTTCATACCACCAAATAGAACAGACACTATAATCTAATCCCATTTGATTTAAAATCAGATATTTTTAGTCATTTCCTTACTCTTAAATACCTTCTGAAGTACTACAGGAAAATTTTCCTTTCTGATTTGTTCTGTGGCTCTTAGAATGCAGGACAGTTCTTTTCCCATATTGCCACCTCCTCTGCGAAGAGAATTTCCGTTATCCTGACTGTCCGTGACGAGTGTGTTTATGTTGTGTATAATTAATTATGTTTCTCATGTAGGGACACCTAAGAGAAGACACTGGCAGCAGTAATGAAGCAGGAATGTGATAGGGCCAGAGACGATGGAACTGTGGGGAGAAGAGGATGGTAGCCAGGGAAATGGCACTGGTTGGGAGAAAACAAGGGAATATTAAGCTTATATTGCATCCTGTTCTGTACATAAGTAAGAACAATTCCTGTATTTCAAGCCTTCTTCAGCAATCAGTAAAGTGTCAATTTTCATTCTCCTCTACACAGACACAAGAAGCCTAATTTTCAGTGAGAGGTTAGCAATAAATAATTTAAAACATCGTCAAGAACGGATGGGGTTTGACTGCCTGGATAGTCAGCTTGACAACTTTAGAGGCAAGAACAAAGCCCTGGCAGGGGTGAGAAATACGGTGGCAGCTGCAAGGACTCAGAGGACCTGAAAAAGCAGCCTTATAATGATCTAAAACCAGAGGTACATGAAACAGCCTCAGATCAGCCCATCAAATCCATTTACACTGCACAGAAATCTGAGAGTAAGCTCGGCTTGCCAGGCTGATGTTGCAGGGCCATGAGGCTCAGGATGCAGCCTGGAATCTCAGGATTAGCCACAAGGGTAACACTCATTGCCAATGTGCCTTGTGTGTTCCTCAGGAAAAAAATAAATGCTCAGTTGGGTACCTGCTCCCCCCAGTAATTGTACTACAGGTTCTCTCGCAACATCTGACACCAAGCACATCAATCCCTGGCAATCCTGCCACAGTCTGTACCTCCTTTGGAACGTATTTGTCCTGGGCTGCTTGAAGCTGGGCTCAGCAGTGGAACCACCTCAGATATCAATCTCCCCTTACATCAAATTCCAAATTACAGCCATACTTGATTGAAATGCCAGGGATTTAGCCTCTACTATGTCTCAAGGCTTTTCATGCAGTTGTCTTGCTTCTTTCTGACAAGTGATTTAATCCCTTCCTAATAATCTATGGTTTATATACACAGGGCATGCCTGATTGGCATTTCTAGGGCCCCAGGAAACCTGTCTTTAAAGATAGATTCAAATATTCAAAATCCACATTTACTGGAAAAGTAGAGAAAGATTAATCATGCCATCTACTCCTATATTCTGTTCAATTAAAAAACTTGGGATTTTATTGGAAGGCTTCAATATCTTCTATATTAAGAAGGACAATAAGAAGGGTTGTGTTCATATTTAGGATTAGAAATATCCTGCTAAGTTTTTCACATCTCTGCATCCTAAACCATGCTCCTCTGAGACAGTATATGTACCAGGTTTTTAAGTTATTTTACACACAAACCCTCACCCCCCCATCTTTTTCTATTTAAATGCCAAATCATTTTAAATTTTATATTTCCTAAGGCAGAAGTATTCTGTCTTTTCACACCATCTCTGGACATTATTTTCCCTCCTCCATCTTCTAATTCTGTTTCAATCAATTTTAAACTCAATTGCAAGATGGTTTTGTGGCCTATAAAATCACATGTGCAGAACCAGAATCTTTAGAGGTCTGCAAAATGACAACATCTAAGACAGTAAAACTGGTCACTCAGTAGGAAGTTAAGCACAGGCTTGTTTTCATTACAACCAATCTTAATCAGAGGCAATAACTTTCCACTATTAACTGCAAATTAAAGACGGGCAATTGACATTTATATACCACTGCTTATTTTAAAAGTTAATTGAGAAGAACTTTAATGAGGTAAAAGAGAATTGTCTGGTGCTTTCCATGCCAGTCAGCCTCAAAGCACCAAAACACTGCATTGGTCCTCTTTATTATTAGTTATTATGGCCACAGCAGCTTCCCTCTTTCCCCACTGCTCTGTACAAAAGCCCAGTAAGCTGGTAAATCCTGGCAACACACAAAAGGCCTTTCTGGATAAAGCAACAACTCCTAATTGCTTTTTAGTCTAGCACAGCTCCAAGATTTTGAAACAGTATTTAGAGGACAACCTCTACAACTTCATCCAAGAGAGGAAACTCTGAGGCAAGTATGTGTGTGTCACTGCATCAGTGTATGTTACAATGTGTATCTGCATATTAAATCTAATTCAAGGCTGGCAGGAGCTCAGCAGACCACTGTTGTTCCTGACATGATTTAAACCGTGAATCGCTCAAAGAGCCTGAAAACCTCTCAAGTAAGGATAAGGGAAGGGAACAACTCTTGGGAGAGGAATAAGTCACAAGAATGCAAATTCAGGGACAAGAACAAACTGGGCAGACAGCAATTCTGTAGAAGATAATCTTGTCCGTCATAAACCGAGTCTAACTCTGCCTGCTGTGGCACTGGGAGGGTCTATGTGAGTGACTCACACTCTCCTGGCTGATTTTGCAGGATGATGCTCCAACAATGTCATGATGTCTCAGCTGGGAGATGAAATTAGCAGCAAAGGGACTGTGCCTTCCCAGACTGCCTTTGGCAGCTCCTGAGTCCTTCAGTCACACCTGCTGTTCTTTCAGAGTAAAGACAAGGGGGAAAAAGAGTAGCAGTGTCACCTATTTGCTATTCGTGCATTTCAGTCCAAGTCATTCACAAGGTGAGAGGCGATCAAACAATTTCCTAAAAGCTTCTTGATTTCAGCTGCTCAGCTACATCTGAAGGCAGCTCCACTGCAGGGACGATCAGGATTTGGAATTCACCAGTCTAACTTTGCCTTAAAGGTGTATAATAGTTTTCATACAGGCTGTAACTGCTCAGAAACAGGTCAGAGTTTAGTTACCTCTGCTTGGGAAGGTTTCAAACATGGCCTGTCCCCCTTTCAAACCTGTTTGACATCAGGGATGACAATTCACTGCAATCCAGCTGCTGGGCCAGCCCACACACACTCAAGTGTCTCTCAGTATGAGCCACGATGGATTTGAAGTTGCATTGAATATATTTCCAGACTTACCACCTTTTTCAAACTGTTTTGTTTTTGTTTTTAGGTGCTGGTCCTAAAAACATAAAAACCGTACTTTGAGATCTATTGCAAACTTTTGGAGAAGGTTTCTGAACTGAACATTACATTCTTGTCCCTAGAGTAATTTCATCCCAATCAATTATGAAGAAGTTTAAATTTGTATGATTCCATGATTTAGGATGGGGGTTCTGTGCCTCAGTGATAAAAGACCTCTCTGAGAGGGTTTCACCATGAAGATTAGCAGTTCCTAGATGACCACGCACAAGTTCCCTGGTACTAAATTATGACATCAGTGCATTTGCAGTTAGGATTACAACAGATGCCTTATTCCCATTTTGATTCCCTGTGATGCATATAAAGAGCCAGTAGTTTTCCAGCACCTGGGATCCACATACAGCCCTCAGCAAACTCTGAAACCCACAGCAAAACTGTCTGCACAGCTGAACATCCAGGCTTTGGCTCTGAAAATTGCTCAGACTTCAATTTGGGATTGCCAAGAGGCCTCAAATGACTCCCTATTTATGTGGGTATGGTTAATTAGCACTAATAACTTCACTGAATGATTAAACAGGGACATTAAAACGAATATTTACATTTACTGTTAGAATTTCCAGGTTTTTCCTCTTAAAAACTGCATTTACGCTACATAACCTCATTAAACAGAGAGTTGAATATGTCACACTGGGGATGTATCACAGCAGCTTTACATATTCTCAGCCGTCTTTCTGGGAATTCAGAGTACCCCTCTTTCTGCAGGCATCAGGAGTGAAATAAAACTGCTTGGACAGGCAAAAGACATGAAACAGACATAATAGACGGAAATAAAGCTACATCAAAATAGGTGTGCCAGAACACTTCTGTTTGAACAAAAGCCTTGAACTGGCACAAACTGCCCTTTCCAGCACCATGGACTAGACAGGCAGTAAAATCTTCTGAGTAGGGCTCAGACTCAGACTCTAAGGCAAAGAGGGATTGTGGTGTGTGGCAATGTCACATGATTTCTGTGATCACAAAATACCCGCTTTGAAGGGTAAGGTAAAAACTTTAACCTGTCCAACCTGACTCATAGAAACTCAGAGTTAAAAATCCTTCATAATGTGGATTTTTTTTTCCCCCAGCATTTGTATTTTCCTGGTTGACTTTAATTAACTTCTTGCTATGCTCATAAACTTGGAGAGGATTTGCTTTAAGCCTTTCCTTCTCTAGCCTATAGTAAGATATTTTAATCTTTAAACCTCTAGAACATTTAATGGATTTAAACAATTTAAGAAGGAAGGAAAAGGTGCTGGAAAAATGGACCCAAACTGAACAATTTTGCATGAACTTTCTATTTGGCACAACTTAAAATTTATCTTAAGGTGGTCTAGAAACACCTGAATGGACCCAATCACAACAGATATGTACTTTATTTCCCATGAAAGAAAACATGGCAAGCTGGGAAAGAAAAAGACGGGGAGCATGGAGGATGGGACAAAAAGAGCTAATCTAAACTGAAGCATAAAAAAGACTGCAGTAAGCAGGAACTAAAAAAGCTACCTCAGGGAAGCAGCTTATTGAGTCCATTAAATTAAGAGGTTGTGCTTTAAATACATGCTGGGGAAAATGGAGTACTACACAGAAAGCAAATGTAGAAAGAAAAGTAAAAGGTAAATGTTCTGAGTGACTGTGTGAAAAGAAGCACAGTCATATATTAAAAGAGATGCTTCTTGTGGTACATGGTGGATCTGACTTTAAGAATGCCTCTCTCTCTCTGTATTATTCATATTTCCAAATATTTGTTTCACCATGACAGAGCAGTTCTATTCCATTTGCTGTCTAATACACAGAGCATTAATTGTGCACCCTCAAACACTGCCTCCACCCCAAAAAATACCAGTCCTTCCAGAGTGTGACAAGACTAATTCCTGCAGATAATTTTCCCTTTTAGTCTGACCATTAAGGGGGATAAAAAACATCCCTTTGATGGAGAAACCTGGCTGGCGTTGGTGTTAGAGGAGTTGATGGCATGACAGACACAAGTCTTTCCTGCCCCACAAGGGACTGGAAGAAGACCTGTATCTTGCAGGTCAATTAAATAAACATTTTGAAGTCCCACTCACCCTTCAAAGAGTAGTTCAAGCACTTTCCCTCCTGAGGAAGCACTGCTCTCCCTTGTACGCACATCAAGGCTTGACTCTATCTCTTACTTGGATATAAACATAGCTGAAGGAGCACAAACAGTGCTGAAAAGAAATGGGATCTTTAGCATGTCTGCTCCTTGAAGACCCAATTCCTTGTTTTCCATTCACCCACTATTTACAAAGGAGCTATCGTTCAGCTTATTACTCAGCCAACAGAAGCACCTTTAAAAGCACCATGAACCAGTTGGACTCAATGATCTTAAAGTTCTCTTCCAACCTAAATGATTCTAGAAATAAAAACGTGCACAAGACATCCTCCTGACCTTAGTAGCTAGTACTTAGGAGCCCCAAGATCATTGCAATTAAAAACGCTGCGCTACACAAATCATAATGACTGATTGAAACAGTCACCCTCCTATAAAATGAATTACACAAGGGTTATCTTGTTCTTCTAATATTTCTAGGAAATGGTGTGATGTGCACACTTGTGAATTGTGTAACTCGCACAAGTTCATTGTTGTAAATGCACCTGTGACTGGGTGGCCAGGCCAGTGGTGGCACAGAAATCAGGCCAAAGATACAGTGCCATGTCAGAGACTTGGGGGACACTTCCTCTTCCAGTTTCATGTTCCTGTTATTTCTTAAAGAGTTGCCTGCTACATTAACTGATTTGAACAAATACTTCAGTGGTTTAAATACTACTCCCTGGGAGGTGACTTTTGCATTAAGACGGCCGTGAGTGGGATGCAATCCCTCTGTAGGTTATATAAAGCAGGATAGAAAGAGATTGGTAGAGGACACACAGAGTCATTAATCTGTGGGTTCCGTTCTGTATTTGTTGTTTAAGGACATATTAGGATGCCAGTTTGAAGAAAACCCAGAATCGTGTGATGTTGGTGTGATACTCTCAGATACATCTGGGATCTCAATAGACAGGAAGTCTTTGAGTCCCACTGCTTTTGCTGAGGCTGTAACTGCTCCCTGCTTCCAGCAGTTCCACAGCAAGTCTGCAAGAAAGCAGTAAGCCACAGCTCAGAAAACACTTCAGGCTTCAAGATATTTATCTGCAGCTCCTCAGACAGGAGGCAGGTGCTCCAGACTCTTCTCTCAGAGTGAGCAGGTGAAGGTCTGAGCAAGGTGGGTGCTCACCACTGCAGAGCCCATAACTCACACAGGGGCTGCTGCTGCAAGGACCAGCTAAAACTTCCACTCACTTCTCACAGGGCCTTGGCGGTGCAGAGCGGAAAGGAGCATAATGAATCCCCACGTACATGCCCTTCTTGCCTTAAGTTTGTCTCTCATAGTGAGTTTAACCTGTACAAGCTTATTTAACCAGTGTGCTGGTGCACTCTGTTTTGCAGAAACATTGGAAGTACATCTTCCTACAAAAATAGATTGCCAGAAGTCACATTCAGAAAGTAGTGAGATTGTTTCTAAAAAACAAACGTGCAACATATAAAAGGGAAGTTTTAGTTTTAAACCAAACACAAGTTTTAGTTTTTGTTTTATCATCCTTTTGGTACATACAGAGGAAGGTGAAAAATCTCAAGCCCTGCTGCAAATCCATCCCCACAGACTTGCAGTACACACTGGGATCCAAAGCCCCCTCAGGAAAGCTCAGATGAAAGTTCTCAGCTATCCAAACACCTGCTCATTGCAGGGAGCTTTGAACAAAATTGTAACTGTCCAGAAAATCTTCATTTATCAATGCTCTTCTCCTCAGAGATCAGATAATCCCAAGATTTTTTGACTTACAAGAGTAGACAGCAAATAATTAATGTAGTTACTTACTAAACACTTCAACTTTATGGACTCTCTCTCCTTACAGAAGGGAAAAACAGCTCCTGTCATATTCCCTGTGCCAGCTGTCAAATATTAGCTATGGGCTAACATGGCTTTCAAAATTTTATCATCCAGTGCTGCTAATTAGCCCTAATGGACCTAAGCAATATAAAGTTCTTTGATTGGTTTTCTTTGGACATTATTTCCTATGAACAGATTTTAAGCCATGGGCAATACTGTTCTCTGTGGCTGTATCCTTCTGCTGAGCTCCCACCGGTCCAGTTCTGCTGTTAGAAAAGCAAAGCAAACCCAAAAGGGTCACTGGCTGGACCATTTCACAGAGGAAAACACAATCTGCATTTCCTAACAGGAGGAGTATCCAATTACCTCTAGGTTGTCTGCATCACTGTCTGCAACCAAACATTTCCAAATTCTGCTCAGCTCGCTTTTTGGAAATTATGGCTAGAGAGCTGTTCACTGAGATTTTATGGCCAGACATCAGCATTTATTTCCTCCAGCATATCCTAATAGTTCATCTGACTGCACCTGGACTTTGTTTTGTTCTTTTTCTGTTTCTTTCAGCACCCTGATTTTAAAGGCATTGCACAGAGTTCCCACTAGAAATCTAGAAACAGAGAAGAGGATGCCCAGGCTCTGTTCAGGTCGCTGCACACAGAGCACAAGAGCAGCTCTGGGAGCACTTTCCCTCCTGGAACCAGCCAGCACTGAAGAACCTTCCACAGCATCTGAACATGGCCAACACAAACATTCCTGCTCTCATTTTTTGCCTGATCAAAGCTCTTCCCTCTCTGTTCCTCCTCTTCCCTCCCCACACAAGTGCTCCAGATCAGGCCTCAACTGTCAGCAATGAACCTGATCCTTGAGTCTGCAATGTCAATTACAAAGTCATCAATCCATGTCAGTGTCAAATACCATGCTTATGTTGAGCTGAACAGAGAAATAAAAATGGTGCCCATACAGAAAAGAAGTGTTCAATAGTGGAATCCAAGCAGAAAAGCAATCATATTTCTAGCATGACAAAAGCCTAGGAGGATAGCAATGAAGCTGGAAAATAAACCTGTAAATGTGGGTTGTTTTCTTTAGCCAACATCAATGATTTATTTTAGAATGACAGCACATCAAATCTCACATATTCCCCTAACAGGCTTCTGTGTTCTTATTCCCATTTGTGATACGTTATTCAAAGGATCAAAAATTCTGATTTGAGAAATTCCTGTAAATGCTCTCTCCTAAGATTGCTTTAAAGATGCGACAGACAAATAACATCTACCTGCAGGAAATGATGCACTGAAATCCTAGTGAACAGTCCAAAATGTAAAACTTAAAAGCAAACCACTCTTCAAGAAAACTTGTGAATTAATTTTGAAAGTGTGTTCTTTAAAACAAAGAGAATGAGATCTTAAGATTATAACTAAGATGTGTGGGAAACTGCCTGTTCAATATGAGTCAAATCTCAAGAGTCAAAAATGCAAAATGAATTAATGTTCTAAAACTTAGAAAAGGAAGGATTTCCCATAAGTCAATACTTACGGTTCTGACCCTCTTACCTCAAGAGAGTAGAGCAGATTTGGAAAAGCATGGAAGGAAAGGGTGACTAGAATGACCAGAGATAAGGAATTGTTTCAGACCATGGGATGACTAGATTAACATCTTTCTGTCAGGAAACAGAAACCAAGGTGGAAGAGGTTAGAGGCCTCTAAAATCATGTTGGGCAGAGCAAATAATGCTCACTACTCTGTCTCTTTTTTCTTGTGATTCATAGGCTTTTGGAGGAAAAGGGCAGCTGTCATGCCTGACTGTGCTGTGTGCAAAACTCCAGCAGGATGAGTTAGTGAATGGCAGGTCTCCATTGCATCTCCAATTTTAAATCAATGGGATCTACAGTGTTAACTCCCTGAATACCTCAATGCAAATTTCCCCGCAGAACTCAGAAATCCTTAAGAACAGCCATTTCTTACCTCAGGTGTCCTCTGTCAACAACCAGGCAATGATTATAACAGGCATTTAACCCAAGGAGAAAGAAAACAAGCAGAATATGCAAATAAAAATTAAAGGAATAAATTCCTGGGAATTTACCTTTATTTTTCAGACTGTAACCTAAAATTTTAAATTCTTTAATTTGAACAGTTTGGTGGTAGATTACACACCTTCAGCATGGTAATCAAAATTGTTCCAAAGCTCATCTCTCAAACAATTCTCAGATCTAAGCACCCAAAGTCATGTCAGTTGCAGAAAGAGTGGAAAGGTGGCAGCTCCAGCAATACTGGATGCTCAGGGATTTCCTTCACCCACCTGGTACAGCCAGCCTTTGGCATCAGATTTCCTCCCAGAAGCCAGGGTGTTCCCAGCAGGTCAGCCTCCACAGGACTTTCTCATTTTCTATATTCATCTCACCCACCAAGATGTAGCTACACCAAAGGATCAGGAAAAAAAATCAGTTAAATTCTTTCTCATCAAAGTATTAAATCTGCTGAAACTAAACCTTCCAGCAGGGTTTGGGATATACAGCTTGCTCCAAAGGACAGAAAGCTACAGGAAATTTCCGAAAATACCACAATAACTGCCACAGAAGTTCCCTCATTCCCAAATTTCTTCAGGAATGGTTCTACCCTGGACACAATGCGGAAAGAGAACTGCAAAACACAACAGGTTATGTCACTTGAAAAAGCCCATGACCATGGAAAAAATCCTCAGTGGGACGGAAAAAAAAAATGTTCTTAACTGGAGGTGTCTGGTCTCCAGCCATCTACCTTAAGACCGGCTTAGAAACAGAGTTTTGCTGCAGCTTAAGCTCTAAAGGTCAATTTTTCACAGCACTTCAGCTTAAGGCTTGGAGTGTTTTAGCTTGGCTGTGAGCTGGGTGAAGGAACATCATTTCAATTTCTTAACGCTTAAAGTGGCTTATTATCAGATTAAATGCACAATATCAACAGCAGCACTGTTGCAAGCTGACTTGATTTACACTTTGGGAAAATTCAGAAGGGCCAGAAATCAAAGGAACATGCAGGGTCATATTAGGAAAGAAAGAACAGATGATTAGTGATCCCCATTTTCTGTACTTAGCATCTTACAACAGGAACTGGACTTTTAACCTCCAAACCATGATGTGAGGAAGGGTAACTGCTTTTGGAAGGAATAACTTCCAAAGAGATAAAAGTTATAATTAAGGTTATAGAGACAAACTAAAACTTTTAAGAGAGTAAAGCAAGTAATGGAGAACAATTTCATGCAGCTGGACAACTTAATCCATTACAACAACAGCAGTCTACTGCTAAGGAGCAGCTTCACATTTACAATTAAATCTTACTTAAGTGAAAGTACTAATACACTGTTGGAACCAAAAGCCCCCCCATAAATCCAATATGCTATTTCTTACATGACAAAGGTTTCTGGGATTAAATGCCAGCTAAATCCTAAAGCACCTATTTCCCAAATGGCAACTTAGTCTAGACAAAGCTCATGGCCCAAGTCTTTTAACAGAAGCACGCAGCAATTCTTTACAAGTGGTATTTGGTATCCAAGATAGGAAATCCATCTTTGAGGGTTCTGGCCACTGAACTTCCAGGCAAGGTGGAAAAGAAAACTTCAAGGCCACTCCCTGAAATGTCTAAATACAGCTGTTCAATGAGCAGGTAGCTACAGGTCTGTGTTTCAGGATAGCTCCCATAATTCCTTACACCATAGGCGATTTTGGATTATCTCCCACTGGCACAGTAACAAACAACTAGTGAGTGCTGATGCTCACCAGGAGTTTTGGGAGGGTGTCAGTGACCAGGGAAAGAAAGGTAGGAAGGATGCTATGCCAGGGCCTAGGGACTCAGAGCTCTTTCCCTCTTTCCCTCTGCCCCTTTCTTAACCCCTCCTCACCAGCCAGTCCTCCATCCCTAGCAAGGTGTGCTCCAGCTCCCTGGGGAATTGAGGAGCCAGCCACTGCTCCCTCAGAGAGCTGAGCACAGAGTCAGCTCTGCCTGATCTCCTTCAGCTTCCCTGCTCCTGTCACCAGGATTCTCTCTCCAATCTTTTAAAGACATACTCAGGCAATTACATTGAGGAGAGAGACCTTAGATCCTGAGGAAAAATTTCTTAATTCCCTACCATGCTTCAAATATGGCTCACAGCAAGTCCTGTTGTTTTCCTTAGTTTTCTGAGCCTGCTGTCTTTGCTGATATATATGCAAACAACACATCCTGGTGGATAAACAGCTCCAAACTTCCTCCTTGCTCTGCATACCGAGTAATTGCAGACTTTTTGGGGCACTGCACAGGTACACTAAGCGCAGGGGTGAAAAAGCTGTAGTGAGAACCTTCAGAAAAAGGAACAAAGATGAACTTTCCATGCATAAGAAAGACACTTTTGTGGAAAATTATGTATGCAAATATTCACCTACTTGTATCCTTGGTAGCAAAATTTGTGCTTGATAATGTGTACACTGGTTTCAAAATAGTCTTTGTTTACAACTACAGGACTCCTGAAATTTATAAAGACTGAGTGAATAAAAAGAAAGATGTATGTTCTAGAAAGATGTTACCACAGCTGCAGTTCAACTATCTTAGCTGGATGGAAACATTCATGGTAATTCCTATTTTAAGATATTAACATGGATGAAGGAAAGGGAAATAGTTACAACATTAATTGTCTACTAAGTGTGATTCTAGAAAGGATTACCATGAACAGTTAAATATTATTTCTTAGTTCTAAACCTCATACATAAATTCCTGTCACAGCAAAGAGCACAAGCTGGGAGGACATGAAAAGATAACCAGAGTCCCCATCAAATATTGTGCTTATTTCTTGTGTAACTTAGATTAAGATAACTTTCTCATTGCTGCAGCATTACTGGATTGTTTTCTGCTTCTGGCTTGCAACGGGCATAAACCTGAGTGCTGACTTTTAACAACAGGCTATTGAATAACCACAGGAACGAAACAAAAAAAAATTCTTATCTAAAGCTGGCATGAAATTAAACCACTCAGTGTAAAGCTGCTATGACATTAGAATTCACGTTGTAGAGATCTGTTCACCACAAATTTCAGCTGCAGTGAACAAGACCCTCTAGGCTTATGCATACAAAGCAGTCCTCATGTCCCCTGTTCAGCTTGTTGTACGAGGCTTCTAAGGAACAGCTGAAACTCAATTTTTCCAGCTTTAAACTGGAAGATAAGGATACTGCTCTTTTTCCCTGCCTACAGCTAAGAGCACATTGAGAACAATCTCATCAACAGCCTGGTGATGGGAGAGGTGTTGCCATGCCTGCCTGCTGTGCACTGGGGCAGTAAAGAAGACAGCAGGCAGGATGTGCCAAAGGACAGCAGATACAGTGCCTCCACAAAAAATACAGGCAGTTCAAAGGGACTGTTGTAATATTCCAGTGGTTGGTTCAAGCAAGTAGATTGGGTTAACCCTTTCAAGACAAGGCACTGGCTCTCTAGGCCCCAGGGAGCCTTGGGAAACAGATCTTTGTTTCCAGAAAAATTAAATCATTCCAGTGTTACTTTTGCTGGACTGGTCACCTCACTGCAAAATACACAGAACTACAGAAGCAGAGCCCTGCAGTGCACAGCTTTTCCTTTTCCTAACCAGGCAGGGCTGACACAGGAGAAGCAGCCAATATTACTGCACAGCTCCTCTCTTCTAGAGCTGTTTACCTGTTTTCTTCTCTTAAACAGGAAAGGCCAAGATGCTCTGTACCAACCTTCACATTAAAATCCTGGGACACAGGACACCCCAGAGCATCCTGAAGAAGCCTCTGCTATCTGTTTCTGAAATCTGGCACTGGAAAAACTTTCCTACAGATTTGTGTGAGCTTCCTCTAAAGGAAAAGGCAAGACAAGTCCTGGCTGGAGTACAAGACATTTATGGGACTGAAGGAGGCAGGTGAGAATGGTTGCACTTAAAAGAGCAAGATGAAAAATGAGAAATGTGAGGACTACCATAAAATTTAATCTGCCCTAGTATGAGGAAGGAGAGCAAAAAACCTCAGATAACCTAGCACAATTGCACATACACAATCCCAGTTGAATCTGGAGTTTTCAGCATATTAAATATAACCATGTACCAGAGCAGACATGACCCAGAAATATACAATTGATCTGGAAATTAAAGCAAAATATCCTATTTCTTTCAAGCATAGAGCCCCCAAATCCAATATTTTGGTTTCTGATGTCTTCTGAAAGATAAAATCATCAAAAATCATTAATTCACACAACAGACACTTCACTGACAACATGAAAAATGCTTTGAACCAGAATCTAAAGTAAGTACTCCCTTTATAAGAGAGATAACTCTTCAGAATTTATTCTAGTACAAAGAACCCTCTTAGCTCAAGTCCTTTTGCTTCAAACAATACTCTCTCTGATCAATAAAGATCTCACACTGTGGAGTTGTCTCACTGTGAGCTTTCATCAGCCACGAGGCAATTATTTAAACTTCACTTAGGATTATCTATTAAATAACTGAGGATGACGAACTGTTTGGAAAGGGAGGAATCAACAATAGAAGGAAAAGGTGCATCAAGACCTGCAGTCTCTCCCAGACAGGATTTCCCAGTTGGCCAAATGTTCTTTATGGCATTATGAGGACTGTGTAAACTCTTCAGTGGTTGTATGAGAGCGACCTTGCTCTTTATTGAGAATTCCTGGAAGGAAACCCTGACATGCCTGGTACAAAATGAGCCCAGATCCAAATCTTTGAAACCTGCTGGTCCTTCAGAGAAGTGTGTGGTGGTCTTGCCACAGAAAGGAGATAAAGCAATACTTTGTCTTTAGCACTGTATAACACAGGGCCAGATCCACACTTATAAAACAAGTGGCTGAAATTACACACACACACACACACACACCTTGTGAAAGCTGAATTGGTGAAAAGACATTCCTGCTTTTAAAGAGGCAAAACAATGCAAAAGCCTAATGTGTAAAATTAGCATTTCTTGCCAACGTATGACATCAAAGATGCAGTGTGGGGTTTTAACAAGCACGTCTCTTTGGCACATTTGAGATTTCAAACCTGCCTACCCTTAAGCACCAAGGTAAAAAGTTACTGAAAACAAGAGAACATTTAGTACCCTCCCTACACTGGAGATGTGAAAGGTGGCCTGGACAGTAATGATTTCCATTTCCTAAGAAGAAGAAGGGACAAAAAATTAATCTATACTATCTCTTGAGTTAGCTGAAAAGAGAAAATGATGTCACCACTAAAAGAGTTCCACACGACCTTAGTTAAAAAATGCACCTTCATTCAACCAAAATCAGTGAAATATTCTCAGTTCTGACAGAAAAAAATTGATTGTTGTGGAATATATAGTTTTATTTACAGCATTGGTATATTTTACGTAAATCCTTCTCCATGCTGTATGAGAAGCTGAGGGATTTCTCATTTTTCTTTTTTCCTTTGATTTGAAGAAAACAGAAATGTAAACTGAAATATTTAGTATAAAATAAAAATGTAAAATGAAAAATTTGAAATGCTCTCACACAAAGCTTGTGCCTCACCTCACCAAACTGATTTGGTAATATTTTGGAGAACTTATACTGAATAGCTAATTTCAAAGAGTTTGCAACAGAAGAGATGAGATTCCTGCCTTCTCTGAAAGGACAGGAAAAAGAATGCACAATGTGGTTTCTCCTGGAAATGTGCAGGGCAGGACACAACCAGCAAACAAAACCAGACACAAAATCAAGGAACTTGTCATTGAGCCATTTCCATTACAACATTAGCACTCATTTTTAGATCTAAAATTGGATTTTAGTCCAAGAAATTTTATCTGACATGCATAGCCTTGAATATTTTAGAGGGCAACACAATTAACAAATAGGCAATAGATTATACAAGAGAACATTATTTTATCCTTTACACACTCCAATACTTGCTTATATCATAAGATTACTGGGAATTTATGGAAGGAGAGAGCTTGCCATGTAAAAACATCTAATCTCATGCAGACCTTCTTACAGGAAGCTCATACATACAACAAACATGTCCAGCTTTGTACTTGAGGACATTTATTCACTGGCCAGTGTAGCACTGTTGTTTTCTGATTTGGTGATACCTGAGAAATAATCCACTGGCCTTCGTAGGGAGAAAACTGTAGCAGAAGTGTTATGAATAATCCTAGTGACTTGTAATTATGTCTGTCATTGTCTTTACAATTTTTCATACAAAAGATTAAGAAGTAATCAAATTGAGGAAAAACTGCAACAGGATGAGAGGTGTCTGCAGTGCTCCCCATGATTATGTTTCTATCATCTCTACAATGACAATTCATCACCAGCTGTGGGCAATTCACTTTCCCAATTCACTGAAATCAAGACTTTTCTCTTTTTAGAGAGAAAGAAGAATTATCTTAATGCATTTAATTTAAATCAAACAGCACAGCAGAACTGTCAAGACCCCACTAAAAATTACTGTGATCTGGTGGCCCAAGCCCAGAGAGGTGCATAACATTAAAATTGACCCGCTCAAAGGGGACATATCCAAAAGCCAAGCAGAATAATCAGCTTGAGAAGCAGGACTTGATTTTATTAAAGACCATCAGTTGTAATGCCAAAATGTCTGTTTGAACACAGCTAAATGCATCTCTGAAAGGAAAAGTGGCTTTATCAAGTCATTTCTCAGAAGAAAAACTCCCCCAAATTATTCTCATTTCATCTGCAGAGATAAAACCTCATGGGTTTATGAGATATTCCTGCTTTCTCTTAGAACAGATTCCTGTGCCCAGAGTCAAAACCAATCTGACAGACATTTCTCCAAACAGACATGGAGATTGTTTCTTGTAGAGCCATTACACAGCACTTTCCCTCTACATTCCCTCGCCTTGGGGTTTGTCTGTTCAGGTGGAAAGATCCTAAAGCAGCAATACATTTCCATATGGATCCAGTGAGACCTGTCACACTGAGTAAAGCCATGCTGCCACCTCTACAGTGACCAACCAGGGAAAACAAAGACAAGACATGGACAGAATTACTGTTCCCTGCAATCTGTAGCCTGAGAGTTTCTGAAGCTGAAGACACAGGAAGGACAAACCACCGTGCTTAATATTCAACTCTACATGTTCTGTCCAAACATCTGTTCTACCTGCACCTCATGAGCACGTTTGCCCTCCTTTTATGTTTATATTTAGGCCTCAAAATATCCCATGGACATGAATTACATGATATAACCACAACATGTCAAAATAAGATGGGGTTTCATTTGCTTTAAGCTGCATGCTTGATGATTTTTCCAGACTGCCCACATATGTTAACTCCAAGTAACAGTGAGAAACCATCTTCAAATAATTCATCTCCTCCCTCTCCTCTTGTAAAGACTTTCTAGACCATTTTCCTCTCTCCCCTTACTCACTGTTTTTCCAGGGTGACAATCCAGATTAGCTTTTCCCCTGCGTAGAAGCTGTTACATTTTTCTTAGCCTTCGCTGCATTTTTTTCCTATTTCTGCCCTGTGACCTGAGTGACCAGAACACTGCAAGTACCCCATGGAATATAGAGTGACCCTTGCCTAACATTGACTCCTTCTATCAAACTGCCACAGGTAAAACACCAGTTCCAATCATTAACACACACACAGAATCAGCAGCTATTCAGTAGAGCTGTGCCATGAGAGATGTGGGAACACCCAACATTTTCAACATTTGAAATACAGTCTTGGTTTTCAGGTACCTATGGAACACAGTACAGAGGAGGCACAAGCCCCCCTCCCCCCTAAATTCTGTCCCCAAAGGCTGCCAGCAACACAGAAACCTATCTGTGATCCCACCCATGATCCCAGTTAAAAACAACATACTTAAACCTCAGCTATTCTTGCTAAAATAATGCAGTCCAACAGTAGCTGTTTTCTATGTCTCAAAGCCTAGGAAATCAGAGTCACTGTACCCCAAGGCTTTTCTCCTTTGGAAGGTAGAGTAAGCATTACAAAAAGGGCTCAATGTTTCCAGAATTCAAGAAGTGGGATGAAAACCAGAATGTCTCATCTGTCAGGCTCTGAAATTAAACACCAGTCCACAGAAAGTATTTCATGGGCACTGCTCCTTAATCATGTGTTTTGTCTTTCTGCACTAAAAAAGTCAACTCCAGTTAGGGGATTAGGTACTTTCAGTTCTGGCTGAACTAGTTCCCTCACTTACCTTAATTTGACTATTTATCCCTTTAGGCTTGAAATAGTTCCAATGTCCAGTCTATCCCACACCAAAAGAAAACCAAGTGATGTTTGACTTTTGGTCCCATCATGGAGACCGAGAAGTAAACAGAAATATTTCAGATTTCTGGCAAGAGCTCACGGATGTTCATTTGCTCTGGAACCTCACCTGAGCATTTACAAATCAGCCATACAAGGGCTGTGGCTGAAAGGCAGATGATGGATTCCTCATTGCATGTTGTAGCTGGCAGCAAGAAAATTAATGCTATGATTTAATGAAGTTGCAGTTTCATTCTAAACAAGTACAGCTGACTCTGCTTAGCATCTGGCTTAGCAAAAAATTTCCACCTTATTTTATAACATGGGCACAAGTTTAATGAAAATGAAGCCAAAGTGGTGACTTGCACATTAGTGAAGCTGAATGATTAAGGTAAGCCATAAGTGAAGGAAAACACGGAGCCACAGAACAGGTAAGCCATTATATATCTCCCAGTAACAGTATAACTCAGGCATGATTTTAAAACAGACAGAAACTCTTGAGGCGGCAGCAAATAAATCAGAGAGGCTAGCAGGTCAAAAGCTAACTGTGTATATATGATTCAAAGCCTGCCTGCTGTCAGGTATTGACAGGACACAGTATTTCTGCAATCATCTGGCCAAAGGGTTAACGGGATAAACAGCGACAAGCTCACAAAGACAACGCAAGGAGAAATATTGACTCAACTCTGGCCTCAGATGTCTGCCTGCAGTTCTCCTTAGCATCAGAAGTGACTCCATGCACGTGTCTGCTGTCAGCATTTCACACACAGACGTTCCCTATCAGGAAGCATTTCGAATCCATTTCCTTCATTACTATTCAGCCTTCCCTCTCAGCAGGCATTTCCAGATGCAGCAACTTCCTCAAGCACTCCAGGAAGCTGCTGCCTTCACTTGTTTATGCAATTACATTTGGCTGCTTTCTTTAGTATGCAAAGGAGGTTGGTACCCATGAACACAACACAAATGGTTGTGTTGTGTACTCAGCTGACCTCTGAAGGGTCCTCCAGAGTCACCCAGTGAGCATTTGGACAGTAATCCCTCACATGATCATACCCAGAGCCTGTGACAAGGGACCAATTAACAGGCATGTGTCACATCACACAACAGGTGGGTAACTGCCGCCTGCTCACAAAGGCCCTGTGCAGCACCCCCAGCAGCCTCTATGAGGTGAGAACCCAGAAATAAGGAATCCCAATCTCTGGGGATACTTACCTGAGCCAGGAAACAGCTTTGCTTTTAACACTGGATATGTACAATGACAACTGTGCACCACTTGTTAATGCTGATACAGAAATAAAGCTGTTGAGAGATTTCATCTGCTCCATAGTTTTCCCAGAAATATTTGAGGAGGTTCCATAACCAAGTACAGAGAATTCTTTTTCAGCAGGACTGCAGCAGGGTAGTAGGAGGGAAATTACCATCCCACCTTCTGAGAAGAAACAGAAGAAATGCAGGGCAGCACATGACCATGCTATGGTAGCAAGGGCTGCTGCCCTGTGAGAACAAGTTTCTGAAGCTGCAGATGTTCACGGAAGTAATAATGTCCAACGGTTCCTATGCTGAACTGCAAGTCAGCAAGGCATAATGCTGCTTAATGAAGCCAAAACAGGAATGGGATTACTAGTAAAGGAAAATCAAACCAAAAAAAGATACATTTGACAACGAGTTGTTTGTGCGAGCAAGTATTTACTGCCTCACAGTTGCCTGTATTTAAGGATACCGTGGGCTTAGTTAGATATTACACCAGCCTAAGTGTAGAAGTGGCAGAGAGCTCATTTAAAACTAGAAAAATACAACCCACAAAGAAAAAAAAATCTGCTAAAATATACAGTCTTTCCTGTAAATACATACATGACATTTATTTTTCTCGATTCAGTTGCTTGGTTTTCTCCAGTGACGTAGTGATTGTTGATAGTTTCTTATATCCTAAAGTCCACATGGCTGCTCAACCAAATGGTGTGTAAAGCACCACTGTAAAGAGGGATATCTTGTGATTTCAGCCTACTCCTTCCTACTATTAAAGTCATTGGCAGAATGGCTTCTAATCACCCAGACTGACATAGGAAAAATTATACTCTGATCCACAGAAAGACACCCAAGATTTTGAATAGGTGTTGTCTCAATACACAGAGAGGGAAGAGAAGAATTCACAACAAAACAAATTTTCCAAGAACTGACAAAAGAAAGACCAGTGGTAGGAAATTCTGAGAAGCTAAGCAATAAATGAAAAAAAAAAAATTAAAGTTAGAAGTGCAGATCAGAAAATAAAACACTTTCAAATACAACAGAAGGGAATTCTATGCCTTCAAAAGTGAATATTCATTATACAGTCTTGAAGATTTCTGTCTTTCTGTGTGAAAACAACACTGCAAAGGTCATACAAGACAAGAAATAGTCTCCCTGTAGAATAAAGTTTGAATTTTAATAAATCAAATTTTACCTTGTTTCCAAAAGAGACAATTGTAATCATTTAGTGTCAAGTCCTGTCTAGAACAAGCAAATTTTGCCGCTCATTCATGTGTCAAAACTACAACTTGCTGTTAAACGATGGCTCGTCCTGGAGAGAAATCCACATTTCATTGGAAGTCTCCACATGGTGGAGAGCCAACTTAATTTCTCGGGTAAGCTGCAAATACTGATGCAGCAAGGCCGAGTGCCGGGTCCTGCCCTGGGCTCAGCCCGGGCCCTGCAGCTCCAGGCTGGGGCACAGGGGCTGGAAAGGGCCCGTGGGGAAAGGCCCTGGGGGTGCTGTGCCAGCGGCTGGACAGGAGCCCAGGGGTGCCCGGGGGGGCACCGGGCCAATGGCCCCTGGGCTGTGCCAGCCATGGGGTGGCCACAGGCCCAGGGCAGGGCCCGTCCCCTGGGCTGGCCCTGCCGAGGGACCTCCAGGGCTGTGCCCAGTGCTGTCCCTCCCGGCCAGGGAGCCCCGGAGGGGCTGGAGCGTGTCCAGGGAAGGGAAGGGAGCTGGGGAAGGGGCTGGAGCCCCAGGAGAGGCTGAGGGAGCTGGGAAAGGGGCTCAGCCTGGAGAAAAGGAGGCTCAGGGGGGACCTTGTGGCTCTGCACAACTCCTGACAGGAGGGGACAGCCAGGGGGGGTCGGGCTCTGCTCCCAGGGAACAGGGACAGGACAAGGGGAAACGGCCTCAAGCTGTGCCAGGGGAGGCTCAGCTTGGACAGCAGCAGGAATTTCTGCATGGAAAGGGTGCTGAGGCCTTGGCAGGGGCTGCCCAGGGAGGTTTGGAGTGCCCATGGCTGGAGGTGTCCAAGGAAGGGCTGGAGGTGGCACTCAGTGCTCTGGGCTGGGGACAAGGTGGGCATCGGGCACAGCTGGGACTCCATGGGCTGGGAGAGCTTTTCCAGCCTCAGTGATCCTGGGATTCTCTTATTATTCTCACTGATGAAAAGATGTGTCTTACTGCCAGTTCGAGTTGTCTGGATTTCACGCCAAATCACCTTCCACCATTATCTAACATGCCTCTCTTATCAAAATCTTAAACATGTACAGGGATGTGACTCCATGATTGCATTATGCCTTGGGTTACAATGTAAGGTGTAACCAAAAGGATGTACTCTACCAGCACTAACATGAGCTATTAAAATGGGTGGAGCAGTGTCCTTTATCCTCTTCATGACTTAACCATGACAACTCTGTCTGTGAAAGCAGCAGCCACCCTAGAGGGCCATCTCTGCCAGTGGGCCATCAAGGACTCCCCAGCATGACTCATAGAATTACATCTTCCTAATGTGAAATGCCCCACCCTGGGGGAGGAAACAAACATTCCCACCAGTATATAATCTGGGGTTTGAGACACCACAATACCACCACTGCATTCCCAGAGGACAAGAGCTCTCAGTAACCGCCACTGTACCTCCCGAGAAGGTCACCACTTCAACAAGACCACATCCATCACTCCAGTTGGACAGCTGCCACCACCCTGAGCAACGGGGTGTCAGACTTTGTCAGTTTAAGCCAGTGTTTCTCTTTATTGTAAGTTTTCCTATTAAACTGTAGTTCTGACTTGGAATCTCTTGCAAGATATTTGTGTGGAGTTGATTCCTCCTGCTAGTTTTCTTTCAAACTAGCACACATTACTTCAATATTCACTTTGAGTGAACTTCATTGCTTGAGTTCCTCAAGTGTTTACTCATTCTGACAGGTCTTTTCAAAGTGTGTATTTTAAAACAAAACAACATATTTCAGCAACAGCATCACAAACACCTGCTCAAAAACCATACTTGCCCTTGCTCTTTCTGCAGGCTATTTCCAGTGTTCAAGGATCTCATGTTGTCAGTCAGGTATTGCAAATGAACACTGATGTTTGACTAAAACTAGTTTCCAAACAATCCCCCATTGTGAAAAACAACTCCACGCTTTTTGTACCTTAGATATATGGCCAAGAAATCACTTTAGCTTTTGAACAACCTGCAAAGGAGCTCAGTGATTTAACACATGTGGTATCAAATGAGTGAATCCCAAAGAAAATGAGACGTCCCAATTTTAGAACAGACTCGAAGAGCCGGATTGTAAATTTTTCTCACAAGGAGGATCCAAAACCCCTAAGCACTAGACAGAAGGCACCTACACCATGTCAGGCACTCTCCCAGCACAAGTACCTCCATGTGTTCTGATTCAGAGCCCAGAAGTCTCTCTGTTCCAAAATACTGTGCTGTGATCTGGGTTCTCACCGGGAGAAGTCTATAGAAAAGTACTAGGACAGAGCATTGAATTCCAGCAACTATTTCCAGGTTGACTACTGAGTTTTCCAGATAAATGTACCAGGTGTGCTATCTGGAAGACAAGACTGCTTCTCCTGCTCTCTCATCCCCACTTTGCAGGTAGAAGCCCCACCCAGAATCTCCTCATGGTCTCTGGAAAAGGACTTCAAGTTTGGAAGTCCATGTTGAGTGCCTTTGCCCCACAGGAAGCCTTTACTACCTGTAATTTTCCAGTCAAGCAGGACATATGGCTTTCAATTCCCTTAGACTGAGGAAGGGAAGATCAAATGTATGTTTTTAAGGAAATATTTACCGTCAGAGACACACATGTAAAATTACGCTAGGTAACATCTATTCAGTTGTATGTCACTAAAAACCAAACAGATTTGCTTACCCAGAGCCTTGCAGGATTTTCGTTATAACTTAATAAGATCAGATGTAACACAAGAACATAAAATCATGGTAAAATGATAGAGAAAAAAATCCTCATTTAGGAACTGTCATGTACATAGAAACTGACCAGAGGCTGAATTGAGTCCTTTAATTGAGTCCTCGAATTTCTCCTAATAATTATTTTCATTAATTATCATGGCCTAAGAGGAGAGCTACTTAAGTCTCATATGACACAAACTCAGAGGTCATCCTTAGAAAATATTCTAAGGAATACTTTGGAGCTACTGGAAATCTTTGCTCTTACAAGGAAACAGGATGAAATCAAGTATAAAAAAAATCAGCTCCCTATGACTATAGAATTTCATAGAAAGGGAAATTATTTTGAAAAAATGAGAGTTCATCAATTGGAAACACTGAAGTGGAATGAGATTTTTTTTTTTAAATTATGGTAAATAGTTCTTTATTTCCAACTGTCTCCAGCTAATGAAAACTCACTGCTAAATATTCTCACAGATGTACACCAAAAAAAAAAGTACTGAAATGGGGAACTGAACCTTCTCAGAGCTCTGCATAATGCCCAATTTAAGTATAATGCATATTTTAAAAAGTAACAAAATTGCAAAGGGCATATCCTTTCAGAAATATTGTAATATTATATCTTAGCCCCTGTTCATCCAGCCCTTGAATCATTTCATTTCCTCCCAAAGATAACAGTTATTTTGGTCTGTTTGACAGCATTACCTATAGAGAGAGAGCACACCCTGTTGAACCCAATCTCACCAGTGCTTCCCTGCCTTCCTAATAATCTACTTTTTGATAGTCTTTTATTTTTTTACTCTCCAGTCACACAGGCACTGCAATATTCCTCATGCAGAAAATAAAATTGTACAGATATACCTGGAAAATAATGCAAACCTTTATAAGTAAGCTAAAAGCTCAACAGGGCTTTTATTTTTTAATAAACTGAGAGGAATGATCTCTTGCAGTGCTCTTGATACTTTGATCACCCAAGTCTTTTGCTTTAAATATGATTTAAAATCTATTGTGTTATTCTGTGACTGATCCAATGTAACTGCAAATACACTCACCTGATGAACAATACTCTGTAATTCTGAAATACTTATTTCTTTTTTGTACTGTTCAATACAGCTTTTGTCACAGAAATATCAGAAGTACTGTTGCTCTCATAATAGGCTGTGGATACGAACAAAGTTTGGATAATTAGGAAAAACCCACAAATTTCTTTCCCTAATCTGTTAAAAGTAATTTAAAGGTATTTTTTCCTTGTTAAAAATGGCACCGCTAAACTGAAATTATGGAAAAGTTGAATATAATTTAAGAGTAAGAGGACAGTTAACCCTGTTCAGCAATTGGTCTTTACCTCCTCAGTTTCTTCTGTTTTCTAAAATAATTTTAATAATTGTCCTTTTTAACCAGATTTCCTATGGATCACATCCCAACAGTGAATACAAGCTTTAAAGAGTGTCTGTTTTATATATTAATATCTATTTTTTTTCTTTTTCCACTTCGACAGGAAAAACTTAAAAATCTCCAGATTTTGAGAAATTAATTCATTTTAGGGACAATAAGGCTGCTTCCTCCAGTCTTGCTGGAGAGACTGTCACATCATAATACAACTTCCACTCTGCTAACTTTCAGTGAAGCAGAGGATGAGCACCCCAAGCCCTTTGGCATACTGGCACAGTCTGGCACCACATGGAAAACATGCTCTTGAAATCACTCAGCTGTGTATGAAATAATTAGAAGCCAAATACTGTTTGGAGAAATAGTTTATGTCATAGATAAAGTCAATAAAATGGAACTGTTCATGGAAAATTTCTGACCAGAAAATAAAAATACAGAGGTCAAAGCAATTACTAGCAAAGAACTCTTTATCAGTTGCATTCATCACAGAAAGAAAAGAACAACAATTACATCATTTGCTGCTCCAGGAGATGAAGTACACACATGACCTGGAATGTTTTTGCTAATAGATTACACCTATTACAATGCATTAGGGAAAAAAAAAAAAAAAAAAAAAAAAAAAAAAAAAAAAAAAAAGGTAATTGTTAATCCAATTTCTGCAAGCATTTAAATGTTCAACCTTAATAAAAGGACCTAATTAGATTACACTGATAAATGCAAATCTCTTCAAAATAGCTGCAAGCAAACACATGTGCCTCGATGGTTTCCAACAGAATCGACAAGTGGAAAGCAGATGGCAGCATGAAAAACTTCAGTTCTCCTGGAGCCATGAGCTATGAAAGCTCTCAGAGGTTTGTGCTTCAGCTTTGGCAAGCTCAGAAAATACCTTTAATTGGCAATCACCTGAGCAAGGATTACCACAAGGGTGAGCGAGGATGGAGATGAGCACTCGCTAAACCATCAATGGGAATTTTTCATGTAGACCTAACCTCATAAAATGTGGGGGAAGTAGAAGACAAAGCTAAGAAATTGATAATGAATAATACCCAGAAAGAAAAGGTAATATGAGACAATGAGATTTAAGATAACTCAGGCTTGAATGAACATTTCTTGCCTGGAAATATAGCTACCAGGCCAAGTAGACTTATACTTTACTAAAATAACAAAGTCAGAAAAGAAAGGTGCAAATATTGTGGGTCATGAGAGAGGCTCCTGGACCTTCTTTAGTAACTCAGGACACTTCAGAAGGGCTTCAGCTTCACCAAGGACTCAAGGCATTTCATGAGTTCCGATTAGGTAACTTTCAACCTGTTCTAGATCCAAGCATCTTCTGCTTAATCCTTTCCCATCCCTCAGGTTTTGCTGCTCACATTTTGCCTTTTGAAATCCCTTCCAAGGCCTCAGCCCCCAGGGATCTGCAGAGACTAATTAGAAAGGAAAGGTGAGTGTCCTCAATCCTGCCACAAGCTGACTCCAGCTACCCTGTGCCTACTTTTTCTCTTCCCCTCTTTGGTTAAAAACCAGTACAGCTGTTCAAATTTCTAACCATTGGTTGTAAAATTTAACAATTAATGCACACAAACATCTGTGGACAATGATTTATCAAACACTGTTATAGGAACCAAAGTATAAATTGAAGTTAACTTCAAGAGCTGGAGGCTTAATATAACTTCAGGAAAAAAAAGAAGAAAATAAAAAGTGAGAGAGAATGACTCTTCACAGAATCTAAACCTCCTGGCAATTAGAAATGGGAAGATATTCATAGCTGTGATGAAGAAAAAAGAAGAAACCATTACAGCAGCCCAGAAAGGATCATTTCTGAAGGGTATTTTTATTTCAATCTCTGCAGAACAACGTACCCATTTAAGAAATACAGAGTCAGTGATCTGACTTTGTATGTGCCACTGAACTTAATCTATATTATACAAATCCTGTAGGTACTCAATATTTAAAAGTGGTTTTGAGGAAATAATAAATTAGTGGAGAACAATGATACCTCTTCTAATCAAGGTAATTGTGAACGTGATTTTGTGTCATCTTGATTAAACAATTATTTCGCAGACTGTTGACAAGTTTCATTAAGAGCAAATTATATTTTCTCTCCTGCAAAATTAGGAGAGCATTAGAGGGAATGATCAGTCCTCACTGATTTTATCAAGGATTATATCAATATTTGACTTTTTATCAGAAAGCCTCTCATGCAAAATACTGCATATCTTTTACACTGATCTGCTTTCAAGAAGCAATGAAAGCAGCTAAAAATGCCAAGAGTATGTACTTACAGCAGTAAATAATCTATATGGGAAATATAAAAAGGTTTATCAGGTGACAGCTGAAAGATGCCTTCCCCTACACTGCCCCATTTCCAAGCTATTGCAATATTCCTTGACACAGAAAACTGGAAATGCATACGCTCCTGTCCAAAAATCGTGTTACTATGGGGGATGCTATCAACAGGAAAATAACAAGAGGATTGCAACTTTGTCTCCACCAGAAGAAGAAAAAAAAAATAGTAGTGAATAATTTGTCTTTTTAATTCAATCTACAAAAGTTCCTGGCTTCTGAGGGGTTGAAGATTTTAATTACTACTCCCAGAGTTCTGTATGATAGTCACATAATTTTTACCATACTTTTGTGACGTTGCTTATGAGTTTGAGAGCTTCTAACCAAACAATTTGGACACAAATTCCAATACATTCCTATTTAACAAAAAGATCTCCTTTTTTTCCCATTTCAATCAAGTACTTGATTCAAATTAATTTTTATAACTCCTTATTTTGGACTCTGTGAGCAATTAGAGGCATTGGAAATACAAGCCAGGAGTACCTCCATCGCCTTCTTGTTCCTTACAGACACATAAATTAACCCTTCTCACATAAAGTGCATATGTTGCAAATTCTGTCCCAATGTTTTCTTCTAAATTAAGACTAAACTGGGTAGTTTATCACAAGCCCTTCATTTTTTGGCATCACCATAAATACTTTAGTATCTTTACACATTTGCTTGGAGGGAGCTCTAAGTGCAGCATTAATCAGAGAAGAACAAAAGTAGAATTCTGCCTTTAAATTGAGATCCCAGCCTTTCTTATCCATTTGAATAGAGCAGGAAGACTCCTACTCCCCAGCAGACATATTAGGTACAATATTATGGGGCTATTTAAGGAGCAAAGGTTTTTGTGAAGTGTTCAGTAAAATAAATGTTTGGTCATACCCAAACTGAGCTCACACACAGTGAATTTTAGGTGACAAAAAACAAATAGTCAGTGTTAGGTTCAGAAATCTCTGCTTTATCTTTTCGGTCTTTTTCTCTTTCTTCTAATTCCATCTTCTCAAAATTTTTTTAGTGACTTAAAACTGGGTGGGCTTAGAGTTTGCCAAGTTGGATGGGGCAAGTTAATGCTTTGAGAAGTGTTTGATGTTGATTAAATGCTGCACTAAAGTTTTGCAAAAGTTCTCTGAGTTTTTTGAAGCTGCCAGTAAAGTTCTTTCTGTTGTTCTGACCTCTCGAGAATATCTTGTGGGTATTTCTCCTGGGTGTCTAACCCAGGGTGTATGAACAACCATAAGCCCATTTAAAAACCCTATAGAGTGAGTTGTTCGAGGCCTTACAGAAGCACACACAGTGGAGCTGGTACAGGCCACTGTGGAGCAGGTGCAGGGCTGCATGGGAGGCAGACAGCCCCCCAGAAGGGAGCCCTGGGCTCCAAACCAACGCCACATATCACCCCATTTCTCTGAAAGGCAGCAGCTCTCAGCTCCCAGTAGCTCCCACCAGCACACTTCACCTCTTACTTAGGTGTAATTAATATCCAGCCCCTGTGTCTGGAAAGCTGCCAGGCTGAGCACAGAGCAGTTCACTTCCATCAGGCTTCTCTCTGAAGCAGGTGAGCTGCCAAGGCAGGTATTTGCACAGCTTCAGAGTGAGCTGCATGTAAATCCCCAGCTACAGGAAAACCAGACGGTGTTTGTCTTGGCCTTTAGACACACACCCAGGAATATGAGAGGCTGCAGTAACTTCTGGAAAGTAACTCCAAAGTGATGCAACTGATAAACAGAATGCAGACAAAAACACACTGTTCAACAGGACACATGATCACTGTAACAGGGAATCCTGGACAGAGTCGACTGGCAAAGAAATTAGAATTTTTACTATAGAAAGGGAATTTTTGGGTGAATTTATGCTGAGCAAAGACAATACATGATGAAAACCCTCTCCTTGGGGAAGACTCTTAGTCTTTTATCCTATTGTTTGTACATCTCCACAAATTCAAAGAATCACAGAATGGTTTGGGTTAGAAAGGATTTTAAAGCTCACCTTGTTCCACCCCCTGCCATGGACGCGGACAACATCCACTATCTCAGGCTGCTCCAAGCCCCATCCAGCCTGGCCTTGGACACTGCCAGGGATCCAGGGGCAGCCACAGCTGCTCTGGGCACCCTGTGCCAGGACCTCACCACCCTCATATTCCTTCCCAATATCCCACCTAACCCTGCCCTCTGGCAGTGGGAAGCCATTCCCCTTTGTCCTGGCACACTAGACCCTTCCAAAACATCTTTCTCCACATCCTGGTCTAAAGGATGTCTACCAAGGAAGGCCAGAACCTCCCTTGGAATGGAGACTATGACCTCCTTCCCTCTGAATTATTATAACTTTGAATTTAAGGAGCTTTCACACAAAAATACGGGAAAAGGAACAACAGTTCTTTACTAGTCTGTATATGTATAACAAGGCAAACAAGGCACAGCAATGGCATTAACCACAAACAGAACAGGAACCCAGTCCCAGCCTCTCTCGGCCACAGGTGCCGTCCCCTTTGGTGCAGTTCCGGGCATGGCCAGCAGGAGCGCTGGTGGCTCCCGGCCGGGCAGGGCGGGTGCGATGATTCCCCCGCGGCTGCAGGGGGCACTGTGGCGCGGGATCAGATGTGTTCTCCATGCAGTTAATGGCAGGTGCAGAGGGCAGAAGGGACGGGGAAGGGGCCTCCTAACTCCCCAGCAGTGACAGAAGCAGTGGCGGGGGGTCCTGACAGACAGAGGCTATCTGGCTAAAGTGTAGCAAACAACCCAAAGCAGTGGCAGAAGACAGCGGGGCTGGGCAGCAGCAGCAACCAGGCTCCCAAAAACAGCTGGCAGACACTCCCTCAGAGGGGATAGGGGGGAAGGGCCCAGGTTTTCCTCTGAGGCCCCTGAGTAGATGATGAGGGTCCTTTCCAGTGAGATTGGGTGTTGAATAGGTCCAACGGCCACTCTTACCCACAGTAGGAGAAGCAGTAAAAAGGCAGAATTTTCCATGGTGGCAGAAAATTCTTCCCAGAGCAACCACAGCCTGGCCATCTCCCCTCCAATCCGAGAGCAAGAGCGAGCGAGGAGCTGAGCCCAGTCCCTCACCCCCCAGCCAAAATCTTGCGGTAATTCTGCACTTCCCAGGAGAAGGCCCCCGAGCTAGGAGACTGCAGCCAGCTGTACCCTTCCCCATTCTCCTCCTCTCAGTCACATCCTTTGTCTTAAGTATCATAATTACCATCCTTTAGGCAACAAATGGGAGAAAATTCTCTGAGAGAAAGATTTTTTTCAAAAAGGAAAAATCCTAACCTCCAACACTCCATCTTTCCTGTCGGCTCCTTCAGGCAGGACAACTGCAGAACTTCTGCAGAAGGACTCCCTGAAGCAAAGCACCAACCCCTATCAACTACTGACTCACAAGAAACATAAAACACCGTTTTTCCCGGTCCAAAAGAACCTCAGAGAAAAAAGAAGGAGCTGCTCCAGCATCCCTTCCTCTCTATGTCACAAACAGCCCCAGCCAGACCCCTGGGGACACATGTTCAAGTGTTTGTGAGTGTTAGGAAATTACACTGATGTAAAAAAGAATGACAACAAAGCAAATAAATCTGCTTTGAAATTCTGTAAAATAAAATTGTTTTCCCTTAAGTTCACACCTTTAGTTTAATCATGAAAACTTTCTTAAAGAACCACTAGGTTTTATTTTATATATCAAAGAGCAAGCAACTAAAATTTTTTATTACCGTTGAGACTTGCAAGAAACTGATAAATATTTACATTTACTGTAAAAAATTAAGTTTCTGAGTCAACAGTGTATTATATATTTGTCTTAATTGGGCTGATTTTAGCCTCCTTAAATTCTGCCTAATTTTTTAACTTGGACTTTTATTTGTTGCAGAGTTTCTCATAAAAATCTGCAAACGAATTACAAACTGTGGTTAATGAGCTATGCATAAACTTTCTCTTTTTCTTTATCATTCGTACCATCTGCTTTGGCTGTTTTATTATCAGCCTGCAAGCCAGCAATCTATCTACTTTATTTCCTATCTCACTTGGAAAAATAATGAAGAAATCCACTGGAGTTTTCAAACTCCCTCTTTTCTCAGAGTTTTCTTCGAGTGATGCCTTATTGTCCAATCTGCCTCATGCTCTCATTTTCTCCACTGCAAAATGGAGACTTCCATTTAAAAAGCCCTTTGGATTTCCAACACACCCCAGACAGGACAGCAATTCCAAGATCAAATCAATCTATTTTACCCTTCTTCCCTATTGCTAATAAGCAAAAATACGTCTTTCACTCCACACCATTCCTATTGCAATCTTTACTGACTACAGATTTGATGTAAAATACAACTATAAATTTGCAGGGAAAAAAAATTAAAAATTGGAGTATTTATGTCTTTTCTATCCATGCAGAAATATTGCAGCACAGTCTTTTCTCCATGCACTACTGTTTAATATGTGCTCTGATAAAGATGTTCCTTCCCTTCCAGGTTGGGCCAACAAAATTCTGTATGTCTGTATTTTGACATGTTCCATCACAGAAATATCATTGGGATGCTAATCTAATTCAATTCCCTCATTTTGTCTAAAAATATCATTAAAAACTTGAATTATTCTCTTCTGAGATAGGCCAGTACTGCATATGAATAGGAGAAGAATAAGAAACAGGACCGAGTTCTTTAAAAATCAATGAAAATCTCCTTAAATTCAGTGCTCTGTGGAATACAACCATCACTAAGCAGGTTAAGGAAAAGTTTCATCATGGTTTCTCCTTTCAAATTTAGCCATTATTTTCAGATCTGAAAGTTAGGTAGAATTTGTTCTTTATAATGGAATGACTGGCTTGAAGAAAAGTTGGAAAAGCCAGCAACAAGAATAAGGCTTTATTTAATGAGGGTGAATTTGTGAGAAATGATCCCGAAGTGAGCAACTGTTAACCACTAAGCTGAAAACCAGCTTTTGAATCCTCCACAGATTTCCTAGCAGAGCTGCTGTTCTTGTGCTAAGCTCTACAGAGACTTTAATCCATTTTGCACCCGAAAAGGGGAATGGGAGTGAAATTATTACAGTTTCAAATGCAAGCTCAGGGGAACTTAGCCTGGTGCTGAAAACTGATACTGAACTGAGCAAAAAAGAAAAAAAAAATTGTCTTGGATAGACATTCTGAGGTGTTCATGACTTTCTTGGGCATGTTGTGTACTAAAGGAACCTGGCAGGGTCTGTTATGAGTTCATGTGTTTCTTAGCCTTCGCCAGCTGTGATTTCTCACTTCCTTGTGCTCTCACATACATTATAGCACTTCAGCAATAACCAGCACACCAGCAAAGCTGGCTGTTCCTCATGTTTTCTGATATGCTATTTGCTTTATAAACCAAAACAAGCCTAACTGAACAATTTGTATTTTTGCTTCAGTTTATTCTCAGTAAATCTCTGCGATAAGATGAACCTCATCTCCCCAGATAAAGAAACTTGCCGAAGCAGAGAAAAGAGTGCAGGTACCTGCTCTAAACTGCTTTGAAGCCCACAGAAAGACCAAGGGAAACATTCATCTCTCCTAACTGCAATGATTTAAAGCTTGTCTGCTCTAAGTTGGTTGCAGGGACCTCCACAATCCAAAACAATTCTGTCTTCAAGTACAATTCATCACTCTGTGCACGCACCAATCTCTCCCTGTCGGCTACAAAGAGGACCCAGATGGGCAGTTTAGATCAGGGAACCAACTTTTAACACTGCTGCGGTTAAGTGAGATCCATTGCTATTGATTGGGATGGAATGGATTCCAACAGAAAGCAAAGCCAGGCCAAAGCCTGTGGCCAAGAAGAGCTGTAGATGCAGATTTCTGCATCTGCAGTCCCACCCATCAGTCACTAAAGACTATCACACTTTGTCACAGACAAGCTTCCACTTTATGGAGTCCTAAAGCAGCATGCCAGTGCAGGGAAGAGCAAACACCAAGCATGTCAATTAATTTTTAGGAAGACCAATTAATACACAGGTAGACTCTACTTTTTCTAGAGCCATTGACATCTCCTACATTTCTCTTCTAATTAATCTCCATTTGTACCATGTGGAGTGAAACACAGTTTGTAAACAAGGCACCAGGGCACCAGGCAGGTGTTGTGACACCTGGGCGGGTCACACACCCAAAATCACACAGCAAAGGTTCTTACTACAACTGCTTTGCTGTTTAGTGCAACAATACCAAGGTATTCTTCTCATGCCAAGTAGGTTGAAATTTAGTAGTAAGAGTACCACACTTAGGGCTAATTATCCCTGACTGGTGTCAATAATTAGCTGTGGGCCAGAAGACAATAAGGCCCTTTTCCAGTCTTTTCCAGAAAAATGCAGGTTGCTGTAATTCCTGTGTTACACTACTTGGGTTCACAGAAAGGCAGGAAACCAGGAAGCAGAATGGCTTTCCAGTTTCCATGCTCCATGTCCACAAAAATAGTTAAGGGATGACAGCAAAAGGCAACTCCTAAGAAACCAGCAGTCATTAGACACCACCCATGTTTTTGCTAGACTTCAGTTCAAGGGGGAGTTTAAGCTCTGGTTAAGCATAGAGCACACCCTTGAAGCTATTTTCAGAACCTACAATTGATACACTTGTCTGTCCTTATCTCTCTTTTGTCCAGTTTCTGAGGTTTGCTCTACACTAAACCCAGGCAGCAATAAAGCTGTCACTCCTGTGATCTCACTTGACACAGGTTTTCCTTTGCTTTCTGTTCCAGGCTGCAGTTCTGCACTGCTTTTCCCACTAGGCCACTTAACTTGCTTCCATCCAGCTCAGCTAAAAGCACAGCTGTTTAAATGCAGAAAACTTTAAAAGAAGAACTGGAAGCAGTTCAGAAGCAATCTTCTGCCATAAAATTTCTGCTAGCAAGTGAGAGTTTAAAAAGTTCTCCCTTGTCTGGAGAGATATATATAAACAGGCACATATATATATATATATATATATATATATATATATATGCACAAGCATACATATTAACAAACATACATACATGTATCTATCTCTACACATGCACGCTATATATAAATACATTGCATCTATATTACCATTACCATCTACATTACCAAAGATTACCATTTCAGTTCATACAGGATTTTGGTTTAAAGAGAATCCTCTCAGTCCCCCCTCACCACCCTTAGATCACCTGAGCGAGAGGTCTCAGAACACGTGAAGAGAACACATTTTGGAGGAACTTAAACCAGGTGTGTTTCATCTGCTGCTGATGCCAATTCAGATCAAGAGCCCAGAGCAGCGTTAGACCAAAATAACCTCCCCAAAACAGATCTAATCCTGTGGCACCCTCCCACATGCCAGGATGGACACAGTCAGTCCTATCTGTGCTCCTGACCTGGGAGTCCTTCTCCTCCCAAGATCTTGCCACCTTTAAAAGGCAGGAGGCCATTAAAATGCTGTCCTCTTTCCCCTGGAGAAAGGTGGTATGTCATCTACTCCCCTATATTACATTACAGACTATGAAATGTTAGCCTTTATTATTTTACTCACCAGGAACACACTTCTGAAGGGCTTTTGGGGAAGAAATGAGGCTGTCTTCCACTGACTAAAATAATTAATAGCAGTGGACCTCCACCACTGTCAGCCAGCCCAGCTGCAACCAGGAAAAACCAAGGACCAAGACTCCAATTTCATAGTATCAGCTGTGGATATTGGTGTCCACTCATCCAAAGGAGTGACTGATTCTCAAAAATGATTTCTCCAAGCTGAAAAAGAACTCAGCAAGGTCCAAAATGAAAGCACTAAGAAAATACATAATATTAAACATACTGCTTTTAATATTTACCCCCTTAACATTAAAAAAAAAAAAAATCCCAAACCAACAGAAATTTTTAATGCATTAGAAGCCTTAGAAACCATGTGAAGCTAATCTTTAACCTCTCTGGTCTTGATTCACATAGTCATAATTGTGTTAAATGAAACGCCTTTTGATTCAATTACTGTACGATCCATTACTGTAATGGAAAAAGTAATTAGTTTTTTTAATTGAGATCCTTGAAAATGCACAAACAGAAGCATGAACTTCTGTATTTTTGAGCTATTTAAGTAATTGTATAAAAATATTACATCAAACTATAGCTCTAGTCTACATGGTTCTGCTGAAAAGTATGCTTTAAGATACCAAACTGAAATATTTGCTTATTAAGAAAGAACTAATCATCCAGTTGGACAAACTAAAAGCCTATTGCCTACTCACTAAGGATAAACAAAAACTGTGGGATACAGTAGAAGAGTTCAGCACAGCTGATGAGAAGAACAGCATTTTGTGGCAGCGTTGCTGTAGCCTGTGCCTGGCAGCAGAGCATGGGTGGTGCATCAGATCCCTAAAGGAGCTCCTTCTGGCCACCAGCTACAAGGGAACAGCAGATTACCAGTTCATGCATAAATATTGAGACACAGAGAAGAACCGCTCATAAAACGGTTCATTACAATGATTCAGCTTTTTTTTTTTTTTTTGCTTTAATGGAATTGTGAACATGTGCCCCCCTGCTCCAACTGTACTTCAGTCATTGATGCTACTGTAAGATTTTGTGACTTTTATTTCTTGCAAGGAGATGAGTACCACAGCAATTTACTGCATGTTCTGCTTCTCCACAATCCAAAGGAGGATTTTCTCTTGAACCAAGGTTACCTTTGGGCTAAAATGCCCCTTCTGAGTGGGGGCCTTTTTTAATCACAGAAGCTCAATACAACATATATTAATTCTTGAAAACCATCTCTCCTGATACAGGTCCTGAAAGTACTCTGGGGAATTACTAAACCAAAGTAGTTTCAAATCACCTATAAGGCTTTCTAATATTTTCAGGAAGTATTTATGATTAAATCAAAGATTTAAAAATGCAAATTCTTGAGGAAAACAATTCTGTGCAGTGTGCACGGTTGAAAATAATTTTGTGAAGCGTGGCAGCTTAGTTTTACAGATTCTCCCATGTGGGACCAAGTACTCCCCAGTGTAAGTCACTAAGTTCCATGCCATGATTTTACTTTAAAATGTACAATTTATCTGTTCCAAACGAGTTGAGCAGTTCAACTGGAAAACATAGTGGTAGAAAAGCTAATATAGACATTCATTGAGCCAAGTTAAGGCGAATACTGCTGCCATCACAGAGTGACCTATCACTCTAAAAACTATCAGTGTTTCTGTCATTTAAGGGGAAGTGACATCAGGAAGCTTTGTGTAAAGAATATTCACTCTAGCACTCTCTTAAATTCAAGAAGATAATTGAAAGGCTCAAAAAAATCAGAAAGCAAAAATAAAATAAAAATTCCATAGCTGTGGTATGAGTGCTCAGTACTGACAGTTGGCAATAATAATTTTAGAAGTTAAATCAGAAGCTAAATATTTGTCATTAATAAAATACTTATAGATACTCTCCAACTTAATTGCCTGAAGAAGTGCAGAAAAAAAAAAAAAAGAACAAAGAAGAGAGGACCATAGATTAATTAGGGATTTAAAACAAGAAATACACTTGTACTTGCATTCTTTAGATTGTTTCATATATTACAATATATGGTGTATCACAGCTCTGAGTCTCCAATGCTAACATTAGCCCTGTGACTTAACACTTTAAAATTGATTCTGGCAAGTCTGCCAACAAGGGGGAAAAAACCCAGCAAATCGAGTGTCACTGATTAAACTTGATAACAAAATTGTTTGGGTTCCTTCAACACACCACTGGAACTCAGCTGCCGCAGCAAAAAGAAGTAAGACTTGAAAATAAGGTTTTGCTTCAGTAGGGGTATGAGTCAGGCCTATTAAGCAGCTAGACTGTGAAAAGATCTTAGACTTTATGATTTTGCATCAATGACAGCAATCATGTGCAGTCTTTTGCTTCAAACAAATCCAGCCCATCCCTGTCCTTAATCTCCAGTTATACTGCTGGCCTCTCCCTCACCCTACAAAGAAAAAAAAGGGAAAAAGTGGACAAGATAATTCGAGATTCCAAGAATTTTTTCAATTAATCTTGGAAGATAAAACTTTGAAAACAAGACATGGAGTGCTTGCAGTGCTCCAGAGCACATAAACAGCCCTCCCACACTCAAGAACAGAACAAGGAACAGCAACTCAATCCACAGAAACTGGGCTCAAATGCCCTTAGATCCTAAAATGATCCTTGCTCAAGGGAATGTCCCTCTCGTGACTAAAGGCAGTCATGATTTCAGGGTTGGAAAATCCATCTCAAACCAAAGTGTAGCTGCACCACCTACTCTGTCTAAACAATGGTTTCATCACAAAACAAGACAAATATAAAAACCTGCAATAAGTTCTGCAGTTAATCTGCTGCCTGTAAGGATTGTTCTGTATTTTGTCTATAGAGAGAACAAGTGACCACTGAGCAAGAATTCCTAATTTAGTCTTTTGTAATCACTCAGTCTCTAATATCATAAATACCCTTGGGATGGATGGATGGATGGATGGATGGATGGATGGATGGATGGATGGATGGATGGATGGATGTGTCCCACACACAGGCCTGCCTCACCTGAACATCCTGTTGCAGTTTCCCAACTGGAGCTATGTGCTTTTCAAAAAGAAATACCTGAAGAACCATCTGACAGCAGCACTTTTTCAGCCTATATGAGGAGTACTGGAGCATTTATTTGGAATACAAATAGCCCTTCAAAATATTAGCAATGAAAGGCTGGCAACAAAGAAAGCCTTCAGCAACCTCACATCATCTGTATGAAACTGGAGAGGAGCTCTGGAGGGGACAAATAGAGGGCACCACTACTCATTCCCTGGATCAACTGCATGAGAACCAATGGTTCCAAGCTTGGATTTCTGGTACTGCTTCAAGAGAATCCAACTGGAGCAAAATGGACAACTTGGAGCACACTCTGACAGCAACAGTCAAACCTCCCTGTCTCCTGAGGACATCCCACAACGTATTCCGTTATACATTTCACACCACTCCCATAATTCCATCAATAATGAACTAAATGCAGAATACACTTGACAACAGTTTTATTTTGCATTCAAGCAGTTCTAGTTCAGTGGAACATTTATTTTGTTTATCTGTCTGAAACACTGAAAATGGACTGTGTATTTCAACTTAATTGCAGCGGCAGTCATCAGGAGGCTTTCTTATATACCTGAAGTAGATGCTCCCACATTACATTTTCATAAAATATTGAAATGTGTGAAGAACTGAACTTGTGCTCTCAGCTGTTGTTTTAAGAGTTAACTCAGACATTACGAGTGCCTCAGACCCTGAGCCACCTCCCCACTGCTCTATTTAATGAGAATACTTAGTGTCAATATTACTTTACAGCATGTTCAATCTGACATGTCTCCAATTTGCTAACTACAAAATGTGATTATTCCATAAAATGACATTGCCTATTAAAAATGAAAGAAATACTATTTAAATTAAATTGTATTACTAATTTACATCTACATACAGCTTATTAACTGCTGCTGGCCTCTCAGTGGGTAGGCAAGATAGGAAATGTTTCAATTTATGTGATAATTAGAGTAAGACCAGGGGTTCTTTCCATATTTAAAGTGCATTTCTTCTCTAAAGAGTGACTTTTGAGACATTAGTCTGGTAAATTCCATATTTCTCTCTTAAATATTGAGAAATTGTTTGGGTTACAAGTGAAAGTGCTTTTTCTAATTCTGAATCCTATAGCATCCATCAAAATCCAGCTGTGTTTGTTACTTGTCATATTACTAAAACAACAATGCAGGCAAGTATTACATTATTTTGAAAGAAATAAGATGCCTCTGGTTACAGATAATGGGGTCATTTTAAGCCTGGTCTTCCCAGTGACTTAAAAAGGAATTATCACAGTGAGGAAAATAGTGTGTCCTTCACCAAAATATTAGTTTTTCATGGTTGGTTTAGATTGGTTTGCTCCATCCCAGAGAAAGTTTTGGCTTTGTAATTGAGATTTTTACTCAGGTTCTCCATGAGAAATAATTTACAATGAGATTCAAAAATTCATGGTATTGAGACAGCTAATTTGAGAAAGCATGAATATAATAATAAAATAAAGGTTACTTTTCCTGGATCAGTAGGGATTTATTCCATATCTGACCTTTCATCTTTTTATTTATGAATGCAAGAAAACTGCCCTCATTATTAAGATAGAACTCCTGTTTAGGCTTTTAATGGCACCTGGAAAAATGCAGCATAAGGCAGCCCTTCTTCTCCTCCTCCTCCTCCTCACCAGCATCCCACAGAAGGACACAGGGGACTCACACAGCCTGTGCTGCTGGACCCCTCACACTGCTCTGGAAGCAAATGTTCAGAGTGTTCTGGAGTACATCTACATAAAACACAAGGGAGGATTTCTAATGGAGAAGCAGTTTCCATTATTTCAGGAGGTTCCTAACTTGCCAATGAATAGGGAAGTTTCCTTGTCCCTTTGGCCAGGGTGCCACAGCCAGCTACTAAATACCTACTGGTTCGTGCCACAGTGGTGTTCTTGGAGGTGGAACTTAGATCTTCTGATACTCTCCTGATGCTTATTCCAGTTTATTGGATCATTAACATCGTACAATCCCAGCTGCTCTCAGGCAGTGAGGGCAAGTTCCTCTTCTCCAATGCCTCATAACCCTCTGACTCCCGCACAGTCGATTTCATTTCGACACAGAATCCATGTTTCGTAATTTGTGCGACAATTCCAAGGTATTTTCTGCTCCCTCTAGCATAATGCCCCTCACCAGAAACAATCTCACAAGAATATGACAAGACTCTGTGACAGAAATGGTAAATCTTGCCTTTGGTCATTTCTACAGACACTACAAACACTGTGATAACTTTTTCAGCTTTCTGTTGATGTGGGTTTTGTGGAAGAACCCTGGATTTTATTGACTTTAGCCAGATGATTGTCTAGTCAGAAATTCCTGTACAGAAACTCTACCAAAGTTGCTCTGCAATCAAACAGTGTCAAACAGAAGCATGGATCTGGACTGTTTAAGTTTGTCAAAGAATCTTTTTGATGATCTAGTAATTAACTCTCCAAAGCCCAAAAGACCGAAATCTCTCTAAAACTGTTTAAAAACAATAATGCTACACCATCTGCAATCAAACCTGGTAATGCACAGAGGTATGGATCCTAGTTAAAAGTCACTTCTGGCAGCCAAATTTTCTGCACAGTCTCAAAATGCCAGAGGGTTTTGGGTTGGAAGGGACCTTAAAGACCGTCCAGTCCCACCTCTGCCATTGGCAGGGGCACCTTCCACTAGCCCAGGTGACTCCAAGCCCTGTCCAGCCTGGCCTTGGACATTTCCTGGGATCCAGGGGCAGCCACAGCTGCTCTGGGCACCTTGCACCAGGGCCTCCCACCCTCACACGGAATAATTTCTTCCATATATCTAATCTAAACCTGCCCTTCTTCATCTTAGGGCCATTCCCCCTTGGAAATACCTTCCCTTTGGAAATATTTCCCCCTACAAACCTGTGATATGTAATCTCTGCATCTAGACAGAAAAAAAAAAAATGCATGCCACTTTTGGAAGATGCATCTGAAACCCTATACAAGAAAATTATTAAAATAATACCACAGTCCAATTTTTGTCCCTCCTTCTGTTTACAACATTTTCTTGACTAGGAATACTTCCTTAATTTTAAAAATATATACAGTGTTTGAATATGATGGACATTTCACTTTCCTTTGTTATGCCTATGCTTCAATCTATTTCTATTTTCTTTTATTTCTTTTAACATCTTTTTCCTGTAGTTTCTTGTCTACAATCATCATTTCCTTCAAAAGGGTAAGCCATCCAACACACCCTTTTAGTGTAAAGAGAGAGGAACTCTATTCCCTGAAAATTTCACCCTTAGTTTTTCATAAAGTCATTTGCTTTTGCATTTAGCTCACATATTCAGCCAGTATTAATAATTTCCTCAGGAGGCAGCCTAAGCTGACAGTAAATGTGTTCATCTCAATATGATTCCTGATCCATGAGGAGTGCAGCAGGGCCTTGGCAAGTACTGCTGCCTCCACATGCAAGGTTTAAATAACACTTTCTTTACTGTGGACTTGTATAGCATTAGCCTCAAGTCCTGAAACAGTTAGCAACATACAAGGAGACTCCCAAAATCAATAAAATAGCTTGTCATGTCTGCTCAAACCATCACCATCCATGTGTGTATCTTTTAAACATTTATTTCCTCCAAAACTCAGGGCAGTTTACGTAGCACAACTTCAGCAGCATGTCAAAAAATAATTGTTAAAGACCCAACACTGAGATCTGTCAGGGTTTTTTGCACTCTAAGAAAGAGAAAGGCCATTTCACAGTGCTTGGTTGAACAACAGCAGAAAAAAAACCCAACAAAACACCAAAAATACCTACCAACAAAAAACCCCAGAAAAATCCAAACAAACAAAAACCCCCAAACCCATTACCTGCAGGTGCTGTTACAGAAAAGGAGTTGCAAAGCTGAATCATTGCAGGAAATCCTAAAAAACATCCCTGAAAAATAGATCAGTAACTCAGTCTCTGATCAGAACAGACACAGGATTTGCAATTCTGTGTTTGGAAAATGTCAGGAACTGCAGAAGAAACACAGCAACACTAAACCAAGATTAGCTAAACTGGCATTCAAACAAAACCCCTGGGACGTGGCCATGTACAGAACACAAATCATGCATGAGTGTATGATGATACATCACCACAGGCTGAAGCTGATGTTATAAATCCCAACTGCCCTTGATGTCACCCTTTAATCCTGCTGTTCTATCACTTCTCATCTTGCATCAATGTACTTTCCGTCTTGGGATCACAGTTTAACAGCAGATAAAGGCTTCATCTCTTCACCACTGACATATCAGAAGAGACTATTAAACAGCAGCTGGCTGTAACTGAGCATTCCCAAAGAAATCACATCTTGCTCTCACAGGGATTACATTTCTTACCTCAGTTTGGATTCAACCTATCAAAAAAACCCTCAATTAAAATAGTTTCTGAGATTTCTGATTAATTTGCTATGACAAATCATTTGCATATACCACAGTTCCCTTTTTTTGTTTTCCTTAGCAGTAACTACTAAACCAGAGACATCTGTGGAGAAAAATAATGGGACTTTGAAGATGAAAAGCCCCAACCAAACAGGTCTTGTTCCAGACCAAGTTACAGCTGGAAATATCATGGTTTAATCAGGAATGTTGTGCACACACTGCTCTCCTTCAGTCCAGGACTGTCAGACCTCTCACCAGAGAATCCACTTTGCCCAAGAACCCTTCAAGGATGTCTGTCATTATTATAACAGATGGGACCGCTAACTCTGGACTTGATTTTGTTTGCTCTCTGACATTTTGTTGAAGCTGTATTTTTATTTTTGAGGATGGTACTCAAAAGAAACAGTTCCCAGTGTAGATTATAAAGAATACGAGAATTCTGTAGATAGATTTTTTTTCCTTACATGTTTTTACACCTTCTAGCAGAATTTGTCCCCTATTCTGACCTGATTTTACAAGCACTGGTACCATGTGAATATTCTTTTAAAAAAATCAAACAAGGAAGCAAGACAAATGTGAATGTATCAAGAAAAAAAAGGTCCCTTTTTACAAGCTTATTCAGAGGCTGTAACATTTTGCTTAAGCCAACCCCAAAGCAGCCTGACAGCTGTTTCCTTGAGTGGTTCTGTGAATGTTTTCCCAGTGCTCATCTCAGACTTTCAGATACTGTGACTTAACAGTCACCACCACAAAAGAAGGAGCTTGAGAAGACAAGGAGAAGCCAAAATTTGGTAACTGAGCCTTTTCTTAGGATAACCTAGAGCCTTAGATGTAGGCTTAAAATTGGAAAGGTATTCCTGTAAATGAAATTTTTAGCTTTGGCAATGTTTTTCTTTTCTCAATATTGCTTTCTTTTGCTATTACAGCTACTTAATTCTCTTTCTCCTACAGCAAAATGCAGTTTGTGTTGTTGCGGAATAACAGTTGTTTTCTGCATGAAACTTCAGCAGCAAATTCTAAAGCATATTAACTCCAATTGCTACCCCTTTACAGTTCATGCATCACCTATACAGAGATTCCACAATAAGAAAAATATGTATCGATTTTCAGTTGAATGGGCTTCCTTGCTTGCTTTACAGAAACAGTAGTGGTTGTCCCTCCCAATGCCTACCTTCTAAAGCTTATGCTTTTCAAACTACCTGTGGTCCAAGCAAAATAAAGAGATACAAATTAAATGCAAATCAGAGATTTCAAAGTAATTCTGAAAATTACTAAAACTCCCAACTTACAGCAAAACTCCTAAAAGTCTCTACTGCCTATCATTTTTTGTACTGCCCTAAAAACATCCTGAAGTGAAGTGGAAGGCCAAAGGACCTCAGTGGCAAAAAACATTTTCAAAAGAACAGGAAATAGACCCATTTTATAATGAAGTACATAATTTAATTACCACAACTTCTGGCCTTATCTCAGGATCTGAAGTGATTAAATTTCATTGTGAGAAATAGCTCATGGCAAAGGATAATACTCAAATATTTTATTTGAGCTATTATACTGGACATTGAACTGTCCTGAGCAAATGGGGAGCACAGACATTCAGTGAGAAATGTTACCTTGGCAATGCTGCTTTTCCTTTTAGATTAAAAACTTTCCTTAGAGAAGCATTAACAGAAAGAAATCTGTTTCCAGTAATTTTTCAGCCAAGCAGATTATCTAACCATCGGGTTTTTGTAAAAAATTGGCCTAACAAAATTAGACAGTACACATGTTAATTACTGCAGAATCAGGACTTGAGTCAATTTATAACATCTCATAATTTTTTTACACTCCATGTTTTATTTGCTCACTTTGTGATTCAGTGCTCTTTTTTAGCAAGTAGAAATCATTTCTGAAATCACAATTTTTTTACTAAAGGGCTCAAGATTCTGAAAGAATTGTAATTTGAGTATCAGATAAGTGAGGGAAGATAAGTCTGGAGCTTTTCTTAAAGGAGACATGGGAACATTAAGAAAGTGCTATAAAGCTAGAGAGAATAAGAGCTGAAGGCAAATAAACTAATCTTAATTAATCATTTATTACAAAAATAGTTGGTGGGGCAACCAAAGCAGATGTAACAGGCAGCAAGATGCTGTGCACTGCTTAGACATTTTATGCCCGTTTGGTCTGATTTTAATGTGGATTGAATGTGAGCAAAATAATTGTCACAAGGGAGGTGTCTTAACATGGAATCTCACCGGTTCCAATGTTAATTGAGTTTTATTTAGGAATCTCCAGTAAGACTTTGGAACAAACACCCAGCAGAACAATGCTACTGGCAGACTAAGCTGGCTCTTAGCAAAGAGAAATGCAGAGGTGTAACTGAACAGGCAGAGCCAAGAAGAAGAAACCCAAACAGAAAAATGGAAAATGTGGATATCCTTCTTGGCAGGCGTAAGGACTGACACCCAGGGCCATCCTCAGTGCACAGAGCCCTTCCCAAAATCCAGCCAGAGGCCCTCACGGAGGAATGAAAGGCACTAAACACCAGCACAGCTCATTGTTCACCTCTGTGCATCCACAGGTGGCCAAACCACCCTGATCGTTGAGCAGGGAGCACGGAACAGCACAACACCAACAGCTCCTGCTCCCATCAACCAGAGCAGGACTCAGGGCTGGCCTTGCCCTCTGGGTCTGTGCTGTATGGACAGACAGAATGACAGTCAGTGTGACAGCGCTAACAGCCTTTCCCACCACCTCCCCAGCACCAAGTGCCAGCCTGGTTATCCACTCTCTGCCAGGAGTTATTTTCACTCTTATCCCAGTTCTCCTCACTGCTCTCAGCCCTTCCTGTTTGCTGATCTCTATTGCAACTGTCA